>NW_026591598.1:8584445-8680498 GCF_907164565.1 Psammomys obesus | reverse complement strand
TGTGTGTGTGTGTGTGTGTGTGTGTGTGTGTGTGTGTGTGTGTGTGTTTTCTAAATCTGGATCCTCTTCTCTGAAGAACACCCCTCCGCCCTCTACCCTCCAGACCTGTGTCGACACACACCGCCACAGAGATTCACCAGCGTATACACACATGCAGCTCCAGGGTGCAATTCCACAGCCTCATTTTTCTTGGTCTAAAGGGCATCTGTTTATCTATGCCCTGCCCATTGCTCCAGGCTCGGATCAGAGATCAGGCACAGTTCCCCCTAGTCTAACCCCCCAATTCCCTGAGTCGGGCTTTAGGGGCTGGCCCTGGTAACCATTTCAGGCATGTGCTAAATACAAGGAAGTACCATGTCCATCTGCAGACAGCACCTGCCCTGTCCACATATCACGTTCACCCAGACATTGAGCAGGTACACAAACCCCAGCACTAGACACCCATGTTTTCTACACCACAAGTAGGAAAAAAAAAAAAAAGAAAGAAATGCATGGAAATACTATTCACCCTGCAGATAACACACACACAAACACAAGAGACTCGCAGCAGCAGAGAGCTCAGAGCAAGATCCAACCTCCTGACGTACAAAGCCTAGGCAGACACATACAAAGACTGCACCCAGGCACACCATACACACACAGACTCTCCCCCTACACATTGACGCACACAACCGCCCACTCGTGTACCCGCAGCCCCACTCACTCCCACTCTGATATGCAGAACACTCAGTTAGCCAGGCGCTCTGAGCCCTGCCCCCTCTGACCATAACCTCCACGAACCTCTTCTTCCTCCTGCCTCCTTCCATAGGCCTCACGCCCAGCCAGGAGTAGACTACACCACGGATGGTTCTGAGTTAGAAGGCCCACTCTTCACCCAGCAGTGACAGCTATGCCCCAAGGGATGGATGTCCTCCTGGGGTGTGGGGGCGGGGTGTGGGGGGGGGACAGCGGTCCTTGTAAATTGTTCTCAGCAACTGTTGTCACCAGCTAAACTCCGGTGGCTTCTTCTTGCAGGATCCAGGGCCCAGAGTCAAGCCCTCCAGGTCCGTCACCCTGAGGGAGCAGGTCTTCTTGGGAAGATCAGCTCTAATCCTGAAATAAATCGTTTTCCACAGCTGGTGCTTGGTCTGTCCTCTGAGGGGGTGGGAGGGAGGCGACAAGGAGGACAAGGACAGGGCAGGGCTGAAGCAAGGTCTTGCACAAACCCTGGATGAGGCAGAGACGTGGATCTTGTCAGACTCTTGTCAGTCTCTCATCTGTGAAATGGGGTGGCTGCAGAGACCTTAGGGTGAGGCCCAGGGTTCTCTTTAACACTAAACGAAGAACATGTGGCATCTGGCTCCAGGGGGGCTCTGCCGCAGGAGCTGGTGCCCTAACTCCTTAGGTGTCCCCTTCTCTCCCTGTTCTGCCCATTGCGTCCTGCTTGGCACAAGCCCATTTGGCAGGACCCAGATGGTACAAAGCCCAGGGGAGAAGACCCAGGGCAGCCAAGATGGATTGATGCATCAGTCCCTCCAGGCTTGCCTAGGGTCCCCGTCCTCCTGGAGGGAGTCTCCTGACCCTCCCTGGACCAGAACCTTGGAGCCTCTTCACAGGCACCTCCATCTCCTTGAAAGCTCACAGCCCTTTCCTACTCTCTTCCCCACCCCGTGTGTGTGTGTGTGTGTGTGTGTGTGTGTGTGTGTGTGTGTGTGTGTTTGGCCTTTGGTGAGTCAGGGTGTGGCATAGATCTTAACTAATCAGTAGGTTCAGTATATGTTTTTTTCCTGCCTCGCTGTGTGCTCTTCTAGGTGCAGGCCATAGTACACTCTCTGGTATGTGCCTAGTTCTCGGACATAACTAACTAATTGCATGGTGTAAGTCTGCAGATATGCAGGGTAGACCTGTGATTCTTAACTCCAGGGACCTGTGGAACAATGCTCTGGGAAGCACCCTTCGCACGGGGCTGAGAGCTCAGCCCTGCCTGGCATTGTCGGCCATCATTGTCAGCTCTGCACCTGCCTTACCCAGAGTTTCATGGGAACTCTGAGATAACTGGCCAGCAGATTGGGTCAAGGTCACCCACTGGGGCAGGCTGACACCTTCTCCTGTGGTGTCCTGCACCTCTTCCTGCTCATAAGAAGACCCACCCCTGGGCTTCCGGCACCCCACACGGTGCTGGATGGACCCTGGAATGAATTTTAATTTCTACTCACTCAGGGCAGGCGGACACAGTGAGCTCTGAGCTACTAGTCGGGTTGGCAGCAGGGTGCTGGGGCCGCCAGCGAGGCCACGGGTTGGAAAAAGAGAGTGAAGATTTGAATTTCAAAGGCAGCCTGGGCTCCAGGCAGAGCTGGATGGGCATGTTGGTTCGTTTTGTGTGCGTGTGTGTCCTGTGGCGTATCCACAAACATGCACCTGCAGATGTGGTATGCATCTGGACAGAAACATGTTCCTCCGAGACCCTGTGTCGGTGCTTGCACGGGGCAATGTGTCAGTGCAGTGAGGCTGAGAGGTTGTGACGATCGCCAAATTAATGCTCCTGAAAGCCTGTGTCATGTCAGTGGTGTCCCTGGACGCTCGGTCCATATGAGTGTGTCAGTCTTTGTGTGTTCCTGTCTCATGTCCTGAGTTCATGTTGGCACATATCTGTAGACACAGAAGCGCATGACTGTATCTCTGTTCCAGTGTGTTTGGTCTCTGTGCCAGTGAGTGTGCGAGTGTGTGAGTGTGTGGCGGCATCAAAGGCCATGGAAGTACTAGAACAAGACAGAGAGAAGCAGCCAGCGCCACACAAACCACAGTCCTCCCTGGGCACTGAATGGAAACCAGGCCTGCCCCCCCCTCCAGGGGCTGGGTGACCTGTGCTTCTCAATGGGCTTTCGGGAGGCAACAGCCGGAGAGGATGGGCTGTTGGTGGGAGGGGCACCTGGCGCTGGTTTCCCCACCGTGCTGGCTGAGGGCAGGGGGCAGCTCATCTGTCTTAGGCAATGGGCCTTTGCTGCTGGGAGAGCTTTGCTGACTACGGCTGTGCTGGAGGCTGCACAGAGAACACCAGAAGGACCTCTAAGTCCAGAAACAGCTGTGTCCGTTAACACCTGCATGCGTGTGCCCAGAGAGCACACATGGCATTCCCAAGGACCTCTGACAGCTTGCATATCTTCACAGGAGTCTAAGACACCCAAGAGTGCAATCACACACACATACATACACACCACACACATACACACACATATGCTCATACACACACACACACACACTAGACAACTCAGGCCAGTCTATGTGTATATACACTCCAATCATTTGACACCGTCATCCCCAGGTCTGAGTCTCTGAGGAAGAAGAGGGCCAAGGCTCACAGTCCAGGGACCATGGGGAGCCTTTTGTCACTTGATGGTCCCTCTACTCAGTCATGCTCTCTGCTGGGCCTTGAGGACCCTAAGCTGGGAGGCCCCAGATCCAGGCTTTCCTATAGGGTGCCAATCCACAGCTAAGGACAGGGGCTGCCCCTGTGTAGGAGCTCCCAGAGACCTGGCTGGGCCCAGGGAAGGAACATCAGCACGACCAGGTACACGAAGGGAGGCCCTGGAGATGGAATGGTGGCTTCAAGTCTCCTTCCCTGACAGAGGGGCAGCATTCCGAGGTGCCAGGAGGGCTCAGCACAGGGCCGGCCCTGAAACTCTAGAAACAGTGACTGCCTAAACCAACAGTTCTCAACCTGTGGCTCGCGACCCTTTCGTCGATCATTTATCTCCAAAGTTTATATCATGATTCATAACCGTAGCAAAATTACAGTTTCGGAGTAGTAACAAAGAAATGATTTTATGGTTGGGGGGAGGTCACCATACCATGAGGAGCTGTGCTGAGGGGCTGCAGTGTTGGGAAGGTTGAGGACCGCTGGCCTGAATGAAGGAAAGACTTGGAAATGTGGGGCCACAGAAGGGAGGGCACACTAAACAAAAGGAAGAAATAGTACACCCAGCTCTGAGTGTGTGTGTGTGTGTGTGTATGTATGCGTGTGTGCGCGCGTATTTGGAGGAGCCTATATGAGGCCAGGTTCAACTGGAAATACATAACAGATGGCCTTGTAGGCAAAACCTGAGGGAAGTGTTCTTCTGAAAGCAAAGGGGAACTATGAATGGTTTGGGACAGGACAGAATGGCACTGAAATTCGCTTACGGGATGGCTTGGTAGAGAGAACACTTGCAAATGTGAAGACTGGAATTCAGATCCCCAGCGCTCAGGTGAATGCCAGGTGGGCATGGGGGCCTGCCTGCCGTCACAGCGCCGGGGAAGACAGAGACACGGGCTCCCTGGAGTAAGCTGGCTAAACAGACCAGCCTTCGGGAGATCTGGGTTTCACTGAGGGACCTTGCGGCAGTGACTGCGGCAGAGAGTGGCTGAAGAAGACTCCCGGTGTGAGCCTTGGCCTCCCCGTTCATAGGAAGACACATGTATCCCCAAGCACATGCGCTCCCACACACACACGTGAATGCTTGCACACATCACACACATGGACGCGTGGAAAAAAGTAAAACAAAAAATTCGTTAAGAAACAAGTAGGGGCTGGGTGTGGCAGCGCCCTCCTTTGATATCAGCACTCAGGGAAGCAGAGGCAGGCGGATCCCTGTGAGCTCCGTACCAGCCTGGTCTACACAGAGAGTCTAGGCCGTACAGAGCAACATAGTAGGATTATGTCTCAACACAAAACAAACAAACAAACAAACAAGGCAGGGGGGGCTGGAGAGTTGGCTTAGTAAAAAGTTGGCTCATGAATGGAACATGTGTGATGAGGACAAAGGAAAAGAATGACGCAGGTTGAGGGGGCGGGAGTGACGGAGCCCAGGGGGCCGCTTGGGGAAGGTTCTCTGAGAAGGTGACATCTGAGCGGACACCTGAGGGAAGAGAGGGAGGAAAGGCCGCCCAAACAGGAGAAGCTTCAGGTGCAAAGGCTCTGGGGAGGAGCGTGCCATTTACTCAAATGGGGAAAGGCTGTGGGAAGTCGATCTTTCTATTTTGGACTTGCTGCATTGAGGCGCCTTCAGGACATCGGAGAGACAGTGACCAGGAAACAGCAGAGATAGGAAGGAAAGGAATTAAAGAGAAAGGACGCCTGGGCACCCAACACAGAGGAGACTTTGGGCTCGACGGTGACCGGAGGCAGAAGAGTCAGTTGGCTGTTTGGGTGGGGACAATGTATCTAAAATGCTAGGACCGGCCCTGCCTCTTCCTGCCAGCGACAGGGGGTGGGCAGGCCAGGCTGTTGACCTCAGGGCCCTTTCTAGATGACCTCCTATGGACCTGCTCTCATCTGGTCCATCAGAGCCAGACTGCCCACCTGATGAAGCAGGGCCCTTCTCTATAGTCTCTACAGTCTCTGCGAAGCTGTCATCAAGTCTTGGAGTAGGAGAGCCCAATTGAGAGTTGAGAGGTCTGGCCAGATTCCCCAAGAGGTCGCTGGGCTCGGTTCCCCTGCTGTTGGGATTTGGGTGATACCTAAGCCAGAGTGTGATCAGGATCTCTGGGAAGAGGCCCTCGTGTTCGGATGGGCTCTGTAGGATGCTGGTCCCTGTCCAGGGACCGGCACAGACAGAGCGGGGAGCTCTGCTCTGTAGCATTTGCCGGTTCTTGCGGCATCAGTGCTCCCAGGATAGACAATCTAAACCACCAATGGGAAGTCAGCTGCTTGCACAGTTCCAGAAAAGCTGGGACGCAGCACTGCCAGGCTGAGAGGAGTCAGCTCCAAGACCCTTCCCAGAGAGATGGGGAGAGACGGGGAGCCTGGGGTTTAGGCAGGGAACCCACTGGTTGGCAGCGGAGGAAGGAAAGCCAGGCTTCCAGCCCCATCTTCTCAATACCCGTCTCTCACCGATACGCCGGCCAGAAACTCCCAGAGCCTCATGGGCCCAGTTGTTCCTCTGGCTCTGGCTCCTTACCATCCTGCCCAAGCTCTGTACACAGCACATTAATGAAGGGGGGGGGGTCCCTACCTGAACCCTCTTCACCTGCCTTTGGAAACAGATGCCAGAAAGCCATGGCCCTTACCACCCTGACCCCCAGCAGGATGGCTGTAGAGCAATAACCTGGATGCCAGACCCAGCTGTGCCGCCAGCTCCCAAGAAGTTCCCTCATCCTCAGTTTTCCAGTCTGTGAGATGGGTAGCAAGTGCTGGCCTCGCCAAAGCCCTTTCACCTGTGGGATTCTGCCATTTCCATCAGTCTTCGCCTCAGCCCCGAAGGCAGCTCAGGGCCTCCTTCCTCAAACGTGTCCCCAGCCTCCCAGACCCTCCATGCTGGAGCGGCCCCCCACTGCCTCTGGCTCCCCAGGCTCCCCGATAAGGGGCCCAACTAATTACATTAGGATTTCATGCCAATTAGCAAACAATTACACGGGCAAATTGGTGCCTAATTTAGAGCAATAACAACAGCTCCATTGGCTGGGGAAAAAGAGGGCTGCTGATGAGACCATTCACCCCACCTGGGCCCTTTAGGACCCCAGGAGGACAGAGCATTCCTCCCCACCCCCACCCGAACCAAGGACTCAGGTCTTCTTTCAGCGCCCTTAGCAACATGATCCACACAGACCTGTGCTAAGAAAAGAAAGAACTGAACAGGCAGGGCAGGCTTCATGGAGGAGGCGGGGAGGCCGGAGGGAGGATGGCTTGGGTGGAGCGGGAGAGAGGACAATAATTAATGTGAGCACAAGTCTGGATGCTGAGAAGTGAGCCAAATGCACTCACCATGACTGAGGAACACAGCCAGGGTGCAGGGTGGGGGAAGGGGAGTGCAATACTTCAGGGATACAGAGGGACGGAGGGGCACCTCTGTTCCAGGACATTTTCCAGCAGGCTGGTGGGAGCCATCAAGGGTTCCAAGGAGGAGGAAGAGGCTGCTGAGACTCAACTTGGATCACCAGCACATCATCTTCCGGTTCGTGGAGCAGATGGTCTAACCTCCCTGTTTGCCACTCTGAGGCCTCCCATTCCTCTTACAGCCCCCAGACCATAGATGTGCTCTCCCTACTACACCCTGGAGTGAGGGCGAGCGTGTGTGTGCGTGCGTGTGTGTGTGTGTGTGTGTGTGTGTGTGTGTGTGTGTGTGTGATGTGGAGGTGAGAGGGCAACCTTCGGAAGTCGGAAGTCGATTCTCACCTTCCACCTCATTGAGGCAGGGTCTCCCTTGCTTCTTCTGATGTGCCATGTGCTCCCGGCCAGCTGGAGTGAGCTCCCAGGAGGGGTTCCTATCTCGACCTCTCAGTTACCCAGTAGAGTGCTGGGATTATGCAGGTGAACCAGGGCATCAGGCTTTCTGGGAATCCAAATTTACGTTATGGCCAGCCCTTTTCCCCACTAAGCCATCCCCTTGCCCCTCCCTCCCACGCCAATTCCTACCCATTGTCTCTTCTAAGCAACCACTTTGGTCCCCCACACTGCCATATGTATTCTTTGATTTAAACCCTCCATGGCTCCCTGGTGCTGTCAGAACAAAGTTCAGGTTTCCGCCCTCTGTGCGGCTGATTTTCACTATCTGATCCCTGGGGACCTTGACCATTCTCTTCATCTCACCTCCCATCTTCCCTTGTGCTCTGGGAACTGATATCATGAACAAAAGGGGCCAGGTTCCTGCACCCCTCCAAGCCCTTGCTGCTCCCCATGGCTCCTTGTAGAAGCTTTCTTCTGGTCCCTGGTCACTGTACAGCTGAGCTACACGCGCCGGACTCCCCACATCCCTGGGGCTGAGCTCTTCACTGGCAAAGAGTGGAGCTGACGTTATCAGCCCTGATTGACGTGGCAACAAGGACAGTGAGTGACTAAAGGAGACAATGAGTGGGTCTCAGGGTGTCCCCCAAGGACAGTGGGAACACTGAGGCAGAGATCCAGAGAAAATGTCATGAGTCAAGTTTCTCTTAGGAAGCAAGGCCAGGTCAGCTTCCAGCCTTTGGCCCAACCCTGTCCCCAGCTGGTCTCGGCTCATTCCTCAACATTCTCACAGAGCCTGCAGGAGCCGCTTACACTCACTGCCACCCGGGGATTTCCACCCCAGCCTTCAATAAATACAGAAGGAAAAAAAAAAAACCTACAGGGAGGGCCTGGGGAGGTGGCTCGGTGGGTAAAGAACTTGCTCAGTGGAAATAGGAGGATGGTGAGGACCCGAGTTCAGATCCCCAAGCACACATGGAAATTGAGTGGGTATGGCAGACACACTCACAGAGCACATACAGGGTCCCTAAGTTAAGGACTCCCCCAAAAGCAACAGCAGTTCCCCTGAGGGCACTGGCACAGGGCAGACTGCAGTAGGAAGGGCTGCGGGCAGCCTTAAGGAGGACACCCTTGACTGTCTTAGTGTTTTCTGTTTAGTGATTATTGGAGGAATGACCAATAAGCAAGGGGAGTTGGGGAGGGGGCTGCTCAGTCCCAGGGAGCCCAGGAAGAGGCCCCGGCTAAAGCACAGACCTCCTTGAGGCAGGGGGATGACCCAGCTGAGTTTCTTGAGATCTTCATTCTCCCACTTGGGGGGCTACTGCTCCATCTCAGGGCCCATCACTCACGTTAATTACCGAGAAAAAGCCGATTTCTCCTCATTCCCAGACTTCAAAAGACAGTATCATTAGGCTGGTAATGTGCAGAGAAATTGCGCGTGTCTGTCTTAGAACATGTCCTGAGCCAGAACGGGTGAGGGCACCCCGGCCGAGGTTTGCCTCCAAGATGTTCCTGGTGGCAGAGGGCCAACTCCTGAAGGGATGCTGTGCCACCCAGGGAGAGGTGTTCTCCTTCTCTGTTCCGTGAGCACCAAAGACAGTAATTAAATCCTTCTAGCCAAAGGCATAAACTAAAAAGTACAGGCCACACAAAGCTTGCTGATTTTAACAGAGCCATGCCTGGATTTACCCAAAGACACAGACCTCCTTGTCTTGGCCGAACTTGAACTCAGGCCTGCCTGCTGCCACAGCCTTTACCAAGTCTCTTCTGCATCTTTTCCTCTAAGCCCCTGCCCACTTCTGAACCAAGAAGCACCTGAGAACCTTCCTGCCTCTGGAAGGGAGGAATTGGCCATTTTTACACCTGCCTTCTTCGATGGGGTAGCCCGTGTCCATGAACACTAGCTCAAGTGGTCTCCTCATCCTGGAACACCTATTCCTACATCAAATCGAGCCACATTCAAACCTGCGCAACACACGAGGAAACCCAGGTCCACGCAGGCGAGGGGAGTCTCAGAGTAAGCTAGGCCTCGCTGGAAGCCCAGGCTGACGGCAGAGTCTCAATCATTTCAGGTAATCCAGGAACATGGTCCCCCTCCTGTTCCAGTCCCTCGAGCTGAGGAGGGCGTGGCAGAGGCTGGGAGTACAGATATAATTACAGTTCCTGAGATGCTTGCCTGCTAGGAAGGAGTACAAAGGGCTCATCTCACCAGGAACCAAAGAAATGCAAATTAGAACAACAGTACAATACCTGTTTCTGCCGACTGAAATTAATACAGGGTTTTTGTTTTGCTTTGTTTTGTTTTTTTAAAGACAGCTGCAGTGTTGATGAGAACTGAAATCCCGGTAGCTAGGCTCCGTGGATGAAGGGAGTTAGGACAGCTTTCGGGAAGGCTAGTGGGCAGTGTCGTGGTAACTCTACTAACATTTGGACCTGTGGGCAGTGGTACCACAGGATGCCCTGGATGTCAAGAGCCTTAAAAACTCACAGACCTTTTCACCCCGTAAGTCTACTTTCGGGGACTCGGTCTAAGAAGTAACCAGAGATGTTTAAAATAAATAAATAAAAGAGAGCCCTGTACAAGGATGCTCAGCGCCGTTATTTATAACAGTGAAAAATTATAGCTGACAAAAATGTCTAGTGGTGGAGGGCTGGTTAAATAAATTATGATCCATCCATATAGAAGAATATTATGCAAACATTAAAAGTCATATTCTTGGAGAATTTTTAATCACCTGGGGCGGGAAATGCTCGTGGTATGAGAGAAACAAAAGCAAGAAGCGAAAACTGCACGAAGGGCTGGGCGCCGGCTGCACACAGAAAATAGGTAATCAATGTGTGGAAAGTCTCTGAGAAACAAACTCAGCTGATCTGAGAGGATTAGGGATGGTTTCTTTGTTCCAACTCATGCTTTCATATTTCCTCCGGATCTACAGATGTTCAGGGCAAATGCTCTAAGAAGGGCATGCAGCCTGGGGAGATGGTGGTCAGCAAAGCGCTTGCTGCACAAGCGCAAGGATCTGAGTTCGATACCCAAGAATGCACTGTAAAAAGGTTGGCACGGTGACATGTGTCTGTATGTTCAAAAGAAGGAAAACAGAGGCAGGAGAATGCCTAGGGTTTGCTGGTCAGGTGGCCTGCCAAGTCAGTGAGAGATTCTGTCTCAACAAGTAAGGTAGGAAAATAAAATAAGATAGAGAGCCACTGAAAAATAGACCTGATGTCACCTCTGGCCTACACACACACACACACACACACACACACACACACACACACACCCTTGCAATGTGCCACCAGTCCTGGAATCTCAGCTACTCAGGAGACAGAAATAAGGAGGATTCAAAACGCAAGCCATGCCTGGCCTGTGGCACACGCCAGCACTCCGGGAAGCAGAGGCAGGCAGATCTCTGTGAGTTCCAGGCCAGCCTGGTCTACAAAGCGAGTCCAGGCCTGCCAAGGCCGCACAGAGAAACCCCGTCTCGAAACAAACAAACAAAACAAAACAAGCAAACAACTCAAATGCAAGCCACACCCAGGACACAGGGTTGATTACAAGACCAGGCTGGGCAATTTAGGAAAACTGTCTCTCAAAATAAAAAGTGGGAAAAGGACGGCTCAGTGGTAGTGTGTGCAAGGCCCTAAGTTCAGTCCCCATAAAGAGAAAGACAAAGACATTATGTATGGAGTGAGGGCAGCCAGGATGCCAGGACAAGCTTGCCCACCTTGGGAACGGGGGTCACAGAAGTGATGCTACTCTGAGTCCCAAAGGGAGCAGCTTTGACTAGCACAGGCAGGTTCTGTTTTCCAGACAAGAAAGTCATCCTGACCACTCCTGGAAGCTCTCAAGCTGCAAAAAGGTGGGAGAAGAATCGAGAGTGGGGAGGCCCAAAAACTGGGCAGAAGGGATACATTTGGTCGAGTGGGTCTTGTGGGGAGGAGAGAGCAGAAAGGACAGGGACGGGAGGAATGGGGTGTGGCAACATTGGAAGCCAGTGCAGCAGCAGGCCTGTCAGGCAGCCTACCTGATGGCTTGGTCTGGCCCCGTGGCTGAGAGGGAAATGGAGGGGGCACCCTGCAACAGTGATTACAGCAGACTTGACAAGACTTGGTGATGGATTGGAGGGAAGAGGTGGGCTGGGGGAGGGGAGCTGTGCCACTGACAGTGAGCGTAGCACATACTTACAGACAGGCACGGGCATGAGTGCGCACACACGTTCAGCGACTCCCAGGTTTAATTTGCACACTTGGAGTATCCCCCCGCCCCATTGCTCCCACTGCTCCCACATGGGGAAGATTTGGAGTTTATGTGGTGTTTATAGCAAGTCTGAGGAAGAGTTGACCCCAAGACCATGCTGAGCTCCCACTTACTCCAGGCACCTCTGTACTGCCTTCTCCTCTACACTGAAGCCTAAAACCCTGGAAGGTGAGGGACAGGGCAGGGACATTCCCAGGAAACCACAGCCAGGCCCCTCCCTCAGCACACAGACACAGACTGTCACACGCAGGGTGCAGATTCACAGAGACAAAGCACGGCTATCCACAGGGACCCTAACCGTCAAGTTACAGGCTTTGATGCACACCCAGGGAAAGAGCCCAACAGAGGCCCCCACACAGTCGCACACCCCGCCGTTACACAGCCTCCACAGAGATCCAGACCCAGACCCAGATCCAGATCCAGACCCAGCCTGGATCTCACACTCAGACCATTGTGCTCTGTCAGGGCTCCCAAGGTCCTCCGCCTGTGCCACCCACACCTGCTCCCCCCACCAAGGAAGCCAGGACAGAGGGCTGGCTGGCAGAGGGGCTGGCACCGGGGGACTGGCACGGAGACCTGCAGCCAAACGGGGCAACCCAGCCAGGAGGGAGGCCTCTGAGAAGGGTTGCCACGGCAACAGGCTCCCACAGAACCAACCAGAGGCTCCGCTCCTGGGCTCTTATTTTTAGAAGTTGGGCCTGGACTGGTTGGGCCTGCCAGGGCCCAGGTTCCCACAGGCACAGGCACCAGCCAGAACCCCCAAGGGCTCTGGTAGGCACTGCCCACATTTGGGCTCCTTCCCCAGGGTCATGCCCAGGGCCTTGGTCTCTTGCTTAGCTGCCTTCACCCTGCCTAGTGACCTTCCATCAGGAGTACCTTTCACCCTCTAGTCTCAAAGTGGAGACACACGGCCTTATGGCCCAATGCACTGTAGCATGTAGATGACCGGAGGCTTAATTTATAGCACCAGGGGAGGGAGTCACAAGGATTTCGGCTGATTTATGCAGCGCAGTGGGCAGGGCTGTGTGTAACCGGGTCTGAATGAGTGTATTTGCGTGTCCTTAGCAGGGACTCTTCTACCCCGTGTGTGAATGTGTGTGTGCGTTGGGGGGGGGTGGCTAAAGAGAGAGAGAATTCCCTCTTTCACATGAACAAAACTGGGAAACGCCGAGACTAACTGCCATTCCTGCCATGACCAGGTAAACGTGGGGAGAGAGGCTGAGGGGCCTCCACCCTTCCAGCCCCTTCCTGTGTCTGAGCAGACTGTTTTTAGAGCAGTGGTTCTCAACCTGTGGGTCGAGACCCCTTTGGGGGTTGGCTAACCCTTTTACAATGCTGCCTAAAAACACCAGAATGCACAGACATTTACATTACGATTCGTAACAGTAGCAAAGTGACAGTTATGAAGTAGCCACGAAAACAATTTTATGGTTGGGGGGTCACCACAACATGAGGAACTTACTAAAGGGTCGCAGCGTTGTTAGGAAGGTTGAGGACCGCTGGTTTGGAGAGTAGAAGGATAGGATGGTGGTCCTGGCAGATCCAGGTGGATGAAGCCCCAGAGGGGGTTACCAGGGAAGCTATAGCAAACTGACTTGGTGACTCCTCCAGCTGCTGGGGATTTCTCTGTTAATCTGGGACTGCTCTGTTTGCATCTCATTTGCCTACATTTGCATAACAAGGGCCGAGCTGGCACCAGGGATCCAAATTCCTGGCCTGGGTAATTGTGTGAAAAAGCCTCTGGAGGCTGAACAGGAATCCTGAGGCCCTACAAGTAGAGGCAGAGAGTTGCCTGTGGGCTCTGAGGGTCTCCAGCTGATCCACCCTGGAAACCCCACTTCCTTCCTAATCCCTGGGGCAGGAAGGACAAGGATGAAGTGGCGGAGATGACAAGATTAGGAATTAATCATCCTTGAGGGATTCACCCAGGACCCAAAGTATTTTTTCTGGGCGCAAGTGCTTAAATATGGCAAGGTCTGGGCTGAGGTGGGAGAGGAAATACTCAGCCACTTCTGCCTCAATTGCTGCAGAATGATTGACTCTCTGGTTACACTCTGGACCAGTCACCCACCTCCAGGACTGACATCTCTTCCCTGCGACCCCTACTTTAGATGACCCCCGTGTCAGCCCTTTTTTGCTAGAGTTAAAGAATTCATAGATTCCCCAGGATCAAAGGGTTGTGTCACCTGGGACCGCAGAATTTTCCACCCAAAGAGCCAGAAGCCAGTCCCTAGAGCTTGTGGGGTTCTTTCCCCAACTCAAAGAGGGGCTATTTGCCAGGAATGGGGACCAAGCAACTAGCTGGAGAGCTGAGGTGTCCGTGGACATTCGGAAGGCCCCGGAAGGCCCCGGAGCTGCGTGGTGGTGGCGGGACTGGAGGACTAGCTGCCTCTTTTGGGAGGCCTTAATCACTCGGGGTGACTCTGACAAGCTGTTTGACCTTGGCCAAGTTGCTTCACCTCCCTGCGACCACAAATAGAGTTAATAATAGCAGCTGCCTCTGTGGGTTGTTGTGCCGACGAACGGAGCTAATTCGCATAAAGCACTCAGAACTATGCCTGGCGCGGCGTGCGAGCGCACGTCAGCTATTATTATCCGTCATCCTGGGATTTGGTGGGTTTCCCTCCAGCTGCAGAAGCAGCAGCTCCTCTCTCGTTTCAGGAAACCGAGGAAGGAGCGGGCCCTGGGACTTCTCTGCAGTCCAGACCGCCTCTGCCCCTCACCCACTCTGTATGCCCAGGCCAGCATCCAGAAAAAGCAGGGGCACTAAATGTCATGGTTTCCTTAATGTCTTTATTGACTGAACAATCGAGAAGACAAACAAATGGACGGATGAACAAATGAGTGAGAAGGTGAGAGTAAGTGAGTCAAAGAAAGCAGGCTGGAGGGACTGGCTGGGATCCCCAGATCTGTTTCTGTCTACTTTCATTGGTCAGTGGTCGGCAGAGGAGCAGCGGGCTGGCTGTGGTCTCTGCAAGCCAGTCCTGGCTTTGAGGGGTGGCTCTTCCTTGTGGGAGCTGAAGTGCCCATCTAAGCTCTGGGTCCTTTCGTGTCCTGTAGGTCCCTCAGAGGCCGGAGTGTAGGGGCAGCTCTGAGCCAATTTGCCATCACTGTGGGGCTGGGAGGCTGGGGAGGTGCTGGTGGGTCTCCTCGCTCCTTATTTACACTCCACCCCTGCAGCACAGCCAGGCCTCAGGGAACCTGCCTGTCAGCAGGCAGGCCAGAAGTGATGGAGAGCCCCCTTGGGATCCGCCAGATTCTACCGTCTGGCCAGTCTGAGGTTGAAGGAGGTGGCAGCGCCTGTCAAAGGACACCCTCTGTGCTCCTAGGCCTAGCCCTAGGCTCACCTCAGACAAGAATGGTGTATGGGCCTGCAGGAGTGATATTGTGTGTGAGAGAGCCTTGGCATGGTGGTTAGATCCTGGTGTACCTTCGAGGAGCATTTCCTATGTTTATATTCATGATTTTCTATGTTTGGCCTATGTCCTTTTACAGTAAGATTTTTGTGTATGATGGTATGTGTCCTAGACTGGAGAGCGGGGGTGGAGAGTTTCTTTGGCGGGGGGAAGGGAGGAACAGGTATTAAGTTTGTGTGTGTGTTGTGTGTGTTTGTGTTAGGTGTGTTATGTAAAGGTTGTTGGGTGTATGGTGTGTGTGTGTGTGTGTGTGTGTGTGTGTGTGTGTGTGTGTTGGGTATGTGTATGCATGTCAAGGCCAGAGAGCAAGTTTGGGCACTGTTTCTCAGAAACTGTTCATTTTGCTTTTGCTTTTTGAATTGTTTTGCTTTTGAAACACAGCAGGGTCTCTCACGGAAACATGGGACTTGCAGATTATTCGCGGTGGGTTGGCCGGTGAGGCCAGGGATCTTCCTGTCTCTGCCCCTCCAGCACAGGCATTTCAAACACATGTCATGAATGGCTCTTCATGTGGGCCCTGAAGGCTGAACTCAGGCTCTCAATTGCTTGCACAACAAGTATTTGACTAACTGAAATAGCTTCCTGGCCTTGGCTATAGGTTTTGTTTGTATAATTTTGGCCTACAGCTCACTCTTTAGCCTAGGCTGGCCTCGAACTTGCCATCTGTGATGGCTAGTTTTATGTCAGCTTGACACAAGCTAGAGTTTTCTGAAAGAAGGGAACTTCAATTGAGAAAATACCTCCATAAGATCTGGCTGTAGGTCATTTTCTCAATTAGTGATCAATGTGGGAGGGCCCAGTCCATTGTGGGTGGAGCCATCCCAGGGCTGGTGGTCCTGGGTTCTACACAAAGCAGGCTGAGAAAGTCTTGGGGAGCAAGCCAGTAAGCAGCACTCATGGCTTCTGCATCAGCTCCTGCCTCCAGACTCCTAGGAGCCCTGTTTGAATTCCTGTGGAAAAGTAACCCAAATAAACCTTTCTTGCCCAACATGATTTTAGTCGCAATGTTTCATTACAGCAATAATAACCCTAACTAAGACACCATCCTTCTGCCTCAGCTTCCTGGTCTGAGGGTTTTCCATGGGGACCTTGTTCAGAATAGGAGAATCTTCAGTTCCATTTCTTTAGATCCTGTAAGGGAACCTAAGTCAGCCAAGGTGTCCTAAGGAATCCCTAACTCTCCTCAAACCCCACTTCCTGGAGGTGGACCCCAGATTCATGGGTTCACAGGTCACCAGAGTCCCTAGGTTTCAAAGGCATCCTCCCCTTCCCACCCCCACAGAAAGACCGGTCACATGTAAAATCTCCTCTTACATACAGTGGTACATTATACAGAATCGAGTATAAGTCATACCCACACACACACAGAGTCACATATCCACCAGACCCAAGCACACGATGAACACACAATCATGTTTACATCATAACACACCACTATAGCTTCATATGAATGTAAACATATAGGTGCATGCATGCTTACATGTTAAAACATACGTACAAACTGATAACATGCTCACACACAGACACGAGTGCTTAACACCATAAACATGCCTCATTCTTGCAGATGTGTTCATACACATCTGCCCCTCCGTGTCCTTTCCTGCCCTCACTCCATTTTTCCCATGCTCTATCTCTCAGCAAGATGACTCTCTACAATGCGGCCTCAGAAGATGGCAAACATGGTGGGCAAATATGAAAATGTGACCCCACGAAGCTATGCATTCATATGTCCACATTCAGATCATATATGAGTCATACATCGTGTGGCCCTCGCTCTGTGTGACACGTGAGTTTCTCTCTGTGGCCCAGTGGGCATTTTCCTGCAGGTCTGTGTATGTTTCAGGAAGGGCCTCCATGTGTCTGCGTCTATCCATCTCTGTGAATGTGAGTTTTGTGGTTGGGGTGTGTCCTGTGGGCCATTTTTCGGTATGCTCGGATGTCTATGCTCTTGTGTACATATCCTGCCGTGCCCCTCGTGCCACTGGCCGGCCGTGTGATCTAGTCCCTACAGACTAGCCCAAGTGTCTCCACTGCCTGCAGAGGCTGTGGCCGGGGTGGAGCCAGGTGAGACTGGACTGAATTCCCCAGTGCTTGACAGTCGTATGTATTTACAGAGCTCCAAGTAGGACATAATTGCTTCTATTAATCTTTCTCCGGTTGTTAATTGCTCACTTATCGGGTTGTGTATTATGCCGACTGTTGCTCTTAATTCGCCTCCGTAGCTGCAGGTGTTTGCTGCCTTATTAACTGTTAATCGGCGCGGCTAGGGATAGAGACTTAATTGGCCCCTCGAGTGGGACACGAGCAGGCCAGCCGGGCACTGCCAGGCTCTCAGCCTGTCCCTGGAACTCTCACCTGTGGCACACAGGTGGCTACAGGGACGAGCCTGGTCTACTGCCAGCAGAGAGCTGTCCTGCATACGGCAGTCAGAACGACACCTGCAAAATCTAGTCCGAAAACAGTCCTAGCTCCTCCCAGAAGCCAAATGACCAGTCAGAGCCAAGCTCCTATGCCCTTCTTCATCACCAACAACCACAGTCTACCCAAGACAGGAAGCCAGCCTATTTATTTTAATTAAACCTAATGAGAGCTATCCCCGGCACAGAATGGAACTGGCTTTCGCCCTTTAATGCCTCTTCTGCCTCCTTGTGGCTCTAGCAGTCGAGGTGGTTAAGGTTAGAAGGACACTGGGAGAAAGGAAAGAAAGAGAGCCTCTGCCAAAACACAGAAGTCAGGCTTAGGAAGGAGCTCCACCTTTGGAGGAGGCAGCTTCCCGGAAGTTCTGCTCCATTCCAGCCACACTTCTGCTTACGTAGTCCCAAGAACGGGGAATTCACTCCCTGCATTGCTGCTGCCTCAAAACAGCTCTACACACACACACACACACACACACACACACACACACACACACACACACCTTTGTTGTAGCAGACACTCCCAAGTGTCCTCAGTAGGGAAACTGAGGTCCAAGAACGACAAGGGAGTTGCCCCAAGCTCTTCAGTCCCCTCTGGTGAAAGCCCAGACATGCAAATCTCAGAGCAAAGTTTCTACTCTCCTCACCCGGCCCCCTGCTCCATCATGGGCGTCTAACTCCAGCCTTCCAGCTGCTGGGCCTGCGACCACCTTAAGCTCCAGAACTGGGTAGGGATATAAGGGTTCCCCACACAGTGGACTCCTTGAGGGTGACAGTGGAGTGAGAGGACAGGGTCCAGGTGCACCAACCTGGCCTGGCCAGTAGTTCTCATCCCATGCTTGGAATCCAGTCTGCCCTGACACCTGGAAGTTCCTCCTGTCATGTCTGGAGCTGCAAAGGAAGTTCATTTGCTTTACCTAGGTTCTGAGTGGAACTGGGCTCTGAGGAGAGAGGCAGGGAGTTAGCACACACCGCCCCACTGTGTGCCAGAACACCGACGAGGGTGAGCCAACGTGGCAGCCCACAAACGCTCACATAACCCAGTGAGTTAGAAATTATTTTACAGAGAAGGAAACCGAGCCACAGAGAAGGGCACCAACCTAAGATGACACAGGCAGGAAAGGCAGAACTGAGGTCCAACAAGTCTCACTGTTGCTCAGGGAACAAAATCTTCGGTTAGGATGTTTCTGTAAGGACCTGAGCTCATGGTCACCCTCAAAAGTCTCCCACCCACCTCAAAGCCAAGAACACGGAGAAGTAAAAGCACTCACGCATGCGCAGTCCAGGTGGCCATCAGACGGGATGAAAGCAAAGCCAGGGGAACTGTCCAGGGATAGTTGCCCAAACAAGTTCGGGCTCCGCCTCTATGTTAATGACATGCAGATATATGTAAATTTGTACACTCAACTGCTTAAACCTTTGGGAGCAATACGGTGACACAGGAGCAGTTGCTATGGAAACTCAAAAGAGACATCCTCCCCCTACCCCCTCACCAGCAGGCGCTGCAACACGTGTACAAAGACCCAGGGTTCCTCGCTCCGGAGCCCAGAGGATCACGGAGTGACAGAGGGTGTGAACCGGAAGGAACCCTGGAGACTGCGCCCAGCCTGGGGGCGTCGACACCGGTCCCGGTAGGGGCGGACATAGTTCTTCTAAAACCCTTTGGGCAGCGGGCGACTCCTCCTCGGCCTAGCAACCAGGGCCCCGCCCGGCGTTGCATAGCAACATTCCTAGAACCTAGCAACCGCCCATCACACCCCCTAGCAACGTCATGCCAAGCTGCTTTCCCGGTCCCCATCAAGAGATAAGCAAAGGGCTTGGGAACTAGGAGCAGAAGGTGTGGGGGGGGGGGAGGTCATATGTTCAGCCCCCCACCCCGAGGCAGGCTGCAGAGTTTCGGGGTCCATCTCTACCCCGCTCCCTGGGGCGAATTGTCAGAAGGTCGCGTTAGGGCAAACTGAAGCTCTAAGGGCAGACGGCCAGGCCCCGGAGAAGGGCAAAGGCTAGCCGGCTCTTCCTCGGTGCCTCCGCTGTCTCTCCAGGAGAGAGCCACAGCCAGAGAGAGGCCTGCGTTGCTTTCTCCCCAAGCTCTGCTGCGTTGGGAAAGCCACCCAAGTTGCGGGCTCCGACAGGGAGCTGCAGGTTTGCATAGTAATTCGCATCATTTGCATTTAGCGCTGAAGCTGCGGCATTTCCCGTGCCTTCTGTGCCATGGGAGTTCCCTCAAGAGCCCCGTTCCTCTCTCTCTGGTTCACCTGTGCGGCACACGCTCGTTGCTCCCACTTCCAATCCACCCTCGCCCACCACCCTCACTTCCAACCCCTCCCACTTTCTCTCACCCGCCCCCGGCTCAGCCTCGGTCCTGCCAGCCCCAACCTCCATCCCAAGGCAGAGGGCCCCCTCTGCTGTCGGCTGGGGGTAGGGCAGCCGCAGAGCCCTTGGGGTAGAAAGAGGGGGCTCCTCTCCCTTTCCAGTCCAGCAGGCTTCAAAATGAGGCATGTTTGGGATGCTACAGCAAAGGGCGAGGCCCTGGGTCAATCATTCTGGGGCAGCCAGTCAGTCTCCAGACACAAAGCTGCCGGGAGAAGCTCACTCCAGATCCAAGGCGAGGCAACCTTTATACCAACCTCACCCAGACCCCAACGTCTTCTCAGGCCTAGACCCTGGCTGTCTCCTGCAGTTGGCAGGACCTTCGGAAATCATCCACCTTCAACAGAGAAACACATCCCCTCCCCAACACACACACAAACCCTCGATCACAAGCATGTATTGAGAGACCCTCACAAAAACACAGGGACACAGACTCCTAGGGAACATTGTGTCCTGTGCTACCCACCGACCCAACCAAAAGAAAATAAATTTGACTTCAGACATAAAAAAAAGCACTCCTACAGCTGGAGAGAAGGCCCAGTGGCTAAGCGCCTGTTAGCACCAGCGTTAGAGCAAGGGGAATAGCAACTAGCTCATTTGCGAAGATTACTGGCTAGTCTGACAGCTTCGCCAAAACGGTCAATGTCTGCTTCCATGAGAGATCCTGTCTTAAAGCAGTAAAGCGAATGGTAAAAAGAGGAAGATGCCGAAGCTCCGCTCTGACCTCCGAGGCTCACGGGTGCGCGTGCACATCCTAACAACGAGTGGTGAGCTTTCCTAAACAGCTTTCCCTGCTGTGCCCTTCGGGTGTGTCTTCTCTCCCTCCACTGATACTTCCCTATTGATTCAGACTTTTTTTTTTTTTGAGACAGTGTATTAGTCAGGGTTCTCTAGAAGAACAGAACTTAAAGCATATATATATATATATATATATTACAAATATGTATACATATATACATATAATATATACATATACATAAGTTCTGTCTCTCTCTATATATAGATATATGCTGGCTTTCAGGCTGTGTTCCAAGTAGTCTAACAATGGCTGTATATCAATGTAAACCCCAAGAACACTGTAGTTGCTCAGTCCACAAGGCTGTATGTCTCAGCCGGTCTTCAGTATACACCAGAAAGTCCCTAAGAAATAAGCTTTAATGCCAGGGAAGGAGTGGACTTACTAGACAGCAAACAGGCAAAAAAGAGAGAGCCAGCGTCCTTCTTCCATGTTTTTATATAGGCTGCCAGCAGAAGGTGTGGCCCAGATTAGAGGTGGTTCTTCCCACCTCAGAAGATCTGCATTAAAGACCTCAAAGACCCACTTTAGAGGTAGGTCTTCCCGCTTCAAATGATTTAAAGAAAAAAAAAAATCCCTCAAGGGTGTGCGTACCTAGCCATTTAGATTTTAGTTAATTCCAGATGCAGTCAAGTTGACATGAGGAATAGCCACCATGGACAGGGTTTCACTGTGTGACACTGGCTGGTCTGGAACTCCATATGTAGAACAGTTTGGACTCAAATTCAAGAGACCTACCTGCCCCTGCCTCGTGAGTGCTGGGATTAGAGGTGTGCGTGTCCACCCTCGCCTCACAGAGTATTCTTTAAATGCCTCCAGAAGCCACATGGCAAGGGCTTTGTCCTGGGGCAAAGTGATGATTCAAGATTCCCAATCAGCAACTGGGGGTCATGTATTTGTGCACAAAAATTCAAAGACACATCAAACCACACCTGGACGGGACTAGAGACTCCTACACAGCCATCAGATGCAATTCTTACTTTGCCAAGTTTTTCTTGAACCAAAAATCAACATCAAACCGACTGCAGAACAGACACAGACTGGGCAGGTGCGGGAGAGCTGACTTGCCTTTCCTCTGGTTCAACATTGGTTAAGGGAATCAACACTCCTGTTCCAGGGCGTCTGAAGGGTTAGGCCTCTCTGGCAGGGGACAATCAGAGCCACCTCCATCCACAGACCCCAAAGGAGGGTCTGGGACTGGCCCAGGATCTGTAACTGCAGATCCTGCAGAGGATGGGAGGAGTGGCTCCTGGCCAGAGGGCCACAGTGAGGCCTGGAACTGTTGAGTCATAGACACTAAGACCCTGAGGTGCTGGAGTAGGTCTTGGTGCAAACAGGAGGCCCTATGGAGGTGCTGTCCACGGCCACTGCCAGTGAAAATTGGTCCTGCTGGACTGGAGTGCTGGGGGTGGCACCAGCCTGCTTCTGGGAACCACTGTCCCCACCCAGGTTCTTGTCTCCCCCTGCCTCGGGGGAGGCCCTGGGGAGCACAAACACTCCTGGGAGGCGGGTTGCCCTTGGCCAAGCTCTGCTTTGGGGCCTCCTCATGGGGAGATGATCCTTTCAGGGTGGCCTCTGACCTCCTGTCCTCTGGCTGGTAGTGTCTCATCTCCACTTTCTTGCTGAAAGAGACAGTCTTTGGAACCTTCTTCCACACGCGGATGGACATAGCTTCGTCTGGAATCCCATCCTTAGGGAACAGCACAGCCAGCAACAGGCTTGTGTGAGTAGCTTCAAGTCCTGAACAAAGGAGGAGGAAGGGTCCCAAGACCCAAAGGAAGTCAACACGGACTCCCCCGAAAGCTGCAGTGGATCTGCAGGTTTGATCACGAGAGCTTCCTGGCAGTAAGGTGGGGGAAAGACAACAGGCAAGTGGAGCCTGTCTCAGAATGGTTGGTCTAGCCATCAGTGGTCACCTGGCAGAGGGTAGAGCATGGATCGTTTGGCCTCAAGGCTTAGGAAGGTGTATTATCTGTCCTTGAGCCTACCAGAAAGCGAGGCTATGACTTACTGTAGAATGAATGAATGGATGGATGAATGAACGAGGTGACTGTATCATAGAGGGGGACCTTGTGAACAAAGAAAGTGTACCCGGACAAGCTGGCAGCTCTGTCCCTCCAAATGCAAGCTGGGCTTTTGCCCAGAACTGCCTGATGGAGGACATGCCAATCTGCCTACTGGGAACTGTAGCCCAGGAAGATCTTAAGGTTTGTTTTTTGCTTCAGGGCAGGCAGGCACATCCTGCTCTTGAGTCCCAAAAGTCCTTTTCCACAGATGATTTCCTAGGGCCAGGCCTGTGCTAATCCCTGCCCTGGAGCCCAGCCTGGCTAGAGTAGCCGAGGAACACCTACCCCTCCTGTCTGCTACGACTTTTCCAGTGAATTGTCTGGATCTGCCACTGTCCTGCTAACACTTACTTCGATCAAAAGTGGCTGCTCTGTAGTTCTACTTGGGTGTGTAACTGGTTCTCACCTGGGCCCCCCAGAGGGCGCAGTCTGGCAGGCAGAGGCTGGAAGGCCGGTAGGGGCAGCACGACCATCCTCACGGGTTCCACAGACGCCAGGCAGTGGCACTGCTTGTTGTTGAGGTAGGAGTAGAGCAGCCGGCAGTTGTGGATGTCCCGAGACCCGTGGGGACAGAGTCTGACAGCGCAGATGTCCTGGAGGATGCGGAGGAAGTGGCAAGGGGGCAGCCACCCCCTGGGCCTGCAGGTGCACTTGGACTCCCCCGCATTAGTGGTTCTCAGCCTTTCTGATGCTCTGGCCCTTTAATGTGTGTAGCTAATGTGTGGTCCTCGTGCTGTAGTGGACCACAGCCGTAAGATTATTTTCGTTGCTACTTCACAGCTGTAATCTTGCTGTTATGAACCCTAATGTAAATTTCTGATAGCATATCCAATAGGGGATCCCCATGAAAGGGTGATTGGACCCTCAAAGCTGGTGTGGGGTGCGGCCCACAGGTTGAGAACCGGTACTCTAGGAAGAAGCAGGGGAAGGGGAATCTCGCTAAGCTAGATGGGGAGGGAAGGAGCCGAGAAGGAGAGGCAGAAGAGGGTAGTCTAAGGGCAGCTTACCTTTGCCCTGGCTGGGCACACGAGGTCTAGAAGATCCCAGACTTTGTTGGGAGGGAGGCAGCCGGCTGAACGAATGACCTGTGGCAGAGCCTGGGGGCAGCTGACTGGTCAGCACCCGGCTTCCCACCCTCTCACTTCCCACTACCTCAGGCCAAAGCCTGGGGAGAAGAGCAGACAGTGTCTCCAAACTCCCAAGGACTCCCCCAGAGAGTTAGCTCTACCTGCCCCTGGAGACCTACAGCCCATCCTGGCCAAAGTCTTATGGGCACTCACTCATCAGTCATTCAACAATCGCTCCTAAAACCCTCCTGTGAACAGAGAGGCCCCAGGATGCTCTCTCCCTGAGACTCCCTCGCCTTATGCCTTGGGGTAGAGCTATGAGCCTCAGCGTGTCTCAGAACCAGGCTACTCTGCCCTCCTGCTCAGTTAGCATGGGGCTCACTGGTGATTTGTAGAACCAATGGACAAATTACCAATGGGGCTCCTTGAAAGCAGAAGTGGAGTACCTGGACGAGCTGGCAGCTGTGCCCTGAGATCAGCTGTGCCTTGGCCCGGAAATGCTTGATGGAAAACATGTCTAGCGAGCCCTCCCAGGGTGGAGGGCTTAGCAGGGTACCTCTGGGCCCAGGGGGCACCTGGAGCCTAGAAGCAGGGACAGGACAGGGTCATGCAGAGTCATCTATTACATTGTCCCTAGGATCCCCTTTCTCTGCTGAGCCAGTGCTGTGTCTTCACTGCAGAGACCTGAGCACCGATCTAAGCATGGCCTTGAGCGGGAGGGAACCAGGAAGCTGCACGAGTTCCATTTCACAGATGGAAAACAGAGGCACGCCGACACGGGAAGACTTAAGGTGGTAAAGGGAGGAGCTCCTGTGGCGTGTGCACGTTGAAGCTCCAGTTGGCAGCCTCCCCGCCCATGCTTCCCGGTTGCTCACCCTCCTGGCTGCTGCTCCATACCTCTCCTGCGGTTCTTTGGGAGGTGTCTCCCCAGCTTTGAGCATCTCTGGAGAGGACACAAGAGCTGGACTTGGGGCTTTCTGGATGACATTTTCCTCCGTGTCCCTCATGGCCCCGGGGAAGCCTGGCAGTTCAGTTGAGGATTCCCGACCTGCAAAGAGCAGAGGCCAGAGCTGAAATGTGTTCTGCCGAGACAGGAGCCAGCCCACAGGGTTGACGGCCGAGGCTTGAGCCAGCCTCATTCCAAGGTGACCTGCGGCACCGGCAGACCCTTTCTGACACTTTCCAACTGGCTACCCACCCATGCTGTGGCTGCTGCCTGCATCCGGCTCCGGCTGGTTACTGCTGACTTCCTTCCCACCTTCCTTCCCACCCTTGCAGATGGCGCAGTTGGTGTCCCAGAAGTGGTGCTGATGCTGATCTGTGGTGTCCTCCAGGGGCGTCCTCAGAGCCCGTGGGCTGCACTCTCTGGGCATCATGGGTTCCTGGAAAGCACAGGAGCAGGGAGGACTGGATGGCGAGGTGGCCAGGAAGGTCAGGGGCCCTCTATAGGCAGAGAGCCTCAAGAATGTGGTTTATTTTTCTAAATATGTTTTTATATTCCAAAACACTGGGAATCTGTAAAGAAAACTTGGGAAATTAAAAAAATAAATTGCCTTAAAAAAAAAAACAAAACAAAGAAAACACCATTTGTTCAGACAGCTGTTGAGACGCTGGGTTGTTCTTTCACGGTTTCTCTATGCAACGGGTCTGGGGGATCCTCCTATGATGGCTGGGGTCAGATACTCTTTGTATTCTCATTTTTCCCCATTAATTGCACTAGAGACATTTGCCCCCCTCTCTAGACCCCGTGGGCAGACTGTCACCTCTACTGCTAGACATTCGGGTCACTTCCAGTTGTCACTAGCACGAAGCCCCGAAGGCATCTTTGTGCACAGAGTGTTTTCCTAAATTTTGCATCCCCTCCTTAGGTCAAGTCCTCAGAAGCAGGTGACAGAACCCGGGAGAATAAATATTCTAATCACCTTCCCCCTCATAACAGAAATCCCTTGCATGAGGAAGGTTTGAAAAGATAGGTCCTCAGAGCGCTGCCAGGCTCGAATCTCCGCTCCACTCTTGCCCACTACATATAAGCTGAGTCAACGCCTCGGGGTTCAGGCAGTGTCAGTAATTGCCACGTTCAAATGAGGTGCTGTTTGCAAAAGGGGCACAGGGCAGGTACTCAATAGGAGTGAGATTGCTCTTCTCTGTCACCTTCCCCTTCTCCTTTCTTCCCTTCTCCTGACACTTCTTTCTCCATGTCCCTCTCCAACGCTAACATCCAGCCTCTTGAGGGAATGTGGCTCGGCTTAGGCTGGGGAGCAGCTGTGTCCCCCGAGGGCACCTCTCTACACAGGCAGCAAGATTCTTCTTGGCTTGAATAGTGGGGGGTAGGAGGTGGCAGGGACTTTGTCTCGTCACACCCGCTGTCACTTCCCCCAGGGCCTGGCACCCAGGCGAGGCTCAACAAATCTGTACTAAGGGAATGAACGTGAGCTAAGGGATGTGCCTGCCCTCCCCCCATCTTCTGATCAGAACCAGGTGGCAACTGACCCACAGAGACCCCACCCAAGGCAGAGCGGCCTTCTGAGAGCGAAGAATGTGGGGGCAAGGGGAAGGCTGGCCACAGGGCACTGAGCCATGCTGCAGATGAGCCGCTGTCCTAAGCGGGCTGTGAGCAAGATGGAGGCGCTCTGCTGGAGGATGGTACAGGCTGTGCCAGGGGATGAAGCTGACCCCTCAGTGAAAGGCCTAGATACTGGACCTCCTCCAGGTGCAAGGGGAAGGTCAGGAGGGCCTCCGGCAGGACTGCCCAGGGTTGTGGGTGACTCCTTACCTATGACAACACCAAGCAAATAAACCCACTGATAAAACAACTCTCACCTCTAGAAAAGCCACTGCCTGAAGGCAGAATGGCTGGCGCTGGGGTGACTGCAGTGACAAGCTTTAGCATCGTTCATGTAAGTGTTCTGGAGTTAGGCTAAAAGAACTAAAAGCACCAGGCCTACTTGCCACTAGTGAACAGGAAGGGCAGTAGTCCCTGCTAAACCTTGACCATGGGGCTCATGGAGTAGGAAATGGCCACAGTTAGCAGGACGAGGAGTCGGTACCTGTGCCTAAGCCAGGTCACCCCTTACCATTAGGTCCTCCAGGGTCAGCATCTGGTCTGAGTCCCGAGGGATCTCAATTTCACCCTTGTGAGTCAGCTTGGAGGCAGGGAGTCGGTACAGCTCCTTCTGGTGTTGCTCAATGATATCCAGGCCCTGCAGAGGCGAAGCCAAACCTGTCAGGGGCCTCTGGCAACAGAGCACCGGTCACTCGCTTCCCTCCTTCCAGGCTTCTCCCTCGGGGCCTCCTCTCATTTCCCAGCCTCTCTCTCTCTGCTCACCTAGAAAGCCAGCCCCCTCAACCCTACCCCTCCAGCTTCCATGCAAGTCCTGCCTCCTCTAAGAAACGCTCCTGGACTTGGCCTTCACCCAAGTCCATTATGCCCCTGACCACCCCACCCCGCCCTGCCCCAGGGAGGCTGTGGTGTCTGCAACAAGTATGCAAGCTGAGTCCCAGACAGGCCATTAATAAAGATTTAAGGATTAGTGTGACTTTGGGCCATCACTTAGTTGCCCTAAGCCTGTTTATCTATTCTCTGGGGATTAAGAGCACGATATTAATAAACACACACAGAGGGCGCAGCCTCGCTCCGGGCTCATCGCGGCCACTAGCTAGCTGTCTTTCTCTTTGTTGATCAACGTCACCTGACCTGGAAGCCTGTCTCTCCTTTCTGATGGTGCAGGAGGAGAGGGGTCCTGTACCCCCACCCCCAGACAGGCGGACTCCATGATGAGGGCGTGGACACTGGGCTCACACTCGGTTCAGGCCCCGTGTTCATTTACCTTGACATCCTTGCTTGTACAAATGTGGGTATACACAGTGGACGGCTGGGTGCGTGTGCTCGTGCGTACAAACGCACGTGGGAGCCACAGATGAATCTTCAGGGTCCTTCCTCAGGAGCCACCCACCGTACTTTCTGAGACAAGGTCTTACACCAAGCTAGGCTTGCCTATCTCCACCTCCCAGCCAACACTGGGATTGCAAATGCACGCCATCTTGCCAGACTTTTTACATGGATACTGGAGCTCGAACTCGGGGTGTCACACTTGTGCGGCAAGCGCTCTACCAGCTGAGCTCCCTTCCCAGCCCCCACCCGGGAATTCTTAACGGCTGTTGCACAGAGACTGCGCTGACCCCTACACTACACAGCCGCTCCCATCCTGTGACACTTGCCGGGCCTGGAGCAAACACTTAGCTGAGTAGATGGACCCACCGGTTGGACTTGGGTCCTTAGCTCTCCCGGCATCTTAGCACCCTCTCCACTTCAGCCCTGGACCAATCCCATCTGCCTCTGGTCACTAAGCTTTACGCCAGCCTTCCCAGAAGCCACCCCAATGATGTGCCTTCTCTGTTCCCAAGAGCTCCACGCAGGGCAAAGCCCTCGGGCAGGGCAAGGAGGACTTGACTGAAGAGGGTGGAACTGTGGGGTCCCTTTTCCAAACCCGAGGTTGCGAAGAGCACTGGGGCCTTGCTTGTGGAAACCCCTCCACTCATATTAGGCCCAGCTCCACAGAGAAACAAAAAGCAGAGTGTGGCCTCTTCTCCCTTTGTCCTGGAAAACTCCCCGGCTTGCTTTCTGTTTTCTCCAGCTCCTCGTCAGTCCTGACTGTCCATCTGTACTGCTTCCTCTGTTCCCCTCCTCCATTGCAGGACCTTCCCACACACACACACAACACACGCACACACATGCCCTCTGACCTCTTGTGACCCGTCTACGCAGCTCACCCTTTTCTCCTCCTGGTCCCGCCAGCGGGACAGCTCCTTGGGGGCCAGCTGGATTGAGCTCATCTGTACCAGGTCATGGGGGGTGACATCACAGTGAGCCACTTTGAGAAACAGGTCCTGTGGGGAGAGAGAATGCACCTTTCCACCCTGACAGCGCCCACTCCGATGTACTGTCGGCTCCTATTGTCCCTAAGGGAGGGCTGGGCAGGCTGAACCTTCCCCTGCTCACGGAGTTTCGGGGATCTCTCAGGTTGAAGAGGAGGCTGCGGTACTTGGTCTTGTAGCGGATGTTGGTGTCTTGGGTGAGGTGGAAGAGGGCTGCCTCGATGCCCTCTGCAATCCCCGCTACGTCTTCTTCTCTCAGCAGCAGGCCGGGAAGCTCCTGGACACTGTGGGGACAAGCAAGGCCTGAGCGGGAACTGTCCACACCCTCAGCCCCACAGGGAGATGCAGGGGTAGGGGACAGGGACTGGGCTCCCTCCTTTCTGTTATGGGTGTCTCCCCAGGGACCTGTTGAGTCCCACCCCAACTCTGTGAGGAAGAAATGGTATGTCCATTTACCTAGGGAGAGCTCTCACAAGAGTTCAGGGCTCACCCCAAGGCCACACAGTGGACCAGCGGCAATGCACATGTCGAAGCCAGGCTGCTTGGTCCTGCTAAAGGAACCGGCTCTGTGTGGACAGGGCCAGGCCAGAGGAGAGCACCAAGCTGGAGTGGGGTTGGTCAGCCAAGGGAGGGGCACACGTAACCCTCATCTGCGACTGACATGCTGTGCGGCCTTTGCCAGCTCCTGCCTTCTCTGAGCTTGGTCTCACCATCTGTGAGAACCCTGGGCTCAGACCTCTGGGAACTCGCAGCCCAGACTCTCACTGCAATGGAAACCGTGTATTACCCAGGTTCCCGTTTCTGCTTGACACTGGCTGTGTGGGCCAGTGACCACCCCAACAGCAAGTAGGTTTGGGGACACACTCACAGACTCACTCACACGCACTCAAACGTGGCCTGGCCGGAAGCCACACAGGAGAGCCTGTCAGCACAGCTGGGAGGCAGGGAGCAGGGCCTTACCGAGTCCACAGCACCTCCTGCATGGCACGGACCACGGTGGATCGCACTTCAACACCCAGAGGCAGCGCTTCCTGTTCACCTGGGGCAGAGGAAATGTCCCATGCCTTCCCAGGGGACGTCAAGGGGCCCAGCGGGGGGCGGGGGGGAAGGGGAGCAGGGGGCAGATTCAAGAGGGTTTGGCTCCCCACTCAAGGACCTAGGAGCCCGGTTCCTTTGGAGGAGAACTTCGGACTGATGGGAAGTGAAGGATCCTAGCAGGAGCCAAGCTCTGGTTGAGAATCCTCCCCTGGCCCTGTGGATCATCACCTGGGTCCTGTGCCCTCTGCTGAAGAGGCTCCACAGTCTCAGCTGCTGGAGGGTCACACTGCAGAGAGAGACGAGCATGGCAGAGAGGCCCACTCCAGCCAAGGCCGCCTTGTGCCGGGGTGGGGGCGGGGTGGGAGATGAGGGTCCTGTTTACCTATGGCCACTCAGCCCCTATGGAGAGGTCCCTAAGGAGCTTGGGAGAAAAGCTGTCTAAAAGCACACCGGGTCCCATTCCAACGGATGGCTGGGAACCTGGTATGTCGGGATAGTGGGTCAGCTGGGGTCACAGTAGAGAAAGCCAATCACAAAGGAGGAAGAGCATCCCCCCCACATCCCAAAACTCCCAAACCTAGTAGAAAGAGCATCCACAGAGCCCAGGAGAGCAGCCAAGTGAGGCCAACCTACCTCTGAACGCTGGTCTGTGTGACCTTGGCCACGTCACCCCACCCTGGGCCTCAGTGACACCAGGTGGAAGGAACCCAGGGAGGTGAGATTGATCGCTAGCCCCCAGGCAAGGAAGCTGGTTTTGTACCTGAAAACTGGCAGGGTGAGGCGTCGTGAGCCTTTTTCTCTTCCTCCCGGCTGGGCTGACCTCTGCCCAGTCCTCCAGAGCTTCCATCTGTCCCCCTGGCTGGCTGCTGCTGATGGCTCCGAGGAGCTGGATCACCGGCCCAGACCAGACCTGCAGGGAGAGAGCACGGCCCTGCCTTGGCTTCAATCGTTGACTGTCTCCGGCCTCCAGCAGCCAGCCACCTCCCTTGAGACAGGGTTAGGACACAGCCCAGTGTCCATAAAGGCCTGGCACACAGTAGGGCTCACTAAGTGTCGCTGCCTGGCCAGCCTCTGTCCCAGGAACAAAGCCACCTGTCTTTGTGCTCACCCTCTCACTTCCCCTCTGACATTCCTCCCCCTTCCCCCATCCCCACCAGTCAAACAGGCTCTACACTACGACCCTTGTCACCCTCCTCTTCACCATCCACCAGGAAGAACACAGCTGTCCTGACTCTACCCCCTTCCGCTCAAAAATCTCTCATGCCTCTTTCGGGGACTCTGTAAAGCTATAGGTACAATCACTCAAGAGGGAAATTTCTTCCTGGCTATTTCAGAGTGATGAGTCATTTGAATGTTTCTAACTTAGTGCTCCCTTTTTACCGCTGCTACAAAAGAGACTCAATGCTCCCTCGGACCCTAGAAGCTGTGGCTTTTCAGGATCGGCAGACAGAGGGTGAGGGGCTGTTGTACATGACGCTCAATTCCTCCTCCTTTTCTTGGCTCCTTTGGGCTTTTCTCTCTTTTTTTCTAAACTGCTCTTTAATTCTTTTTAATATGTTGCAAGTCACAGGAACTGTGTTGGAAGCCTGTGTGCGTGTATGCGTGCATGACATGCGTGCGTGTGTTCGTGCATGCGTGCGTGCATGCGTGTGCGTGTGCGTGTGTGTGTGTGTGCGCGTGCAGGGGGAAGTTGGGCTGCAAGGTTTGACAGGAACTAAAGTTCCTCTCAAAGCTTAGTGATACTAAGCTTCAGCATCACTAAGGAGGTGGGGGGGGGCAGGAGAGAGGGAACCTCTGCTGACAGGGACGAGCGAGCGTCCCAGAGCAAAGGAGGACGAGGAGCAGTGACAGAGAAGGGACACCTACGTAGCACACGAGCTTCACCCCACAGGGCACTCTCACCTCCTCCTTAGAGAAAAAAAAAAAAAAAAAGAGGGTACAGAGATTAGAATCCAGGAGACCCTATAACCCAGTCCAGAGAAATCACAAGAACGGGGTGCTCATGGGGCTGGCCCTGGTAATACGACCCTGGACACAATCCAGTGTCTGCTAACGGGGCACTGTTAACACACTGTAGCATCTCCAGACCATGAATCCCATGTGGTTGTTAAACAGGGGAGGGAGTCAGTAAGAATTGACCCTCTCTCCTGGGGCCCGGAGGGCACACACCCTGCATGAACTCACTGCCGTCCCAGAACCGGGGAGCCGTACTCTGTGCTACCACCTCACAGATGAGGAAGCCGAGGCTTCAACCGGCTATAAAAGGGCCTAAGCTACGGAGCTGAGCAGCTAATGTTGGAACTCAGTTCTCTCTGATTCCACAGCCCCAGACATGCGGGGCTACACGAGCCATGGAAGATTCATGGACCGATGTCATGATGTGTTATTGGGAGAAAAGGGGGAAAAATAGGTTAGAAAACAGTGTCTGTTGCATAAGCCCATTTATGTAAATATATATTTATAGATGCAAAATAGATGTTATCTCTGGGGAATGAACTCCAGGGAGACTTTCATTTTCTACACGTGTACACTTGGGAATTGATGTTATTCAAAATGAGCACGTATTTCTTTCATAACCAGAAACATATTTTTTATTAAAAAGTGAATGCAGAACAATATATGTAGCACGCTACCGTTTGTGTTACAGAGAGAATGAATTTTTAAATATGTATTTGCTTGACTACACATAAAATATATTTGGAAGTCTTTACAGATCCCTAAGTGCTGGCTGCCGGCAGGGAAGGCCCCGGGCCCTGAGTGCTGGGAGGGAGACTCCACACTTAGTTTCTTTTTCAAACTGTGGGATGAATCAGCCTTTCAAAAATGGTAATTGAGAACAAGAGAGAAAGGAAGAAAACGGGACACGGAGGCGGGAAAGCGGGAGAGGCATTAAGAGCAGCCTGTCCTTTGCAGTTGAAAGCCTTCTGGCTGGCTCTGGATTCAGGGGTCCTTCCACCGGTCTCACGAGGTTCAGTCTGTCGATGGATGAGACAGAAAGAACAGGATGAATGTATGAAACACTTAAAGGGGGAGATGAGTGGAAGGGAAGAGATGAAAACAATCAGATTCAGTTGGGAACCAAACACAACTTCTGGAAATAAAAACATAATTAAAATTAAAAACTCGGTGTATAGGTTTTAATAGCATATTAGACACAGCTGAAGCCAATTAATGAGCTGGGAGATAGATTTGAAGAAATTATCCAGAATAGTCACAGCACAGAGACTGTGGAGCAAAGTCAAGAAGATGCAAATGATAGGAGTGAGGAGGACTAATTAATCGAACTAATTAGGAGAGAGGGAAGAAAATGTGAAAGCAGCCCTTGAAGGTACACTGCTAAGAATTTCTCCAGAACTGATAAAAGAGAGCAATTCACAGTTTAAAAAAGTTCTGTGGAGTACAAACAGGAAAACTGAAGGAATCTCACACCTACAGACATCAATCCCCAGTAACACGAAAACTCAAAAAACACCAAGAAAAGGGCTGGAGAGGTGACCCAGCAGCCCTCTCAGAGGACCTGAGTGCTGTTCCCAGCACCCAGGCCTAGTGGCTCACAACTGCCTGTAACTCTGGCTCCAGGGAGAGCGAATGTCCCCCAACCGCATGTGTGCACGCGCTATTTAAAGAGGGAAGGAGGCTGGTGAGAGGGCTCTGGGGGGGGGGGGTTGGGAGAACTTGATGCTCTTGCAGAGGACTGGGGTCAGTTCCCAGCACTCACATTAAGGGACTCTCCAGCCATCTGTAACTGGGACTCCAAAGGATCTGGCGCCCGCCACGGGCACCTGCATGCATGGGGCACATACAGGCCCATGGATCTTTAAAAAAAAAAAAAACAAAAACAAAAACAATAAAAACATAATTTTAAAAATCAAAAAGAAAAATAACGGCCAGCAAGAACACTAAAACAGTCTGCTACTGTGGAGAACATTACCAGTGCTCCGAATTCCCTCCACCATCCTCAGGTCGGCACTGATGCTGTCTCATCTGACAGAAGAGGAAACTGAGGCCCAGAGATAGGCTAATTAGCTAGCAAACTGAAGAGATGACATTTAAATCCAGCCTGTCCGAGTCTAGAAGGTGCCACCTTCACCCATCACGCTACGGCATTTACAAAATGACACTGCCTATGACGGGAACAGGCACTTAGCCAAACAGCTGGCTTCCCAGTGTTGATAAGGAAAAGCAGAAGAGGCAGGATATTATTTTCAAGGTACTCAAATAAAGCAATCATCCACAGCCACTGTAGATCAGGGCACAATCTTTTCTGAGAATAGAATGAGAAAAGACGTGGCGGAGAAAAACAGGACTTGCTCTTCTTGATAATTGTATGTTACTCAGCAAACAAAATGTACTCAAGGCAAAATGAACCAAAAAAGACCAAAAAATTTTTAAGTGCTTAAGGACAAACCTGAGTTGGAAGGAAAAACAAATTATCCCACACAGCAAAGATAAGTTGCAATGAGCCAAGAAAAAGAAAAAAAAAAATACCATATTGAACCTAAACATTGTCTAGAATAATAATAATGGTGTGTAATTTGGGGGATTAAAAACATAAGAAGGGACCAATCTACTGGATAACAATAGTACACAAATTGGGAAGAAGCGTGCTTGGAATTAAAACATACCAAGACCCTTGTACCATTCAGGAGAAGAAGTTTCCTTGGGTAAGTGAATTATTCCCATGAGAGCCACTGAAAGGGTACAAGCAGGACATAGTAAGATGGAACAGACTCAGGTAAACCAGCACTTGCAAGAATGCACTCGGGTCTCTGGCGCATGCCTCCAATCTCAGCAGCTGAGGCAGGAGGATCATGCCTTAGATAGGCCAGCTTGGGCTATATAACAAAATCACATCTCAAATGAAAGAAAAAAAAAGTAATAAATAAATGAATTAATATTTAAGACAATTACAAAAATTATCAGGTTTTTATTTTAGTTGTTTATTCACTGATTAGAGAAAAATGCTTATTTGCTCCATTGCAAGAAGTACAGTGGGAAGAAAAAAAAATCCAGCCATGAAATAAAAGAGCTATTTCTATAATATAATGATGAAAAAAGCCACCAGACAACAATGTGCATATGCCAAGCACAACAAAACACCAGAGCAATGTAAACAGCAAATAATAAGAGACTTCGGAGCCAGAATAACATAATACCAAAGACTTCACAACTCAGCAATACAATCGTCTACCACAGAGATACAGCTCGGAACTTATAAGCATCAAATAACATAATCTCAAAAGCTGGAAAGCAAAAGTTGACAGAGCTACAAGAAAAAGGCAAATTCACCGTTACAACAAGCCTGTATCTCTGAATCAAGCTGACAAAGGAACTGGTAGGAACAAAGCAGATTTGACAAAACAAATAAGCAACTGCTTTAACCCACACAGATAACACTGGCCCCTCACATCTACAGAGCACACATTGTTTTCAAGTACACATGTCACATACATGAACATACTGCAGAGCCTGGGCCATAAGCCAAAGTTTAGCAGATCTCAAAAGATAAGTATTATTTATTTAATGTGTGTTTGCCTGCATGTAAGCGGAACATGATTTGTACCTGATGCTTAATGTGACCAGAATCGGGCACTGGCTATCTATTCCTAGAAATACCCCACCCTGCTAAGGATCTTAGTCTTCAGCAGTGACCTTCAGCTGTACTTGGAGATTTTCCTCTCATCCCTAGGATAATTAGGTACTATGTTCTTCTTCTTGTGATAGGACCATGATACCTCACGGAAAATGAAGCACTGTATCACCACATGCAAATCAAGTATCCCTGACCTCCTGACCCTGTTGACTCAAACAGGTTCACCCTCGAAATCCCTCCCACTGCCCAAAGGTTTATAAATCCCTGATTTTGAGGGGTTGGGGATTTGGCTCAGTGGTAGAGTGCTTGCATAGCAAGCACAAGGCCCTGGGTTCGGTCCTCAGCTCTAGGAAAAAAAAAATTGTTCTGATTGAAGTGGTCTGGTAGGTACTAGCCTACCGTTCTGCTTCCTCAGCCTGGCCCTACTCAGTGCTGGATTGTGCCATAAATCCCTGATTTTAAAAATACTGCTGCTGGGGTTTGTGTGCTGTGTGATACCATCAGCCTTCCACCATGGCCGTGATTCATCATTTATCCCCCACTGGGCGATAAATCTCGTGCCCTCTGGCCTGCTGGACCTGGGCCTCACCAGGCCTGGGTCTCCACTGCAAGCTGACCAGACATGGACTTTCGCCTGCACCTCTGCCAAGCTCAGCATAGCAGCTTAATGAAGAGCTGCGTCACTTCCGTATTGCCATAGGCTTTGGAATGCCACAGGAGATCTCATTCTAAAAGAGCTAAACTGTAACACTGTGGAAAACCCTTTTCCACACCCTGGCCTAGCACACTCAGGCCTCACCCTGAAGTGCTCCAGCTGTTCCTGAGAAAAACAAACCCCCATTCTCCATCCAGAAGCCGGTTCCAGGCCCCTGCCAAAATCTCTCTCTCTCTCTCTCTCACAGGCCCCCATGGGATCATACGTTTGAATACTTGGTCCTCAGTTGGTAGAACCATTTGGGAAGGATTAGAAGGTGTGGTCTTGTTAAAGGAGTTGTGTCAGTGGGGGCAGTTTTTAGGTTTTAAAAGACTGGGATTCCTTGTGTAAATCTACCTCTTGGTTGTAAATCAAATTGTGAACTCTCTGTTGTCCTTTTGCTCCATCATAGACAAGATCTTAAGTCTCTGAAACCATAAACCAAATGTTTGTGGTGAGGGGCCAGTATTATCTGTGTGGGTTAAAGCAGCTGGTTATTTCTTTTGTCAAATCTTTTTTATTCCTACCAATTGTTTTGTCAGCTTGATTCAGAGATACGTGCTTGCTGTAATAGTGAATTTGTCTTTTTCTTGTAGTTCTCCTCAACATTTGCTGTAGCTCTGTGGTGGACCTGAGTATCCCTGAGTTGTGCAGTCTTTGGTTTATGTTAGAAAAGAAAAAAAAAAAAATACACACACAATTGCTTTTTATAAGTTGCCTTGACCATTGTGTTCTATCACAACAACAGAAAAGTTAAAAGCACTTTCAGCTCTGGCGGAGGTCCCAGCACCCACATGATGGCTCCCAAGTGTCTGTAACTCCAATTCTAATGTCTGATGCCCTCTTCTGGCTTCTATGGGCATTGCACACACATGCACCTCCATCCATAAAAGCAAAAAACACTCATACAAAATAAATATAAATTCTCAAAAAAAAGAAGATGAGGAAAAGGAGAATAAGGGAAGACAGAGACTCTGATTTCAAATGACTCAAAAACAATTTATAATAAAGTTATAAAAATATTGAGGCTAACGTCTGTGGGTGTTGCAAAAGTGATATTTTTAAGCACATTTGTAGCTTTAAGTGACTTTATCGGGAAACAGGAAATTATGGACTAAGTATCATTTTAAGGTGTTATGAAATAATGTGCTGGAGAAAGACAACATCAGAAACAGAAAACAGATAAACAAAAGCAAACATGAAATCTCTGAAGAAAACAGTTGCCTGGCCAGGCTGACCACAGAAGAGGGAGGAGATACAGCTGGACAGAGCTGGAATGGGTATTTATGAACACACAGCAATAGGCTCACGTGTTTGAATACTTGGTCCCCAACAGCGGAACTGTTTGGGAAGGATTAGAAGGTGTGTTGGCAAGAAGCCATTGTGAAATATTCACATCAATATGGCAGTGAATCTGTAAAGGCAGATAACATGGGCACATAACTATATAATGTAGATACATGCCTACAGAAAATATAACTCAACCAAACTGATTCAAAACATAATTGATACAGTTGAGACGGAGGAGAGGCTGGATTGCCGCTTCCTGAAGCACTGGGCAGGTGCTGTGAAAAATCTGCCCAAGTCATCATCAGTGTTGGTCATGAGTGGTGGAGGTTGTTCTGATCTTCCTACATCATTTATTTTAGGAGGGTGTGCTGTGGCGAAGAAGACAGCGTGTGTGTGTGTGTGTTTATGTGTGTGAGTGTGTGTGTGTTCTCTCCTTCCTCCGTCTAGATGTCAGGGATCAAACTCAAGCCCGTTAGGCTTGGTGCAGGCACCCTGACTTCCTAAGTCACCTCACCGGCCCCATATTCCCTAAATTTGTACTGTAGTACCCCTTCTAAAGTTCATTTTCCTGTCAGCAAAATACTGATGATGGGCAGCCTGATTCCCTCGTTAACAGCTACTGGACTCTGGCTCGCCGCCCTGACCGAACAATCTACCAACAGGTGGTGTAACTGCCTTCCATCAGTACGAGACTACTTCTTGAACAGTTTTTTTTTTTTTATTGGTTCCCCCCCCCCCAGTCTTAATAACTGATTGGTGTTAAGAGGCTCAACCATGAGTGTTCCAAAAAGGAAAATGTTTATGACTGGTCCAAGACAAACATCTGTGATTGGTCCAAGCAGCCTTTCCCAGGCTCTGGAAGCAAGCTACTCAGTCTCAGTGAACTGGCTGGGAACCGCTGTCCTGTGCCGCATCTCTGACATTGCAACATCAGGTCCAATGAAGGCTTCTCTGTCTACCTTTAGACGTGGGTGGAGCCGGTAAGGCAAGGAAGCTGCGGCAGAAACAGCAGAAGGCAGCGATGACAGCAGTCAGCATGGCAGGCCGTGGGAGCAGGCAAGCAGCTGGATGCTGGAACTAGAGCAGCGGCAGCCTGAACAGCTCAAGGGTGGCAGTCGAGGAAACACAGGCAGTGGAAGAAGAGAGACAAGAAAGGGTTAAGAGCTGAGCCTGAAGAAGGATGAAAGACTGTAAAGATGCAGAAGAGTAGCTACAGGCCCTGGCTCCCAGAAGAATTCCATGCCAAGTCAAGCCTTAGGACCCAGGGCCTCAGACTTGGGGCTGAGAGAGCTGACGATTCATGCTGGTGTTGTTAATGTCCAAGGAGTCCCGCCTTCCTAGGCCTACAGAAGGGCTGCAACGCTGGCTGCTGCGAAAGGCTGAGGAATCTCAATAGCTAGGCCTGTCTGGAAGACCTGACCCTGTCTGGAAATTGCAAAGCCATTTGCAAGCAAGGGCTGAGGAATCCCAGCTTCTCAGAGCCATCCACAATCTATAGGACAAGGCGTCTTCATACCCGAGGCCTACAGGAGAACCGCAAGACAAAAGGTGCCTTGCTATGGCTCCCACCTTCCTCCTGTCTCCCTCAGTGCTACGGGCACTTGACACCCCCCACCACGTCTATCTGTGTAGAGAGAAAGAGCAGCCAGATGGCTGAGCCACAACACAGCTACAACTGCAACCAAAAGATACATTCCATCCCCAGGAATTCAGTCCACAGGAGGAAACATCTCTCCTCAAGAAAATACCATTCTAAGGGTTGTTTGTTTCTTTGTTTTAAACCAATGCTCTGTTCCCACAATGTTCAAAACACCAACTAATTCCAACCTCATAGAAATTACCCTAGAAGACAGCACAACCCACAGTTCAGTCACTTCAGGACAGTTAACTCATCAATTGAAATGCAAAAAAAAAATTATAAGAAATTATTAATAAGAACTCAGCAAATGAGACGTGCACACATACACACAGAAACCCACCAGGACATTGTCAAGTCAGGTTTGTTTCAGTATGTCAGGATTGGCTTAACATTTAAAAACTCATTAACTCTACTGCATTAATAAATTAGGGGCTAAAAATCCTATGATTATCTCCCCAAATGCACTGTGCGTTCAGAATAATTAGCAATCCAGGAGCAGAAGAAAGCTGCTCAGCTTGCTAAAAAGCATCAATAAGAAAACACCGCAGACATGAAAGCCTGAACATTTTCATTTAAGACTCAGAGGATGTCAAAGTTCCCTACAGCCAACTTTATCCAGGGTTATATTAACGTAGCAGATAAGGAAGGGGAGAAATGATAAAGAACTGTACAGGAAATAACAAAGGGCTGCAAAGGAAATAACACAACTGCCATTTGTCCGAATGGAACTGTGTCTATAGAACACAGGAACAGCCCAACAGATAAATTATACGAATTAGTAAGAGTTCAGCAAGATTCCTACATACAAAATCAATGAGCAAAAATCAATCTTTTTTTTTTTTTTTTTTAATGCCAGCAACAGCCAACAGCCAGACGTCGAAATTTTTAAAGTTAGCATGTTAGAAAGGCTTCAAACACTCGAGTGCACATGGCGAGACCTCAGATGGGAAAAAACAGACCACCTAGGAAGCTGCATGAGCCCCAGGCAACGGCTACTTCCAATCAAGGCTCTGATTCAAACACCGTCTTGGAGGAAAGCGGAGAGAGGGGGGCTAGTGTGCCTGCAGCCTGATGGTACCAAGGAACACCGGGAGAGTGCACACTTCAGACAGGCCCGTGATGGGTCTCTGGGAGAAAATGAGCTGATGGGGGCGGGGGGAACCACCCTAAATGTGAGCAGCGCCATCCCACTGGCTGGAAGCCTAGATGGAACAAGAGTAAGAGGAAGTTGGAAGTAAGAGTGACCCGTTCCGCTCGCTGTCACTGTGGGCTGCTCTGCCCTACCCTGACCGCCCCCTCCCCCGCCATGGTGGACTAAAATCTATGAAATCCTGCTCCAAGGCAAATCCTCCGTGGGGTGGTTCTTCTCCAGTATTTTTCACAGTGATAGAAAAACACACAGAGACGCCTTTAATCCCAGCACTCAGGGAGGCAAAGGCAGGTGGATGGCTGTGAGTTCGAGGCCAGCCTGGTCTACAGAGCTAGTTCCAGGACAGCCAGCGCTACAGAAAGAAACCCTGTCTCAGAGAAAAAGAAAAAGAAAGATACAAGAACCATGTTTAACTGTGGAACAGGAATGCAATAAGTTATAGAATAAACAACCTCATTTTGTCAGCTTGCTTTTAAAAAAAAAAAAAAACAAAAAACAGTCAAGAGAAAGGGAAAGCTTGTGGATTACAGGAAACTTCTCAACCACTTAGAATGTGCAGACTGGATCCAACATTCAAAGGCAAACTATAAAATTAGATCAGGAGCTGGGCGCAGTGACACACACCTTTATCCTGGCTCTCGGGAGGCAGAGGCAGGTGGGGCATTCGTTTGAGGCCAGCCTGGTCTACACAGGGTGACCCTGTCTCAAAAATAAATAAATACATAAAAGAATTGGGAGCTGGAGGTGTGAATCAGTTGGTAGAATACTTGCCGAGCTCTCACAAGCCCCTGAGTTCAATCCCAGCCCCATAAAATTTGGGTATGGTGACTGACACACACACAATCACAACACTCAGGAGGGAGGAGGATCAGAGCTCAAGGTCAGACTGGGAAATGTGGATCAGTTGTAAGGCTCTTGGCTAGCATGCATGAAGCCCCAGGTTCAATCCCCGGCCCCGAATAAACCAGGCACAGCGATGCATGCCTGTGATCTCATCACTTAGGAGGCTCAGGAGTTCAATGTTATCCTTACCTACATATTGAGTTCAAGGCCAGCCTGGGATGCATACAACTTTGGCTTTTAAAAAAAGATTATTAATTAAATAGAATAAATAAATCTATTGGATGTCCAGTATTGGATGAGGTTTTGGGATTTTTGTTTGGTTTTGGTGGTTAGTTTTTGTTGTTGTTGTTTTTGGTTGTTTTTTTTTGTTTGTTTGTTTTTGTTTTTGTTTTTTTTTTTTTTCCAATACAGGGTTTCTCTGTGTATGTCTAGCTGTTCTAGAACTAGCTCTGTAGACCAGGCTGGCCTCAAACTCACAGAAATCCACCTGCCTCTGCCTCCCGAGTGCTAGGATTAAAGATATGTACCACCACCATCTGGCTTCAATGATTATTTAGTTGTTAATACCATTAAGGAACTGTTGCCAGCTTGAAGGGAGGGTGACACTTGGTGGCTAGAGTTAGATGAGCGCACAAAAGACTTCATAGTAGGAGTCAGATATTGTTTCTGTAAGGAGCTACAGGGAAAATACAGCCAGAGACACAGACTGTCTCCCTGACCAAACTCTATCCAGGTTCCTTCAAGGGCTCTTCTCACCCGGCTCTCAAACTTATGTCTATAAGGACTTAAAAGCTCAAGATCACACCCCCAAGATGACTCTAGACTTAAATCAGCTGCCTGAGAAAGCCCAGGGCAAATCTACTGCACGTCCCTGCCAATATCTGCAGACAGGGCCTGTCTTGCACACTTCATATTTGTCACCTAAAAGAAAAATTATTCTGCTGACAGTTATACCAATCAAACCTTTGGGATTTTCACTTCCCTGATCAAGTCCCTGCCTGCCCCATCCCTACTCCTCATTCTTTAGAATGCACAATTGTTTCTGTACTGAAAGGAACTGAGAGGGTCCAGCAGTGGAGGTGCAGGCCTTGAATTCCAGTACTCTGGAGACAGAAGCAGGTGGATCTCTGAATTCGAAGCCAGCCTGGTTTACAGATCAAGTTCTAGGGCAGCCAGGGCTACACAGAGAAGCCCTGTGTAAAATGAAAGGGATGGAGGGGGAGAGGGAAATGAAGAGAGAGGGGTAGATTTTACTCAGAGATTTTTACTGGGACAATTTTACAGAGACAGGTTGCAGACAAGCTCTCTCTGTCTCAGATGAAGACAGAATGAGCGAGAGAATAAGGAGCCAGAAAATTAAAACATATTGCCAGAGTTTTAGTTTGAGGCCCAGGCAGAGCAATTCAGTCAGAAGCCAAAAGAAGCTAGTTTGAATCAATCAGCTTAGAGAAAAGTTTGGGCCAGAGCAGCTGAGTTAAATGAGCCATCAAGAGCTTTAGAGACAGGGCTGGAGAAATGGCTCAGAGGTTAAGAGCACTGGCTGTATTTCTTAGAGCATCTGGGGGGTCCCGTGTTCAATTCCCAGCAACCACATGGTGGCTTATAAATATCAGTTCCCTCTTCTGGCCTACATGTTTGCAGGTAGAACACCGTGTACATAGTTAATGAATCTTTTTTTTTTTTTTTTTTAAAAAAAAAAAAAGAGTTCAGAAAGAGCTAGAAAGGCTTGGGAATGACTCTCTTCTCATCCCCTCATCTTATATATTGACAGGAAAGAAAGCAAAATGTGGTTACCAGGGTTGGGACAGGAAATACTGCCTGATAGGTGGAGAGATTCAATTTCAGGGTGCACATGAGTGATTGAGTGTGTGTGTGTGTGTGTGTGTGTGTGTGTGTGTGTGTGTGTGTAGAGCTCCTGACAAAGGGTAGAGCTTATGGCTAGCCACCTATATATAGGTACTGAATACCACTGACCTATACACCTAAAAACTTCTTTAGACCCCAATTTTACGTTGTGTGTATTTACACAATAAATTTTTTTAGAAATTCTTTCACCAACAGATTCTGTAAGATAAGCAAAAGTATGGCTTGGTGGTTAAGGGCGCTTGCTCCTCTTGTAGAGGACCTGAGTTCAGTTCCCAGCACCCACAGGAGACACAGTCTCCTGTAACTCCAGCTCCTGGAGATATGTTCCCCTCTTCTGGCCTCAGACAGCACCCACTCTCATGTGCACAAATCCACACACAGATGCACAAATATCCACAAAATAACAAATAAAATCTTTCTCTTTAAGTGAAATCATGAGATTTCACTCTGGGAGAATATATGCGTAAAACACAACTCAAAAGGAACAGCAAACAGAATATGTAAAGAATTCCTACAAGGATTCGTAATTAGTTAACTAACACCAAAAATTACTTTCCAGAGTTTTAACAGGGATGACTAACACAGATTTCTTGTACTAGGGAATTAACATGAAGACAAAATCAAGACCACAGAGTTGGGCTCTCTTATCTCTGCTTTGGCAAAAACCAAAGGCCGATAGCATCAAGTGCCAGGAAAGATGTGAAGTGACGGCAACACGTCAATCCCGCCACTTCAGTCATCCACAGTCGGGCACCACCCTGCGCACACCTGGCCCCGGTCACCTCGGGAGTATAGGCACTGAATCTATAATTTAGAAATCTATCTCTGGAGGTTGAGCACTGTGAAATATTCTTGATCAAATATGTCAGAAGAACAAATGCTGAACTGTTCACAGCATATCCATGTGCAATAACAAAAACCCTACAAAGTCCCAAATGCCATAAATATAACCGTAGCACATCTGTGCAGCGGGTACCTGCTGCCAGCATTTAGCATCTGTGCAATTGTGAGAAAGTTACTCGGTCTTTCTGTGCCTCAGTTTTTCTGTCAGCAAAATGAGGATAATGCCGGCATCTACCTCGGAGTGTTGATGCAAGGACTGTGACCTCAAGAACGATTATCATCGGCACCTGAGACCAGTCAAGCTCTCCCTCTACCAACACAGATGCTCTAGGCTCCTCCCTCAGAAGGAAGGTCTCCCTCCTGACATACACCGCTTCATGTTCTCCAACCAATGCGGCCTCCGCTGATCGCTTCTCGTGTCTACCGACCATTCCTACCATTCCACCCCTACGACACTCCCAGCTGCCCCAGCTCCTGTCATATTCCTCCGACCGCCTCTGCCTGCTGAGCATCTACTTCCCTTGTCCAGACCCACCCAGCTCAGACAGCCCAGCCCTCTGCCCCACTCCACCACGTGGGCATCTATAGTGAACCTCAACTTTCTGATTACCCTGACTGCGCCCTTCTAAACTGCAAGATCCAGGTAGGAATGCCACCACCACCACCACCACGCTCCAGGCTAACCAGCCCGTGAATTACGATAAAGTCCCTTACACATCCGAAGCCTTTATCCAGGCCTCTGGCAGCCTCTGCGCTTGCGCAGGCCTGAATACAAATCCTAGCTCCACCCTTTCTGGCCCTGTGACCTTGAGTGAGTCTGGGAGCCAGTTTTCTTGTACCAGTTGAGCAGGGATATTAACGTTGACGCTCTTGTGGGGATTAAATGAGATGATGATGATGTGTGAAACTCCTGATAGAGAAAAATGAAAAAAAAAGAAAAAAAAAAAAAAAGGAGCTGGGGGTTGAGGTGTGGCTTAGCTAGTAGAGCTTTCAGTCTCCAGCCCCTCACAAACCAGACGTGGTAGCACATGCCAGCAGTCTTAGCACGTGGGGAGGACCGAAAGTGCCTAGTCGTCCTTGGCTCCACAGGGACCCCGAGGCCAGCCTAGGATACACGAGACCCTGTATCACAAAACACAAAGCTGAGCCGAGGAGGGGAGAAAGAAATTGGTTGGTTTCAGTGCTGGGAGTCAAACCCAGGGCCTTGTGCATGCTAGACAAGCACTCTACCCCTGAGCTACACTCTCCAGACAAAAGAGCTCTTCTTAGGCCACCCAGTGGGCACACCCCCTCCTTCCTGCCTGGCTCCTTACATGTGGCAGCTTCCGACCGCACCTTGGTCCAGGGTGTCGGGTCAGGCCAGGGGAGCTATGAGGCCATCCCAAGGGATGGAGGTTAGGGGGCGGAGCCGCCCTAACCCCATACCCCCTTCTTCCCCATCTCCAGAGCAGCTCCTGACCTCTCTGGATACTGCAGAGCTCAAGACAGAGAGGGAGAAAGCATCTTGACACCGTCCTCCCTGTCCCACCCCTCTCCAAGGGTCTCAGTCTCAAGGCAGAGTACAATACGGCCAAGCTCTCTTGCCAGAGCTCGCTGGTCCTCCGGCTCTCTATTTCAAAGAGGAGACAATTACAACTCCGAGAGAAAAAGCTCTGCCTGAAGTCTCTGTGTACTCAGAGCCTGACCTTGAACTCCTCAGTCTGGCCCTGCCTGCACCCAGCCAGCCTCCAGGAAAAAGTTCTCCCCTGCCTTCCCCCCACCCCCAGGGGCTCTGGTAGATGACTAGCTGGGCGCTGTGCTCATGCTTATCGACACCCCACTCAGCCTTGTCCTCAACCACCCACCGCCCGTCCCCGTCACAACGCAGCCCCAATTCTTCTCCTGCAGCTGGCACCAGTTTCCATGGAAACGGGTTGTTTGGGCAGCTGTGGATGATAGGCTGAGCTGCGGTATCAAGGATGGTGCTTGGAGTTATCACGCAGCCGTGGGCTGCATCCAGCCAAGCGAGGCAGGAAACCTGGTGACGCCACCGCACTCACTCCGACAAGCCCCCTGACAACACTGCGGCCCCAGGAATCCCAAACCTGGCGTCCAATCCCAGCAAGTTGTCTGAAGTGGGGAGAGAAGCCAGCTTTGCCAGAAACCTCACCCCAGCCTCCTCTACAAGTACAACCAAGCTGTGTATTTCAGGGACATTCCGGAGCAGCTTCCTTGTCATGGGCATAGAGTTAAATGCCAAACGTGTCATCACACTGACTCCCCACCACCCATCCCACAAGATAAGTGTCATCGATACCCACGTGCTCTGCATCAAAGAATGCCATCCTGGAAGGTGAAGGCGCTCGCTTGGGTCATCAGGCAAAGCAAGGCTGAGTGGCAGCTCTCAGTACCCTCCCGGGGCTGGAAATGAGAAAAGGAAGTCCCTGCCCCTTCTCCCCTCTCAGTGCCCACGGCCGTGACAAATACAGCTACAGACAGCTCTGACGCAGAGCCGGGAAAGGCACAACTTCTGCAGGACAATGTGCACCAACCCGGAAAGACCTTCAAATGGTACAGGGCCTGAAGCACTGAGAAGCTGGCACCGGCCGGCGCAGCCTGAGAGCCCTATTCACGAACGAGAAGGTCCAAACCAGATGTTCCGGTCTACACAGACTCTCATGAAGAGGAACCTGAAGGGCACAAGCCTCACACAGTTGTGACTTCCCAACGAATGGCTGTCTCAAAAGCATTCAAACAAACTTCTTTACTAAAAAAAAAAAAAAAAAATAGAAATTTTTGTGGAGCTGGTGCAGCGGCACACGCCTATAATCCCAGCACTTGGGAGGTGGATCTCTGTTGTGTGTTCGAGGCCAGCCTGGTCTACACCAACCCTCCTTCTCTCCTACCTGGTGTTGGGGGCTTGGAAGGTATGAGGGTGGGTAAGGGTGGCAAGGGACATACAGGTCTACGAACCCCATTAAGATAAAGCAGACTTTAAAAGTAAGTGCCCACAACCCCCCACTGTTCACATGCATTCACGTCTGTACTCAGCTTCTGCCTCGGGTCTCCATGCCTGCACATCAAGTGTTCTTGCCTGCTGAGCCATTTCTCCAGCTCTGGGTTTTGTTTTGCGTTTTTTGTTTGGTTGGTTGGTTTTTGTTTGTTTGTTTGTTTGTTTTTGAGACAAGTTCTCTCACATTTCCCAGGCTGCCTTTCAACTTAGCCCGTAGCCAAGGATAACTTGAAACTCCTGATCTTCCTCCTTCCACCTCCAGAACTGGAGTTCCAGGTGTACCCCCACATCCCGTCTATGCACTGCCCCCCAGCGGTGAACCTAGAACTTGGGCCACAGTAGACAAGCATCCTGCCAACCGAGCAAAATCTCACCCTAATTGGGAAGTATTTTAAGCATCACAGGGAAAAATAAAATGTGGTACAGCAATCCCAGTTTTGGGTAAGACAAGGCATATGTGCAGGAAAAAGATTCATGTAAGGCCAATTCCAAATGCTTACAAGACGCTGCAGCAGGGTCCTCCTCCTCCTCTTCCTTTCTTCTTCTTCCTCTTCCTCTTCTTTTCTTCTTTTTTGTTTTAGTCGTTGGTTTGTTTGTTTTGTTGGTTTTTGTTTTTTTTTTTTTTTTTTTGAGACAGGGTTTCTCTGTGTAACAAGCCCTGGCAGTTCTGGAACTCATTCTGTAGGTCAGGCTAACCTCGGAACCCACAGAAATCTGCCTGCCTCTGTCTCCAGAGTGCTGAGATTAAAGGTGTGTGCCACCGTGCCCAGCTCCTCTTTACTTTCTAAGATGAATTCATATTACTTTTGAAATTAAAGATGACCAGTTGGGGGGCCTGGAGAGATGGCTCAGAGATTAAGCACACTTGCTGCTCCTCCAGAGGACCTAGGTTCGGTCCCCAGCACCCTCTTCGAGGTTCACAACCACCTGTAATCCAGCTCCAGAATACAATGCCCTTTTCTGGCCTTCCTCTGGCTCCTGCAACTCACACACACAAACCCCTACACACAAACACATACGGAAAGTAAATAATAAAACAAATCTACTTAACAACAAAACAGATCAGTGATTTTGAATCAGGTTACACGCCTGCAATCCCACTTCTCAGGAGGTTAGAGGGTCAGGAATTCAGGTTGGACTTAGCTACATAGATAATTTGAGGCTAGCCTGGGCTACCCCAGACCTTGAGCCACCACCTTGAATGCCAAAATATAGGTTGTTGCAGGATATTTGATCCCATTGTGAACCCCAAAATTATAAACTATAAAACCAACCTCGTTTGGTGTGGTTGAGCCCTAACAGTCACCTTTAATCCAAGAACGTTCTGTTTATTGTAAACACGTGGTAATGGTGTGGTTCACCCAGCCCTAGCACATACCTTTAATCCAAGAGCTTGCTGTACACAGGATTTAATAAAATTAACCGTAGGTCAAGAGAGGGAGCAAGACACCAGCTGACAGGGATTAAAGAGTAGGAGGGACTTAGAGTTGAAGAGCATTTAAGACAGTCTGTAGAAGTAGAAGGAGCTTTAGCTCTCTAGCTCTCTGGCTTTTGGAGCTTTTTAGGCTTTGAGCTAGCAAGCCTTTGGCCTTGGGATTTTTGGCCTTTTCCTCCTGGGCTGTCAGCTGAGCTAGTGAGCCTTTTGAGCTTCTTCCATCTGGACCTGAGCTGAGAAGAAAGGTCAGCTGGGTGCTTTCTCTGCCTCTCTGAGCTAGCAGGTTTTTACATCAGCATCTGGTTCCTGAATCTTCATTGGTAAAATAGAACGGTTAGGATTTTCATTTTTTAAAACAACAATACATGCTTGCAAAAACAATGCCACAGTGTTGGGATGCAATTATCTTACAAAGAGACCTAACCGCAGCTGCTCATTTTGTCCTGTCTCAATCTTAGTAATAAGCTGTTTGACCCTGACTGGTCATTTTATCTTCCAGAGCCTCTGGGACCACATCAGTGCAATGGGCATGTCATCAGTGGCTATAGACCTCAAAGGTTGTTACAAAGATGACATACTCAGCACCCAGCAATGTTAAGTTTGCAAGCTCACAAGACAAACTACCTGTGTTTGTGACCTGGTTGTCATTTCCTTTTCTTTCTACGCTTCGTGTATTTATATCAAAAGCACCTAGCACACAATAAACATTAGAACAGTCAACTACGTGGGAAAAATAAATAAATGCCATCTTCCACCCCTGGCTTACAGACATTAGATACAATTAACAAAATTAGTGCCATCATTAAATAGACAGTGAATGCAACGAGAAACAGTGGGCAGAGGGGACACGGGGCAAGTGCTGACTCCATCACTGTGTGAGCCTGGGGAAGTCTGTCACCTTCCCTGAGCCTCAGTTTCCCCATCTGGCAAAGTGGGGCTAACTCCTACCTTGCAGGACTATTCCAAACACTACAAAGAAAAGGGAATTACCTCCCACCTTATGCTGAACACATCCTTTCATGTCCTGTCTCATTTACTCCTCAAAATCCCATTAAACAGGGTTTTTATTTCAGACGGGGTCTCACCAGAGAGTCCTGGCTGGCCTAGAACTGGCTCTACAGTGTGGAAGGCCAGCTAAAGCTGTTTGCTGTTTTTTGTTTTTGCATGGCCTGCAACACTCTAGACCAGGCTACCCTCAAATTCAACCTCCAGAGTTCTGGGATCAGAAGTATTCGTCACCTCACCCAGTTTACTTTGTTTACTATTTTTAAATGAGAGAAAGCTTATTAAAAAATAGTGGAAGTTGAATCCTCCAGGAAGTAGGCTGAGGCAAGATTTGAACTCAGCACTTGCTGCCTCCAAAAAATAATGGCCTCACGGGGAACCCAGTAATGGATTTTATTTTTCCTTTCCCAACTCCAGAATTTCAATCCACATCACCTGGAAAGCTGGGCATGGTGGCACACACCTGTTATCCCAGAACTGAGAGCCGGAAGCATTAACATCAAAAGTTCAAAGCTAGGGTAGGCTACAGTGAGTTCAAAGCCAGCCTTGGCAACCTAATGAGACCCCTGTATCAAAATAAAATGTAAAGATAGGGTTCAGGGGTTCAGCTTAGCTGTAGAGTGTCTACCCAGCATACATGAGGCCCGGGGTTCAGACCCCCAACAAACCAAACAGAACAAGTATGAGAGAAATGTTAACAGACCTGCTTTAGCGTCATGGAGGAGAGACGCGGAAGCCATCTTATCCCAAACCATCAGGCTCAACTTACCAGGCCGGGACAACCTCCTGGACTGCCTTCCTTTGCGTGATCCTGGCTGGTGGCGCCTGTGCACTGCTTTGGGGCACAGGACACTCGACTTTCCCATCGCCGCTTCTTCACATACCTGGGGCTTCTCTGTCCCAGGGAGGCACCACTGAGACCACCCAAAGGCTCTGAGGAGCTGGCCCGGGAGTCGGCTGGAACCGTGAGTCCTTCCCCGGGCCCCATCCTGGACTCTGGATGAGCCTTGACCTCTGACCTCTCCGGGTCAGGTGGAGTGCCAGAGCTGCCGACCGAAAACAAGGGCTGCACTTCCTGCTGCTCCGCAGAGTCCCCTGTCAGCACCTCTGGGGACAGTGCTGCGCTCAGGGGAGAATCCTGCGTGACCAGACTAAGGGGCTCACCTCCAAAGAGCCCTGGGAATCCAAAAAAGTGATCGAGGCTGTCTGACTGGGCCACATTCTTAGAAAAGAGGAGGTTTTCAAGCTCAGCCTCTGGGACACCTTCCGCCTAACTCCCACCTGGCTCTCCAATGTCCTTAGAAGAAAGAAACGTCTGGGGACCTGTCAGGGACTCAAGAGACGCACGCTGGGGAGGGTTTTGCATCGACTGGCAGTCCTGATCAAGGCTCTGACCAAGCCTCAAGGAAAAGCCTGCCTCCTCTTCATCCTGGGGGCAGATCCCACACTTCCTGTATTTCCTTCGGACCCTCCGAGGGGCCAGGCCCCTTCCACTGTGCCCCTCCTTGATTAGTGAAGGGACGTTTCCCTCACCCTCTGGGGAGCCCATACCTTCCGCCCGGAGACCCGGTCTAGGCCTGCGGCTGCTGGCCTCTCTGTGCAAGCCAGCACTCTATCTGGGAAGCTCAGAGCTGTGTGACAAAGATTTCTGGAGCCTCTGGCAGCCCAGAAGTCACGCAGAGAGTCCTGGAGCCTAAACAAGGTCCTTTTCTGTCCACCAGGCCAGGCCAAGAGCTGATCCACAGGCCTGTGTGGCAAAGAGGGAGGTCTTAAAACCTGACCCTCCGCGGGTAATCTCACCTCTTGTCCCTCAGAGGGAAGCAACCCGGGGGGGGGGGGATGGGGGGGGGGGAGAGGCCCTCCCACGGCTGTTAAAATAGGAGAGGGTGAAAGCCGCTACTTAACAATGACCCTGTGAACCGGGTATCCCAGCCGACTCTGAGACTGCCCAAGAGCACCCAGGGAGCAGAAAAGAGGGGGTTCTCCCGGAAATGCAAAGCCCAGTTCTGAACTCAAACACGGAGCAGAAAACCATCACCCCTCCACCCGACTCTGAATCAAGCCAGTCCCTGAACTCCCTGGGATTCCAGGCCTAAAACTCCAACCGCTCACCCCTGGGGTGCTACAGCTCCCTCTCCTTCTGCTCCTGGGGGGGGGGGGGGGGGGGAGGAGTGGGGGGGTGAGGAGAGGAGCGCGTGATGCGGGGGAGATGGTCCTGGACCCCGGGTGGGGGTAGGGTGGGGGCGGGGCCTGGTGGTGCAGAGCAGCGGCTCGCGCGGGGGTGCTGGAGTTCTTGTCCAGCAGGGGGCGCTCGCTCCATGCCGAGGGCTTCTGGGAGGAGGTGCCACTCACCCTGGCTCCAGGCAACGTGGTGGGTGCGTGGGCAAAGGACTCCTGAAAGCTGCCTGAGGGCGTAAGGTAAACATGGTGGAGGAGCTGTCTGAGACCCCAGGGGGCTGCGAGACTCAAATCTGACATTTTTTCCTAATTAGTTATGTCTTCCTAATTTGTGCCTGGAAGACACGTGTGCCCAATAGAACGCCTAGAAATAGAAAGGTTTAAACTTCCTCTCATTTCTCAGCCTTCCACTTGGGGAAACTCTGGGGTTTTTCTTTGTGGTCGATTTTGTTCGCCTGATTTCATAACTGTGGGTTGCATTCTCCTGCTCGTATCATTTGGCTCTTAAATTTAAAAAAAAAATTATTAATAATTCGTTAATAATATTTATTATTTATATTTATTGTTAATAATATAATAATTAGTTAATTATACACAATAATTATAATTTGTTAGCAATTAAATATTTATTAAACCCACGTCCAGTGATTTCATTTACCTTTTTTGTTTGTTGGTTTTTGTTCTTTGAGACAGGGTTTCTCTGTGTAGTCCTGACTGGCCTAGAACTCACAGAGATCCACCTGCCTCTGCCTCCCAAGTGCTGCGATTAAAGGTGTGTGCCACCACTGCCCAACTTTATTCACCATTCTCCCCCCACCACCCAGTTTTAATTTTTTTGTATATTTCTAATTTAAAAAATCATATTGGTCATGATGGCACCCACCTTTAATCCCAGCACTCAAGAAGCAGAGGCAGGGGATCGCTGTGAGTTCGAGGTTAGCCTAGCTACATAGTAGGCTCCAGTACAGCTAAGGCAACAGAGTTAAAAGAAAAAAGAAAAGGAAAAGAAAACAAAATAGTAAAAGGCCACTCAAGATCATCCTCTGCTTTGAAGTTCAGAGACTGGCCTGAGCATATGAGACCCTGTCCCAAATTAAACAGATACGAATAAATGAAACACCAGCTGCAAGGGACCCTGGGAAGCCACCTCCCCATCCCATCCTCTGGAGGGAGGAAGAAGGCACTTGAATGGGAGCATGGATACAACAATGTCCTTCATCTAGCTGATCTGTCAATCTCTCTCTCTTTTTCATGGTAGTTTGGTTTGGTTTGGTCATTTGAGGCTGGGCCTCACGAAGCTCAGGCTGGCCTAGAAATCAATGAGTAGCCAACGGTAACCTTAAACTTCTCATTTCCAGGCTGCTGGGACCGCAGGTGTGGACCCCCGACCCCTGGGTTTGTGTGGTGCTGGGGAAGGAGCCGGGCTTCCCGCATCTAGCCAAGTCCTCTACCCACTGAACTGCCTTGTCTCTGGGCCTTCCTCGGGGTATTTTTAAATATCAGTCATGGGTTAAAAATACCCCATGTCAGTGGGGTATTTTTAAATCTCACATTACTATTGTGGATTCATGTTTCTAAATTCCTGCTTTAGATATTTCAAAAACCACTCTTTAGAAGCATACAAAAACACATTTAAAAAAATGTGGAACCAAAGATAATGTTTGTCCTAAGAGCTTATTTACTTCAGCATAATTTCTAGCGTGGGGGGGGGGCAGGGAAGGTGCAAATGTATATATTTCTAGAAGCTTTGTGCACGCCTCGCCTGTTTCCCTGCTTTTTTGCACTGTGTGTTATCAAGGAACATTCGCTGTGGCTCAGCAGCCACCACAGTCTAGGGCTGCCTGCTAAGCTTGCAATCCCCTCTGCCCTCTGGGTCCCAGGCTCCCGCTGAAGGCACTGGAGGGCACTTAGCTTTCTTGTCTCCTTTCCTACCCCGTTCTAAAGAGTCCCGGGCACTCCTGGTTTCTCACGACCATGACTGTTTTTGAAGGGTACCCCCTTACAGCGTTTGCCAGCTGTGGTTTGGTTTCTCTAATGGCTTCCTTCTGCTTAGGTTGGTGTTAGGCATTTTCAGTGAGGGGGAAGTGTCTTCTGTCACGTCCTCCTGCGGCGGGTGACAGCTACCAGTGACATTAACCTTCAGCCACGGGTAGAGTGTTTTCCAGACTTGGCCACAGCCAAGTTACTATTTTAAGAGTCTTAGCACTCTTAAGAGAGGTAGTATTTTCAAAGGCTATTTTAAAGTGGTGTTCTGTGATGTCAAACATAGGAAAACAGTGGGGGCTGTGCCCCGATGGAAGGCACCACACCGCCTGTCTCTTCCTAAGAGGCTACTTTTGCTTCCTGTATTTTGCATTGTTCCACAAATAATATATATTACATGAAATTTCTTTTCTGGTTTTTTGGTTTTTTGAGACAGGGATTCTCTGTGTAGCCTTGGCTGTCCTGTACTTGCTTTGTAGGCCAGGCTGGCCTCAAAGTCTCAGAGATCCGCCTGCCTCTGCCTACCTGCATGCTGGGATTAAAGGCATGTGTGTATTTATTTATTTATTTATTTATTTATTTATTTATTTATTTAGGCCAGACTCTCTCTACGTAGCCCTGATTGTCCTAAACTCAATATGTAGAACATGCTGTTCTTGAACTCACAAAAGCCTACCTATCTCTACTTCCCCAATGCTGGGATTAAAGGCATGTGCCACCTTGCCCAGCAAATTTCTTTTTGTTGTTGTTTTGTTTTGTTTTGTTTTCCTAGCCATGCTACTTTGTGTGTAGCCTTGGCTATCCTAGAACTCCCTCCTCCTCCTCCTCCTCCTCCTCCTCCTCCTCCTCCTCCTCCTCCCTTTTTTCTGAAACAGGGTTTCTGTGTGTAGCCTTGGCTGTCCTGGAACTCACTCTGTATACCAGGCTAGCCTCGAACTCAGAGATCCGCCTAGCTCTGCCTCCTGAGTGCTGGGGTTAAAGGTGAGTGCCACCATGTCCAGCTATAAAGTAAATCTTTAAGTAAATACCTGGGCATAGTGGCACATGCCAGAGGCAGGTGAATCTGTGAGATTAAGGCTACAGAGTGAGTGCGTTCGAGGCTAGCCTGGTATACAGAGTGAGTTCCAGGACAGCCAAGGCTACACACAGAAACCCTGTCTCAAAACAACAATAAAAATATTTACTTTATTTTTAAATATGTGTATTCATGTCTCTACGTGTGTGTATACTGTGCATGCATGTGTTTATGTGGGCGTGTGTGTGCCTGCAGAAGCCATAAGAATGCCAGATCCCCTGAAGCTGGAATTATAGGCAGGTGGGAACTGCTAGACATAGGTAGGTGCTGGGAATTGAACTCAGGTCCTCCGAAAGAACACACGCTCTTAACTGCTTAAACTCGAGGGGCCTGAGGCAACTGCCCGATGGGAATGATGAATGCTCCGCTTGCTAAAGCCCAACTATGCTCCCAAGAGGCTGTGGCAGTTTGCACTCTGTTAGCAGTGAGTACACACCCTCCGAAACACCTGGGATCCTCAAGCTGACACAGTACCTGGCATGGCAGCCTGTTCTTTCTCTCTTCCCCCCCGCCCCCCACAACCTCCTTTCTTCCTACTTCCCTCTCTCCTGTCATAAACACAGCTCACTTTTCTTTTTGCTATATTTCTTTTAAATTTAAAATATGTGTGTGTGTGTGTGTGTGTGTGTGTGAGAGAGAGGCAGGCTCTCACTATGTAGACCAGGCTGGCCTCTAACTCACAGAGATCCTCTTGCCTCTGCATCCAGAGTGCTGTGATTAAAAGTGAGGGTCACCACTGCCCAATTTTCAGAAGCAGAAATAAATTTTATGTTTCCAAGCAGTTTCTGTTAAATAACAATTGCAGCATTAGGGCCTGGAAATAAAAGATTAAGAAAGGGCTTTTTGTGAGGCCCTGTGACTGAAGGAGAAGTAGCTGGACAGAGCAACTGGAGCATCAGAGGGATGGAGGAGGGGTGCGTAAAAACAGGGATGCAACAGATGGGAACAAGCTGAAGGCTTGGTAGAGAAAGGAATGAAAAGACTCAAGAGGTGAGTTCCAGAAAACAGGACAAAACTCACACCCAAAGGAGAAGTGTCTTAGTCACTGTTAGATTACTGCGAAGAGACACCACGACCATGGCGTCTCTTATAAGGGACACATTTAACTGAGGGCTTGCCTACAGTTTCAGGGGGTTAGTCTGTTCTCATCACAGCAGGGAGCATGGTGGCACACATGAACGGGAGCAGCTACATCTTGAGCCACAGGCAGAGAGAGAAAGAGACCGAGCCTGGGAATGGGTCAGGGCCTGGGTGTGAGCTTTTGAAACCTCCAAGCCCACTCCTAGTGACATACTTCCTCCAACAAAGCACATATGGGCCCGGGTGGGGGTGGGCTGGGGGTGGGAGGCATCCTTATTCAAACCACCACAGGAAACAATCAGGAATGAGAGTGAAAATGGCCATGTTCCCAGGCCCCCTCACTTGCTGAGGCATAGTCATAATGGCTGAACCCATGAACTGGAAAACCAAGAGCAGACCCTGGAAGACCCCAGCCAGAGGCTCAGTCCCCACTGCCTACGACCAGATGGAACTGCACCCAGGAACTTCTGAGGTTAGCAAGGGGCACTGTCCTTCTGCACCCTTGGGCACCCTTCTGAACACAGTTGCTCCTTTGCGCTCAAGGTCACAGCTGCTGCCACTGGAAGCTGCCAATCCCGTAACTACAAATCACTGGGCGATGCCATCCCCTCAACAGGCAGCACCTCTGAGTCCTGGGCAGTAGCGAAGGGATGGAACTCTTTGTGCCTCTGGGTTTATAGCGGCTGAGAACAGAGCCCGGGGCTAGGGGTCCTCGTCCTGCAAGGGCACCGACAGTCACAGCCAACAGAAGGCACAGCTGCTGAAAGTGGCTGTTTATGTGTGAATAACAGGTGGCCCTTCTCCAACACGGCCAGGTGCTGCTGGCTCCCTCACCGAGGCTGCCAGCGGACACGTGCGACATCAATAGGACATCACTGTTGATGCTAAACTGCTTCCCCTGGATGAGATGGGATCGCCCGGTCTGCGCTCTCCGATGAACAGGTGGCTCTTCTCCCTATCTCTGCCCACTGTGAGCTATGCTGGGGAAGCCACCATGCAAGGCCACGGTCTTCCGGAACGGGGGTCTATATCCCACCCTCCCACAGGCGCAGAGACGATACACATCAGTTGGAATGTCACAGGTGAGCTCTGTCCCAGTTCTTTCATCACATCACTCATTACCTCAGTGTGGACTCTGGATGTTTTATCTCTGGGTCATAATTCAACACCGCTTTACTTTGTGTCGAAAATAATCCGGCTGCAGGGCTGGAGGGATAGCTCAGTTGGCACAGTGTTGGCCTGGCATTCGTGATGCTTTGAGTTTGAGATCTAGCACAGGGTAAATGGGATAGGGTGGCCCATGCCTGCAAACCCAGCACACAGGAGTTGGAGGCAGGAGGCTCAGATGTTCAAGGTCATCTTCAGCCACGTAGCAAGTTTGAGGTCAGTTTGGGCTACTCAAATTCTGTTTCAAAAACAGAGCAAACAAAAATCCTGCTTGGGTCACTATCTGGTCTTGCAGTTGTCTCTAAACTCTTTGACATTTGTATGCAGCCGTGTGTGTGTGTGTGTGTGTGTGTGTGTGTGTGTGTGTGTGTGTGTATGTGTGTGTGTGTGTGTGTGTATGTGTGTACACAAATGAGAGATTGTGTGATTCCCTACCTTCATAGAGACCTTTGACCTTTGACGTCAACTTCCTGTTGATTGCAGCTGAAAAAAAAAACAAAACTGGTTCTTCTCCATTCATTCCCACACGTGCTATGTGGTCTGACTTCCTGACCCCTGGTTTCTCCTCTGTCATGGGGACTGTGAACCCTGTCCCTTCACCTCCTCCTCACTCCTGCAGACTCCTTCCTCCATCTCTGCCCAGGGAACTTTGTGATCAGGACTGTCGCCATCCGAGCGAATGAACGAACTTATCTAAAGGACAACACAGGAGCTGGGTGTGTAGTTGGCAGAGTGCTCACCTAGCATGCGTGAAGCCCAGTGTCTGAGAGCCAGCCCTGTGTAAGTTGTGTGTGGCAACACAAGATGCGGAGTGAGAAGGATCAGGAGTTCAAGGTCACCTTTGACTATACAAGAATTTGCAGGAAACCTGGAATATGTGAGATCCTGCCGAAGAAGAAGAAGAAGGAAGAGGAGGAGGAGGGGGAAAAAGTAAGAAGAAGGAGGAGGAAAAAGTAAGAAGAAGAAGGAAGAAGAAGAAGAAGAAGAAGAAGAAGAAGAAGAAGAAGAAGAAGAAGAAGAAGAAGAAGAAGAAGAAGAAGAAGAAGAAGAAGCAGCAGCTTAGGGTTAGGAAGATAGGGAGAGCCAGCTTGCTGATCAGCTCAGCTACCACCCAGGCCCAGATCCAGGGCTCTGAATTGGCCCACCCCAAGAACTTTATTGCCTGAGAATGATTGGGACATATGAAAGGGCCAGTCCTGCTGATCCAAAGCAGCAGGATCTCCATGACACAGGGCAACAACAGGATAATCGCGAGGAGTCCCAGTGAGGATCCGATATTGATGCTATTAGTGCTATTGAAGCCAGAGAATTCGAACCAGGCCAATGACTCATTGCAGTGCATATTTGCAAGTGAAGATGTGTGGACAGAGGGATATAACATGGGACACACTAAGCCACACTACAGCTGCATGATGAGATGTTTTCTATGCTTTGTTTTTGTTGGTGGTGGTGGTGGTAGTGGTATGTGTATTTTTCTTTTTTTTTTTTTTGCAGGGGGGGGGCGTGTTGCAAGAGAGGACAGAAATGAGATGAGGAATGGGTGGGACTCGGGTGCATGATGTGAAACTTACAAGTCAATAAAAAGTTTTGAAAAAATAGGACAAGAAGAAGAAGAAGAAGGAGAAGAAGAGTAACAAGGAAAAGGAGGAGAGGGAGGAGAAAGGAAGGCAGGTTGATAACAGACTTGGCCTCTCTGTCCTCTCCCTTGAGAACATCTGTCACTCAGTCTCCCACCTGACAGGGCAGCATTGCCAGAGTCATCCGGACTAGAGTTCCACTGTGGCGCTCAGGGCATCACTTGACCTCTCAAGGCCTGTTTCTTTCTCCATCACCGAGGGCTAACAATGGCCTCCAAAGGGCTGGTATGGGCCGAGCCCCTGCCTTGGCAATCAGGATAACTTCTGGAACGCTCCTAACAGGACGCCCAGTGCACACAGCCAGGAGTTAGTCAGCTGCTGCCGTCCTCCTTCCCTGACATCTCAACTTCTCTCCAGTGTTTCTCTAAAATCTCTCCTCTACCCACGCTCTACTCGGACATGACAGTTACCTTGTGTTCAAGATCTTCTGTGCGTATCTGTGTGTCTGTGTGCACCTGTGTGCCCATTCCTGAAGAGGAGGCAGGTGTCTTCCTCAATCACTCTCCATCGGATTCTTTGAGACACGGTCCCCGAATCAGCTAGACTCACTGACCAGTGAGCTCCAGGGATCTTCCCAGCCCCTGGATTACACTGTCTCACTTGGCTCCTACACCAGTGTGGAGGACGTAGTGATGAAGACCCTGGGACAAGAACTCGGAGCCCACAGACCGTACATGGCCTCAAGCAACTTCCCCAGCTCCTTAAGCCTCATTTTCCTTCCGTGTGCGGTGTGATGGGGATTACCTTGGTGACTTCGGCGGTGTGTACAGACCGAAGCTGATAATCCGGTGAGACACCACAGGGTGCCCCGCACGGGAAGTGCTTAATAAATGATCCTCTCCCTCATAGCATCAGGCAGCCAGGAGTCTCTGGCTCCACCAGGATCCTTCTATTGATGGATTTGAGACTAAAAATAGAGCTGCAGCCCTGGGGAGCATCGGGTCCTCCTGAAGCCTGGAATCGACACTCTCCACACCCGGAAGGACCCTGCCTCCTCCTCTAGGGACTTCTAGGATACCCCCAGCTCTCCCACCCCACCCCACTGATTCCCTAGTTTGTGTTCAGAGGCCAGATGGCCCAGGACGACAAGCTTTTGGGGGTTAGGGTACTGCAACCCACACGGTGACCTTTGCCCAGCTCTGCCATGCGCTGCCTATGTGACCTTGAAGAGGGGGCTCCCCTTCCCAGGGGATGGGTACAGCTCCCACCTGCAGACACTGACAGTGCTCAGAACAAGTGACACTCACAGAGGTCTTGGGGCCCACGGGGCACGTGCCGGTTCCTCCTCTCCTAGGCTCAGCCTCTATGTCTATGAAATGGGCACTGGAGCCCTGACCTGCAAAATACTGTGATGACCCAGCATGCCCACTGCGGACAGCCATAACTCCTGATCTGAGCCTGAGTTTTCCAGCAGCCCACCCCTCCATCCAAGGGAATGGGGAGCGGAGACAGAAATTTATTCTGGCTGTTTGTAGCTATTGATCCAGCAGCCTTGGGAAATGCAGAGAAATATGTCCGACAGAAAAAGCCTTGCATCTCAGGCTGCTAACAGGCCGTGGGCCTGTGGATAAACCCGTCCCTGTGATTCCCCAACTCTCTCCTAGTTGTTTTATCCCCCTGGACATGAATCTGATTTCATTAAGGCAGATCCACAATGGTGGATGAGGTCCCCTGCTTATCTCGCCATAGCTGATCAGCACCGGGGATGTCAAGGGCACAAGTCCGGCTCCCAGGGGCACTGAACCAGCCTCCTGGGAGACATGCTAGAGCTGACAGCCCCAGCCCAGGGCCACAGTCTGGAATGGACTCTGTTTGTCCTTTCTTCCTGGGACAGGCCCGGCAGGCTTCAGACCCTAGCACGTCGTTCGTTTATGATCCTTGACCTGGTGACTCAGAGAGATTCAAGACACAACACACAATGCGCAGCAGTCCTTGCAAGAAACATCCAGAGTTGTGGTACCATGACCAGAGGCGCTCTTCCCGGCCAGCAGCAGCCTGTGGGCCTCATCAGGAGAAAGGAAAGCCATTCAAAGAAGGGAGACCCAATGATCAACTGAGGGTGTGAGCTAGGTCCTAAGGGACCGAGCACTCTGAGTGTCCACCCGGCAGCACCCGGGTGGGATCGCCTGTTCTCCACATCCTAGTGGGTAGGACCAGGCTCTTAGCCGCTCAACCCCTGAGTTCCTCTGAGTATCTAAATAGATGCTTTCTCTCGTCACACACTTGTTAGTTAGTACACCTGCTTACAGGCAGCTGATTTAAGCAGGATGCGTTGGGAGCATTGAATCTCTCCACTTCACACACTGCAGGGACTCATGGGAGAGTCACTGCTGATTCCAGAACAGAGATGCCTGCATCCCATCCATACCTAAAGCATCTACGGGCGGCGTCTGGGTCACATGCTTGCGTGTAGCTGCAAGAGAGGCTATGTTGGGCTCAAGTTCCCAGGGATGAGCCAAAATGCAGAAAGAATTTTTTATATTAATTTTTTATTTCATGTGTAAGTGGTGTTCTGCGTGCATGTGTGTCCGGCCTCCGTGTGCGTACACAGTGCCTGCAGATCTGACTGGGAGTGGAGCTCCAGTCTGCTGTGAGCTGCCATGCAGGTGCTGGGAGTCAAACTCAGGTCCTCTGAAAGGATATCCAGTGCTCGTAACTGCTGAGCCATGTCTCCGGCCCCAGAAGGAGTTTGCTGAGCATCGATGAATGACAAGTACTCTGAACATCTTCCTTCTTGCCTCTTCCAAAACTGGACTGTAAACGCCATGCAGGCGGGGACCTTGAGTGTCTCGCTCGCCTCCATAGCACCAGACTCTCACGTGGAACCTGTGGTGAATAAAGAGGTTACTGAAAGGTGGGCAGTGATGGAGCCGGGCGGGGGGGGGGGGACTGGGATGGACTCCTAGGCCTCTAGCCACTCATGTCTTCATGCCTGTGGGATGCCAGCCCTGATTGGTGAACACCGTTCTTCCCCGGCCCCTCCCCTGCTCGTGAAGTTGTCTTCTGTTTTCTAGTGCTCAGTTTTGACTCACCTCTCCCTGGAGGCTTTCCCACTCAGAGACTCACTCAGAGGCTCCATTGCCGCTGCCGCCTCCGTCACTAGCTACAAGTCCTTGCTGGTGAGCTGGTGAAGAAGTCAAGCTCTGAAGTCCCCCCCCCCCCCATTTGATTTCGAACCCTATTGGCTTGGCTGGAACTTGCTTTTGGAGCTTGGGGAAGCCATGTAGCCATTCTCCTCATCTTCAAAATGGGGTAAATAAAAATAGCTGTGAAGCCACAGGACTTTGGGGAGGTTTGGGGGAGCTAGCGTGGGCAAGTTCTTAGAAGGAGGCTGGCACAGAGTCCCGTAACCCCTGCTGCTGCTCTCACGTACCAGGCTTATCAGGCCACGCTGCAATGGTTTCCATGGCTGTAGCCCATTTCTGAAAGCCAGAGCCTGCCGTATTTTTTTTTTACCCCATGCCTCTTCATGCACCTGCCACACAGATCAGAAGTTTGCATAGTGTCTGTTGGATAAATTCAATAAAAGAAACTATAAACGAGGCCTGGGGTTGTAGCTCAGCTGGTGGAGTGTTCGTGTTTCTGGCACAAAGCCCTGGGCCCAGTCCTCAGCACTGTGTAACCCAAGTATGGTGATGCATTCAAGGTGAGAGGATCAGAGGTTCAAGGTCATTGCCAGCTCCACGGCAAGCTTGAAGCCAGCCTGGGAGAGTCAAAAAGAAAGAGAAAAGGGATGGAGAGCAATGAGGAAGGGGAGGAAGAGAAGAGGAGAAAGGGTATGGTGGGAGAGACCTTTAAACCCAGCATTCAGGAGGCAGAGGAAAGCAGATCTCTGTGAAGCTAGCCTGGTCTACATAGTGAGACCCTGCCCCCAAAAGAAAAATGGGGTGAGGGCTGAAAGGTGGGAGAAGGAGAAGAGGAAATTCAAAGATGGAAAGACAAAACTTTTAAAATTTATGCAACATAAAAATTGTCAGGCATGGTGTGGCTCACTCCTTTAATTTCATCTCTTAGGAGGCAGAGATAGCTGATCTCTGTGAGTTCTAGGCCTGCCTGGTCTATAGTGAGTTCCAGGACAGCCAGGATTACATAGAGAAATTTTGTTTCAAAAAAAAAAAAAAAAACAAAAACCCATAATAAAAATTTACCTGAGCATTTGCATTACATAGATTCTAAACACACACACATACTCACACACTCACACAAATCTGAGTTGCTAAGTGATATTTATCCCAAGGCCATGAACAGATCATTCCAGAAAGGAGACTGAAGCAGTAACTAAGAATGGAAGAATGGGAAGGCTTCAACAGAAGAGATACAAACTCGATACAAGTGAAAGCACAGCTAACACAGAGTGCAGAATTCAGCACAGAATTGTTTATAACGCCAGAAAGAGTCCAAGAACAGAAGGAAGTCGGCTGCGTAAACAAGGCTGGATCAATCCAGTGGCATAGTGTTCCACCACAAAATAATTATGAAAATGTCCAAGCCATCGCCTTGGTATAAGCAAGGATAACTGCAAAGTTAAATTTCAAGCACGCCCGCAGTGTGCAAAATGTTCATCTGGATTTGATGAAAGCTTGGCAGAAAATATGAGAAAAATGAAAACAGTTGCTCTGATAAAAAAGAAACTGTACCGAATACCCACCCTGTGCTGGACTCTCCGCCAAGGGCTTGCAAATGTGCGCCGTCTCAGTGAATTGCCCCGGCTGCCTTCATATTCTTGTGAAGTCAGACAAGGGAGACAGCAAGGCACAGAGATGGGCAGTAAAGCCGGCCAGAGGTGGCCTGGTCCAAACTGGCAGAGAGATGGCCGTCTTAGTGCTGGACTCCAGGTCCACCGCTCTTTCTGACAGATCAGATGTGGAAGATGCATGGGAGCCATCGGCTTTCCCTGCTTCTTAAACGGGCCTTTCGCTGCCTGAATGCCATTTGCACCATGAAAACACAATTCAAAGGAAAACCACTGCTGTCTCCAGACAGCAGTTCGGTCCTGTTCCCTCAGAGATCTCACCGGCCACAGGCACAGCCTTCTGCTGTCCAGCACCCATGCTCAGGCCAGAACTATGCTACGAGATAGCCCTGGGCTATCTTCATTGGTTTATGGTTCACAGGGAGACTGAGGTAGGAAGACCAGCTCAAGGCCAGCCTGGTCTACATTATAAGACCCTGTTCCTACAAAAGAAAGAAAGAAAAAATAGGAACATAAGCCCATGGGAGAGCTGGATATGATTTCCTCTGGGACTCAGTAACACCCTCTTTTTGTGCCAGGAGCTGCCTGCATCCCCGCTGTGGGGATCCCAAGGCCATGGTGGTTGGACTCTGGCCTTTTACTCTGAACACTACAGAGACGAGCCCGGTCACTCCCTAGGTGGACTTAGTAACTCTCCGAAGTCCTGGCTGGGCCTTGGCTGGCAGTCTGGTCTCCTGGGGGACGGGCCTTCTCAGCTGAGGGCTGGAGGCTGAGTGGAATCAGCCAGACAGGGGAAGACTCACTAGGGGAAAGCTGAGACAGGAAGCGAAGGGAAGGATGTCAATTCACGTCATGTCGACAGACATAGAAGAGGAGGTCAGAGAGGTCAACAGAGCGCAGGGTTGTGTAGCCCTGAGGAAGACAATGGAAAGCCACGGAAAGAAACAGGGCGGGGGGAGGCGTCCCCTTTCAGAGCAGGATGGGAGGGGGCCTAGGGGGCCCGGGGTGTGGCGGCCTCCCAGAACCTGACCGGTTTTCACCACACAGAGGCTCGACAGCTGAATCAGGAACCACTCACATTCTGGGATCACACACCTGTGATCCCAGCACTCAGAGGTCTGAGGCTGTGACTTCAAGGACAGACAACGTGAGCTACAATAGTGAATTACAGGTCAGCCTAGGTGACAGAGTGAAAGTGTCTCAAGAAGCAAAACAGGCCAGTAAGATGGCTCAAGGGGCAAAGGCCTTGGCAAGTCCAACAACTTCATGGTGATGCTCAGAATCAATGGAAAGGTAGAAGGAGAAAACTGACTCCGCAAAGCTGTCCTTTGGTCTCCTCGGGCACCCTGTGCAAGTGTGAGTGTGTGTGTGTGTGTGTGTGTGGTGTGCACGCATGAGCGTGCATGAGGGCTGGGAGGAGAGCCCTGTAAACAAAGCCCTTGCCTTGCAAACACAAGGCATGGTGACACTTGCTTGTAATTGCAGGAGAATCCGTGAGGCTCACTGGCCAGTCAGTGTAGCCTCACTGGTGAGCTCCAGACTGACAAGAGACCCTGTCTCAAAAAATAAGGTGCACAGCATTCCTGAGGAAGACCCCCAAGATTGTCCTCCATAGGCACACTCAGACACACACACATGAGTATACACACACACACACACACACACCAACAAACATTTAAAGAAACACTTTCAGGGGCTGGAAAGACAGATGGCTCAGGGGTTAAGAGCACATACTGACTTTGCAGGAGATCTCAGTTTGGTTTCCAGAACTCATTGCTTCACCAATTACCTGTTACTCTAGAGATCTGATGCCCTCTTCTGGCCTCCAGGAGCACTGCACTCTTATGCACAGACACACACACACACACACACACACACACACACACGCATGCACGCACTAACGCACGCATGTGCACACAGTTTAAATTTGTTTAATCTTAAAAAAAGAAAATGAAAATCACACCCAGGCAACCAAGGTGTGGTGGGGAAGAGGGTTCTCAGTTTCCAGCAGTCATTACCTGTGGGGAAGCAAAGGCTCAAAGAATCCTCCACCATCCCTGGCTCCTCCCCACCACGACCTCGTGCCAAAGCTTGTCTGGAGAAAGTTGACATTGTTCAAATGTCAGCAATCAACAGTCAACCTCCTCCAGATCTGAACACAGATACAAGAACCAAGGATGGCAAGGACGAGCGAGGAGATGAAAAGAGAAACCAATGGATCTAATAAACACAGGGCACCGGAGAGGAAACGCCCAGATGAAGCGCTTGATGGGAGAGCTCAGGAGATAATAACAAGATAACAAAGAGGCTCGGGGCTCAGGAAATGGCAGAAGGAAGACAGCATGACTGCAGAATGGAAGTGGGCGCAAAAGCAGCACAAAATAAATCTCGACAAAAACACAGGGGCAGGGGAAGGGCTGGGGAAAACAGGAAAGTCAGGAGGAAGCGGACTGGAAGTCCAGTGCAGGTGCAGAGGGCTGCAGAGCATGGCTGAGCCTCTGGGTTAAACCCCAGCCCCCAGGGGAAGGAAGCTGAACAGTCTTAAATGGAGTTGGTTAGAGAAGAAACAACTTCAGGGGTTGGGGCAGCTTCTGAGTGTGTCCCACACCTGCTGGAGGCCAGCTCCCAGTGTAACACAGCTGGCTGCTGGAATTTCCAAGAGGTGGGGCTCAGCGGACGGCAGTTAGGTTAAGAGGCTGGCAACGCTTTCCTAGGGTGTCAAAGTGTTTCTAAAGGATTGACCAGTGTGTGCAAAGACTGACTGAAGGGACTCTAGCCAGCCAGAGCCTGGCAAACATGGCTGGCCGGCCTTGCCCTTCTCCTCCATTCCCTCTGCCTTGCTAAAAACCGTTAGATTATATTCCTAAAGCTAACCACCAAGGTCTATTCCCTTATTTGGCCACTTCCTTCTCCTGAGGCTGACTACCAAGGTCCAGCTAGCAAAGTATCGAAGTCCAGCCATCAAAAGCCCCCTTAAGCTCAACTAATTACCATGCCCAATGAAAACTAAATTAACATGCCCAGTTAAAATTAAACGCCACACCCTAACACAGGTGAAGGCTTTATAAATCGACATTTGCCTATGGGCCACATCTGTCTCCTCTCTCTCCAGAGGCAATCCTTTGTCGCCCCCCCACACACACACTCTGAGACAAATATCCCTGCCCTCTCTCCCTCAATCCCTTCCCCTTCTCCCTAGTCCTCCATCTCCTCTTTGTCTCTTATTCCCTGTTCTTTGTCCCTCTGGGGGCACATAAATCTCCTTTGTGCTGAGAACTCGGTCCTGGGGGTCCTGAACCCATACAGATCCCTCCACTAGCAACCGCTTCCTCCTCATCCGTCTCTCCAGAGCTCCACGTCTAGCTAGGCGTCTTTCCTGCACACTGCTCCCACACCACCCCGTGCTCAGCGTGGGGTACACACTATGCATTGCAGGCGCCTCATCCAACAGTAGGTGGGGCGCAGCCCCAGCCCTGCTGTTTGCCCAGCTGCAGACCCACAGCCATCTGTGTCCCCTGGGGGCCAGCAGGACCCTGCACACGAATGAACTCAACGTACTCAGTCAGTTCTTGCCCTGTGCGGCAACAGCCCAGCGGAGACGGTGAAACCTGTCCTTGGAATTCGCCCTTATTTGCCGGTGAGGACAGTAAGTTTCTGAGAAACTAAGAAACTTGGTGCATGACAGAATCCCTTGGCTCTGAAGCTACAATGGCACTGCAGCCCGAGAGGTAACTCGGCCACATTCTCACGAGTGGGCTCAGCGGCTCCCATGGCAACAGCTCCCATCTCAGCATTCATCCTCTTTGTGAGCCCTTTGGTGACAAATCCAGGTTCCTCTGACCTAGAAGGGTCTTCCAGAAGGCCCCTTTTCTTAGCCCTGCCAACTCCCTCAGGATAGCCCAGCCCTCTTCTTGCTGATAGCCCAACCTTTTGCTATGAAGCCTTGTGCAGACCCACTCAAGGCCTTCACGGAGGCCTCGGTAAGATGCTTTCCTTCCCGGGTTCCCGAGGAGCCAGCCATGCCGCACAGGGGTGGGCTGGAGTCACCCAGGCAGTAGCCCCTGAGCTATGCCCAGGACTCCATTCACAGAGGCAACTAAAGCTGTCACATAGCTAAGAACATGCTGATAGGAATAAAATCACCCAGCTTTAGTGAAGGGCATAAAAAGAGATTCCCCATCAATGAGGATACGCTCCACCTAGGGGAAGGTTCAGAGCCATAAAAATGTCAGTTCTCCCCAAAGCAATCCATAAACTTGATGTAACCGCAGTAAAAATATCAAAGGGACTTTTAATAGAATGTGACAAGCTGATTCTCCAGTTAATCTGGAAGGGTAAAAAAAAAAAAAAAAAAAAAAAAAATTACAAGGCTTATTACACAAGAATAAAACATACCAGAAAAAAAAATACACTATTCTGTTAGAGGAAAGTACACATAACACTCACCATTTTAACCTTTTTAATTGTGCAATTTGGCGACACTCAGCACATTCAAAATGCCTTACAGTCGTCAGCACCAATCGTCTTCAAACCAAATGGAAACTCTGCGCCCATTAAGCACCGACTCCCATTCCACACTCCTGCAAGAAAGAAAGAAAAAAAAAAGTAGTGCTTTATTTATTTGTGTGTGTCTGCTGTGTATGTGTGTGCATGTTTTTGTATGCACTCTTGCAGCCAAGTGCATACTCCTGTGTGTAAGGGCATACACGTGGAGACTGGAGGATGACCTGCCTTGTTCACCTGCTGTTGTGGAGCTGTGTGCGCCGGCTAGCTGCCCTTGAACTTCCAAGGATGCTCCTCCCATATCCAACCTTCGGTGGGAATGCACGTCACACAACAGATGCTGTGCTGGTTAATTTTCTCGACTTCACACAAAGTAGGGTCACCTGGGAAGAACGTGTCCTTGAGGCATTTTCTTTTTCTTTTCCTTTTTTTGTTTTGTTTTGTTTTGTTTTGTTTTCTGAGACAGGGTTTCTCTGTGTAGCTCTGGCAGTCCTGGAACTCACTCTGTAGACCAGGCTGGCCTGGAACTCACAGAGATCTGCCTGCCTTTGCCGCCCAAGTGCTGGGATTAAAGGTGTGCGCCACCACCGGCGAATGAGGCATTTTCTTGCTTGCTGACTGACGTGGGAGGGGCCAGTCCACCGTGGGCACCACCACTCCTGGGCAGGTGGACCTGAATTCTACAAGAAAGCAGACTGAGCAAACCATGGAAGCAAGCCAGTAAGCAGCTCTCCTCCATGGCCTCTGCTTCAGTTCCTGCCTCTATGTTCCTGCTTTGAGTTCCTGTCTTAGCTTCCCTCACTGATGGACAGGGACAGGAACTTGTGAGCCAAATAAACCCTTTCCTCCCCAGTTGCTTCTTGTCAAGGTGTTTATCTCAGCAACAGAAAATAGCTAGGTCACATGGGCTCTGAGGATTTGGACGAAGGTCCTGGAATAATGCTTTTAGCCACCCAGTGAGCTATATCTCCCACCCTGTTATTGTGTTTTGAGACAGGGTTGGCTATGTAGCCCAAGCCAGCCTCAGACTCACTATGTAGCCCTCAGTATATAAACCTGGCTCAGATCTCCAGCACCCTCTTATTCCAAGTCTCCAGAGTGCTAGGACCAGAGGCATGTGCCACCACACTCAACAAAGGGAAAAACTGAGTGAAGCACTCAGGAGGGGGAGGCAGGCAGACCTCTGTGAGTCCCAAACCATCCTAGTCTACATAGTGAGTTCCAGGTCAGCCAGGGCTATGTAGAGAGACCCTATCTCAAAAAAAATATTTTATTATTATTTTTTTTTTTTTTTTAGTGAAAATGGGAAAAGTTAGGGATGGAGAGGTAGGCCAGTGGGTAAGAGTGCTTGCTGTCCAAGCATGAAGATATGGGTTTGAATCTCAAACACACACCCACACACACACACACACACACACACACACACACACACACACACACGAAGTGGGAGTGGCCACATGTGCCTACAACCCCAGTGGCTGGGAGTGTCAGAGACAGGAGGAGAGCTGGGAGTAGTGAGCCAGCCAGCCCAGCTAGAATGAAAAAGGGGAACTTTAGACTCAGTGAGAGACTGTGTTAGGGAGATAAAGAACTAAGAGAGTTATAGAGGATATTGACCTCCTCCTCTGACCTCCAAACACACACACACACACACACACACACACACACACACGAGAGAGAGAGAGAGAGAGAGAGAGAGAGAGGGAGACTGGTCAAGCCAAAAATAACAATATCTTATAAAACAAGATGAATTCCGTCTGTACACTCTAAGTGAAGGATTTCCACCCCTCAGTGAAGATATTATTTAATAAATGGTCCTACAGTTCGAAAAGTACAAAATTTGAACTCCACCTCACGCTCAACACCCATACAAAGCCCCTTTGATTTAAAGAACCTAACGCAAAAAAAGCAAAACGCCAGAAAAGCATTAGAAGAAAAATAAGAAAAACATCTAGGTCTGACTACATAAAAACAGTCAACTTGCAAACAACAGAAGACTCTGCGAATCCAGTTAAAAGAGGACAAACACTGGGAACACAAGCCCACCGCAGACACTCGGGAACGCTGCAAGAACATAACTTGAAATCATAATAATTTGGCTTTCATTTTCCCCCGCTTCCCATGTCAATCAGATGCTCTGCTTTACCTCAAGGAGAATTAGAGCTTTTACAGCAGGGAGATAAAGAGAGAAACCGCCAGCACTCCCATGTCATTGTTTCTGTAACTTCGCAGCCAAGTCCACTGAAGCCCACATCAGAAACCGCGCTTTAGAAGGGCCGAGCCTTTGATTCGGGAGGACTGCTTTAGCAGAGAGAAGAAAATGTTCTTGAAAATCAAAAGGGAAGGTCCCGGGGAAAGCTGGAGATAAATGCACGCCTTAACTAGATATCGAACCCGACTTGAGAAGCCCCCGGGCTGGGTGCCCCTGGGGAAGGGTGCGCGTGGCACTGGGCAAGGGAGAAAGCCGGCGAGTGGGAGTGAGCCACGACCTTGGCAGAGGTCAAGGGGTGTGGGAGGAGGGAGCCTTCTGAACCGCGGGACCACGGCGGGGTGGGCCGGTCGCTGCTCAGAGGTCGCCGCACCCCCTCCACGAGCGTCCGGAACTTCGCGGGATCCGGGCCACCCGCTTCCGGCGTCCGGCTGCCCCTCTGTGGCTTCTCGAGCAGGTAGCCTCTCAGCTCCTCCTCACTGTCTGCCGAGGGCCTCCACAGGCAGGGCTTGAGGTGCTCTGCGTGATAGCCACCCAGGCTAGGCTTGTCTGAGGAGCCCCACCCGCGTGTGACCCCTCCACGAGCCCGGCCGCCACCCGGCCTCATCAGAGAGCAGGACCGTTGACATCCACAAGGGAGCCGTGGTATGCATAGTAAGCAGCCTGTACGCAGGCAGAACCGGGTAGATCGCGGTAGAATCTATCCTGGCCAAATAGCTCTACAATTTAGAAAACGCCCCCATTAATTGGTGAAGAGATCCTCGAGCCAATAGAAAAATGAACACGGAAGATACGAGATGGAAACTCCACATTAAAAGAAAAAAAAAAAAAAACAAACCTACGAACATCAACTAAGAACTTGAGCTGCGAGGGCACACCTGTCATCCTAGCACTTGGCTGAAGCAGGAGGATTGCAAGTTCAAGGCTGGCTAGAGCTGCCCCAGGAGACCCCTTCAATAAGGGCGACCCCACAATGAGGGGAGCTCAGCAGACCCCTGGAACCACTTAGTGGAAGGAGAGCAAACCCCGGGGGTCATCCTCTGGTTTCCACACTGCGGCCCCAAGCAGGCATGTGCACACACACGTACACACAGAAATTAAAATACTAAGAATAAGAAAGAGATTCCATGTCAGCCAAATTCCAGCTAAAAACAACAACGTACATTTTTCTTTTCAAACTAACAAAATAAAAAATGAAAAGCAAAGCAGGGTGTGGTAGTGCCTGCCCGTGATCCCAGCCCTCAGGGAGGCGGAGGCAGGAGGATCTCTGAGTTCGAGCCCAGCCTGGTCTACAAGGCAAGTCCAGGACAGCCAAGACCACACAGAAAAACCCTGTTTCAAAAATAAATAAATAAATAGCAGAGAAAATACTTCATAAGCCATTTTTTAAACTTTTGTTTTTTATTCTTTCTTTGTTTTGTTTTGGTTTGGTTTCGTTTGGTTTTTCCAGACAGGGCTTCTCTGTGTAGCCTTGGCTGACCTGGACTAGCTTTGTAGACCAGGCTGGCCTCGAACTCACAGAGATCCCCCTGCCTCTGCCTCCCTGGGTGCTGGGATTAAAGGGGTGTGCCACCATGCCCGGTTCTATTTTTTGATTCTTTAGCATCGAAAATAAAACTTTACAGGTGGGCAGAAGACACCCAGAGGCCCAGCTGGCAAGTGTGCGGTGGTGAGAGGGGAGGGAAAGAGAAGCAGAAGGGTTTGAGCACTGTGAAGAAAGGCAGAAGTGGAGATTCGAGGGTGGAAAGGAATAGCCTGAACCAGGTACCCTGCCTGCCACCTGAGTCCGTGGGGAAGTCCTGGCCAGAGCGGTCGCTGAGGCCCATGTCTGGGTCCAAGGCCATGCAGCAGAGGCCATCTGTGTTGATGTCACGGCTCATACTACCAGCAAAGCTCATGTGATGTCCCCAACCTGGGCTGCCACCCGGACAGGACCGCACAGAGCTGACCCACGGGCTGCAGCACTCAGGAGAGTGGGCCTGCACCTCACTGTGCAGCACAGGAGAGCTGGCCCTGATGGTGCTGGGGAGGTTGAGCCAGCCTGAGGGCGTGACAGCAGGAGAGCTGCCCCTTGCCAGCTGCAGCATTGAGGAGCCAGCTGGGGCAGCACTGGAGAGCCAGCTCTGGTGGTGGGGGTGCGGGAGAACCGACAGGCTAACTCGGCTACCACCTAGGCCCAGATCTGGGCCTTTGAGCTGACCCACTCAAAAAGTCTAACCTATCTAGGAACTGCTGGAGCCTGTCCCACAGATCCAAAGCTGCAGGGTCCCCATGACCCAGGACAACAACAGGAGATCTGAGAGGAGTCCCAGGGAGGATCCAGTATTGATAGTGTGGAGGAAGAGGCCTGGAACCAGACCAAATGACTCACTGCAATGAACATTTGCAAGTAAAGATGCGTGAACAAAGGGGCACCCTGTGTGGCACACTACAGCTTCCACAATGAGATGTTTTGTTTTGTTTTGTTTGTTGGGGGAGGTTGCAAGGGCAGAGGGCCAATGTGAAGGGACGGGTTGATGGGTGGGATTGGGGTGCATGATGTGAAATTCACAATGAAGCAATGAAAAGTTACAAAAAAAAAAAACTTCACACGGGTCATTGGTGAGGCCTCTATAAAGGATGGTTTGGCGATACCTGCCTTTAAACTGGGCAGTTCCGCATCTACCAACACGTCCAGCCGAAGATGGCTGAGGAAACGGCCGATGACAGGTTCTGCCCGCCGTGATTGTGGGGTTGCTTTGAAATGTTGCTATGAAGAATCGGGTCGCATACTGGGTTCAGGAGAGGGAACACTGAGCAACTGAAGAGTTGGAAAAAGGAGGCCAGAGGCAGAAATGTCCTCAACCCAGTGTTTCAGAGCCAGGACGCTCAGGAACCGTGGGTGGCTGCTCAGGTGACCTTGAACAGTGACGCAGCTGGAGCAAACCTGAGGATTCACAGACAGCCCAAGTCTGTGCTCAGGAAGTGGGTCAGGCCTGAGAAGTACTGGGTTGCAAAGTAGGGCTCCAACGAGCTCTCATAGCACACACACCTGCTACAGCCCAGAATCCTAGTCCTAAAGAAATGCTTGTGCTTGGTGAGGATGGGAGACACCCGCCCAGGGTGTCAGGGTCGAGGTAGCGCGGCAGGTACTGCGCCTGACAGCAATGACTGAGTTCTAAGCTCATGTGAGTATCTGTCAAGACCGCAGATGCTGGGGAAACCATTGCCTGCGCCTTGCCTGACCCCCGCTTTTGGCCATGCCCTGCAGCTCTCCTCAGCTTTGCTATATCAGGGCTTAAATGGGAAGCCACTCAGCCCTGAGCAGGCACAGCTTGGAAATCCAGGAAGTAGAGGCCTCAGTGAAGTCTCCCATTGCTCACCGTGGGAACCAGCTCAGTGAACACCCTGGTGGGTCCCGTGTCCTGTAGGATGTCCCCCATCAGAATGCATCTACGGGATTCTCCGTGGTCCCCTTCGCTTTACTCCTCCTTTCCCTGTATTTCCCGTAACTAGTGGCAAAGTTCCACAGCAGGGCGGGCACTGCCTGGCCACATGTTCTTGGCCGGTCCCGGAGGTCGTTAGTGTACTCCACCTGTGTGTTCTGAACCTGCCACTCAAGGGAGTTCTCTGGTCCTGAGAATTACCGGGAGGTTAGCATCCCTGGAGGACCCTTAGACAGGGACAGGGTGGGAACCAGAAGCTAATCCCCAGCCCTCTCTCTAGGGGAGGCGTCTAGAATGTCCTGTGGTCTTGAGCTCCAGTTGCCTGAATGTAACCCACTCAACAGTTCATTTTTTTAAAAACTGCTGAGCTATCTCTGCAGACCTAATAGTTCATTTTTTTTTAACTTTGTGTGTGTGTGTGCACATCCATGTGTGGGTGCATGCGTGTTCGTGTGAATGCGGGTGTGTGTGGGCATGTGAGTGCCTGCAGAAGAACCAGAGGTCAATGTTGGGTGTCTCCCTCATTTGCGCTCCACCTTAGTTTTTTGAGACAGGCTCTCTCACCGAAGCTAGAGCTCACATCAGTGGGGTTCCGGGATCCCCCGGTTTTGGCCTCCCCTGTGGCGTGATTACAGGGCACACCCCTTCCACCAGGCTGCAGGTCTGAACTCAGATCTTCATGCTTATGTAACAAGCACCTCACACACTGCGCCACCTCCCCCGCTCTGATCATTCATTTCTAGTTGGCTTTCTTCCCTCCCCAGCGTCACCACCCCTCTCATTTTATCCCTAAGCTCATCTCTCAAATACTTGGACTGCTCGGACCCGGGTCCTTTCTCTAGGGTCTCTTGTTTGGGAGATGCCTCACAGGCGGGGCTTTGTGTGTCCTGGAATCTCAAGGGACACACAAAGTCCTCAAGTGTCGGTGCCATCAGAGGTGACGACCTGCTTCCCACTAGGTCATTGCTTATCAATCCCTCTGACTAATCGCTCCATCCATCAGTGGTTATTGCCCGAATCAATTATTTTATTAAGGGATATAAAGAAATGGCTTTCCAGATCCTATCAATCCTTCTGCTTTCATTAGCCGGGATCTTTTTTTTTTTTTTTTTTTCTTCTCCCTCATAAGCCAGGACTTTCAAGTTGAGATGAAATAGTAGAGGAATGACAGGCTAAAGGCCTGATTTTTTCCTTCCTCGTTGCTAATTCTCAGGATGAGGTATTGTGCCCTAGTTACTTCCAATGGTATCTAATGACATTGATGGGTTTGGGGCTCCTCCTCCCCCCACTGTGTTCTATCAGCATTGTTGTGATCTGAATCTGATATGATCCCTCACAGGCTCCTGCTCTGTGTGTTCCCTGGCTGGTGGCTCAGCGTTGAGGGGCAGCGGAGTCTTGAGAAGGTAGGACCTGGCTGCTAGAAGTGGGTCTCTGGAGGCCCAAGATGGCTCAGTCCAGAAAGTGCTTGTCCTACAAGCACAGGGAGCCAAGTTCAGTCCCCAGAACCCACAGACAAAAGTCTGGGACTGGGGTGCACACCTGTAATCCCAGTGCTTGGGAGGCAGAGCCAGGCGGACTCGGCTGGCCCGGCAGCCTGGACTCATCAGCGAGCTCCCGGTCAGCAAGAGAACTTGGCTCGAAAAACAAGCTGGATGGCTCCTAAGCAAAGACATTTGGCTTCCCGAGCACACACGTCATGTGTTCCCCACCCCATGGGCCTTCTCACGGATGAACTCACAAGGAAACAGGAGGAGGAAGGAAGAGAGAAGGAGGAGCTGGCAAGACAGCCCACAGCATAAACACTTGCCGGGCAAACCTAAGTTTCAATTGCTGGAACCAAGTGTCCTGTTTTGGTTTGGTAAATTTTTGTTTTGTTTTGTTTTCCCAGGCAGGGTTTCTCTGTGTAGCCCCGACTGTCTTGGAATTCACTCCAAAGACATGGCTGGCTTCGAACTCAGTGATCCACCTGACTTCTGGGAGCAAAGGCACGCGCACACCACCACCCAATCTAGCTTGCTTTCCGCTGCTGTGATAAAATCCATGACCAAAAGGTCCTCCGGGAGGAAAGGGTTTATTTGGCTCACATGTCCCAGTCCCAGTCCCAGTCGCTCACTGAGGAACGTCGAGGCAGGAACCATAAAGGGATAATGATCACCAGCTTGCTCTCCGTGGCTTCCTCAGCCTGCTTTCTTATACAACCCCAGACCAACCACCTAGTGTGTCATCCCCCACAGTGTGCTGGGCTAGCCCATGTGACAGAGACAAGTCTTCAGCTGAGGTTTCCTCCTCTCATATGGCTCTAGTTTTGTGCGACGCTTACAAAACTAACCTACACACCAAGTGAAGATGGAAGGAGAGAAGTGGCCCCACGGAACTGACCTCTGACCTTCACACACATACCCACACACAATGACAATAACGACAACGATGAGGACGACCAAGACAGTGGCAACAATAATGATAACAATAAATGTCCAGAAAGAGGGGGAGGAAAAGAAGAAGGTCACTAGGACCAGGCCTTTGAAGGTTAGAGTCCAGCTGCTTCCTGGTCAGCAGCAATGTGAACAGTGACATAAATACAGGTTCAAGCCACCACAGGCTCAGCCATTCCTCCATGTCTTCCACGCTGGGAAGGACTGTCACCTTCTAACACAACGAACCAAAATAAAATTTTCCTTTCATAGATTGTTTCTGTCAGGTGTCTTGTCACGCAACTCAGAAGGAACTGGTACACACACGAACAGGTGAGTATCTGTATGTTCAGTATATCTCAATGACTTTCAGTCACTCTTTCATCCTTCCCCAGTGGGCATCTGTTTGCTCAGGCCCTCTGTCCTTCCCCAGTGGGCATCCTTATCCTCAGTCCTCTGACCTTCACAGGTGGTTCTGTCATCCTTGGTCAGGGCCCTCATTTTCTGGCCTAACGAGATACCTTAAGCTTCCATAACCTGTGTCTTGGCCCAGCGCTGGACTCAGCCATTTCGGAGCACACACTCTGACCCCAGCTGTGCTCAGTGGCTGGAATTTTACTGCTTCTCAAGGTTGTGGGTGGATGGAGACAGCAAATCCATACTTTTCGAACAGAAAAACCAAAAGAATGGTTGTGTGCCTGCTGATCTCTCCAAGTCAAATATAACATTTCAAAGTTTTATTTAGTCTCTTTGATCTTTTCCCCAGATCTCTTCTCACACACACTGACGATCTTAGATTTCAGCATTAGCATAATTACTTATTTATATTACCCTGTGATTTTTTTTTTATAAAAGTCTTAAAAATAGTGACAATATATATTTTTTTCTAACAGTGAGAATTTCAAATGAAGTCTTAAGACTCCTTTGAAGGTCTTTTTCGCTTCAGAAAACATTTCTGTAAGGACGTATGGTCCACGGGCTGTGAGGTAAAGCTACTCAAGCTGGCTATTTCCACCAACTGATTACATCACCCGCTTGCTGTACATTTTAGGTCTTTCATTTCAGGGTGTCTTCAGGTGACAGGGACCTATTTTTTTTTTCCTCCTTCCCTTTTGATTTAATGTTATTTTGAATCTATTAAATATTTATATGATTCCAAAGTCAAAACCACATAAAAGTATCTAGAGAGTTCCATCTTCATCACTCTCCCGCTACCCTGTCCCTTCCCTTGTAAGCAATCATTTTTATTGCTTTCTGCTTAGCTGTTTATCCTTACATTTTTTTCTGGCAAATATAAAACATCTGTGTACACATTTATACCCCTCTGTTGCGGGTTGGCTCTCGAACGTTCCCCCAAAGGCTTGTATCGTTAAGGCGCGGTCCCCAGATGATGGTACTGGTGTGTGGAACCATTAGGAGGCGGGTCCTACTGGAAGGAAGTTAGATGCCTAAGGATATTGGAGCCCTGGTCCTTTCTTTTTTTCAGCAAATCGCCCCCACCAGGCAAGCAACTGTAAGCTCCATAAACATTCTCTACTGTAGTTTTCTGCCTCATCACAGGCTCTAAGCAGCAGGGCAGAGAAAACAATGGGCTGAAACCTCTGATTTGTGAGCCACGGCTAACCTTTCCTTCTTTTAAGTTTTGCTGTCTCAGGCGTGTCTGTCTCAGCGGCGGAGAGCCGGCGTTCTCCCTCCCCACTGTTATATAAGGATGGCATGATATGTATTCAGCTCCGTACTTTGTGCTTTTCGCTCAAGACAGCCTAGACGCCATCACATTGTACTGTACCTTCCGTGTTCCTTTTCAATGTGTTCCACTGTATGGGTATACCACAGTTTATCTGGGTACTCTCCTAATGATGAGCACTTAGATTGTTGACATTATGTACATTTTCTGTTTCAAATGATGCAGAACAAGCAACTTCAAGCGAAAGCCATTTTAGTCTTGTTTTCCCAGGGACCCTTCAGCGGAAAACGCCGGAAGCACGGCTACTGGGTCAAAGGGTAAACGCATAAACAGTATTGTCTCTCTCTTTCAGAAAACTTAAAAGTTTTCGTCCAAACAAGTTATACTGTTTTAACATTTCCACCAGCAACCATCTTCAGCCATTCATTCAATAAACACATGTCATGTGCCTTCTAAGTGCCAGGCACTTGTTTATTTTCAGAGGGCACAACCGTAAAAAGACAGGCACGATCCTTTCATTCAAGAACTCACAGTGTGAGGAGGAGGTTCAGGGGGACAGATAATCACAGGAATAGTCACGTGCTCATTAAGAAGAAGTGTCGACTCTGTCAGAGTTTACAGTGAGAAGCAGGGCACAGTGGTGCATGCTTGTAGTCCCAGCACTTGGGATGTGAGGGCACGTAAACTGACTCAGGAAGAAATAGAGACCCTAAAGAGACCAACCAGAGAGAAGGCTTGAGAGCGTAAGAGACCATCAAAGCAAGGATGCCCCACCTCGCTCTCTACCTTTCCCACTTTCATCCCCCCTTCCCCCCCCCCCCTCTCTCTCTCTCTGTCCCTCAGTCTTCAGTTGCACAATGGCTCCACTATCTCAGGTTACACGTAGTTCCTGCTGTGGTTTGCATGTATATGTCCCCCCAAATTTCTGTATGGTTGGAACCAAAGTCCCAAGTGACAGAATTAAGAAGCGAAGTCTTTTGAAGGTGGTTAAGTCATTCTGGCTCTAGGATCAGCATGTTTATGAAAAGATAACATAGCCACTAGGCCCCTCTTCTCTTCTGTCCCTTCTGCCATGTGAAGACCCAGCATTCGGTCCCAAATAAATAAATCTTTAGTTTTGCAACGGGGATCCAGAACTTAGCACAACTGACTCCATGATAGAAGTGCCCTTCAGGCTGTAAAACTCCTCACATAGACACCACCACCTGCCACAAATGAAAACAAAGACCTAATCCATCAAAGTCCATAGTTATGGGAATGTTCCTAAATGTTCTAACCTTGTCTTTTGGTTTCTGTGATTCTACGTCTGGCTAACTGTTCTTGTTAACTGAAGTATGTCAACGCAGAACATGTTTTGTGAGCTAGAGGAGGCCTGGGAGTTTGAGGGTAAGGAAGGAGGTGAGAGATGCCAGGGTGCTAGCTTAGGGACTGTAGGACCTGGAGGCCACCATGGGTTTTGATACACAACACAGATACAGGGCAATGGAGAGCCTCGTGCCCCTTCTGCCAGAGCAAGGGAAGTGATTCCCTTTGGGGGGGGGGGGGAATGAGAACCTGTTTTGCAAGTTCCTGAGGAATGCTGGCTTTTATCTAACCACCAGCAATCCTTCTTCAGTCCAGCTTGAGCTTGTTTCTGGATATGCAGACTGCCTGGGACCAAACAGAAGGGGATGACAGGCTTAAGGAGCAACTTCGGCTGTTTAGAATTTTGTTGCAAAAGTAGTTTTGTTTTGTTCTTTAGGGCTTTGTTTCGGTTTGTTGTTGTTGTTGTTTGTTTGTTTTTGCTTGTTTGAGACAGGGTCTCTCTACGTGGCCCTGGCTGGCCTAGAACTCACTAGGTAGACCAGGTTGACCTCAGACTCACAGAGATCTGCCTGCCTCTGCTGCCCATCACCACGTCTTGGCCTAGAAGTAGATTTTTGAAAACACAAATTTGGCGAGTTGCAAGAACAATGGCAACTGTAAGAAGAATGGGGGCTAGCCTGTGGAAAGAAAAGGCCTGGCTTAGGAGAAGGCTGGAAGACAAGTTATTGGCACCAGGGAGGAGACAGTCAGGACTGTGTGAAACAGCCACTGAAAAGCACAGGAGAGAGTAAGATCTGCAATTTGCACTGGCAGCCTTCAGGGCCACCGAGGTTGGCAGGCAAGAATCCTTCGGATGGGGCTGGGGAGATGGCTCAGGGGTTAAGAGCACTGGCTGCTCTTGCAGAGGACTCACCACCCAGCACCCCTGCAGTGGCTCACAAGCATCTGTAACTCTTCCAGGAGATCTGCTGATCTCTTCTATTCTCTGTAGGCACACCAGGAATGCATACATGTGTGTAAACCAAACACCCATACACATAAAAAATTAATAATAATAATAATCAAACACAGATCCTGCAGATGAGACAACCTAGTACGCAGCACTAAAAAAAGCAATTAGTCAGAATCTGGTTCACAGGGAATGTTTTGTAAGTAGTAGCTATTGTTATAGGAAGGTCTGAGACAGATTAAACCATGGTATCAATTATTTTATTTTTATTTTTGTTGTTTGTTTTTTGTTTGTTTTGTTTTTTTGTTTTTTGTTTTGTCTTTTTGGGTGTTTGTTTTTTTGGTTGGTTGGGTTTTTTTAAGATTCATTTATTTATTTATTTATTTATTTATTTATTTATTTATTTATTTATTTATTATGTATACAATGTGTGTTTGCATGTATACCTGCACATCAGAAGAGGGCACTAGATTTCATTTTAGATGGTTGTGAGCCACCATGTGGTTGCTGGGAATTGAACTCATGACCTTTGGAGGAGCACCCAGTGTTCTTAACCTCTGAACCATCTCTACAGCCCTGGTTTTTGGTTTTTCAAGACAGGGTTTCTCTATGTAGCCTTGGCTGTCCTGGAACTCTGTAGACATGGCTGGCCTGGAACTCAGAGATATGCCTGCTTCTGCCTCCCAAGTGCTGGGATTAAAGGTGTGCACCACCAACGCCTGACAATTCAGGATTTTCTGGCCTCAATTTCCCAAGTAGGAGCCCAGCCTAAGACTATTTTTTAATTAGGTGTGTGGGTATATTCCCATGTGAGTACAGTTGCCAAAAGACTCCAGAAAAGGACAGGATCCTCTGGAGCTGTTCAAAGTTACGGCCAGTTGTGAGCTATTCAACCTTCATGCTGAGATCTAAACTTGGATCCTCTGCAAGAGCAGTAAGGACTGTTTGTTTGTTTGTTTGTTTGTTTTTGAGGCAGAGTTTGTCTGTGTGGAGCCTTAGCATTTCCTGGATTTTGTAGACCAGGCTGGCCTCGAACTCACAGAGATCCACCTGCCTCTGCCTCCCAGAGTGCTGGGACTACAGGTGCGTGCCGCCACCGCCCGGATGCAGTGAGCACTCTTAACCTGATCCATGTCTCCAGCCCCAGAAAACATTTCTTTATCGAAGGAATTGTCTCACATGATCACAGATGCTGACAAGCTCCACAACAGGCCATCTACAAGATGGCTGCTACTGGGAAACCAGGGAAGTCACAGTGCCAAGGCCAAAGGCCAGAGGACCCAGAGGGCTGATTGGATAATTTGAAGTCAACCTGGGAGCCTTGGCACGAGCCCTGTATCCAGCAGGCACAGAGCCTGCAGATTCCGGTGCCCAGGGGCAGGAAAAGATGGCTCCTGGCTCCAGCAAAGAGTGGATTTGCCTTGTCCCTATCCATCTCCCTTTTTCTCTTGCTCTTCCACCCCTCAGTGACTAAATGTGCCCCACCCACACCAAGAGAGGCCAGATCTTCCTAATTAGTCCAGAGACTCCGATTTCTTCCAGTTTCTCCAATGCTCTATCCACTCACTTGAAATTCACCACCACTTTTTACATTATCATGGACACAGCAGTGAAAATGCGAGTGGCTCCGACTGACTGCTGAGCGAATCTCCCAATATAACCCCAGGCCAGGGGGTGCGTGCAGTGCCTGGTTCAGGTGAGTCTGAGTGGGCGAAGCAGAGAGCTGGCTGCTGAGCTCCTAAATCCCTAGCCTGGCAAGGGGTACTCGACAACGGGGGGGGGGCATATGAGGGTATGGACACGAGCAGGGAAGTGTTCCAAGGCACTCCTCTGCCGGGAAGAACTGTTGAGGACACCTTTCTCTTTTCCTGAAGAAATGAGGCTGGAGGTGCGCGTTCTGCACTCTTGAAGAGGTTCGGTGACTCACAAACTAGCCAGCCCTCCTGGCCCTTCCTCCTTCTGAAATGTGTGAACGCAGGTCAGGAAAAGCACGGTCAAAGGAGGAGGGCCATCACCCCACACCCAGGGCTGGTGCGGTGCCTCCGTTTCATATGCCCCCCCCCCCCCCCCCGCTCCAGAAAACGTAAGTTTCTTTTGCTTGTAAGGCACCCAGTCTTGGGTTTGGGTTTTGAAACGGGATCTCATGGAGGCCAGGCTGACCTTGAACTCAAAATAAAGCTGATGACAACCTTGAGCTCCAGGCCCTCCTTCCTCAGCCTCCCAGGTTCTGGGCTGGCAGGTGTGGTACCGCACACACCTGCCAGGCGTATTGTAACAGCACAGACTAAGGCAAGCCCCCAGCTCCCTTGCCCGTCAGGGACAAAGTTCACCTCCCAGCTTTCCTGTGATAGGTGTGGCTCTCATCCTGTTGAGCTGTCAGGTGGGAGGGAATAACGCATCATACGTATTGGACAGTTAATTATGTCAGTTAGGGGGACAAGGGCACGCTGTTTACCAGGACTCAGTCCCTCAAACTTGAAAAAGACAGTATAGTAAAGGGGAAAAAAAATACCACCACCACCACCAAAAAAACAAAACAAAACAAAACAAAAAAAAAAAACCTCCCTCTCTTATATTGATGCAAAACTCCTAACAGCAGAATGTGATGGTTTTTGTTTGGTTGTTCTGTTGTTGTTTTTCTAGACAGGGTTTCTCTGTTTAGCTTTGGCTGTCCTGGACTTGCTTTGTAGACCAGGCTGGCCTCAAACTCACAGAGATCTGCCTGCCTCTGCCTCCCTGAGGGCTGGGATTATAGGCATGCACCACCTCGGCTGGCTGTGATGATTCCTATACAGATAATTTTATAGAATGTGTTCATACCCTTTACAAACTATTACCAGGAAAGCTTCAGTGTATTAGATGAAAAATACACCAGAACAAGGGGTGCTGCTTATAGGAATGTCAGGATGGTTCAATATTAGCAAATCGATTAATATAACTTATTCTAGAAAGTAGACCACAATAATGGTTTAAGAGAAAAATATACCAAGGCCAAGTGGCACTCATTACAAGAATAAAAACATAGATCAATATTATAAAATCTATTGATATAATTTATTTGATTTATAATTTGAAAACAAAAACCATTATATAAAGATAATGAAAATATACTCGATAAATATAATATCCCTGTGTTTCTAAGATCTTACCAAAATAAAAATGATACTTTTGTATTATACGTTCCTTTTTTTTTTTTTTTTAACATTTATTTGTCTGTGCGCGTGTACGCTTGCCCCAGCATGTTCTTACAAGGAGGGATCCAAGCACAGCTTTCAGTTCTCTCTTCCACCTATGGGTTTCAGGGATCAGATTTGTGTCATCTGGCTTAGCCAGCACCAAGCACCTTACCCACTGAACCATCTTGCCAGACCTATTTTAATTATTACACTTAGGTATGTATGTACACATGCATGTAGTCCATGCACATGCACACGTGGAGGCTGGAGGACGAGTTTCGGGCGCCTCCTCTCTCTTTCTACCACATGTGTCCTGGGAATCAAAGTAAAGTCCTCAGGCTTGACAGCCGGCCTCTTTCCCCCCCGGGGTGTCACCCGCCCTCACCGAGCCTATTTCTTTTTTGAATCAGGGTCTTTAGTTCAGGCTGGCCTAGAACCCACTATGCAGAGGATGACCTTCAACTTCCGGTCTTCTTGCGTCCACCTCCCCGGTGCTTGGCTTGCAGGCACACACCGCCATGCAGGGTTTCTAAGGTCCCAAGGCAGCCGTTAGCATCCGAACCGCAAGGAAACTACACAAACAGTTCTTCTAGGTAAAGAACAATCCAGAGCGCCTGCCTCACTTTAAAAAACCCAGAATCTCATTTCGTCATCTAGACTGACCTCAAACACACAAGGCCCCACCCATCTCCCGACCACGGCTCTTCATTAACATTGTTCTGAAAGTCCTGGTCAATTTAATTAGAGACATACATGAAAGTCGGGATAAATATTAGAAAAGCGGAGGCCAAGTAATCATTATTTAAAGTCCCTATGATTAAATATCTAGAAATCCCTCCCAGAAATCCATTAAATATATTAACTGGGTCTAGGAACTTGGCCAATTACAAAATAAATATACAAAAATCAATGGCATTCCAATCAAACAATAAAAAGTACTTAGAAACTGCGATACAGAATGATTCCAGTCACAGGATCTTGAAAGCCTAAAGGAAGCAGAAATAAACTAGGCTGGAGAAATGGCTCAGCTGCTAAGAGCACTGGCTGTTCTCCTAGGGGACCCAGGTTTGATTACCAGCACCCACATGGCGGCTCACGGCTTCTGGAACTCTGGTACCAAGGGATCCGCCCCAGTCTTCTGGCCTCCTCAGGCACTTGTGATGCATAGACATGCATGCATTAGACCAAATACATATAAAAATAAACAAATGAAAATGTTTTTTAAAAAGAAATAGACTTACCACAGTGTGAAAACATTTATAGGGAAAAATTCTGTGGAGGAACACGAGAATTGAACAAGAGACACTCGGTGTTTAAACCTAATGAAGTTCTTAGTTGGTAAAGTATTTGCTTAACAGACACAAGACCCTGGGTTCAATCCCCAGCACCACACAAAACCAGGCATGACACAGATCTATAGTCTCAGCACTAAGAAAGTAGAGACAGGAGGATTAAAAGTTCAAGGTCACCTTGGTCACATAGTGGGTTTAAGGTCAGTCTGGCCTCTGTCAGTTTGAGACCTTCTGTCAAAAACAAAACAAAAGCCAGGTGTGGTGGCTCAGGCTTTTAATTCCAGTGCTCTGGAGGCAGAGGCAGGAGGATCTCTGTGAGTTTGAGGCCAGCTTGGTGGACAAAGCAAGTCCAGGACAGCCAGGGCTAATCAGAGAAATCCTGCCTTGAAAAACAAAAACAAACAAAAATTATGGCATGATGGTACATGCCTTTAATACTAGCACTCAAAAGACAGAGGCAAGCTGATCTCTGTGAATTCAAGGATATCCTAGTCTACAGAGTGAGTTCCAGGACAGCCAGGCAAGATCTTGGCTAGAAAAAAAAAAAAAAAAGAATCATAATTATGTTCTTCAAACGAATATAAAAATCATATTCAGAATCCCCAAAGGCCTTACCATAAAACCTGGCAAAGTGATTCTAAAGAGAATTTGAAGGAGGCTGGAGAGATGGCTCAGTGTTTAAGAGCACTGTCTGCTCTTTCAAACAACCCAGGTTCGATTCCCAGCACCCACATGGCCGCTCACAACTGTCTGTAACTCCAGTTCCAAGGAATCTGACACCCTCACACCAGCCAGTGCACATAAAGTAAAATTAAACAAAATTTTTAAAAAAAGAGAATTTGAACAATAAAGCTGTAGAAATAAAAGTCATGGCTCAGCAGTTAAGAGCTCTTGCTGCTCTTCCAGAGGTCCCTGGGTTCAATTCTAACCCATGTAGAGTTCATCCCAACCATCTATAATGAGGGGTCCAGGGTACCCAACGCCCTCTTTTGGTCTTGGTGGACTCCTGCACACTCCTGGCACACAAACACACACAGACAGACACACGTGTACACACAGACATACACAGGCATATGCTGAAGAGTTTGGCATCTGAGTGAACAGGAGTTTCCCATGTGCATTACAAAGGCTTAGAAATTCAAATGGCATAGAACTGGCTGAGGCTTTTTTTTTTTTTTTTTCCAAACAGACCTAAGATGGTGTTTGACTAGGGTGTGGAAATGCACAGGCTCAGAAAGGAGTTTAGCACACAGACTCTTGGAGAAAAGAGCCCACCACACCTTACAAGCCACACGGGAAGGTGCGGAGTCATGCAGGTTGTCTGTGAGTGAGAGGAGAGGGTGGGCACCAGCCTTTATTACGGGCTTTTTTGGGAAGGAAGGGGCGAGGCGGGGGAGAGACAGCAAGCCCGGACAGAGTGGTGTGAACAACTTCAGAGGTGGCTGGGCTGCAGGAACGGTTCCTAAGTTGTCCATCCCACACACTGTGGTGGTGATTTGGGGCAGGGGAGTTTGGCGTTTCTGGAAATGTTTCTCTGCTGCTTCTGAGTGGTTGGTTTGCATGGGATTCCACAGGAATCTCAGGAAGCAAGGAATTAGCCAGCCGAGGCAGGGGCAGCTTCTCCTGGACTTGCAGTAGCCCAAGATGTTAAAATATTAAAATCAAAGTACGGGGCTGGAGAGGTGGCTCGGTATTTAAGAGCACTGGCTGCTCTCCCAGAGAATCTGGGTTCGATTCCCAGCACCCATGTGGCAGCTCACAACTGTTCTATAACTCTAGTTTCACACAGACAAACATGCAGGCAAAAAAACACACATAAAATAAGAATAGATAAATCATTTGAAATGATTTAGTAAAGGTTGGGCATAGCTCAGCTGGTAGCACCCTCGCCTAGCATGCACAAAGCTCTGCACCCCAGGAATCTGGGCTGGGTTGTGAATGCCATCTCAGCCAGCAAAGGAGAGAGTTCAAGGTCATTCTCAGCTATTCCGGGAGTCGGAGGCCAGTCCAGGAAGCTTCTGTCTCGAAAACAAACAAACAACCCTCCGAACACAAAGTTTGCTAATCTACACTGATAATCAAATGAAAGAAAATAATAGTAATAATAACAGGCAGGTTTGGTGGCGCATGCCTTTAATCCCAGTACTCTGGAAGGCAGAGGCAGGGGAATCTCTGTGAGTTCGAGGCCAGCCTAGTTTACAAAGCAAGTCCAGGACAGCTGGGACTTGATACACAGAGAAATCCTGTCTCAAAAACAAACAGGCAAATGATCCAGCCACTTTACCCAGGTTTACCCAGCATGCTCAACACTCAAGTTTCCATGGAAAGAGACAAGCGGGACACCTAGAAATTTGCTAAATCCAGGACTGCTGAGGAGTAGGGAGATGGCCCAGCCTAGCCAGGCCTGACAGTCTGGCTTCCTGCACGGCTCGCGTTGACGAGCCTGCTTCCTTTCCGGTGTTAGCTCTTCCGCCTCGTGTGTCACCTCTCCCAGCTCAAGCACATAGTCTTTGAAGCTGGTCACCTCCTTCTCCGTCATGCAGCGCCCTTCGCTTGGTTTCTGCAGCCTCTCACACCTCGGGCTTCCCAACTGTTCCTTCATGCTTCTTCCTAGTCTTCCCATCAGTCTCCAGTTGTAGCATCCGTCTCTTGTCGGGAAGCCACCCTACTCACAACCTTCCATTGTCCCCAGGGAGATGCTCATCCACAGAGAAGATCTCCAGCTTCCGTCTGTCTTGGGAAATTTGTGTTGTTGTTGTTTTGTTAGGGTTTTTGTTTTTCGGTTTTGTCAAGACAGAGTTTCTCTGTGCAGCCCTGGCTGTCCTAGAACTCACTCTGTAGACAGGGCTGGCCTCAAACTCAAAGATATGCCTGCCTCTGCCTCCCGAGTTCTGGGATTAAAGGCGTGTGCCACCATCACCTGGCTTGTCTTGGGAGATTTAAGCTCACAAATCCAGCTGTTTGCTAGACTCTGACTTTTCTTTAATAAATCTAGACTGGAGCTGCAATAAAAAAAATTACAGCTCAGGAAGCTGAGGCAGGACAAACGCTTAAATTCAGGAGAGAGGCAACTCTGAACAGCACAATCTTCTGCCTCTCTCTCTCTCTGTAACTTGTAACTCTAGGCATGGAACCCAGGGATCTCAGCCAATTTCAGGCAAATGCTCTACCACTGAACCACAATCCCAGGCCTCAAGATACTGTCCCTAAACTGTAATCACAGCACCCTGGAAGGAAGAGGCAAAGGCAGGGGGATCTCTGTGAGTTCCAGGCCAGCCTGGTCTACAACAGCCTGTTCAGAACAGCCAGGGCTACACAGAGAAACCCTGTCTCGAAAATCCGAAAGCAAAAATATACTGTTCCTAAACAAAACAACAACAAAGAAAAGGAAGAAAAAAAAAAGGTTCCTTCCTCATTCCTCTTCTACTTCTTTAAGGCGGAGTCTCTCATTCAAGCTCGGGGCTCACCAATACAGCTAGTCTCGTTAGCCCACTCTGGAGATAGCTTTCTCTGCCTTCCAAGGGCCACCACGTCCACCTGGCCTTACGTGGGCTCTGGGGATCCAAACCCCAGTTCTCACGTTTGTGCGGCACACGCTTTAACATCGGCACTATCTCTCCACGGCATTTTTCAAGCCCCTAAATGTTCCCAGGGTAGAGGGAGCAGGACAGGAGGGGAACTTTAGACACCCCTCCTGTCCTGTAGAGAAGAACCAGGCCTGAACTTTACCTTTGGCTGGCTGACAGGATGTGGCAGGCAGCCTTGGCAGGGACATTGGCTTTCTTGGGATGGCAGTGGGGGTGGGGCTCCCGGAGCCTTCACTGGGGCCTCTGCCAGAGGAGCGCAGGGGCCACCCCGGCTTCCTCCTTTACTAACTGGTTGGGGGATCCTTGTATTAGGAAACTGGTTCTTTAAAAAAAAAAAAAAAAGAAAGAAAGAAATGAAATGAAATAAATTAAACGGCTCTGCTTTGCAGCATTTGCTCACTTCCCGTGATGTAAATATTCCCACCGGGGCCAATTTCAAGCTACCACAGAGTAACAACCAGCTCACAGAATTCTTGCAGATTTACCAAGTAGCTCTCTTGCCCAAACTCCCAGCGCCACTCCCGTGAGCCCTTCTCCTCTGAGTCCCAGAGATAACTGGGGAGCCCCCTTAGGAGAACTAATGACTTGCCACCGCAGGAATGAATGGGGTGTGGATACAGGAGGGAATTAAACCCAACGTACTAGCGACACGCTGATGGAGTCAGGGGCTTGAGCTATATGTCTGTATTCAAATACTCTCGCTTGCGTTCGTTCCCATGGTAAAGGAGACACGGAGGACGGACGCTGGTCCACTCCGCAGGCCTGGGCAGCGCGCTTGCTCTGTGCCGGCGAGTGTTGTAGAGACACCAGGGATAGACGAGGTAAAGGACACAAGCAAGGTTCCTTGGCCTCCGAGAGCTTGCAGTCGAGTATCTAGACAGTAATGTCACCCAGCCATAATTTACAGAGAAGATTAAAGCGGAGGAGGGAGCAGGGAGGGGGGAGGGCTCCTGTTGTAGAAAGGAGGGAAAAGCCCTTCCTGATGAACGAAGGTTGAACAGCCAAGGGAATGAAAGGAACTGAGGCAACCAGTCAGCAGGCCACTGGGGACACTGGGAGCCAGTAAGGACATTCTGGGCAGGAGAGTGGAGCTGGCAGCGGGAGTGGGACTTGGGGTGTGAGGTTAATAGAGGAGGCCCTGAGTGAGGTCAGCAGGAGAGAAATGACTGTGGACCGGGAGAAGGGGGATTAAAGTAAGACAGAGTGGCTGGTGCCTCTGCATGCTCTGGGCCCTGAATTTGAGTTTTGTTGTGTGGTGAGAAGGCTTTGGAGAGTCTGAGCAGAGAAATAATATCTCTCCTACGTTACAAAAAGGAGGCTGTAAGCCTGGCGTGGTAGCACACGCCTGTATTCCCAGCACTCAGAGAGGCAGAGGCAGGCGGGTCTCTGAGAGTTCCAGGCCAGCCTGGTCTTCAGTGCGAGTCAGCCGAGACTACACAGAGAAACCCTGTCTTGGAAAACAAAAAACAAAAACAAACAAACAAACAAGCCAGAGGGTGGATGAGACAGCTTGACAGGTGCAGGCACCGGCTGCCAAACCTGACAACTGGAGTTCAAGCCCCAAGACAGACGTGGCTGGGAGAAATCCTCTCCCGCCAGCTACCCTTTCACCCCCACTTTCAGCAGTGGTATCAGTGTGAGGGTACACAAAATGAACAGACAGATAGCAAACAAACAGAAGGAAGCACAGAGTCTGAGTGAATGCAACAGTAGTTTGAACTAAGGCAGAATTTAGGTTAAAAAAAAAAAAAAGACTGGATTGAGGGCCGGGTGTGGTGGCATTTTCCTTTAATCTCAGGCAGACAGAGCTCTGTGAGTTTGAGGCCAGCCTGGTCTAACAGTGAGATCCACCAAAGTCAAAGCAAGACCTTATCTCAAAAATAAATAAAAAATAAAAGATAAGTAAAAAGGAAACAAATCCTGCACACTCTTCGCCTGAATTTTTGGGCCTATTAGAGAACAGCTTTGGAGTGAGAGGACCCTGAGGGAGACCCCATGGAATGAGGCACGTCTTCTACTTCATTCAGTCTTCAGCTGGTGTAGAATTCTAGGCTGACATTTCACTTTCTCTCAGCATATTAAATAGCTGAGATAAAAGTAGCTGAGCAGGTGACACGCTCACACAAATGAAAACTGAAACATGAGCAGGGCCCTGGATCCCTTCTCCAAGACGAGAGAGAAAGAGAAAGAAGGGAGGTAAGTGGGGGAGGAAAGGAGAAAGAAGCGAGAAAAGGAGCCCAAAGCAGTTGGCAACCAGCGATATCCCATATGTTCAAATATTTTACTTTGGGCAGCTAGGAAATGATCCCAAGTAACAGTTCTAAATGAGCACCGAGTATATAAACTGAGGGTTTTCGGCACCAGACGTGTAAACAGGACCGCTCAAAGGTGTGGTTCAGGGGAAGGTTTTTAGTGTTGATAAGAGGCCAGAGGCATCCGGAAGAGTCCAGAGCAGGGAAAGTAATAAACTTGAATATGGCCAGAGACCAGAACAACCATGGGAGGGTAGGGATCCAGAGAGGAAGGCAAAGAGAGTGTGGGCAAGAGAGACCAAGAGAGAAGGGCAAGAGAGAGGGGACCAAGAGAAGGATAAGAGAGAGAGAGAGAGAGAGAGAGAGAGCATGGCTGAGATAGTAGGCTTATAAAGGTACTTGAGTAGGTACCACAAATACCCACTTGGTCCAGAGCTTCTTTTGAACCCAAAACTGAGTGATATAATAATAATAATAATAATAATAATAATAATAATAATAATAATAATAATATCTATGAGGTTTATCTGAGTCAAAAGGTAAAGATATCCAGACTGGATAAAATACCTCTAGATCTACCAAAAAAATATGCCTTTTGAGTTTTGTTTTGTTTTGTTTTGTTTTTTTGAGACAGGGTTTCTCCATGTAGCCTTGGCTGTCCTGGACTAGCTTTGTAGATGCGGATGGCTTCGAACTCCCAGAGTTCAGGCTGCCTCTGCCTCCCCGAGTGCTGGGATTACAGGCATGTGCCAATACCGCCCAGCCCAAGAAATATGTATAGACCACAAATGTAAAAAAATAAAATAAAATAGGAAGAGGAAAGGCAGAAAGGACATTTTATAGCAACACTGTCTCAGTCTGTTTTAGACTACTGTAACAAAATGCCTGAGGTTGCATAGTGGCAAAATATAGTGCTATAGGTTGGGCCGTCTATGCAGAGTGCTAGCAACTGGGAAGGGCTTTTTTGTTGTGTCATAACACGGAGGAAGAAGGTGGAAAGGCAAAGAGAAGAAGAGAGGCAGAAAGAGAAGAGAGGAGGAAAGAGAAGAAGAGAACAAGAGAGACAGACAAACTTCTCCTGTCTTCTATCCATTTAGGAGGGTTGGGCCTCATGAGGCCAAGAGCCTCCCAAAGGCTCCCTGCCTTGTAGGCTAGAAGGACAGCTCAGTGGTGGAGCAATTGCCTGTCACGGATGAAGGACCCGCTTCAGTTCCCTGTTCTGGGGTGGTGGGGGAAGGAGGAGGGGTCAAGATGTCTCTGCAAGTGAGGGCAGACCCACATGGTGGAAGGAGAATTCCTTCAAGTTGCCCTCTGACCTCTCCAGGCGCATCACGGCATAAGGGCCCTCCCTATACATAAACAAACAAATAAATATTTAAAAAACTTTTCAAATTTGATTCCACTTTCATCACCTGATATGGGTTCTGGCGGGGAGAAACACTCAAACCATAACAAATGCTAAAAAGCAGAAAGCCCGCACAGCTAGGTTAGTTATGAAAGAAAACAGGCTTTTAAGGATATACATATCTATGCATGTGGGTGTGTGTATATATATAATGTAATACGAGGTCGCTTTATGGTGTTAAAAAGCTCGATTTTCCAAGAAGATACAACAACCTTAAGTTTGCGTGTACCTGACAACACGCTTTCCGGAAGGCACCATCAGAAGACAAACCGTGGTTAAGGCGGGAGACTGCAGCCCAGCGCTCCAGTCGTTGCTGGGACCAATCGGGCAAAAGCAGTCACAGAAGACACGGGTCCCAGGCCTGAGCCAGGCGGCACCTACAGCGCATGAGCACCCCTCACGCCCTTCCGGCGCTCACGGAAACACAGAACCTGCGTGTGTCCTGGGACTTTCCGTCTGAACAAATCTCAAAGCATCCAAATTACACAGGATCTTTTCAGGCCGCAATGCGTTTATATTATAAATTAATTATCCCCATTATTTGGAAACGAAGATGTGTCTAAATAATTCATGTTAGTCACTGACTACATATAAAATTATAACGATGTCTTCAGAGGGTTAAAAAAAATGAGTAAAGGTGATAGATAAATAAATAAATAAATGAAACACAGGCACGCCAGCAGACGGCTGGAGGCTGGCTAATGAAGCTACAGTATTTAATGCAGTTTTTCATTCTGGGGGCGAAAATGAGACATTGATTAATTTTAAGATTTCATAAGCCTTTAGGTAGCAACTTCATAATTCAGGGACCCTGAATTACCACGGTGCCGGAAGAATGGAACCAGAGAGGACCGCTTTCAAATCGGGAAATAAGAACAAGATGAAAAACCGGCTCTCAGAAGAAGCAGGCCAAAGAATGTAAATTAGGAGATGAGAGGTTTGAATCTATGTAAACTTCTACATTTAGGCTGTCTAAAATGTGGCTTCCAGTCCTGTGTGAGGCTGAGTGTGGGGAGAGGACAAGCCGGCCCTGTCCATGGCCCCACCTGCTTCAGCCCCACGGCTTCAGCCGGCTGGGCCCTCCTCGGGATTGGAAGACCCGGGAGGCCTCTGTGCCCTGTGAGGACCGCTTCTGTCCATCCCCTGGTGAGTCAGTGAGCCGGCCCAGTGACATTCTCATAACCGCCTCTCTGGCAAGAAGCCACATGTCCCAAAGACACCCTTGTCTCGCCCACTTTTGGCCGTCAGACTATTCAGAGGACCGGATCCCAAGAAATCAGAGCCTCTCCGGGAGTCTCCGGCTGGAAGAGGAACCGGCTGACGCCCTGGGGGACTTGGAGGGGACACAGTGCCTAGCAGGGGACCACGCGGCGGACTGCCTAATTACGCACGTGTCTTGCTTTCTGCTTAAGCCCTGTCCTCAGGTCAGTACGCTGAAGGCAGACTTGGAGTGGCCCAACCTGTCTTCTTTGGACACAGGCTGTGACACATTCCCAGGTGCCCCAGGGATCTCAGCCTCGAGGCACATCCTTCCCCGCACCATCCCCCACCTGCTGGCATTTCCTGCCCTGTCTGCTAGGACCTGCGTGTTAACGCTAGCTAGTGTCTCACGGAGCTGAGGCTTGGCTCCTCTGTTAGTTTCCAGGGCCTGTGGTAGAGGCTCCCGCTCCAGCGCGCATGCGCCCCCAGAGGCCAGAGGCAACGGGCTGGTTCAATTAACCTTTAATAGGGATGCTCAGGAAGTTGGCCTCCTCTGCCAAGCCGGAACACCCAGTAGGCTTGTCTTGGAACTGAGAGGCTAAAGCATCTTGAAGCCTCTGAAGACCCAGACTGCTACCCCGGGTCTTCAGATTTCAAGGGCTGTCAGTGGCCAGGAGCGGAACTGCTATCTTTTGCTAAAAAGTCCGTGAACTTTGCGTTTGTTTTCTTCTTTTAAAGATTTGCTTATTTTTATCTTTTGTGTGTGACTGTTTGGCCTGAGTCTGTATGTATGCGCTTCCGTGTGCACTCCCGGTGCCCACGGAGGCCACAAGAGGAGGCTGTGTCCTTTGGAACTGAAGTCGTAGGAAATTGTGAGCAGCCATACGGGCTGGGAACCAAGCCCAGGTCTCTTCAAGAGTGGCCAGTCTTTCTAACTGCTGAGCCATCGCTACAGTCCCCAAGGTTTGACGTCGTCCAGGCTGGCCTCTGAAGTCCTGAGTGCCGGGATTGAGGACACGCACCACCATGCCCAGTCTTACACAGGGCTGGGGGCGAGCACTTGGACCAGGCAAGCCCTCTCTCAGCCGAGCAACGTCCCCAGCAAATTCAGGAACATTCCGAAGAGAAAATGGGCCAGGCCCCTTTTATTAAGTATTATTTTATTTATTTATTTATTTGTTGAGAACATCACACATAGATACAATGTATTTTGACCTTATCCAACCTTCATCGCCCCTCTCCAACTTCTCCCAAGTCCCTCATCCCCCTCATAGCTTCAAGACTTCTCCCCCTCTCTTTTTTTTTTTTTTTTTTTTTACTTTTTAAAATTACTTTATTTTTATGTGTAGGAGTGAGTTGCTTGCAGGTAGTATGTGCACTACCTGATTCCCAGGGCCTGAGGAGGCCAGAACAGGAAATGCAATGCCCTGGAACTAGAGTTACAAGATGGCTGTGAGCCGTCCTGTAGAGGCAGGGGAACTGAACCCAGCCAGCGCTCTTAACTACTGAGCCACCTTTCCTTCTCTTTTCTTTCTTTCTTTCTTTCTTTCTTTCTTTCTTTCTTTCTTTCTTTCTTTCTTTCTTTCTTTCTTTTTATATTTTATTTATTTATCTTTATTTGGACAGAGTTTCTCTGTGTAGCCCTGACTGACTTGGAACTCACTCTGTAGACCAGGCTGGCTTCAAATCCACAGAGATTCCCCTGCCTCTGCCTCCCAAGCTTTGGGATTAAAGGTGTGTGTCACAGCCTCCAGCCTTCTTTCGTGCATGCTTGGCTGAGTCCGGCAAGTGTTGCCCATGTGTGGGGGGCTCTCTATCCACTGGAGCAGGGGTCACCATCAGGAGCCACACCCCTGAAAAGAAGCTGACTCTCCCTCTTCTTGCAGCCTTGGAGGATATGAAACTCCTCGGCTGGAAGTGGGGCCGTCTGAGGCCATCCTCCATCTGTGTTGGAATGCCAACTGGTTTGGTCACGTGCAGGCAACCGCAGCCGCTAGGGGTTCATGGCACAGCTTCCCTGTCTCGACCAGAGGACAGTAATTTGAAGCAGTTTCCCGGCTCCTTCCCATCTTCAGTGATGTTCAAGGAGGGGATGGGATAAAGATAACGCACTTAGGGACCGGGGCTCGCCAGCTGCTCATTCTCTGTATCATAACTGGTTGTGGCTCTCTGTATTAACCTCCATCCACTGGTGGGGAGAAAGAAGCTTCTCTAAGGAGAGTCAAGAATTTCTCCAGTCGGGTGGAGAGACGGTTCGGCGGTTAAAAGCACCGTCTGCTCTTCCGGAGGTTCTGAGTTCAATTCCCAGCGACCACATGGCAGCTCACAACCAACTATACTGGGATCTGATGCCCTCTTCTGGCATGCAGGTGTACATGCAGATAGAGTACTCATATACATAAAATAAATAAATAAATCTTTAAAAAAAGAGGAAGAAAGGAAGAATTTCACTAGTCAGTAGAGCGCCTGCAAGAGAGCAGAGCTGGCCTAGGACTTCTAGACTATGCTCTTCTTTCATAAGAGCAAAGTGGGGTTTGGGCACGGTGCTACAAGCCTTTCATCTCAGCACGAGGGAGACTGAGGCAAGAGAACTGTCATGAGGTCAAGGACCCTCCGAACTACTACTAAATGTGAGGCCAGCGTCTGCGATACTGCAAGATTCTGTTTCAAAGGAAAAAAGGGGATGCGGTGAGAAGAGTCATACTATTGGTGCACAGCAAACAACAGCAATGTCGTTATGATTATGTCCGCCATAGCCTGCTTATAACAGCCAAGCCTGGAACTATCTGGAGCCCATGGATGGAGACTTGGTTAAATAAGGACGTTACACCCACGCGCTCAGTGGGCAGCTGTTAAAAATGATGATGCGGTCTTGTACTTGATGGAGAGGTTGCTCACATATTTATTATTTAGTGGGGAAAGTAGGTTGCATATCACTATTTTATACTACGGCCTGATTTTACGCCCGAATGAAAGATGGCATAAATGCCTATAGAGGGGTGTGTAATTATATGCAAAGTGTTTAGGAGAGTGTTTGGAATGAGATGTGCTAAGCATTAGCATTACTTACTGCTGCAGGGCGCATACATGGCTGGATTTTTTTTTTCCTTATGCTTAACTGTATTTTAATTTTTTTTTAAATAATGACCATGAAATAAAAAGGGAGTAATAAAAGAAAACATAAAACCGGCAGTCCAGGGCGAGGAGGAGTTCCTGCGACACAGGCAAGAAGTGAGACGATTTCTTTTTCGGTGCCCATGAAGCTGTATCTGGCTTTTGTCGTTGGGTTGAAATACACACGGCATAAAATGTGCCGCTGGAATGACTTGGAAGCGTGCAGTGGTGTCAGGTCTGCTCAGGACGTCATGTGACCGTCACCATCCTCTGTCTCTGAAACCTCTTCCTGTTCTCGATCTGCGGCCCTGCACTCTGCACAGAGCCCACACCCACACACCTCCCTCTCCTCGGCTCCCGGAAAGCACTATTCTGAGGTTTTGGGAGACACAGCTGCTCTGGGTGCCTTGCCTAAGTGGCATTTGCCTTTTCTTTAAGAGAGAGAGAGATAGAGAGATAGATAGATAGATAGAGAGAGACATAGATAGATACATAGATACATAGATAGATGATGATATATTAAGACTTTTTTTACTTTATCCGTGTGAATGTTTTGCCCGCCTGCATGTATGTGGACCATTCGTGTACCTGTTCAGCCCCCTGTAACTGGGTGACAGGTGGTTGTGAGCCACCATGTGGGTGCCGGGAACTGAACCCGAGTCCTTTGCAAAAGCAACAGGGTGCTCTCAGCCACTGAGCCATCTCTTCAGCCCTGGGCATTGGCCTTTGCAAGCTGGCCTGGGTCCCATAGGAGAATCTAATGTCTTCAAAGGCACATCAACAGTATGGGGCTGGAGAGCTGGCTCAGCAGTTAAGAGTGCTTGGTCCTTTCGAAGGACAAGGTTCCAGTCCCAGCACCCACATGGAGGGTAACTACTTCCTCAGTCACCAGGCACACACA
>NW_026591598.1:8542671-8584435 GCF_907164565.1 Psammomys obesus | reverse complement strand
CTTCCTTTTTAAGGCTGACTAATATTCCCTCATATGACAGAGAGAGAGAGATTTTGTACCCTCATTCACTGATGGATGAACACTGGGATTGTTCCCATTCCTCTGGCTCTTGTAAACATTGTTGCTGCGAACACTGATGTTTTATCCAGCCTTAATTAAAGGTCACTGTCATAGCGTGAATCTAAAATGCCCCCGACAGACTCATTTTTGTGTGCTTAGCCTCCATCTGGTGGAGCTATTACAGCAGGGTATGGACCCTTTGGGAAGAGGGGTCCAGCTAGCCATAGTAAGCCACCAGGGGCAAGCCTTCGAAGGTGGAATCTGGTTCCTGGTTTCAGTTTCTCTGTTTTCTGGTCAGAAGCAGTGTGCACAGCCTCTGTCTCCCACTGCGCCACAAACAGAGTTCAGCCTCAGCTGCGTCTCCCGCCTTGGATGAATCGAAAGCCCCCAAACTGAGAACCCAAGCAAGCCCTGCCACCTCGAAGCTGCTTCTGTTAAATCTGTCACGGTGGCATAAAGCACACTCACCACACCAGCCCGTGGGTGGCCTCTCCACCCACCACGCACGAGGTCCCACTAGCACACAATGTGTCGATGGTCTGGGTCTGAAACGTCCCCCACAGGCTGGTGTGTTTGAACACCTGCTCTCCAGCTGGTGGCGCTGTTTGTGCGGGTTGGGCCCTGTAGCCTGGCACTGCTTCAGGCCCAGGCTCTCTGCTTCCTAACGGGCTAAGGCAGACACACTCACACCTTCACAGCTCTGGCTGCTCTGCCCTCCCTGCAGGCGGGTCTCTATGAGTTCAAGGCCAGCCTGGTCTACAGAGTGAGTCCCAGGACAGCCAGGGCTACACAGAGAAACCTTGTTCAAAAAAACAAAAAACAAAAAAACCCTGCATCCTCTGAAGCCATGAGACAGCATAAATCTTTCCTACCTCAAGTTACTTTTGTCAAGCGCTTGCACACAGCAACCAGAAAAGTAAGTAATACAGGCAGCTGCTGAGCCCCAGGAATGAGGCCAAGGACCTTGAATTTATTGCTTTATGTAAGTCCTGGAAACAGCCCTCCAAGTGAGAAAGCACCACAATGCCCACTTTCCAGAGCCGCTCGGGCTCCAAGGTCAAGCTGCATGTCCAAGGACACTGCAAGTTACGGATGCTGAAGGAAGATGCCCCAAGCCCGGACACCCCCTATCATTTCCATCACCGTCATCTCAGGTGAGCTGGCTCTAATTCACAGTCTCTTCCCCCCAGCCTGGTGGAGGAGCCACTCTAGACAGGGCTGGGCCTGCAATGGAATAAGATGGCCTGCTTCAGGCTAGGCTTCGTCCTGCTTACACGTGAACCAGCTATGTGCCCCTTGTGAATGCTAGGCATACTCTACTCCTGGAACAACCCTCCTAGCCCCAGATACTTAGCTCTAACGGGAGGGGCGGGAGATGGTAAGGTTCTTGCCAGGAAAACTGATGACCTAAGCCCAGAACATGCAGGTATGAAAAGAGAAAAGTGGTTATCCTGCAAGCTGTCCTCTGACCTACACACACACACACACACACACACACACACACACACACACACAGGGACCCACACACAGACACATTGACAGATTAAATAAAATCTAAATTTAAAGAGGATTTTCTAATCCTTGTGGAGCATATAAGCAGTCTAAATTATCTTTTTAAGAGTATACTAAAACTAAAACTAGCCTACTAGAAACAAGTGGACCGATGAGTCATGACACTTTAAAGAATTAACCTTTCCTGGCCTTTCTACCCCGAACCCACTGCAGGGGTTCCATCTGTTGGGCAGCCACTGTGTGCAGAGATGACAGGAGCTGCATGTATGACAGAGAACTAGTCTCACATGTGTCCCTGAAGCACCTAGAGTGTGGGCAGGAAAAGCACAGGGTCAGTCCCACAGCTTTAGGGAAGCCCGAGACCCTGAGGGCGGTTGAGGGATTCATGCCCCCAAATTCTCCCCTAAGTCCTTTTCACTTCCAATAAAATATTAAGAGTAATAGTTCCCCTTTAATCCCAGCACTCACTCAGGAGGCAGAGAAAGGAGGAACTCTGGGAGTTTGAGGCCAGCCTGGTCTACAGAGTGAATTACAGGGCAGCCAGAGCTGTAGGTAGAGAAACCCTGTCTCGACAAAACAACAACAACAACAAAAAGAGTAATGGCTTTAGGCCTGCATTCAAGGGCTTGCTCCCATCTTCTAGCAGGGTGACCTCTCCTCTACCCTAGGTAAACTACTCAGCCTCCAAGCCTCCGTTTTCCTCTCTGTAAAGTGGGTCCTTGTAGGTTAAGGGAGATAATGTATGTAAAAAGTCCTGAAGTCAGGTCAGGGGCCTGGCACAAACAGCCAGGGATAATAAGCTGTTAACCCCACAAATTCGGGAGGAAAGGCCACCACCGACTCAAATCATGGCCAAGTTAATTAAAGCCAACAACTAAAGCCAGCCTTTTTATTTGCATACCTAGTCTATCTCTCCCTAAAGGTGGAGTTCAAGAGATCAGCATTAGACAGGGGTAAGCTCAGAAGTGTGTGTGTGGGGGGGTCTCCAAATGGAGGATTTGGCAGGCAAATAGGTGAGGTTACAGAAGCAAAACATGAGCTTAACAAGTTGGTCATGACAACCAACCTCCTAAAACAAAGACATGGTTGCACGGTGGTCAAGCCGGTAGGTCGTAACAAGACAGTCATAACAACAGGTGATCGTAACAAGGTGCTCATAATAATAATAGGTGGCCAGAATAACTTTTGAAGCAATTGCCACTCTCTGGATGAAGCAGTACAGAACCATTTGTAGTTAAGGTTACAGGTGGGGTGTGGCTCAATCTTTAGGAAACAGATTTAGTCATAAACAGGAAGCTGTCGTAACCTGCCTAACCTGCTTAAAACTCTAGAGCACCTCCGTTGAGACCTACTTTAGTTCTTAGCGTAACTGTAGCTGCTCTGTTCACATCCTCTGTCAGCACCTGCGTTCTCTTTAGCATTACAGAAGCCATTTCGTGTTTGTTCTTGTTTTTTTTTTTTTAAGTCTCCATTTTGATCATGAGGTGAAATTAAGTTCAGGTTCTCAGGCCTGAGAACGTGAATAGCCTTTTACTTCCAATTTAAAACTTGTTAAATGTTCTTCTTGAATTAATGATATCTGTCCTACTTAAACAAAACCACAAATACCCTGCTATGTTCCTTTATCCCGGACTGATGGGGAACTGGAAAGTCCCCAAACCTAGATCCTAGCCCATCAGCTTAAAATGCTTTATCTAGCTATCTAGATACAATGTACTTGGAAGTACTTTAACTGGTTAAAATGATGTAATGCTGCTCCCCTCCCCCCTCACTTCCTACCCCTGGCTACCTGGTCGTATAAAGAGCCTGCCTTAAAAAAAGACTGGCTCCCCAGCCCAGTTCGTGTCCCTGACCGGTCAGTCTTTGCCAGTCGTTCAATAAGCTTCTATCAGTCAGAGTCTGGTGTTCAAATGGTCAGCGTTCGGCTATTCCTGAACACATAACAGAAGGCTTCTTAGCCTCAGATGGAGGCAGGCTGGTTTATCATAACAAAGAGCAAGGAGCCTGACACCGGACACCCGAATCCTCTCTGACAGGACAAGGTCCCCTTCCTCCATTAGTGTGGCTTTCCCTGCAGTGCGGAAGAAAGATTTGGTTTCTTCAAAGGTGGCAATTGGCAGGACACTCAGAGAAAGAGAAGAGGCAGACAGCAAAAGGACTGGCTGGTGGGAGAAGGGCTGCCTGCCCTTTCCAGCAGCTTGGAACAGGCTTTCGTTTGCTCATGAAAAGTTAAAGCTCCCAGATGTAAAAAAACACAGGAATAAAATCATTTTTCCCATCTGACCCACTAGGTTGTGCCCAGAGAGGAAGCTCAGGTGATGTTTGTTTGTTTGTTTTTTTGTTTGTTTGTTTTATGCCTCCCTTTCCCCCCGCCCCAGCAAAGCAAGCTTTTTAAAACCATCAGAGGATCATGTGTCTTAGAATCATGAGCTCCCACCACCTCAGGCTCCAGTGAGCAAGACTTTCTGGACAGGGAGATGAGGGCCAGCCTCCTGGTCACATTTTAGCTCCTCAGAGTCCAAGAACCACACCTAGGGAACCACGGGTCTACCAGGCCCCAGAACTACGACCTGTCTTTTCTTCTGCTATTGCCAAGAGTACATTACCGTTCACCTTGTCCTGTGTCTCCTCGCTACCTTACCATTATTTACTGTAAACAAAACCTACCCCTAGAGGCCTTGTTCCTACTAATACCAGTTGTTCAAATGCCTCTGCTGGGTTAATATAACAGAATAGCATGGCAATTCAGAACACAAATAAAGAGACTCTTTCCTTGTACTGTGGACCAAACTACAAAATCTACAAAGTAGAAGCCAGAGAGATGGCTACTAAGCCACAGGATATAATTCCGTTTCCACACTCACAAGGAAGAAGGAGCGAATGGATTCCCAAGTTGGTCTCTGAGCTCCACATGTACATGGTGGCACACATATGCCCACACACACAAGCATACAAAATTAAACAAAGGACACATAGCAAAAACAAAAGTAGTCAGCAAAGTGGTTAGTCTGCCAATACTTCGGCAAAAAAGAAGCCCCTGCTGTGAGTTCAAGGCCAGCCTGGTCTATATAACAAGTTCCAGGTCAGCCAGGGATAGATAGTGAGACTGTCGTGAAAGAAAGGAAAGAAGAAAGTCCACATCAAGTTATACACCCTTAGCTGGGCATGGTGGCACGCGCCTTTAATCCCAGCACTTGGGAGGCAGAGGCAGGTGGCTATCTGTGAGTTCAAAGCCAGCCTGGTCTACAAAGCAAGTGAGGCCAGGACAGCCAGGGTTCTGTTACACAGAAAAACCCTGTCTTGAAAAACCAATATATATAGTATATATATTTTATATTACATACATAATGTATGTGTGTGTGTGTATATACACCCTTGTGTTTTTATATGCAAATCTCTGAAAGAATATGCAAGAAACAGTTGTGGGAGGAGTTATAGTGACCTCTGTGGGACATCAGGGGACTGGGGAAAAGGCTAAGAGAACAGCTCTTCTCAGCATTTTATGCCTAGCCTAGCATTTGAATTCCGAGCCATCTACTGCCCATGCTTTGTGCTGCCTGGAGCTTCTCTGACTGCTCAGGCCTCTGTCTCCGCACATCCCCGCAGAATGTCCCCATGGCTCTCTGTTCCTCATGTTCTTCCTCTAAAGCACTGGTTCACAACCTTCCTTCCGCCGCGACCCTTTAATACAGTTCCTCATGTGGTAGCGATCTCCAACCATATAATTATTTCTGTTGCTAATTCATCACTGTAATTTTGCTTCTGCTGTGAATCATAACATATCTGATATGCAGGGTGCCTGATACATGACCCTCTTCCTCCCAAAGGGCTTGTGACCCAAGAGTTGAAAACTGATGATCTAAAGCTGGTTGTGACCTTGTCCTGCCACAGGCAAATCTTAATCATACTGGTAAGTCAGACAAGCCCTCCAACGTTAGCACGCAGGGCCAGAGGCAGCAAGGGCATGCTTGCAAAGATGTCACGATTTTCCACTTTGGAAAGTGAGAGGTCAGTGTGCTTATGTGCATCAACAGTGCTTCTCCAAGGCCGTGTGCTCTGGAGATAAGGGCACCAGCTCTATCTGCAGAAGGAACCAGCAGCTTAGGGGAGTCAGGGCAGAGGGAACGGAGTCTCCGTTCTGCTGGGGACTTTGGTTTAAGTAAATGGCAGACATCTACCACTTATTATAATGTAACAGTAACCCATGGTTCGGTTCCTAGGTTCCTAGCCAAGAGAAAAGGAAATACGTGTCTGTATAAAGGTGTGAGCATGGCTGGGTGGCAGTGGCGCACGCCTTTACTCTCAGCACTTGGGAGGCAGGCTCAGTTGGATCTCTGAGTTCCAGGACAGCCTGGTCTACAGAGTGAGTTCCAGGATAGCCAGTGCTACACAGAGAAACCTGTCTCAGAAAAAAAAAAAAAAAAAAAAAAAAGCATGAAGATTTGTCAGTTGTTTTTAATTAACCCAAACCAGACGCAACTCAAGTATGCATCAGTAGACAAGTGTACATACAAAGTCCCACCCAGTGGAATGACCCTGGGCAGGGAAAGGGACAGGAGAGATAACTATTGATACAGGGAGCCACACTGAGGACTTGACTTTTCTTTTTTGGGGGTGGGGGAGTTGGAGACAAGGTTTCTCTGTGTAACAGACATTGGCTGTCCTGGACTTGCTTTGTAGACCAGACTGGCCTTGAACTCACAGAGATCCTCCTGTGTCTGCCTCCTGTGTGCTGGGATTACAGGGGTGCATCACCACATACAACCCCTACTTTTATTTTCTTAATTAAAAAATGTTTTTAGATTTTATTTTGTGGGGGGCTGGAGAGATGGCTCAGAGGTTAAGAACACTGACCATTCTTCCAAAGGTCTTGAGTTCAATTCCCAGCAACCACATGGTGGCTCACAACCATCTACAATGAGATCTGGCGCCCTCTTCTGGTGCACAGGCACACATGCAGGCAGAATGCTGTATAAATAAATTTTTTTAAGGTTTTATTTTGTGTATATGGATTTGAACATAGTTTCATGTTTAAGGGTTTGCCTGCAGACTTCATACAGAGCTGAATGTGCAGTGACCTGTTTTATTCTACATCATCTAGTTCAGGATTATCTGTCCCCCACTAGTTAGGGCAGCGGAAGGATCCAGGTCTCTAGATGATTTTTTTTTTTTAAGTTTTCTGAGACAGGGTTTCTCTGTGTAGCCTTGGCTGTCCTGGACTTGCTTATGTAGACCAGGCTGGCCTTGAACTCACAGAGATCTGCCTACCTCTGCCTCTCCGAGTGCTGGGATTACAGGCATGCGCCACCACGCCCAGTTCTCTCGGGATAAATTTTTGCTGCTACTTAGCTTTTCTAGTTTTGAGGGGGAAGAGAACTTACAGATTCTACGTGCATAGGAAAGTACTTTTCTACACATAGCAAAAAGGAGAAAAAGAAACGTAGGCTATTAGATAAAAGCACAGCAGAAACAAGTCAAAGGGCAGGAGCAGAGCTTTGATGTGGGTGATAAAGGGAGGAGAGGGTCTTGTGAAAGGTAAACCAGGGCTACAGGAGACAGACCTGGCCTCATTCTGAAAGGAGCCCTTTCTATGTACTTGGGAATACCGGTGGCTGCAGCCGCCTGCAAGCTGCAGCCCTAAGCTCCATGACCTGAGTCAGCTCACAGGGGAGCAGTCTTGTGGCCCCATGCCACGTTCTTCAAGCTGGCATGAGGCTAAACGCCAGCACAAGCTAAACCCACCTTCTCACATTTTCCCAAGCTCATCCACAGCCAGCATCCGCAGGCGAGCATGCGTGGTCAGAATAAGTCCTCTAAACTGGCGCTCAGCCATTGCTCCAGCTCCTGTATGTTTTGCCTGTACGCATGTGTATACCCATGCATGCAGTGCCCCCAGAGGCCAGAAAAGGATGTGGGAATTTCTGGAACAGAGTTACAGTTCTGAGCCACCATGAGAGCGATGGGAACCGACCTCTGGTCCTCTGGAATAGTGGCCAAGGCTCTTCATGTCTGAACTACCTCTCCCGTTTGTCTTTCTTTCTTTCTTTCTTTCTTTCTTTCTTTCTTTCTTTCTTTCTTTCTTTCTTTCTTTCTCTCTCTCTCTTTCTTTTTCTTTCTTTCTTTCTTTCTCTCTTTCTTTCTTTCTCTCTTTCCTTTCTTTCTTTCTTTTTTGAACTTTGTATGGATAGGTGCATATGTATCATGGTGGACGCTTGAGTTCCAAAAATGAAATTCAGGTTGTCATGTACTTTTACCTAACTGAGCCATCTTACTGGCTCCACAGCACTAATTTTAAAAATTATGCAGACTTGATAAAAAGTCAGGGGGAAAAGGGACTCCTTTGTATGTTTCCACATATATAAATCTTCAGGCTAGAAGAGAAAACTCAGCAGCTAAGAGCCTTTGCTTTACTGCTGGTCTTGGTGGGACCCTAGCACTCTCTGGGCTGAGATACAATCTCAAGCTCAAGGCCAGCCTGGGCTCCACAGCAAGATCCTGTCTCACAAAACAGGGCTGGGGGTGGGGGGGAGTGTCAATGGGTGAGGTTCAAACCAGTACTTGATCTCCAGTACCTATCTATGTAAAAATCAGGCATGGTGGTACACGCTTGGAACTCCAGCACTGGGGAGGCAGAGACAGGAGGATCCCCTAGCGGTTTTGGTGAGTTCCAGACCAGTGAAAGACCCTGTCTCAAACAGAAAAATAAAAAATAAAAACAAAAACAAGGTGGATGACACCCTGGGAATGACAACCAAGGTTGACCTCTGACCTCTATGTGCACATGTGCGCCTGAACACAAATGATTTAAAAATACTTTATTACTAATTATTTTTATTTCTCTCTTATATTTATAGGATTGCAATCCTAAACGTATGACACATCCACTCATCTAGGCCCAAAACAAGCCTGGGTGCACAATGTCACTAACCCCATTTCCTAGGCAAAGAAGCTGAGCAGCGTCCAGCGACATCCAGCAGACTCACGAGCAGCAGGGCAGGAGCTCAAACCCGAGAGTTCACTCCAGCATCCCTGGTGTCTGAGGACGCCCAGGTTCTCCCAGAGATCCTCCCCGCAAGATACAAGACGGTTCCTGGGAATCGGTGGGTGCTGAAGGTGGCACGCAGCGGTCAGAAGCTTCTCCGGGTCTCTCGGAGCCTTCTGCACTCATACCAGTGGGGAAAGCCACAGACTTCCCTCAGGAGAGCCAGGCGATAGCCAGTGCAGTTGCTGAGTTCTGTCTTTAGCCAAAGTGCTAGAGTGGACACAGTGTAAGAAGGAAGGGAGGAGCGACCTCTCAACAGGAGCTCAGCAACACACCGAGCATGTCTTGTCTACACGCTCTGCCGTCATCTCAGGAAATCTCTCTGAAGGAAACACTTTTTATATGCGGTAGGACGTAAATGATAAAGCACCATTTTAACCAAAAGCACGCAGTGTAACCCGGGCGTGGTGGCGCATGTCTAAAGCCCAGCCCTCAGGGAGGCAGAGGCAGGCAGATCACTGTGAGTTTGGGGCCAGCCCAGTCTACAAAGCAAGTCCAGGACAGTCAAGGCTACACAGAGAAACCCTGTCCCCACCCCACCCCCCCAAAAAAGCATGCAGTACACAGTGCTTCGGCATCCACCATGTGACATAACCATAGCTACTATCTCGTTCCAGAATATTTCATCAGCCCAAAAGAAAATCCTTAACGGTCCCTCCTCATCCCCACTGCCCTCAGCCTCGCAAACACCTGCTCTGTTTCTGATTTCTCTTCTGGACATCTCACACCTGACCTGAGACTGGCTTCTCCTAACTCAGCATGTTTTCAAGGCTCATCTGCATTCTAGCATCTATCAGATAATTCCTTTTATTGGCTTTAAAATTTTTTTTAAGATTTATTTATTGAATTCAGGACCTTTGGAAGAACAGCCAGTGCTCTTAACCTCTGAGCCATCTCTCCAGCCCTTGGCTTTAATTTTTTTTTAATTGAAGTGAGTTTCCTGTGACATAAAACGCAACACCGAAATGCACACTATCCCAAGGCTTAGCAGACTCGCAATGTTACACACCTACCAACCTACTCCAAAACATTTAACCACAAAATGAACCCTGTACCTACTTCATATCTTCCCCTCCCCCAACCCTCTGGCAATCATCCAACCTATTTTGCCTGTATTAGCTATTGTGAATAGCTCACACAAATGGGACCATACACTGTGATCTTCTGTGTCTGATTTCTCTCACTAACACAGTGTTTTCAAGGCTCATCCACGCTATAGTGCAGTATTAGATTGTGTTTCTTTTCATGGCTGAGTAATATGTCACCGTATGGATATATACACCACACTGCACATCGTTCACCCATGAAGTGATTATTTCTGGTTTGCAGTTACTGTGCAGAGTGCGACAATGGCATCCATGCACACATTTTCATTGGCACATTTGTTTTCAATTCTTTTGGGTAAATTTGTGGGAATGGAATTGCTAGGGAAATTCTATGTATAATTTAAATTCTATGTACCAGGCAAGGTGGTGCAGACCTTTAATCTCAGCACTCAGGAGGCAGAGGCAGGTGGATCTCTGTGAGTTTGAGGCCAGCCTGGTCTACATAGCAAGTTCCAGGACAGCCAGGGCTATAAAGACCCTGTCTAAAAAAAAAACAAAAATAAAACTCCCCAAATGTCTCTCAAGCACCATCATCTTACCTTCCCTTCAGTGTAGAGGAATTTTAATCCAGCAATATGGCTGCTCTGGCAAGGGATCACAACCAAAGACCTTCTTGGTCTATGTGATCCAGCTGGAATGCAGACACACTCTGGACTACAGTGTGAGCTGGCTGGAATACAGTCATGTCCTTAGAATACATCTTTAATCCTAAAGAAGTTAAGGTTAGTTTATAGAAGGAAGCAGCCATGTTGGAAAGTGATGTCTAGTTAAGGGGCAGACAAAGTGACCAATCAGAGAAAGATTTGACAGAATGAGTCAGAAGATTTACCCAACACTCATGAGAAGCTACTTAGGAGAGTGCAGAGTGAGACCATTGAGTTTGGTCAGTTAAGTTCAGATGAGCTCAGTTGGAAGTCAGTACAGTTGACAGGCAGTAAGTACACTGGAGTTGGGTTTGTGGTAGTTCAGTTCATGAAGTTGAAAAGTAGTTTTTACCAGGACAGTTTTTCAGAGACAGGTTGCAGAGAGAACAAGCTAGACACCAATGAAGACTGACGAGCCGGAAAGTGAAGAGCCAGAAGATTGGAACAGATTTCTAGAGTTAGTTTAAGGCCAGGCAGAGGAATTCAATCAGAAGCTGAGAGAAGCCAGTTTGAATCAGCTTGGAGAGGAGTTTGAGCCAGAACAGCTGAGTTGAACCAGCCAGCCAGAATTCAGAAAGAGCTGGAAAGAGTGAGCTTATTCAGCAGTAAGCCTAATAACATTAGGCAAATAAAAGCTACTTTTACACTCCAGAAATGTTCCAATATTCCCCTCCATACTCTTGGCAATACTGTTCTGTTCTTAGTTATACCCATCCTAATAGCTATGAGGTGATCAGCTTATTGTGAAAAGACACAATTCTCTTTTTACTTGCAGTGCTAGAGATAGAACCTAGCACTCATGTGTGCTAAGGAAGCCCTTTAGCACTGAGCTGCACTTCTACCCCTGAAGTAGCATCTTGCTGTTTTTATCTGAATTTCCCTAAGGCATTGTGCATCCTTTCCTGTGCTTCTATATAGCTTGTTTGGAGAAATCTCTACTCCAGTGCAGGTGGTGATTCATGCCTTTAATCCCAGCACTCAGGGGACTGAAACAGGTGGCTCTTTATTAGTTCGAGGCCAGCCTAGTTTACATAGTGAGTTCCAGAGTAGTCAGGACTACACTAAATGGCCATTCAAGTATTTTGTCCATTTTCAAACTGGATTATCTTTTGTTGTTGAGTGACTAAATAATCTTAAATTTGAAAAACTTTTAAACATAAGGATAGTCGTTGCAGTATTATTTACAATCGTGGAACACTGGCATAAGGTCAACATCCTTGTATTCTGTAGTTTCAGCTTGTGCTGGGTTAGATTGTATTTCGGATCATTTGAGCCACTGTAACAAAATACCATAAACTAGGTTGCCTATAGCCCACAAAAGTTCATCAAACAGCTTTAGAGGCTGCAGAAGTCCATGATCAAGACATTGGCAGGTGCAGTGTCAGTCCAGGCAGGTGCAGTGTGAGACCAGGCTCTTTTCCTGTTTCCAGTGCCTTTGTCCTGTGTCCTCGCAGTGTCTGGGAGACTCCTTCATTAGGGAGACTATCCCCAACATCATAGCTCCAAAGACCCCACCTGCTACTGTCCCCTGGAAAGGGATTTCTACACAGGAATGGTGGAAGAGCAGAGACATTTCAACTACAGAAGGTGTGACCCCTCAGAATCCCTGCGTTGAAGTCCTAAGCCTTAGTGCACCCAAACACAGCCTTGCTTAGAAACAAGGTTGCTACAGATGTTAACTACAGAAGTCACACTGCAGGAGTGCAGAGCTTAAGCCAATGTCATTGTTGTCCTTTTCCAACAGGCATGAGAGAACACTTGTTATGACAAACACTGAGACTGGGATTGTGCTCAAGTAGCCAAGAGTTTCACTAAACAACCAGAAGCTAGGTAGAGGTCAGGAGACTCTCTGGGGTTTTGGTGGGAGCACAACCCTGCTGACAGCCTGATTTCTGGCTTCTAGCCTCCAGAACTGAAGAGATAATTTTTTCCTCTGATACCACCTCGTTTACAGCCCTTTGCCGTGGCTGCCTTAGGAAGGCAATACACCGCCGTTGCCGTTTACAGATAAATATCAGTGCAGCAAACACCAACAGCTCACGTTTGATTCTTACTCTGCAGCAGGCTGTTCCCAGTATTTTGACCCATTCCATAATCCTTGAGATTGCCTGAAAGGGAGATTCTGTAATTCCTACTTTCTATTTAGGAAAACTGAAACAGTTGTTGAACAAGTGCCCCATGCTTACAAAGCTGCTTAAATGACAGACAAACACACACACACAAAAATTATGTGTGGTTTGACTCCAAGCTCTACCACTCCTACCCAACACACTGTGCAGCTGTTGTAACGGATATTCTGAAAAGTTCAATGGACACGTGGATGGGTGAGGCTGTCAATCTGCATTTGGTGCCAGAGTAGGAAGTGAGGGCAATGAAGCAGAGAGGAGGCGAGGATAACTGTTAGGTGTCTGGTCAGATGACTCATGGAGAAGAGAAGCCATGAATACATTCTTGTGATGCCGTTTGAATGGATGAGGCAGTGAATTCCTGTACAGCCTGCTGGACAAATGGGTGTGGAACATGAGAGGGATGTGGCTCAGAACTTCAGGGTTGGGAGCCATCCATACACTTAGCTCCAGGAGGTTAGACGTAATCATGGCGTGCACAGGAAAAGAAAAACAGACTTCTAAAAAGAGCCCCAGGGAACTCTGGGTTCCGGGGATAAGTGGAGGAAAGGGGGCCTTTGCCTTCTTGCACATTCTATCACAGAAAATACAACAGTCAGGTCATGGTGTTTGAGGAGTGAACGAAAAACTAGCCAAAGGGTATGCACGTCACTTATAGCCGAGGGAAAACAAACAGACAAACAGACAAACAAACAGGGAGCTGAATGGGCTGTGGCCAGATAGTTGCAAAAATGACTCAGCACAGGGGATGATGGAACCAGCTCCCATAACTATTCATTCGGTTCCAGAAAATTGTCAAGCTGGTTAGATACTGCCGATATGAAAATTTAACTTGTATGGTCAGGTGTGGTGACACACAACCTTAACTCCAGCACTCAGAGGCGGGCAGGTCTCTGAGTTTGAGGCCAGCCTGATTTACAGAGTGAGTTCCAGGCCAGCCAAGGCTACAGAGTGAGACCCTGCTTTAAAAAAAAAAAAAAAAAAAAATTAAAAAAAGGTTAAGTTGTAAAAACAATTAAACTTTACAAAAAAACAAATTTGTAAGTTCTTGAAATTCATGTTTCTAATTATTTTACTATTCTATGTTCTAAACATGTGTTTATTGGGGTGGGGTTGGTGGGCATACTAGGATACATACATGACAGTCACGGAACAACCTGGGCCTGGGGATTCAGTTTTCTCCTGTGACTATGTGGTTCCCAGAGATCAAAATCCGGAAGTCTGGTAGCCAGGCTTGGTGGAGAGCACCTCTGTTCACTGAGCCATCTCTCCAGCCCTCACCTATGTTCAGAGCATCAGGTCTCCCCCCCCCCCTTTTTTTAAGATTTTTTTTTTTTGTAAGTATATGAGTGCTCTACCTGCATGTACACCTTCATGTCAGAAGAGGGCATCAGATCCTACTATAGATGGTTGTGAGCCACCATGTAGCTGCTGGGAATTGAACTCAGGACCTCTGGAAGAGCAGACAATGCTCTTAACCACTGAGCCATCTTTCCAGCTGCATCAGATCCCATTATAGATGATTGTGAGCCACTATATGGTTGCTGGAAATTGAACTCAAGACCTGCAGAACAGCAGGCAATGCTCTTAACCACCGAGCCATCTCTCCAGTCCCGACAAACAGCATTCTGATATTGTCTTAACTATTTTACTTCTGGGTCTTCAAGAGAAACTCAAAATTTGTGTTAGCTTTGTCCGTTGTAGCCACATACTGGCTGAACATGAGGCTTCTGTGGAGTCAGGCGCTTACTTGGAATACTGTATATTCTTTTTTTATAAAGTGCTCCATGAGATCAGTAAAACTTACACCACATCAGTATGTGAGTATGTATGTACACCTGTGGATGTGTGTAAAATCCACACAACTGTTTCCCCTTTAGACACTGGTAAGCCTCCTGACTCCACGAGAAGCAGAGCAGTCTCACTGCCATGGGACCCATCTCAGGAGTTAAGGCTTTCAGTGCTGAGGGGGCTACAGTGACCCTGAATTCACAGGATAGAGCAAAGGCTTCAGGTGGGTATTTAAGGACCAAGGAACTCTACGTACTGAGTGATGGGGAGTGAAGCAAAAGCCAGAGACAGTGGGGCGGGAACAACAGCTTAAAAAGCACTGTCTCAAACCAGGTTTATTCAAGATGAAAAAAAAAAAAAAAAAAGACTCTGAACATGGCCTTGGTGAGCTGACCCCCCAGTTCTCACTTTCCTTTTGTGCAGGGGGCATGGTTAAATGAGTAGCCTTTTTTTTTTTTTTTTTTTTTTGATTATAGACGAAGTGTCTTCAAGGGACAAACTGGTTTCCACTCATCATGGTCCCCACTCATTGAATGCAAGGAAAGTGGGTGCATCGGGTCACAGAGTCAGTGTTTCTGTTTTGTCTTTTTTCTGTTTGGAAACCGAGTCAGGGTTTCACTACCAAGCCCAGGCTGGCCTGAGCCTTATCATCCTCCTGTCTCAGCTTCCTGAGGGCTGAGATTACAGACTTGTGCCACCATGCCCTATCTGATCAGTGTTTATGAGTTAGACGGGGAGAATTATGGTTCTGCCACTTTCTAGACATGTGGCTGCAGGCAAGTCACCACTCAACCCGAACTTTCACATCCAGATGTGTAAACTGGAAACTGTCACCTCCCACTCAAGAGATGCTGGACTTAAAACTCAGAGCACAGCACAACGCACATGGTTGCCTTATGATAACAGTGTACACATTACTGTGACCACGTGAAAAACAAGACACGCAATTAAATTATTACAGTTATACATGAAGGGTAAAGGAACCCTTCCTTAGTAATGGCGGCCTTTTTTTTGTTTTTAATTGTTTGCTTGTTTTTGAGAGAGGGTCTCAGGACGCAGTCCTGGCTGGTTTAGAACTTGCTCTGTAGACCAGGCTGGCCCTTGATCTCATAGAGATCTGCCTGCTTCTGCCTCCCAAGAGCTGGGGCTAAAAGCTGGAGCCACCTACTCTGCTAAGGTAGAGGACTGCTGAGTACAGTGGCTCACACTTACAATCCCAGCATTCGAGAAGGTGAGGCAGGAGGACTGCTGTGAAGTTTAAGATCCGTCTGGATGGGCTATAGAGTAAGTTTTAGGCCTCTGAGACCTTGTCAGAAAATAAGGAAAAAGAAAAAAAAAACAAAAAAACAAAAAAACAAACAAACTGAAACAAACAAAAAGATTTACAGGAAGGGAAAAAATAATTTAGAAGACATCAACAAAGCCAGGTATGGATTAGAGAGATGGCTCAGCTGTGAAGAGCACTGGCTGTTCCTGCAGAGGACCTGGGTTCAGTTCCTAGCCCAGGAGCTGGGTCACAACTGCCTGAACTGCAGCTCCAGGGTCTCCAACACCCACCTTTGACCCCTAGGGCACTATTCATACATGCAGACACATACATAAATAAGAATTTTTTTTACTTTATATTTTAAAAACCCACATGTGATGGCACTTGGGAAGCAGAGGCAAGAGAACAGATTAAAGGTTAGAGAACAGAGGGCAGATTAGTGGCCAGCTGGTCTACACAGTGATTCTGAGGGAAGCCAGGCATGCAAAGCTAAGACTCTGACTCAAAAAAAAAAAAAAAAAAAAAAAAGGAAGACAAAAATCCCAACGCTAATAATATAATAAAACAAGCAGAGTAATATAAAAAGGATCTAAAGGGTCTATATTCTTAGGACACGAAACAATCAAAATCTTGCTACACATACATCTGACATCCCCAACTTATCTGCAAAGAATGGAGGCAGGAGCAGGTGGACCTCTGTAGTAGGTTCAGACCATCCTTACCTACATAACAAGTTCTAGGCCAGCCAGGGTGACAGAGTAAAACCCTGTCTTCCAAGGGGCTGGAGGAGAAGATTAGAATGATGGAAGCGAGGTCAGGAGCACCTGCTCTCTTGCACAGCACCAGGGTGAGGTTCCTAGTACCCACAGCCATCTGTGAGTCCCGTTCTGACAGAGCTGGCACTCTCTTCTGGCTTCTCCAACATGGTGCACAGACATACCCCAGGCAAAACATGCATCCACATAGAAATAACTCTACCTTAATAACAACAAAAAGATATGACAAGCTCAAAGCTCTCTCTCTTTTACCTATTTCCTGTCTTATCCCGTGAGTTTTAGATGTCAGGACATGCAGCAAGGGACAAAGAGGCTATAAATTAACCTAAACATGACTCAAATATTTAATTTATGCATTCATTAAATTTTTACCTGTTATCAATCTTAAAGTTCAAGGTGCTAATAGCAACTCTAAATGAAAGTCAAATATAAGCATTTGCATAAAAGCATTAGAAGACGATTAATAGGTATTTCCACACAGCTGCAATCTATTCTATACTTCTAGTGATGAAAAAAAAAAAAAAAAAACCACTAAAAACATTTACCTATGCTAATCCTCATGAAATTGCAGAGAGAACACCCTCCAGTTTTCCAGGCACTCAACTGCATTAATAGCACTTTCATTACTAAGGTCATAATTCACATTTCCTGATTTTGAAAAGGATCACAATTGGGCACCCTTGAAAATTAGGCTGATCTCCACATTATTTCTTGAATATTTATGTATTGAGTTCCGAAAGGAAGAGAGTGATTAGATCAAGTGATGTTAGCAAATTCCCATTTATGTGTTTTAGTGTTATTTGGGAATAACAAATAAGATGCCCTAAGAAATAAGTCAGTGGACTTAGAGAGAAAAGGTTTTTTGTTTTTGTTTTTTTCTTTTCCAGAAAAGGGATTTATCTATGCTGACTGAAAGCTGGGCCACTCGCAGCTCACATCCAGTTATGATTCCTAAAACACACCCAGGCTGGTTTTTATCTGATGCCTCTGCAGGAATTGAGGCCACGCATTAATGCACTGGAGATAAAATCAATCTGAAAATTTCTTAAATCAAATACCAATCCTAGAGTAATACTATATGTGCAGGAAAGGCAGCCAACAGTAATAAGAAGCCAATTATAAACTATAAACCACTCGGCTCAGATGTCCTGGTTTGTTACTGGCAAGGCCCATTACACACAGTTTGCACAAGTTAAAGGCACTGACAAGTCAGAACTGCTATGCACATGCACACACACAGCAGGACAACCCTTCTCCTGCCCTCCCCCCCGAATATCAAAACACAATTCAATTAAAAACGACTCCTTTGCAATGTCCTGTGCCTAAGAAATCACTAACAAATATCTTTCCCAGTCTACAAAGCAGTCCAGCCGGGTAGTAAAGGGCCAGCTTTGGAGTCAGTTGCAGGATTGCCATACTGACCATGCAGGGCCTGTTCAGTTTCTTTACTTTGTAAAGGCCTATGAAGACTAAATCCAGTCAGGCATGGAAAACCCGAGCACAGGAGAACTAGACAGATCCTGGTAGTGCCAGCCCCTTGTTCCTCTATCTTTGATTCCCTACCTTTAAAACAACCAAGGAGGCACAAGTGACTTCACCAGTGCCACGGTGTGCTACCATGGCCTCTCGAAGGGCGCTTGGCAGAGCTGCAAGCGTTGAGTATTTGAATTGCTCTTAGTCTGTGTGCTCTGTGGAGAGGATGAGAGACAGGTGGGCGTGGGAGAGGCTAACCTCCCCTTTCCACAGTCAAACACCCCAGTGAATTCCTTGAACTGACAATCTACTGGTCACCTCCCACACAGACATGCACAATGGTGCGGAAGGGAAGTCTTCTACCTTAGTCCTCTCTGTCCTAGACCACAGCAGCCCATCGCTAACCCTAGAATTCCTCAGCTTCTACCCTCTCCAGCAGTACAAATCAGTAACACTTTACAAATACAGCCTCTACCTCAAGGAGAGTCTTACATAACCTTCTGCACAGACCTGACCTTGTAACTGCTGATCGCTGACCTTCGGCAGCTCTGCTCTGCAGAAGGCAGCGATCGGAACTTCTGACTCAGATTTGTGTGTGCTGGATGCAGTTCTCACCCTGTGATCCCAGCACTTTGGAGGCTGAGGCAGGAGGTTTGGGAATTCCAGGCTAACCTTGGTACAATTGTCTCAAAATCAAAACCAGTGGCACAGACCTGTCACACCAGCACTCAGGAGGTGGAGGCAGGAAGACCAGAAATTCAAGGTCATCCAGCCTGAACACTCTTCTCTATTTTCTCCAAAATTTCTTGCCACTTTGTCATACTCCCCTCTCTGTCCTCAGGGCCTAGGAAATCGGGTAAACACGAATAGGCACACTGTTCTCACTCTCACAGGAGGTTGGCACAGCACTCAACAAGCTGTTTAATCTCTTGGGTTTTGAGACAGGGACTCATTATGTAGCCTAGGCTAATCTTGAGCTCATGATCCTCCTGCCTCAGCCATCCAAATGCTGGGATTACAGGTGTGTGCCACCATAAGCCCCACAGTTGGTTATTAGCAGCTAGACCATTGGGAGTCCTAGGCCCAACCTGGGTTACATGAAAGAAAAAAAAAAAGTTCAAGCTGGCAAGATGGCACAGCAGGCAAAGGTGTTTGACATCGGCCTACAACCCAAATTCAGTTTCTAGGACCCACACAGTGGAGAGACCAGCTCCTGCAAGCTGTTCTCTAACCTCCACATAAATGCTAGGGGGTACACACAAGCACACACACAAATTAGGTGTCATTTTAAAAATAAAGGTTTAAAGCCAGGTGTGGTGGCATGCAGTTCTAGTGGACCTCTGAATTCAAGGCCGGCCTTATCTACCAAGTGAGTTCCTGACAGTCAGAGCTACCTCATTAGACCCCATTGCAGGGGAATTTTTTTATTAAGTACAGTGTGGTGACACACACCTGTAATCCCAATATTATCACCACATGAGCAGGCATTCCAGGCCAGACTGAGCTAAAGTGAAACCTTTTTACAAAACAGAGCGGAAGTTCCCATGCTATATAGAGTTCGTTAAATCCATGTGGAAATAGAGCTGAGGTGTTGTGGCACCTGCTCTTTTTTTTTTGGGGGGGGGGGGGAGCTTGCCATCTGTGAGTGCTAGGTACTCCCAACAATGCTAGCTTGTGGCCCCTTCATCCACCCTCAAAGCCAGCAACATTAAATCCTGCTGATCATACCCAGGAAAGGCTCTCTGAAGAAGTAACATTTACATCAGGATCTACCAGGGCACTTAAAAGATTCCCATTTCAACACCCCTACTCACATGTAAGTGTCCCTCACCACATTGGGCTCACATTCACAAGGCCCAGGTACTTAGGATGTGCACATCTTTGAGGAACCATTATTAAGTCACAGGGTCTCTCTGTGTGGCTGTGGCTCTCCTGGAACTCAGAATTTTCCATCTGCTTCTGCCTCCTGAGTGCTGGGATCAAAGGCATGTGCTACCACTGCCCAGCTCAATAAAAATTTTCAAATTTCATCAGTTCCATCATGTAGACATGCCAGAAGCTAGAACCCACCAATGAACTAAGTACAGCAGAGCTTCTGGTGCTCAATCAGGACAATCCCAGTGAAATCAAAATCCTCACTGGGAACCAGGGAGGGTAGCGCAAGCCTGAACTCAGCACTTTAAAGGGGGAGGGGGACAAAACCCCAAGATGAGATCAGTCTGCTCTACTTAAGTTATAGGCAAGCCAGGTGCGGTGGCGCTCGCCTGTAATCCCTGTCTCCCCTCAGACCATAGTTCTGGATATGGCATGGAGTGCAGTGACACAGGCCTGTAAGCCCAGCACTCAGGGAGGCAACGGCAGGTGGTTCTCTTGTGAGTTTGAGGCCGACATGGTCTACAAAGCGAGTCCAACACAGCCAAGGCTACACAGGGAAACTTTGCTGAGGGGGAGGAAGCTTGGTGGTAGTACTGTTTCCAGTATGGGGTATGGAAAAGGAACTGAAGTAGAGGTGGAATCTAACAGGTTCTATCTTTTATATGTGTGCACTCGTGTGTGCCACAGCACAGGCCACGTGCCTGTAACTTGCCGAGTCATCTTGCCAGCTCCTCAGTAAAATATTTTTCTAACAGGACCTCTACATACCTGTGGTTATCCTGGAACTCACTTCACTCACAGACCAGGGTGGTCTTGAACTCAATAACAACATCTGCCTCTGCCGCCCAAGTAACGCTGGGATTAAAGGTATGTGCCACCAAGTCCAGCTCTCAGTCTTAGTATGCAAGAAACAGCATGTTTATAGGTTGGTGGGAATGATCTAGAGTTAACGAAAAGGGCATTTTCCTTACATTTGAACTCTTTAAATGAAAATAAGTGATGAAATCAAATACATGGAAACACTTGCCTTAAAAAAAAAAAAAAAAAAAGTGAGGCAAGGTGGGGCGGCACTCACCTGTAATCCCAGCAGAGGTGATCTCTGAGGCCAGCCTGGTCTACACAGTGAGTGCAGGACAGCCAGGGCTACGCAGAGAAACTGTTCTCAAAACAAACAATGTTGAGGGGCTCAAGAGACACTTGGTGGTTAGTGTTTTTTCAGGCTCTGTGGAAGACACGGGCTCCTTCAGCACCAGTAAGTACAATTCTCTTTTGGCTTCCATGGATACCTGCATACATGTAGGAGACATGTACTCAAGCAGGCACACATACAGCCACTTTTTTTTTACTCCTAGAAATGATGCTTATAGAATGGGACCCTTTAAATGGTTATGTTGGCAGTAACTAAGATAGTGCCACAGGGTGCCCAGCAGAGATGGGCGAGATGTCAGGAACCTGTGAATCTTCTTTGCTTTGCTTTTCTTGGCTTTGCTGAGTGCTCCCACACATTGGCCAGGGCACACTGTGGCAGTCAGAGGACAGCTTTCAGTAGCTAGTTCAAAGTGTCATTGTTGAGACTGTCTGGCTCTATTACAAGCTAGCTGACCTGGGAGATTTCAGACAGTTCTGCCTCTGCTTTCCATCTCTCCCCAGGAGTGCTGGGATTGCAATTATCCATGGCATCCAGCTCTCTCTATAGGCTCCAGGGATGAACTCAACCTTTATACTTGCCTTTTACCTGCTGAGCAGTCTTCCCAGCTCCTTGATTCCAGATTTAAAAACCAACCAGAACTAATGTGAAGGTGGAAAAGGCATTAAAGATGTAAGAACCTCCAAGGAGAAACAGCAAATGAGACTGATTTGACAGTGTTAGACAGCACTAGGGTCCACATAAGGCCATGAAACTTTAGACTCGTTGGCATGTCCAGCTGCACAGTATCAGAGAAAGTCGAGTACTGGCCTTAACCAAAAACAGGTTAGTCAGAAAGAAAAGACAGGGCATGGTAATTTCCTGTAGAGCTGAGTAATTACCTCAACCAACCATAGACTCTAAGAGGGCTGATACAGGGCACAAGGTAAACACTAAGCAGTGGGACCAACAGCTTTTCAGGAGCAAAGCACAATGCCATCCATTTTAACTGTGTGCCAAGACAGGATCTTGCCATAAAGCCTAGGGCAGCCCTCAACCCCCTGACCTTGTCTTCTTAGCCAGAGTGCTTAGATCACAGATACTTAGCATTACACACAGCTTCTGCCGACTGTACTGTTTCCTTTAGACTCGGGTCCTGCCTGAGCACTTAAATGTATATCTGGTTTACCCAGTGAATAAAGAGACACTCTGTGATACAACAAGCAGCTATTTCTTCACTTTAAGAGCTTAAAGAGCCCGATGGTGGTTGTAGCCCATCCCTTAACCCCAAGCACTCCGGAGGCAGATCTCGAGTTCAAGGGCCACCCAGGGCCACCCAAGAGAAATCCAGCCTTAAAAGAGCCGAAAGGAAAAAAGTTTAAAGAAAAATTGTAATGCCTTATCCAAACCTATGACAAAAACAAATTCCTTGGAAGGAGATGCCAAATGCCTATACCATTCAGCCCAAGAACTGAACTAGAAAATGTATTAGTTGTATCTGAACTGCGGTCAGATACATCCTTACTCTTACCTCACATTTCAGTGCCCTGAAGTACACTATCAGGATACACATCAGGCCTTGAGAATACCAGGGAATCCATAAAGCACTCAGTTTTGGCGTAGAGAATAAATGCACAAAGAGCATGTAAAATATGTTTTATTGTTCTTTAAAAGGGTTCAGGGTTTGGTTTTAAATCAAGCTGCACACCTTTCATCAGTCTGACATCTCTCTCACATGTCAAACTGGCTTCAGCTAGCAATACTTCATTAAATCCAAAAGAAAAAAAAGTTTTAATTTTGAGGGGAAAAGTCCAGTTCTGAGAACAATTAACATTAGTCTTATTTAAGACAAATGAGGCTGTTTTATGTTGCTTTATATACCCTTCTCCTCACAGAGAACTAGGAATGCAATTGTCTCAGGCAGGCACTGATACTGATGGACACCTGCATGCACATACCCTCACAGGAGCTCTTGTGCTCACACGCTCACATGCACGCGCACACACGCACCCCCCTCCCAAAAAAAAAAAAAAATTCTTAGCATGTCAAGTGGAAAAGGTTTTGCTGGTATTGATCAAAACCCTTGGGAGTCAACAGCCAATCTAAACTTAAAGGGTAAGATACCTATGTTAAAGCAATCTACTGTCATGTTCTGAAGATAACTTTGGACTGATTCACCATTTTTACTTTAAAATTCTAGACACAATGTCAAAAGCATTATTTTTCATTTTCTGGGAAAAGGCAGGAAGGACTCTACATATTTGCATTTAGTCAAAATCAGAGCAATTCCAGCGACAGTAAAGTGTCATCAGTGAGACATCACCCATCCTCCTGGCCTAGCTGACACTAACAAAATGGGAAGTCTGGCTCTGCACAGTGCATCACCAGACTGCAGGCCTGCACTCAGGGCTTGGGGCACAGGGGGCTGTCAAGTATGAAACATTTAGGTGAAGAGGGGGTCCCAGGAGATGCCCCTCTACTTGCTTTGTCATCACAGCCTATTCAACTGCCTTCTGCAAGTAAGGAAAGAGCTTTTCTGTAGCAACACATTGAGCAGAGCCCACAAAACGCCACTGTATGCCGGGAGCACCGCAGCCCCCTTTGCTACTTGCTCACTGGGCTGCCTGCCATTGCTCTTCCACCCTGTTACAGCGGGGACACACACTCACTAGGTAAGGCTGGGTCTGACCATGATTTTTTTTCTTTCTTTTTTTAATCTCAGAACAATCTAGTAATAACAAGGTGTCAGGTGGTTACACTGAACTGTACAAAGAGTAATTTGAAAACCACCACCACATGCATTTCTCAAGACTGTAACACTGTGAGTGTTCTGTTGCTTCTCTGACTATTTCTAAAATCAGTCTTAAAATTTTAAGATACTGCTTTTCCATGACATCTTTAGATAGCAAACCCACAGCCTACAGTTCTACAGTTGTAGAAACATACTAACTCTCCTGGACACATCTTTTCAATAGTTTCTGGGATGCCCACTGTTTCACTGTTGGGGGGAAAAAAAAAGGATTCTCTCAACTCAATTATAGCAAACAGCCTCTTTAGAATGTCATTTCCTCACCATTTACCCAAACGAAAGGCTCCTGGCTACTTCTGACACTCTAATGTTAGATCAGGGCTGTGCGGAAAGAAACTAACATGAACACCCATCATCAATAGACTAAAAACCACCTGAATCATATATGTCCCACTGCTTTCTTTCTTTCTTTTTTTTTTTTCGGGGGTGGGGGTTATTTTTTGTTGGTGGTGCCCAGGTGGGCTTAAGGCTGTCAGACACACGCACACCTACAGCAACAAGGGCTTCTTCCTATTCCATCTACATGTATCAGGAGATGGGAGGGGGCTGGAAGAGACATGAGAAAAATCTACCTCCCCCAAATCCCGCCACAAAGAGACCTACGTGCCAAGCATAATGAAGAGTGTGCTCCCCGACAACTGGCTCCACACTGGTTAATATTCTGCTGGTTTTCCTCAGACATCTATTTTGAAAAAGCTTAAAAAACACAGGAGATTTTAAAATAATTCAATCCTGGCAGAAATCAAAACTCCAAAACTAGGAGCATAATCATCTTTCACTAAATTAATCCCTTTTCCTTTCTTTTTTCTTTTCTTAAACATTTTATTCGTGTTATAGAGGGATTTCTTTATCGCTTGCTTTCTTCTCAATCATTAGGAGTTGAGGAGTACTGAATCCATTACTACTTTGATGACACAGTAAGATTCCAGGTTCACATTTCCAGGTACCAAGAGTTCCCTCTATGCCACGATCCAGTCAGCCTTCCTCTACTCTACTGAACACAGCAATGCCCATTGGTATCTCTGAAGCGTAATCGCATCTTAGGTCGGTATTTCTCCAAGTAAAGCAGCTGTTTGGAATTGAATGCTCCCCTTCTTTTTCTGAAAAGACAAAAACAGTCCACAATCATGTAGCAAAGAGCTGTACAGCTTACTGAAATGTACTACTTATAAAATAATGCCTTCTTATCTAGCTCTCCCAGCTGAAAATCTGCATATTATCCATACAACATCATTTTAAAAAGTTGGAACATAGCTGGGCACAGTGGTGCATGCCTGTAATCCCAGCACTCAGGGAAGCAGAGGCAGGTGGATTTCTGTAAATTCAAGGCCAGCCTGGCCTGCAAAGTGAGTCCAGGACAGTCAGGGCTACACAGAGAAACCCTGTTTGAAAAAAACAAAAAACACCAAGTAAATAAGTAACAGTAAGATAAAATAAAATAAGGTTAAACCTCAGGACAGACATGAATGGCAGACAGTGTGACACTTCTGTCCCGGAGCCAAGAACCATGCATTGCATGTCTCTACCACAGTATTTTCCCCCTCTTAATTTTGTTAAAGAAAGGGACAGCATGGTCTATTACTTCAGACTAATACCTAGGCTGTCAGGACACAACCATTATAATACTGTATGAAAACAGCACATGTAAGAATCTCAAGTGATTAATCTACTCCTCCATGCATTCCTTTTGCCTGCTAGTCATATATTAAATTGTGCTGGGTGTTCTATGTAATCCAACGAAAGCAGCACTGATCAATCTACTCAGTGTCAAGATTCTTAGACATCCAATCACAAACCCATGGTATTCGGTCTTTGTCCCATGCCTTAATTTTTTTCTATCTATCTTTAAACAGTATTTGAAGCCCAAACTACCCAGTTCTTTCATATTCCAAATGATTCCTTTCCATAACCTCTTCCTCATGTATAGCCCCAATTGGAGTTTCTGAACATACAACTTCATACTCACTGTCTTATGAACTGAACAGCATCTTCATACTTCATTCCGCATTCAATCAACGCAAGTGCAACTAGCACAGGAGCCCTGCAGAGAGAAGGCCACCCATCGATGGTTAAGTATCCACATGCCTTTAGAATCTAAAGATACTTTTTAATTTTATTTGGGTTCTTATAGCTTCATAACCCCTTTTTAAAAAAAATAATTTATTTAATCTTATTTTATGTGCATTAGTGTGAAGGTGTCAGATCCTTGGAATTGGGAATTGGCATTACAGACAGTTGTGAGCTGCCATGTGGGTGCTAGGAATTAAACTCGGGTCCTTTGGAAGAGCAGATAGTGCTGTTAACCACTGAGCCATCTCTCCAGCCCCTCTACCACCCTTCTATAAAGACATTTTTTAACTGAATGCTCACACATCACCAATTTGAGCTTGTCCTGGGTATGGTGGCACAGGCCTTTAATCTCAGCATTTGGAAGACAGGTGAATCTCTGTGAGTTCAAGGCCAGCCTGGTCTACAGAGTGAGTTCTAGGAGAGCCAGGACTACAAATTATAGAGATTCTGTTTCCAAAACAAACTAACAAAGTAATGAATGGGGGGAGGGGAAGAGAGAAAGAAAATGCACGAGCGAGCAAACACTCAAGATTTTTCCTCTCCAACTCGGTAGCCCAATGTATTCTTCTGGAACAAAGTCTCACTATATAGAGCAGGCAGGCCTCACACTCATGGGTAGTCCTTGCCTCTGCCTCCCAGCACCACTATACTCAGCTTCTTTATTGGTTTTTTGTTTTGTTTTTTTTCTGTAGAGTCCTGGCTATCCTCAAACTCACAGATCTGCCTGGCCCTGCTTCCCAAGAGCTAAAATTAAAGGCACAGGATTAAAGACATGTGACACCACCAGTTCTAGTCTCTATTCTTAAAAAAACAAAAGGTGTTAAAACTCATTAATAGAAGTATTAATAATAATACCTCTGACTACTTAACTGAGACAGGCACAAGAAATAAAGTGACCCAGTGAGGCCTTATACCACAACAGCCTTCAAGAGAAGAACAGAAACTTCTAACCTCATAAAGAAGCCTGGGCACACTAAAGTGCTAAGCAGAGCTAATGGCTCAAGTCACCGATACCTTAAGGCAATGGCATCTCACAGTAATGGTCTGAGTCACAGTGCACACTATAAATTGGCATTTAACCTGATGTTGATCAAAGTATAACCACACTATTGAAAGCAATGCTCAGTGAAAAAGGTTTTTAATCACAGTCAAGTTTTACTGTCCATACACCTGTTCTTTTTTTTAAAAAATCATTTGTTTATTTATTATGTAGACAATGTTCTGTCTGCATGTACACCTGCAGGCACCAGATCTCATTATAGATGGTTGTGACCTCCATATGGTTGCTAAGAATTGAACTCAGGACCTCTGAAAGAGCAGCCAGTGCTCTTAACCTCTGAGCCATCTCTCCACACCCTCATACATCTGGTTCTTAAAGTAACCTTCTGTTAACTTCCTTTTCAATTCAATCCAAACCCAACCATATACAGATAATTTAATCTCTAAAACAATGATAATTTTGTTGCCCACTTAATAACCTAAAACTCTTACATGCAGTATGGCATTAGAATCAGATCCAGACCCAACACAAATGGCTCTTATGAAAGCCTATTATACTAGCATTTCCTCATTTCCTTTCCAGTGCTTTAGTATCATTTAATTGCCAAATGCAATTCTACCAAGGTGAAATTTTTAGTTGACTTACTTAGATATAACAATAAATTCAGAGAGAAAAAAAAGTTTTTACCTTCCCAAACCTGCAACACAATGCACTGCAACACAGCAACCTGGCTCTTCCCGAAATTTGGTTTTTAACAGGTTTAGCCAATCATCTACTATCTGATTAGGGGGTGGAGCTCCATCATCAAACGGCCAATCCTGAAAGAAATGACTTCTTACATTAAACTGCTAGGTTCTCAAGGACTAACTTCCTAACACAAATGAGCTGGAAATAGTTGGCAGGGCAGGCAGATTTAACTGAATTAACTATATCACTTAAACCTATTCCTTTTTTTAACAACCCCCCCCCCCCCCCAACGGCTAACTCCTGAGACAGGAAGACCCACCTCAGCCTTCCAAGTGCTGGGATTAAAGGTGTGAGCCACCAACAACCAGCTACTTAGTCCTTTTTCGGTTTTTGTTTTGTTTTTTGAGACAGTTTTGTATAGCCCTGACCATTCTGGAACTCACTCTGTAGACCAGGCTGACCTGGAACGCAAGAGATTCTCCAGCCTCTAACCCCCAAAACATTTGAATTAAAGGCGTGCACCACCACTGCCTGGCTCACACACCTATACTTAACACAATCCTGATCACTACTGAAAAACTAAACCTGAATCTGTCAAATGAGTCTTCTAAAATGAAATATAACAAATATCACACACATCTAAAGATAGAAAGACACAGATACACACATATATTTTGAACTGAACCTAGGGACTTATAAACACTAGGCAAGCATTTTACCACTGATCACACACTCCCAGCCCTATCTTAACTAAAAATCTGTGTCACAGATCTAGACACTGTATGGTCAGAGTAGCAACTAGACATAATAAAGAAAACCATTAACACTGAGAACAAGTAAGAGGACAATCATTGCTAACATGCTTTAAGCCTGCCTGGTAAAGTGTACCAGACAGTCTCACTGGTCTCTTCAAAAGTGTATTTGAGGATTATTCCCTTGGTTATTGTGGTGGTTTGAATAGGAATGGCCCCAGAGATTCATGTTTGAATACTTGGTCACAGGAAGTGGCACTATTAGGCAGTGTGACCTTGTTTGAGTATGTATGCCCTTGGAAGTAGTATGTCACTGTGGAGGCAGGCTCCAAGGTCTTACAAACTGGCTAGTGTGACAGTCTGCTTCTGCTGCCTGCAGATCAAGATGTAGATAGAACTCTCAGCTCCCCCAGAAGCACCGTATCTGCCTGCATGCTGCCATGCTCCCAACATGACAATAATAGAGTCTCGAAAAGAAGAGTTATGGAGTTGAAAGAGCAAATCTGTCACAGCGGGCAGATCCAAATTGAATAGGATTCTAGCAGCCTGGGTGGTATGACCAAGTATGACCAAGTGGTGGGCCAGTCCCTCATGGCAGTTAGAAGGACCTATATCAGTCACGGCATCAAATGTTATGACAGACTTAAAATACAGCACATATGACAGATCTGGTAGGGAAGATATTTATTCGGGAAAGCAAAAGAAAATTAGGGCCTGAATGAGCTATGAGGACAGAGTGAAAGAGACAGAGATGGGGGGAGAAAAGAGAAGAGACACCCCAAAAGAGAAAGGGGAGAGAGCAGAGAGAACAAGAGGGAAAGTGGCAGGCCTGAAGTATCTGGCCCAGATGATGATAGGACGCAGGTACTGACATAGGATGTTGCCAGGAACCTAAAGGTCCCTAAGGGTAGGCCAGCTGAATTGCCTGTTAAACATAACAGACTAAACCTCTGAACTGTAAGCCAGCCCCATCACATTTTTTCCTTTATAAAGAGTTGCCACGGCCTTGCTATCCCTTCACAGCATGTCTTAGACACCCTAAGACAGCAACCTATCTCCTCCTTTAAAAAATACTTTCTAGCTGGGCTTGGTGGCATACGTCTGTAATCTCAGCATTCAGGGAGGCAGAGGCAGGTGGATCTCTGTGAGTTTGAGGCCAGCCTGGTCTACAAAGGGAGCACAGGATAGCCAAGGCTACACAGAGAAACCCTGTCTCCAAAATCAAAACCAAACAGACAAACAAAACAAAATTTGCTTTCTGTAAGTCCAGGACAGCCAAGGTTACACATACAACGTCTGTCTCGAAAAACCAAACAAAAAAGAAATCCTTTTTAACAGGTTGTGGTAGAGCACCCCTTTAATCCCAGCACCTGGGAGGCAGAGGCAGGCAGACTTCTTTGAGTTCGAGGTCAGCCTGGTCTACAAGTTGGGTTCCGGCACAGCCTGGCTATACAGACAAAACCTGTCTCAAAAAACCAAAAAGAAAGAGATAGAAAAAGAGAGAGAGCTTTCTGGAAATCTCCAATAAATGTATCATTTTTGTGTGCATAAAATTAAAATGCAGGGATTAAAACTCTGCCCAAATTGCATATATCTCATTTGGTAAGGACAGTATCAATGACAAGGCTCCTGAGACTATTTTATCAAGTATCTCCCCCCCTTTTTTTTTATGGTGTCATGCAGCCTAGTCTGGCCTTGAACTTGAAGATGATCTTAAATTTCTGATCCTCCTGCTTCCAACTCCCAAATTCTAGGCATGTGCTGAAATATCCCCCACCCCCACCTGTTTTTTTCAGTGCCTTGAGACAGGCCTTCCATGGCCTTGAACTCAAGAAATCCCCATGGCACCCATTGCTGGGATTAAAAGTCACCATTTTCACCACATGCAGCCTCCCTTTCTCTTCCAGATCAGAGTTTTCTTTCAGCCCTACCTGCATTTACTATACAGCACATTACTGTTTTTCTAATCTTCCTTGACACCCTAGCCAAGAGTTCCTTATTAACCTGACACAAACAGGAAAGATCCATCACATTCTATGCACTCTCTCCCACTCCTAAAGGACAAAAATGGAATGGAGAATTTTTCTGAAGCTTGAGACTATTGTACTGAGACTGGCTTGGAACACTAGAAAAGCAAAAACTGATCCTGCAATCATTACTGGCACCAGTGGAACATTCTAAGTAGCCCATTGGCCACAACAGCCAATTATGTTTGAATTGTCAACTCTGCCTCATAATTAAAGGACTGCCAGTGTTCTAACAATTGTTACTATAGCTAAACTGTATTCAAGCACCTAGTGGAGAGCTTAGCTTCCTTTAAAGTGACATGGAGAAGAAACAATGTGCATTACATGCTACCCTTGAAGACAAGCAGCTTCTTTCTGTGGTTTGTTGTTTGTCTGAGGTTTTGTTTTGTTGACAGGATCTCAGTGTTTGTTGCCCTGGCTGGTTGGACAACCTCCCTATATATATATATATACATACACTAGCCTGGCTTTGATCTCACAGATCCACCTGCCTCTGCCTCCCAAAGGCAACATCATACTCAGCTGTTGTTTTTCAAATGTTAACTCAAGTTGGCTCCCCCTCCTCCTGCCTCAGTTTTCCAAGAGCTGAGATTGCAGGCATAAGCAGATGGAACACAGTTTTAAAAAGAAGCATTAAATAATTTAGAAATATCAGAACCTACACTAATGCTGCTAACATCACCATCAGGTGGCCTATCCCAATGCACCTGTGACTTGCAAGACTATTTAAAGAATTGGAAGGGCTTTATCTGTTACTTTTCAGAGTAACACTTTCGAAACCTCTTTCTTGTGAAAATTTGAGTAAATCTGCGTGGAAAATGGCAACCACCTAATTTTCTTCAAGTTTAGGTTAAGACAGTTAATTTTATCTGGACCCCACTATTTAAAACAAAACAGAAAGCCAAATTTAAAGGACTGGAATAAATCCCAGACCTAACAGTATCTTCTACAAACTAATTCAGGTTCTATGGTTCATTGTATTTTATGAAGGTGTTTGCCAACATTACTAATTCAAAGACCATGGTCAATCCAAAGTGATCTATCTTCTCATACTGCCCATTACCAAATAAGTTGATTTCTCATGTACCCACTAAAGAACACAAAAGAGGGGAAAACTAACTTGTATGAGCTTAATTCCAAATTTGAACCTTCTGGTTTTGAGACAAGAGTTTCATTACAAAGGTCAGGTTGGACCTGGCCTTCACAGTAACAATCTAGTCCTAACTTAAATTTTTTCTGCTTAGCCTCCCAAGTTCTGGGTCAGATATGGACCACAGTTCAGAATTTTAAAATCTGTCTGTAAAATACACAGGGCCAGGCAGGTTAGACAGCTCCATTGATCCCAAGCTTGATGAACTAAGTTAGACCCCTGGTATCCAAATAAATGTAGAAGAGAACTGATTGCACAAAGTTCTCTTCTGACCTCTACACATGCACACAATAATAAAAGACTGATTGCAACCCATGGACCACAGTTTTTTAAAAACACACTATGTTGGCAATAGTTGAGAAGACTATTGACCACAGACATGAAATGACAAGCTACCTTACCAACAAGGAAACTTACCATGTTACATAACTGCCTCCCCAGCCACTGACCAGGTAGGGACCAGAGATCATTGAATTACCTACCTTTCCTTATTACTCTCTTCCCAGTTACTTACACAATCTCCAGTTCTCTTCCTACTACATTGCCCTCACAAAGGCACATAAGACCTTATGGCACAGAAGACTATAAGGTCATTCCATTCCTAACAGCTGCTCTTATGAGCCAAATTATTTGGGAAGTGGAGGAAGGAGAAGGTAGAGTTTTAACTAACCAAGTCTCCTCTTTTCTGTAAAGAAAGAACAATTAGCATGCGCGCTTTGTCTTCAACTGACTGGCTAGGTCTAACCCTACCAGAGCGCTTCAGAAATCTACCAAAGGGTTACAAACTACTCTGTACCATGATGCCTTCTCCCAGCCCTTAGCTTGTTCTCCTGCCTTTTTGTCCTCTACACATTATCCACAAAACATTAAGTCTCTAATAGATTAGCACTCAGAAAATGGCAGAGGAACCATATGAAGTGGTTCTGATGAAAATTACTTTATTATATTCAAATTAGTAACATAGAAACAAAAGCTAAATACTGAATTAATCTCCAAAATATAAAAATGACAATTTTCATTGTATATGCAGGCATGTGGAGGTCTAAGACACCTCAGGTATTGGTCCTACTCGGCTACTGTCCACTTTATCTCTGAGGGGGTCTTGAAACAGGGTCTCCCTGTTGTAGCCTTGGCTGGCCTGGAACTCACTATGTAGACTGAGAGCCTCCTTCCTGCCTCTGCCTCGTAAGCACTGGAATTAAAAACAGGCGCTGCAATGCCTAACCCCTTTTTTCCTAAAATTTTTTGAGACAAGGTCTTTTCACTTGGAGATTCTAAGGGACAACCTCGGGTCCTCGTGCTTTGACAGCAAGCACTCCACTCTCTGAGACATTCCCCCTAGTCCCCAATTTCCATGTTTCAGAAATAAGTGTGCACTCAATTTTGCCCTTCATCATTTGTTGAAAATATTCTGCAATAACAGACTCCAAGTACAAAATGAATGCTGTTGCTCATGCATTAATCCAAAGTAACTCTGCAACTGGTAATTTGGCACTTGGGTACCAAGCTTCATAAATATCAAAATGTCAGTGTGTCTGTAGAAACAAACAAAGACACTATATACTCACTAAAACATGGATTCCTTCTTTTTCAACTGGAGCTTTATCATATGTAGCGTCACAAACTCGAACCAAAGTTGTCACTCCGTACTTCTTAAGTTCCTTTAAAGAAAACAGCTATCAGGGTACTTGCTTTTGGAATCTGAGACGTATGTTTGAGAAATGTGCTATTACAAACTACACAGTATCGTTCTTAGGCAAAGCTCAAAACTGATCTCACTGCAAAAACACAGACACACTCCTTGTGGGAATAAAGGACAATTTAGTAGCACAGCATAAAAACTTTTTAAAAGTTTATATACACTGACCTAAAAACTCTATTCTTGGGACTTCACAGAAAGAGGTAATTAAAGATAGGGCAGCTTACACAGCACCTTCACCATAGACAGAACAGTAAAAGGTAGAAATGTTGTTTACTAGTGTTCCACAAGAGGGATGGCACACCCATACAGTGAATAATACAAAAGCAACAGTAAAGACAGTAAATATGCGGTATGATCTTACATGGTGTACTTATAAATATACACACACAGGAAAAAAATTCTAGAAGGTATTTAACAAATCAAGGTTTTTAATTTATGTGATTTTGCTTTTGTTGTTTATTTTTCGAGACAGGGTTTCTCTGTAAAACAGCCCTGGCTGTCCTCTAATTTACGGAGATCTGCCTGCCCCTTGCCTCCCAAATACTGGGATTAAAGGTATATGACACCACAGGCTGGCTGTTTTGATTTTGAAATTAGGAAGAAAAAGTGATTTTAAAAGAGCTAGTACACAACTATAGCCAGATGCCTTTGCTCCTTTAAAGGAAAAAAAAAAAAAAAATACAGGCCAGGAATGGCTCCCCAGAGGCAAAGGCAGGCAGATCTCTGGAATTCAAGACCAGATAGGGCCTTGATATAACGAGATCCTGCCTAGAAAACAATTATTTACATTTATTCATTTTTGTGCCTGTGCTTATGAACATACCACAGTGGATATGTGGAGGTCAGAAAACAATATTCTAATTTCAGCTCTCTCCTTCCACCATATGTGTTTTGGAGGTTGTACCGAAGTTTCTCAGGTTTGGTAGTTAAGGGCCTTTCCCACTAAACTATCTCACCAGCTCTGGCTATGAATTTTAAACAGGAACTTCAGGTGGGCCTAGTGGCAAAGACCTGTAATATCTGCTACTTAGATGGCTAAACAGAAGGATCACAAGTTCAAGGCCCACCTAAACTACTGAATTAAGATTAAATTAAGGCCAGGCTGGGAAATTTAGTGAGTGCCTCAAAATAAAAAGCCAATGAAAAGCGTGGGGAACATAGCTCAGTGGCAGTTTCTTGGCATGCACTGAGGCCCTGGGCTCCATTTCCAGTGACACTGAAGTGGGAAAAAAGACTTCAAATTACGTATGTTGGAGGCATAGGTAACTCAGTGGTAAAGTCCATGGCAAGCCTGCATGAGGCCCTGAGTTCAATCCCCAGCACCACAAAAATGAAAAAAAATTTAGAATCTTAAAACAAGTTTCAGTTATCACTCATCAGAACACTGTGTTACACTTTTTTATGATAAAATCTATTTGGCCTCAGCTCTGCCACCCATAAAATAAAAGAGTCCTTGGATGGCACCCAGCTGCTCCCTCTTCCGTAACACACAACAGAATTCTCACTGAGCAACACAACCAGTAAAAAATTTAAAACTTCATATTCAGATATTTGTTAAAGAAAGTAAAAACTTTGTTCATTGTCTTCATTAACGAAAGGGGGGAACAAATGAGACTATATCTTCCCAAGCTTCTGGATTCCTGTATTTGTGATAACTATTATTACCAAGTAGTTTGGGGTTGAAGTATGTATAATTTTCTCTTTTTAATTATTACATTTTAATCTAGTGCACATGGACACACATAGGTGTGTTATGGAGTATGCGAAAGTCAAGAGGACAACTTGGGGGAACCAGTTCTCATATCCCCAGGATGGAACTCAGGTTGCACACCTGACAGAAAGCTCCTTTACCCATCTCACCCACCCCTTAGCACAAGCTTTACTGTGACAGGCTTACGGTGCTAGTGCTACCAAATACAATGAGCCTTTGCGCCAATGACTAAGTGGCTGAGGCTGACTGGCCTTACCTGTAGGAGGGAAGGAACAACAGTATCTGTGTCTCACTGAATTTTTATACCTTAACACAAACAGTGCTTAGTGCTCACTACAGTTCTGAGCACACACTGTGGTCAATAATGGATTTTATTACTGAAAACGACAAAAAGTATTGCTAATAATAAACCTACAACACAAGAAAAAAGTAGTAAACTAGAGTATCCCCAAATTCCATAAATTCTTTCAAAACTTCTATATTGTAATAATTCAACCCAATGTAAACTATGAAACAATAAAACATTCAGTTATGTTATTTTTAAAATACTAATTTTAAATAGTACATTTAAGCTATAAATCAATCCCAAAAATAGACTATGTGACAATCTTACCTCTGTGAACTTGTTGAGAGTAGCATTGGTGGGGTTGTGAGTTATCAGAAAACGCATGTTCTCATAAGAGATCTCCACAGGGGCTGGACGGTTCATTGTGGCAAATCAAAAGTGTGAGCGTGCGTGTGTGAGTGTGGTGGGGAAAATGGTAGGGAGGAGGAAATCAATAAATCTTGAAATGTTTCGCAGCAGAAAACATTAAAAAGACCACTAAAATGCCTATTATTGATCTCTATTTTCTCTATTCAACTTGTTTATTCCTTATGAAGCTTCTCTCTTCAACACAGGCAGAATATTAAGAATCCACTTGAATCCAAATTCAACTTGGGCCTCAATGTCTGCAGATGGATACCTTCAGCTTCCAAAAAAATCCAACTACATACAAAATTTAAGCAGCCTTTAAACTACATTTAGGCACTAGTGAGACAAGTTAAAAGTGTAGGTTATTTTCCACTTTTGTTTACTTGATGCTTAATTTTACTGGAGTCATTAAAAGAAATATGCTTGCAATTAAAAAAAAAAAAGCCTACTACTTCTGAGGCCAGTTTCGGTGTCCAGAGTCTTCAAGGCAATGTTAATTATGGCACATATAACCCACAAGCTCACTTGTCAGCAAAAACGCTGTGCTGAGCCTGGCAGAAGTCTGCCCTCACACTCAGAATCGCCATAAATGTGCAACGTATATTCCAACGAAAAACCTGGGGAGGAAAGCATAGGTAAAATAAAGTAAGATTAAGAAAAGAACAAACAGAAGCCTTAAGTAAGAATACCTTCTCCAAGAGCCCAAGATAGGTCAAACGTCACGAATGCTAAATGATTGACACCCTATAAAGATTAGGATAAAGGGGCATACATAACAAGATCTTAAACACCAGTCTTATAATTATGTCAAATTCATTCTCCAGTGTCTTGAGATCTTAAAAATTCATTCAAGTCATAAATTAAGGGTATTTGAAGAAAATTTCCTTCCCTGGACTCTCTTTTTAACTGTCCAGTTCACAAAACTACTTTTTTTTTTTCTCTTTTGATAGTAAATAAAGTAGGCTATTTGTAAACAGGCTGAGGACAAGTAACAGAATTCTACTTTAAAGATTTGATTTTATTAAAATTTTATGAACTGGTCCCCAACTGTTTGTTTTGGTTTTTCAAGACAGGGTTTTTCTGTGTAGCCCTGGCTGTACTGGACTCACTGGACTAGGCTGGCCTCGAAATCACAGAGATCCGCCTGCCTCTGCCTCCCTGAATGCTGGAATTATAGGCCTGTGCCACCATGCCCGGCTCTAATTATAGTATTAATCTATTAAGCATGGTCAGATCTTTTATCTTAGAGCTGGAGCTATAGCTCAAGTTGGTATAGTGCTTGCCTAACATTTGCAAGTCTAGTTTGATCACCAGCACCTCAAATGGGTGTGTGACACATATTCAGTAATCCTAGCACCTAAAAGCAAGAAGATCAGAAACTTGAGGTCATTCTTGGCTACACAGCAAGTTCAAGGTAAGCCTGGTCTCTACACACACACACACACACACACACACACACACACACACTCCCACACTCCCACACTCACACAAACACTATATTTTGCCTCCAGTCACATGAATTAATTGGGCTTCAGTCTGAAGTCCTCTTTGGCCAGGTGGGTTTTGCTTTTTAATGTATCACAATTGTCTGTGCACTAAACTAATATACAAACCCATCCTCTTATTTCTAAGTCCAGTTTATCCGTTTTACTATTTTTCACATCACTGCCTCAAGAGTACAAAATCAGTCAGGCAAGGCTGTAATCTCATCACTCAGGATGCTAAAGTAAGAGAGGAATGCCAATTTTTTGGACTACAGCTACACAGTGAGAGCCTCTATCAAAAATAATTTAAGGGAATTTTTTTCCCCAAAAATTTGGACTTGGTCATGTACGGCTTTAATTCTAGCTCTTGGGAAGCAAAGGCAGGTGGATTTCTGTACATTTGAGAGCAGCTTAGTCTACAAAGTGAGTCCAGGCCAGCCAGGGCTACATAGTAAGACCCTGTCTAAGAAACAGAACCAAGTTTAGGGTTAGATAGATGGCTCAGTGCAGTGATAGCTGTGAGTCACCTTGTAGGTGTTGGGGATCGAATCTGGGCTCTCTGGAAGAGCAGCCAGTGCTCTTAATTAGCACTGAGCCATCTCTCCAGCCCTTTAAAAAAGGTTTCTAAAGGAAAAAGAAATAATTCTGGAGGCTGGAGAAATGGATCATTGGTAAAGAGCACTTGTTGCTTTTGCAGAGGATCTGGGTTTGGTTTCCAGCATCCACATGGCAGCTACCCAGTTGTCTATGGCTCCAGTTCCAGAAAAGCCAACACCCTCTCTGGCCTCCAAAGGCTCTTGCACGCATGCTGGGCACCACACTCAAAAAAGGCCAGGTAGTAATGGTGGTGGCACACACTTTTGATGCCAGCACTCAGGAAGCAGAGGCAGATCTCGGTGAGTTTAAGACCAGCCTGGTCTACAGAGCCAGTTTCAGGAAAGCCAGGTAGAAAAAAAAAAAAAAAACAGACAACAAAACAAAGCCAACAAGCAAAAAAAGGAAAGGAAAAAAAAAGAAAAAAAAAGAAAGGTGAGCTACCTGAAGGTCAGTGGTCCCCAATACATCACTCCAAATATTACTATAACACAAAGTCAGAGAAGTAGCAGCAGCTGTGATATTACTCTAGGCCTGGTGCTTTGAAACAACTGAAGATGTTTCTTTACAAACTGGCTCAATCACATAGTGTCAATACAACCCTAAGTGCCTCTGGAAACATGGTCTGAAAGTTTTTTCTTTCCTTTTCTATTAAGTCACCAACAACTAAAAGTTTGGGGGCTTTTACTTCAGCCCTGAAGTTCAAGGCTGAAAATATAGCCTACGCTTGCCTAACAGGCATAAAACCTTGGGTTTGATACCTCAGCACTGAAAAATTACAACAATAATTTAAAAGATTGGGTACAGCAGCACACACTGGTAAATCCCAGCAGTTGGGAAACAGAGGCATAAAGACCCAAGTTCCAGGCCAGGTTGGGCTATATTATTAGACTTTGTCACAAATAACATATTAAATTGGTAACAATAAAAATATTTGGGAGGCAGGCGTGGTGGCACAGGTCTGTAATCTTAGTACTCTGGGAGACAGAGGCAGGTGAATCTCTATAAGTTCAAGGCCAGCCTGGTCTACAAAGTGAGTCCATGACAGCCAAGACTACACAGAGAAACCCTCCCAAAAACAAACAAACAAAAAAATCATGCCGGATGTACTTCAGTGATGGAACCATGCCTCTGGTTCCATCCCCAGCACTGAAAGGAAAAATAAAAATACAGGCTGTATGTGACCAGAGAAAAAAGAATATGAAAGATACTGGTGTTAAGTCATTTAGCGAAGAAAAGAAAATATAGAAAACCTGAGCCTACAAACTTTCAAACATCTTCTAGTCTCAGACTTTTTTCTTATAGATACTCTTATTTTCTATATGGCATATTTGATATTACCATGCACACAAAACTAAAACATTCCTAAAATATGGCCCAGATTTTGTGGCACCCACCTTTAGAAGCAGCACCGAGGAGGCAGAGGCAACCAGATATGTAGGCGTTAAAGCCAGTCTGCTCTACAATGCAAATTCCTGGCCAGCCAGGGCTACAGAGCAGAACCTAGTCTCAAAAAGGAGAGAGCGACCTGAATTGGTGGTGGCAACTCGCCTTGGGAGGCAAATGCAAGCAGATCTCTGTGAGGGCAGCCTAGTCTACAGAGAAAGTTCCAGGACAGCCAGGAGGAAGAGGAGGGGATAATCACAAATTCAAGGTCATCCTTGTAAGTTGTAAGTTCAGCCAGGTCTACACTGCAAGTTCCAGGACAACCAGAGCTACACAGAGACCTGCCTCAAATTATGACTATTTTTATAATCCTTAACTTTAACTGTAACCTCAAGCACGGGCACCTAAGGTTACACAAAACATTTTACAGAAGACTTCTTGTGTGGTCAAGGAGCGTTAGAGCTAGGAGAAATGCAGAGAAACTATTCTGACCTTTTAAAAACTAAAAGATATTGTTCAAGTAGGTTAAAATGTTTTTAAGACCAACACTATTAATTAAGAACAAACCACAGACAAGAGCCTAGATTTCCTGACTCCTTAGTTCTTTTTTTCCTTCAATTTTGGATACACCCACATTTTCTTCAAGTCCCATTCTCTCTGTAGGCAAGTCTACCTTTTCAAGTATCTGCAACCGATGACTTCTATGAGGAAAAGAGTATTAAAGAAACAACTCAAAACAATGGTTTGCATACAGTACACAGCAAAACACGAGGAAATTCTATCCTACATTTCAATCTTTTGGTTCAATGTTATCACGGCTAATGTGTATCAGATGAGCAGAGGCACTAAAAGGCTTGCATTGTAGTAGCAGCCAGACTTAAAAGCTTACAGTCCTAGCATTAAATTTTCTACCTAATCTCCAGTGTTTGTCTGCTGAGCAAACAAAACAAGCTTTATCCCTTCTTATCCCTCCCACTTCATTCTGGAAGAACCATTTTCAGGGATAATCATAACTTTTTATTAGATTTTCAATTCTTAATACCGAAGAGCTCCAACAACAGAATTTCTGCCAAAAGCAACAGTGCATTCTATCAAATAACAGACACATGATAAAACTAAGTTTCTGCCCCACCCCTTCTCCCCCACAGTCCAACGACACATCTACAGTACAAGTTTTGCATCTGTCATTTCAGGTAAATTAATGTTAACTACAGTTGACACTTAATACAAAGTAAACCAGTTTTAAAAACAAAATCAGAATCTCCACCATAACCTACCACAGCTAGAATGTTCAAAAGTTGCAGAGCCCTGTATTATAGCATAAATACTGAACTTATGTCCCATACGGGGAATTTTTTTTTTTCCCTAAACTTCTCTGTCTAGCATGTATTCTGCTCTAGCTACTCTTAAAAAAAGAAAAATCATTACTGGTCTGGAAAAGTAGCTCAGTGGGAGAACACATCCTCAAGACACCCAAAACCTAGCATTTGATTTGTAAAAGTGGAACCACAAAGGCAAAGAAAGGGCTTACCCGCACAGGGACTTTAAGACCCTAGGTCAAAAACTTACCAGCAACATGATACATTATACGTGACATAGTCTACCTTTTATAGCACCTATTTTTTTCTTTTTTGAGAGCAGGCTCCTCTGTGTAGCCTTGGCTGTCCTAGTACTCACTATGTAGACTAGGCTGGCCTCAAACTCAAGAGATCCACCTGCTTCTGCCTCCTAAGTACTCAACTCGGATCAAAGGTGTATACCACCACCACCCAACAATACAGAGCCTAATTTTTAAAAGGTTACATTTGGGGGTTAAAGACATGGCTCAGGTAGCCCATGGCAGTTCAATGTCCAAGTGGGTTCCACAGTAATGGGAACAGGGACTGCCTCTGACATGAACTGATTGGCCTGCTCTTTGATCACCTCACCCTAATGGGGGAGCAGCCCTACCAGGCCACAGAGGAAGACAATGCAGCCACTCTGGATGTGATCTGATAGACTAGGATCAGAAGGAAGGAGAGGAGGACCTCCCCTATCAGTGGACTTGGGAAGGGGCATGCATGGAGAAGAGGGAGGGAAAGTGGGATTGGGAGGGGAGGAGGGGAGGGTTTATGTGGGGATATAAAGTGAATAAAGTATAATTAATAAAAATTAAAATAAAAAATTTTTAAAAAAAGACATGGCTCAGTGGTTAAGAGCATTTGCTTCTCTTTCAGAATGCTATCACTCAGTTCCCAGCATGACAGGCAGCTCAACACAGCTGGTCCCCAAGAGCATCCTCTTATATGGCATATACCTTAAATTTGACAAATACAAATTTAAGGTACATTTCTGTTTTCTATGTAATGTTTTAATTTCAGGAAGAAAAAAAACAACTATATTTTCACAGAAGAGTTGGAAAGCATGGTCTATGACAGAAATCCCTTTAACCTAAGTGGAAGGCTAGATAGAAGCAATGGAGAGCAGAGGGAAAAGACATAGTGGTTTGGAAGAAGAGGCAAGCAGTCAATGACAGAGACTAAAAACTCTTGAGGCTAGGGGCCTGGAAAGATGGCACAGCAGTTAAGAGCACAGAATGCTTTTCCAGGAGTCCTAGACTCAATTCCCAGCACCCACATGGCAGCTCACAATGGTCTATAACTCCAGTTCCAGAGGATCTAACAGTCATACACTCAAAACTACCAATGCACATAAATTAATTAAAATAAAAACTCTGAGGGTATAACAGTTAAAATCCTGGTGTCAGTATTCTACTGTTTATATCTACTTAAATGAGAACCTAAAGCCAACTTGTATGAAATAATCCAGTACCCATCCTTTGATGAGGTTATATTCTTTGTGTTTTGTTTTAAGATTTATTTATTTATTTATTTATTTATTTATTTATTTATTTATTTATT
>NW_026591598.1:8535209-8542661 GCF_907164565.1 Psammomys obesus | reverse complement strand
ATTTATTTATTTATTTATTTATTTATTTATTTATTTATTTATTTATTTATTTATTATACGCTGTTCTTCCTGCATGTGTACCTGTGGGCCAGAAGAGGGTACCAGATCTCATTATAGATGGTTGTGGGCCACCATGTAGTTGAATTCAGGGCCTTTGTAAGAATAGCCAGTGCTCCTAACCCCTGAGCCATCTCTCCAGTCTCCTTTTCTGTTGTTTTGTTTTGTCCTGGCTGTTCTGAACTCACTCTGTAGACCAGGCTGCCCTCAAACTCAGAAATCTGCCTGCCTCTGCCTCCCAAGTGCTGCGATTAGAGAGTGCACCTCCACTGCCCAGCAGCAGGGGACTATTTTTAAAATGGAGAACTAGGCAAAGGTTAAAAATAGAATAGAGCTATGTAATAGGTGAACATAGATGAAAGACTCTATTAGGCAAACAAACTTTAAAGATGCATGGCAGAATAAATGGTATGCTTTTAGAAACATGTTTCTGAGAACTTTCATACCCATGGAGTATCTGAAAGGTTACAAAGATAAGAGAGTAAGGTTTCCTGGAGGCCGACAGAGGGAGGGGGGTGCTGAAGGACAGAAGCATAATTTGCTTATCTTAACATAACACCTTTTGAATGGTTTTAGCTATTCCATTTAATATTACATATAGTATCTTTTTAAAAAAAATTCTAGGGTGATAAAGAACCTCTAATGACTTAAACTTATGTTCCAATCAATTATTAGAAAAGGCCTCCAGAGGGCTAGTCCCTGTGTCCTGGGCAAGCCTGCCACACAGTTCCAGGAAAAGTTTTCATATTTGTTACTCAGCAAATTTCATGTTATGCCTCAGCAATTACAGTCCTGCTCAAACGTAACTACAGCAATTCAAGGCAGGAGAGATCAGTTCTATTTAATCTGATCCTGTCTTTCCAACATCATCCACTCCCATCAAGTTCCACCACTTTCAGCTCCAAAGAAGTCATACAAGCCCTTCAGTGTAATGATCTACACTAGTATTCAAATTAAAACAGCACATTACAGCACAAATGCATAATAAAAGAATTCTAGACAGAAGGAAAGAGAGCCTAAACCCCAATGCCTGAAAAACAAGTATATTTACTATTATTTTCTTAACAGAAATTCTATAGGAAGCCATACAAATTTGAGTATGATTAGTCTCCATGATCGGGCAACATAAAGCCAAATATACACACACTGTACACAGAGCCAAAACCTTGGAATATTTTCCCTAAAACAAATCTCTTTTACATGAACAAAAACATCTGCATTTTCTATTAAAATACAACTGACCTAATCTGAATTTACCCAAATGAGCTAATTTATTTGTGTATGTCTAATTATGAACATATTAATTTAAGTATCTATTGGATATATACTATATGTCATTCTTTGTTTGGGTTTGGTTTTTTTGAGACAGGGTTCTTCTATGTAGCCGTGGCTGTCCTGAACTTGCTTTGTAGACCAGGCTGGCCTTGAACTCACAGCTAGCCTCTGCCTCCGAGAGCTGGAATTAAGGGTGTGGACCACCATGCCTAGCTCATTACATACTCTTAAGGCAAAAGCAGTTTTTAAAAATTCCTGTTGAGATGAATTTTACATTTTAGTGGGGGGAGGGAGATAAATACAGTGCCACTTCTTGGAGAAAAATGCAAAGTAAAACAATGTACAGTTCCAAAAGAGACCAGGATTCCAATTTTTTTATAAAGCCCATCAGAAAGAACTTGCCAGAAAAGTGACATTTTAACCAATTCCAGAGGGTGTGAACAAACAGATACTCAGCATTTTAGACAGGCAGATAAGCTATAATTACAATTATAAAGTAAAGACGTGCTGTGGGTGTTCTGGGAAAAACAGGAGGGCCAGTGATACTGGGATAGAGGACAAAGAAATGCCAAGTCAGAAGTGAGAACCTTATAGGCTCCATAGGTTTTTGCTTTCATTTAGAGAACAATGTGCTTCAAATGAAGCCAATTAAGTTGTTTCATTCAAGAATTACAATTTTCATTTTAAAGAGATCACTCCAGCTGCTTTATAAGCATAGACTAGAAAAAAAAACCGATATGGGTGGAAGCAAAATAAATGGGTAAGGGGGCCTGTTGCTCTTATCTAGGAGATAATATGGCTGAGACCAAGACAGTAACTTACAATCCAGAAGATAAGAAAAAGTCAGTTTTCAGACACACTCTCAAGTAGAACCCAAAAGACTATGTCCACAGACTGGACATTGTAAGGTTAAGGTCAAGGTCCTGAGCAACTGTAAAACTCATAGGCAGCTACTCAGACTATAGACTGAAATCATGACCATCAAAATAGGGAGACTACTGAGCGAAGAGCTGTACAGTTCTTTGAACATTTGAGAAAGCTTCCTTATGAAGGCATGTACTCTGAAGAGAACCCGAATTTACCAATTAAATACGTCTCATTTAGTTAACCAGTCTCAAGCTGAAGTCGTGCATTCTCCTGACTTACTCTAGCCTATCTGAGCACTGCTGAGATAAACATTGCTTTATCCTCTAATGCCACATTTATCAAACAAAAACTGGGTACACTAGCTTCTTGAAACCTAGCAGATTCATATTAATTTCCCTCCTTCCACCCACTGTGATCCTAGATAAAGTATCCGCTGTGTTCTTGTAAATTAAGATCCAGAATATCTGTAAATAAAATAAACAGCTTCTTTAACTGACTAGAGAAAATAATTCTCAGGAGTTTCAGCATTACTCCTTGGTTATTCCCACTCCTGCACTTCCTCCTTTAAGAAGGGAACCTGAGGATGAAGTTCCAGTACAGAAATCAATAATCCGTTCTATAAAAAGAAGCTATGACCTTGATGGTAGGAAATGTCTTAACATTTCAGAATCAGCAAAGACACATGACCTGCCACTCAAAAAGGAGAGGAAAGCAATTAACCAACAGGCACGCCTGTTTCTAAGACAGTGGCAGCTGCTCACTCACATCCAGTGGGCCCTGTTTCCACCCCAAATCAAAGGGAATGGTTTTCACGCTGGTGATTAGGAATTTCCCTTTTTTAGTAATATCTTCCTCTACAAACAGCTGTAAGACAAGTACTGTAGGTATTTTTAAGCTACATTTGAAACACCCTTTTCAACTGCATCCTGGTTTTCCCCTGGAGATTAGCATTTTCTCCTGATGAATCTCTCGTCCTAAAATGTCATTTTCCCTTTCATAAATAACAAAATTTATCTGGGACTGATGGCACATGCCTGCAATCCCAGTCAAGAGGCAAAGGCAGTTAGTTAAGAGGGACCATCAAAACTGGAAAGACAATCTGGGTTACACAGAGAGTTCCAGGCCAACCTTTAATACAAAACAAGACTCTCAAAACACAAAACGGGCTGGACAGACAGTCCAGCTCAGTGGTTAAGAGTTTTTACTGCTCTTGCAGAAGACCCAAGCTCAGTTTCTAGTGCGCACAACCAGGCAGTTCACAACCACCTGTGATTCCAGCTTCAGGGAAACCAACATGTGTGGCCTTTGCAGCCACCTGCACTCATGAAGGTGTGTGCACACACAGAAAATTTAAAATACTCATCAGCATCTTTAAAAAACAACAACAACAACAAAAGCAACAGAATTCACAGTATTATGGTCAATTTCTTTTCTAAAAAAAAAAAAATAATAATAATAATTATTATTATTATTATTATTATTATATTTCTTAATAATATGAAAAGGCCTAATGGTATAATCCTAACATTGAATGCTGATCTAATTGTTGCCAGTTAATCTTAAAAATTAAACACCTGGGCCAGGGGGTGGTGGGCCAGGGGGTGGTGGCACACAAGGGAAGCAAAGGCAGGCAGATCTCGAGTTTGAGGCCAGCCCGATCTACCGAGTAAGTTTCAGGACAGCCACAGCTACACAGAGAAACCCTGTCTCAAAAAATAGATAGATAGATAGATAGATAGATAGATAGATAGATAGATAGATAGATAGATAGATAAAGCAGTTAGATTGATTCTATTCATGCATACTTTTCATTTCATTTGGACTTTGTGTTTAAAACTGTGGTACTTCAATTAGCTGTTTTGCCACAAAATTAAGTCATGACATGTTTTTCTTGTTTTATCTTTCTTTAATCTCACTAGACTAAGTAATTTTCTTGAAAAAACAATTTAAATCTTAATCATTTGAACTCAGTTTTCAACTTCACACACACTTATTAATCCAAAATCTGCTTACTGAACTGATTGTTTCATTTACAGAACACTTGGGAGCTTAGGGTATTAATCTATGGTAGAGTCCTTTCCAGTGCGCTCAGAGCCTGGGGTTCAATCCCCAGAACTAAAAGTCTACACAAAACCAACCAACCAACCAACCAACCCACCCTCTAAAACCCCAACTTTCAACTGCAGTAGTTTTAATAAAGCAAATTCAAAAGCAGAACCCCAAAGGACACCTGGCTTCTGCTTGTCAACACCACTTTGATGTTTCTTAGGCTTCATCAGGACAGTTGAAGTGACTGTAGCAGCTGCAAGTTCCCTGAGGTTGCAACAGACATTTGGAAAAGGTTATTTGAATCACCTTTCAAAATAACCCACAGCACAGGAGCAGCATGCAAAGCAAAAACCCGAAGGCCCTTTTTAGTGCCTATAATACAGTGTTTCAGAACTTCCCAGCTACACACAGGACAACTGAACACTTTCCTTTCTCAGGCTGTCAAATACACTCACAAAACCACACTTTGTCCAGTGTCCAGCCCTAAGAGGTTGAGAGAGGCATGTTCTCTATGTTCAGGATACCAAATAAGACGTTTGGTATCCAAACCCATCTTCTCAGCATGAAAGTCCTTTATTTGAGCCCCAGAAAACATTTTGCTGTTAGGGCATTTTTGTCTACATTTCAATGAAAACTGGCTAAGTTACACTTGACCTCCTCTATCTTGTTTTTATGAATCACATTTCATACTCATAGTGTTTCTAGGTCTCTTAAATATATTATCTTATCAGTAACTGTCCAATAGTGGCATGAAGTTTATTTTCACTAAACACAAAAATATTCCCAATCAGAAAAAAAAAAATCTCACAATGAAAATAAATGGTGTATATTATGTATGAATGTGAAGTAAACTGGTGAAGTCATTGATGTTATTTATGCCAAGAGTCTTCTGTTGCCACTAGCTTAGTCTGACATGGGCTCTAATTTAAGAACATAAATCAAATCTTTCTTGTCCTCTTCTTCCAAACGCTTCCTCCACTTGTAATACCCCACCACCTCTGAATGACACTAAAATGCAACACACCAATCTGTAACAAAGCATCTGTGCACACCATACACACCCTGTTTAGATCAAGCTCTTAAAAGTCAATGTGGGCAAAGATACTTGATGGGAATTAAGTTTTCATGTTAACATTACATATTTTAGAAAAAGTGTGAAAAGAAAGGAAGAGGATCAAGACTTCAAAAGAGAGCCAAGAAAAATGGCTCTGCAAGTAAAGGTCCCCACTGCCAAGCATAAAGACAGGGATCCACAGAATACAACTGAGAGGCAACTCCCATTAAACTGTTCTCTGACTGACACATACAAGTGTACATAGGTACACATACACACACGTATGTAATAAAAACTAAAAACTTCTAAGGAAAAATGTGAAACTGACAGGAACGAGAAGAACTTAGCAGGAAGAGTAAAGGACATGATAATGAGACTTGAGGAAGATTAGCCTTTGGCTAACCAGATTAACACTTGACCATATGGAAATTTTCAGACCAGTTCAAACTGCACTAAAGAGTCTCAGAAATTCCAAAGTGGAGTAGTGGTCTTCTGAATAGAGCGAATACTGTCAAACTGGGATTGCCTCCTCCTCCTCTAAAACACACACACACAGAAAAAAAACCTCCACAATGAAAATATGCGCTATACTCATTAACCCCACTTGATCACTGAATTGGTTTTCCCCCAGACACAGAAAGGAGTTTAACTAAAGATCCCATCTCACTAGAAATGCAAAACAGAACAGAGCTTAGCCAGGCTCAGTGGAACATGAATTCCTGGTCTCAGAAACTGTCACAGTTTTGGTCCTGGGCCATATAGCAAGATCTTGCCAAAACACAGTCAGGGCTGAGGATACAGCTTACCTTCCATAACCAAGGCTCTGGGTCAGCTTCCCATAGACCTCAGAAGACACATACACGTAAATGCACATAAATGTGACTCACACTTCAAGTGCTTGCTTCTCATTATTTACATAATTTAAACCAATCGCCAAACAAAACCTTGCTTGTTAACCATACATGTGAAGCAGAGAATCATGTCACTAAAATCTATTGTTCCTCTATCACATCCTTCTCAATCCGCTGACAAACCCTGCTGATGACTCACATCCTTCTGAACTAACCAGCCAGGACTGTTCCTGTATGATAGGCTTTTCACCATAATGGAAAGTAGAAAACTCAACTCATCCTACTACCAACACCACATATCAAACATGTACATGAATTAAATACACAAATATAATGATGGCACAACCTAGTACAAGCTTTCTATAAAACAGCGAGGGAGGAAAGGATTTTCAAATCTTTACCTAAAACTGTAAGACAACTAGAAGCAGATCTCATTTTGAATTGTCAAACGATACATTGCTTAGAGCCAACATTTTTTACCACTGCAGAAATAAAAAATATAATTTATCAGAACTGCTAAAACAAATATCAAGGGTGAATTTTACGCCAAAAGAATTAACATTCTCTGGGAAGAATGAAATTTCAATCCAAAAATACTATGAAAGAATTAAACACCTCTTTTCTAGAGGAGACAGCTCTGATGTTCAAGTGCATTGTTTCAGACCAGACTCAACTAGCAAAGAAAGGCGCACACTACAGCCTCATCCTTAAATTCTCTTAAATAAACTTAGAAAAAAGAATGGTCTGAGACATGGCTTCACTGTAGCCCAGCGTAACCTCAAAGCTCAAAGTGACCTTGAATTTACATCCTCAGCCTCTACATTAAAATTTACATTTCTAAACCATGAGGTGGTGTTCCACGCCTTTAATCCCAACACTCAGGAGGCAGAGACAGGAGGAGTTCCAGGACAGCCAGGGCTGTCCTGAAAATATAAAATAAAAATATTAAGTTTCTAGACTGAACCTAATTGTAAAAAAAAAAAAAAAAGCACACAAACAAGAAACAAATCACAAAACCTTAGCTGTAAAAGGTCTACATTTCAAAATGATTTTTCTCAGAAAGATTTTGCTTTATAAATCTACAATGATTGAAAATATAAGAGCCTAAGAGCTGGGCACAGTGGCAAACACCTGTAATCCCAATACTCAGGGAGGCAAAGGCAGGCAGATCGATGAATTCGTGGCCAGCGTGGTCTATAAAGCAAGTCCAGGATAGCCAACACGTTACACACAGAAACCCGGAAGGAAGGAAGGAAGGAAGGAAGGAAGGAAGGAGGGAGGGAGGGAGGGAGGGAGGGA
>NW_026591598.1:8530139-8535109 GCF_907164565.1 Psammomys obesus | reverse complement strand
GAAGGAGGAGGGAGGGAGGGAGGGAAGGAAGGAAGGAAGGAAGGAGGAAGGAAGGAGGAGGGAGGGAGGGAGGGAGGGAGGGAAGGAAGGAAGGAAGGAGGAAGGAAGGAGGAGGGAGGGAGGGAGGGAGGGAGGGAAGGAAGGGAAGGAAGGGAGGGAGGAAGGAAATGCAAGGGGGCCCAGGTGTGATGGTGAACACCTTCAACTCCAGGGCTGGAAAGGCAGTGAGTGGCCAGTGGATCTCTAGAACAGCCAGTCAGAGTTAAAGACCCTGTCTCAGAAAGAAAAGGAAAAGAAAGGAAGGATGGAGGAAAAAGAGGGGGAGAGGCTGGAAAGGTGAGGGAGACAGAGAATATAGTGCAGAAGGTCATTCTATCACGCAAGTCCTGATAACTTCCTGAGGATTCGTGGAAAGCACACAGAGCCTACAGTTAAGCAGCTTTTCTAAATGGAGGGGCAGGGAAAATGACAACTGTAACAACGGCCCAGACCGCCATAACTCCAAGGGGCAGATTTAACACCCACTTCAGCTCTGCACCATCAAGACCTAAAAGACAGTACAAGAAGTCAAGTGAAGCAGAAAATGTGATTCATGTATAAAACCATGTAGTTCGTGAAGATACCAGACATCTTCGTATAATAGTTTTGAGGTTGAATATGGAGGGGGGGGGAAGACTCTTCCTTTATTCAAAAGATAAAACTCAAATCACCATTTCCCAAATTATCAGGAGCATCCACTGCTTCAACAAAGATTTAATGCTTTAATTCCAAAAGGAAAACAATTTTTTTCCTCCCCATGTGCTTACTGTCATCTCAGCCTAGATCTCAAAACTTGAAATTCAACATTTAATCTATAAACCGATTCTCTTACTTGTACAGATGAAAGAATATCACTATGGAATTAAATTTATTATGTGATGAGTCAACAGTTTGTTTTTTACATTTATTTAGCCTGTGGGTGTATATGTGCATTTGTGTGGGCCACAGCACAGATGAGGAGTCAGAAAACAACCTACAGTTGGTTTTCTCCTTCTATCATGCAAGCTCCAAGGATGAAACTCAGGTTGTTAACTGGCAAGCACCTTTACCTGATGAACTATCACCTGGATGGATATAAAGGTGATGGTTTATGATCACACTCAAAAAGGCCTCTAAAGAAGGAAATGCTAGATGGGCATTATGGTGCACGCCTGTAATTCCAGCATTCCAGGAGGCAGAGGCAGGTGGATTTCTGTGAGCTGGAGACCAGCCTGGTCTACAAGAGTCCAGGTCATCCATGGCTACAGAGAAACCCTCTCTGGGGGGAGGGAGGAATACTGTAACCAAGTTAGCTGAAGTTTAACATATTTTAAAAGCACCCAAAACACATCCCTTCCACTACCCTCCTTACTGAAGTGACTCAACCTACCACATTAAACTGTGTCCAGATTTCTACTCCTTATTTAACAATTCCCAACTTCTACCTCCGCATTCCGCATAACTTAGGTTTTGCTCTAACAAGTTTTGATCTCCAGAGTGAATGTTGGAAAGCTGTGTGGTTCACCTGAAGCTTTCCTTATCAATGTTTTCTCCAGAGGCTTTACTGATCTCCAACCCCTAATCCCAATAAAAGGTTGACGTGTATATAAATCCCTACTGAATTTCAACATTGTGTCAACACTGTAGTGAAAGGGCTCAGGGTTCATTCAGCTCCTTAGTAGAGTGACAGTAGGCCCTGGATTCATTCTGGGGTGAGGTGAGGAAGGGATCCCGGGTGCACCTAACACACACAGAAACCAAACATTACAACTTAATCTGCTCACAGTTTCCAGCAAGTATATAGTTACATATATGGGACTTTGACTTTGAAAAACATGTGCAGAAGCATTCAGTTACTCTTGCTTCTCTAGTGCCACCAAAGTTCAGTGATGTTGTAAATGGTTTCTGCCTATAAACTTGGTTCAATCAAATTAAATATTACTTGACTGACTCATGGAGGGAGTGGTCTGACTTCTGTTCTGAGTCAAAAACTATCCAGTTCAGCAGTTGTGAACTATTTTCTACTGGTGAGGGTGTCCTGAAACGCCAGCTTTTTCCAGCTACTAGGTGTAACAAACCGCTGTCTTGGTAGTACCTTTGCATCTGGAGTTCAGCTTATAATTAACAGCACTTTCAAGTGAATTCTGACATGGGATTTGCAATCTCTTGACTTAATTATCTGCACACCCCAAGAGAAAAACTTTCACAAAGTGGCAACTTCAGTTCACTCCTCAGCTCCAATAAATGCTCCCTTATAACACACACAGAATACCCAAACATAAAAGTCTGCTACATTTCTTTCATCAGACTTCCCTCCCAGACATATCCCAGGTGCCTCATAAAAAAATGTCTCAAAGCACACACCCTGGGGCCCCAAGACAGTTTCAAGGCAGGATCTTCTCCTACATAAAAGTCTAGTTTAGCGCACCCACAAAGCCTCAAGTCAGCATCTCCTACAACAATCCTCTTGCCTCAAAGACACTTGTCTTCTCCATTAGTTTCCACAGCTCTCGTGAGTGCAAACTGCTAGATCACTGTAAGAAGGAGGAATTTCAAAGTCAGACATGCTACTGAGAGAATGGTTTGGGAAAAATCAGGTGCTTTAGATTACCTTAATTTTTAATCCAATTCTTACTATTTGTGTGACCTGGAACAAGTTAGTGAATAAAGTACCTGCTGCTGTGTATCTTTTCATCTCACTATGAAGTCCAGGGAGCACATCACCAAATCCCTAAGTGCCTGGCAAACAGAAGTGTCTCAAAAACATGCCAAAAAAAAAAAAAAAAAAAAAAGAATGCCAAAAAGGATAGCCTCCACCTCTATTGTGGCTGTGAGAATTAAATGAGAATTTAAAAAGCACCTGTAGCATAGTGGCACTTATTACCAATTACTCCCACCTCCCAGTGAATGACAATGCTACTCAAGCACTCAAGCATAGTATGCTACTTGCTGAGAAAAAGGACACTAAGAAATCTAAGCCACTAATTTCTACCTAAGCTTAGTTGGTCATGCCTGCCATCCCAGCACTTGGGATGCAAAAGTGCTACCCACAATGCCAGGCCAGCATGGGCTGCATGGTAAGTTCCAGGAAGGCTGCAGAAAACTGTTCACGTTTAACAAAAATTTTATCAGATGTTACATATATGTAAAATTTCTAACTTCAAGTAACATGTTGATTTTTGTTTGTAATTCTACACCCACTAACAAAAAAACAAAAAAACAAAAAAAACAACCTTTTAACCTTTCCTTATCCTGAACGTTTTTTTGGTAGTAGTAGCACTGGGGATTAAACCTAGGACTTCTCTTTACAAGTAAGTGCTCTACCACTGAGCTATAATATATCCCTTTTACTATTTTCAAGACCCCCTTTTACTATTTTGAGATAAGGGCTCACAAAGTTTCAAAAACTGTCCTTAAAATCTTCCATCCTCTGGCCTGACCTCCAAGCAGCTCAGATTACAGACCTGTGCCACCAGGCTCAGTTTTGCTTATTTCCAATTACTTTCTATGACTACATCATTAAATAGAAAATCTGTATCAGTAACTCTTCATCTTGATTCAGCCTCCTTCTACACGTATAATTTTAACACTTGAAAAACCGAGGCAGGAGAATCAGAGTTCAAAGCCAACCTGTTACAAAGAGTTTGAGACCATACCGAACTACAATTCCTAACTGGAATTTTTAAAAATAGTAAAATAAAACAAAAGAAATACTTCTTCAACCTCAGAAAGAAAAAGCCATTAACAATTATTTCGGATCATTCAACCCGAAACTAAAAATGTCAGGCTCAGAAAACAAAGCCCTGATAATTTGAGTTCTCCTATAGTCTTAGTTTCCTTTTGCACATTAACAAGGCTTAACTTCTCTCACTTCCTGTCTGAAACTACTCAGTAACACAGAGCGCGGAAACAAGTAAATACCATATACCAATCCAGTGATATCGACTCCAAACTTAAGCATTTCTGAATGCCTACAATAACGCTAGATTAGTCACTTTATAATCCGTGACAAATCCAAGGACAGAAACTCTACTATGGCACTTCCTTATCGATATTTATACTACGACTGTGTCTTGGGGGCTTTCCTGCAGAAGGACAAGAGAAGAGTCACAGCTAAAAGACACTGCGGTTTAGCCCATTAAATAACCTTGACCTGAACACTAAGCATTCACCTACCAAAAATAAAAAAATAAAAAGTTTACGCTTCCGAATACTTTACCGGCAAAAACTCAGGATCCTGGGCAAGAATCGAGCTCTGGGGAATGGGGGGTGGGGAGGACGGCCAAGGCATCTCTGGAAATTCATAAATTTACATACGTTTTTCCGAAAGGGGAGAGAAGCGCCAGGGATCAGCTTCAGGTTGGGGGGGGTGGGGGCGGGGGACTCAGCCCCCTTTCCCTTACTTGACCGTAAACTCACGGATCCCACGCTCCCGACCGAGTCAGGAGCCCCGGACACGGAGGTTCACCATCCACACAAAGACCGAGGGGGCCTCCAGGATGCCTGCGCTCGCGCGCCGGACAAACGCAGGCGCACCCCTGCACACCTCCCCGTCCGCCACGCTCCTCCGCCGCCCCACTCGCCCTCGCCGCCCCTTCGCCCCCACAAGGACACACGCCGCCCGCACACGCACCCTCTCCCGCATTCTTCCACGCTCGCTCGTTCGCTCCCCCACCTCGAGCCCCGCTCCCCGCCCCTGGCCCGGCCCGGCCCTCCTTCCGGGGACGTGTCTCGGGCCTGCTCTAATGGCAGCGGCGCCTCCCGCCCTCCCCTAGCCGAGGCCCGGGCGCCGCGCGGGGCCGCCCGGGAGGGGCGCACTCACGCTGGCGAGCTGAGGACTGGGCATTGAAGGCCGGCGGAGGCGGGAGCGAGGAGGCGCCTCTCTCCTCAGTCACCTCGGCGGCGGCGGCGGCGGCGGGAGCGGCGGCGGCGGCGGCGACGACTCCCCCCCA
>NW_026591598.1:8500978-8529739 GCF_907164565.1 Psammomys obesus | reverse complement strand
GCGGGAGCGGCGGCGGCGGCGGCGACGACTCCCCCCCAGCCTCGGCGCGCGACACCCGGCCCGGCCCGGCGGCGGCGGCGGCGGCGGCGCGTGTCCACGAGTCCGTCTTGCTGCCGCTGCTGCTGCTGCTGCTGCTGCTGCCGCCGCGGCCGCCGCTGCGTCCCCCCGCTGCCGCCGCTGCCCCCGCTACCGCCGGTGCCTGCTGGCGTCGCCTCGCGCCGTGCCCGGCCGCCGCTGCCGCTACAGCCGCTCCCGGACGGACGACGGTTACAGCCTGGCCGATCGCGCCGCCGCCACCACCGCTGCGCGCGCAGCCGGACCAGCTCCCGCCGCCGCCGCCCCTCAGGGGGCGCTGCGGGGCGCGGCGCGCGCGGCGCGGCCACGCCCCCGCGGCGGTGATTGGCTACCGGCGGCTCGCGGCGGTTGGCCCCGCCCACTCTGCCTACGGGGCGCTGACCCACTGCCCCGGGCGCCTCCCGCGCTCCGCCTCCGCGTGGTCTGCTCCGCTCCGCACCGGGGTCGACGGAAGGCGCGTACATGTGACCGGCGGCGCGGGGTGGGGGCCGCGGGGTGACCAACGCGGCCGAGGGAAGCGCCGGCCCACGCCGCGACCCGCCCATCCGCACCTGGGTCTAACTTAGCGCCTCGGGCCACCCACTGACCCGCAAGGTCGCGGGCGGATTCCCGATCCTAGGAGGCGCGGCCTCGAGCCAGATCCTGCCGGGACCGGGACGGGGCGGCGATCGAGACCTGAGCTCGGGGACGTCCAGCTCACAAGTGGGGAACCTTACTTACTACTTGGCTGTCTTTCCTGGAGGCTTGACTGGCGAGTACATCTCCGCGAAGGGTCTTACTGCCCTGTTCCCCAGCCCCCTCCCCGGCCAGCAAAACACAGACCTCTCTCCCTTTACCGATGGAAATGCAGAATTAAGGAACAAGTTTTTTCCGAAGTGTGCTCAACTATTAAGCGGAAATAATGCCGTCTTCACAGATGCTCTTCGGCACCAAAGTATGAAGAATGAGCGTAATTTAAAAAAAAAAAAAAAAGCGAGGGCGGTGGCGTTATACGCCTTTAATCCCAGCACTTGGCGAGAGGCAGAAGCAGGCGAATCTCGTCAAGGGGAGGGGGAAGCAACTCTGGAACATTGCTTTGCATGTGAGGCCCTAACGTCAATTCTTGGCACCTCAAAAAAAAAAAAGAGAGAGAGAGAGAGAGCGGTTGGATTGGATGTCAAGATTGCCAATCTAACGCCCTTCTTTTAAGGATGCTGAAGATTATTTTAGAGATTCTCCAATAGAAAGATTTTCGCCTTTTGCCTTTGGAACCTGGCCAGGAGTTCTTAACCATCATGCGTCTTGAGTTTTGGAAATTGTGGTTACCAGAGGTGAAGTGAGTTGGGAGACTGGTTTGGGCTCTTGCCAGATGGAGCAGGAAAAAGCCCTGGAGGCTGGCTGGAGAAGATCGGAGTGAGGAGAAAAGTGTGTAGTCACTATCCATCCTGGAAGTCTCACCCGGAGTTGCACCTATTTACAAGGAAATGAAAATGGCCCTCCAGCCGTCTCCCAGCACGTTCATCCTGCCCCTTGCCCTGGGAGGAAATGCAGTGGTCAGTGGTCATTAGCTGTGCTCCACAAGGCAGACCGGGAGCATTGCCCCTGACCAGAAGAAGCCTTCCATTAGAACGTAGTTTTAAAAAGGAGAGATCTAAGGACTCAGCCTCACGGAAGCCACAGCACAGAGCTCAGGTTGTTTACCGCCAGCAGGTGGCCCAGGACGGGGTGTTTTAGGGCAAGGCTGCCTAGCCTTACTGTGTGGGAGTTGAAAGGCCTTGAGGAGCAAGAGAGACTGCAGATTAGAATCAAGGCCCCTGGCTGAGGGTGTGAAAGCTCAAAGGCTGCCTGCGTTATTCTACCCTCCTCTCGAAGGGCACACTGGAAAGGAAGAACTAAGTCCTGGGCAGAACTTTTCGCTGTTTCCTGGTTACTGAGGTTTCCTTATGCTCTTGTGCACACTCTGTCACTATAAATGCAAGATTCTCCTCTGCTGTACGGGTCTACTTAGGGCAAACTAGCAGATAGCTGACTGAATGTATCTTTCCTCCATCTCAGCCTGGCCCTAAAATATCAGTAAGTAACATAACAACATAAGGATAACAATAATGGCTACACTAACAGCCATTTTTTTGTAAAGCTTCTACTCTATTCCAAGCCCTGGGCAAGGTGCTTTTAAATAAATTACCAAATTTATGTTTCTAAATAACCCTAAGAAGGAGGTATTATGAACTCATTTTAAAAGAGACTAGGAGCTTGGAGAAATGAAATGAGAGAAGCCGATCTTAGCTCAGGTTTGTCTGCCTTTGGGGCCCAAGTAATCATGTTAGTCTGCCACTTCCGTCAGTAATTGGTTGTCCCTCCGAGTAAGCCGGAAAGCCTTTGGAGACCTTAGCACCCACCTCTTCCAAACTGCAGGACCACCATCACTTTGTGCCAGCCTCTCGAATCTAGTTGTTTTTCCAGAGAAGGTTGTAACGTGGCTTTACTTCCTCCTCCCCATAAACAGATCGGGTACAGGGCTGCAGGTGCCCTATTAAACACAAACCACCGTTGGCAGTGAGTTCCGCAGTCCAAGTGCCATTAGCTTATTAATCCTCCCAGCACCCCTGTGAGGCTGAGCTGGCAGTATTCCTGGCTCATTTTACAGAGCATGATCTCCTTGGAAGCAGAAGCTGTGTGGGCCTGCCGTACCCAGCAGTACCAAAGAAGTAACAGGGGATATGGCACAGAAACTGGGGTACTAAGGTTGGGACATGGCCCAAGTCCCTAGTTCCCATTCTGTCTCTATTCTTACTGAACAGCATTACATGGCTACAAAGTTGCCATGTAACCTTGTGTCCTGGTTAGATTTTTCTTTTCTTTCTTTCTTTCTTTCTTTCTTTCTTTCTTTCTTTCTTTCTTTCTTCCTTTCTTCCTTTTTTTCTCCTCCCTCAACTTGGGACAAGCCAGAGTCACTTAGGAAGGGAGAACTTCAGTTGAAAATGGCCCATAGACAAGTCTGTCGGGCATTTTCTTGATTAATGATTGATGTGGGAGAGCCTGGGCCACTATGGCTGGTGCCAACCCCTGGACAGATGGTCCTAGATATGTAAGATAACAAGCTAAGCAAGCCATGAAGAGCAAAGAAAGGGATTGATTGATATCTGCTCAGGACACCCCAAGACCAAGTTCTCAGCACAAAGATTTATTTGCCCCAGAGGGACAAAGGGCAGGGATTAAGAGACAAAGACAGGAGACAGAGGATAAGGGAGAAGGGGAAGGATACAAGGGAGAAGAGAAAGTGGCATTTATAGGGCTGGGGTGGGAGACAAGACAAAGGGCTTCTCTGGAGAGAGAGGAGACGATGTGGCCCCTAGGCCAGTGGTGGTTTATAAAGGTAAAGGGAGAAACCCTGTATTAGGGTGAGGTGTTTACTTTTAATTGGGCATCTTAACTAGGTGAGCCAAAGGGGGGGCTTTTGATGGCTGGACTTCCATACTTCAATAGCTGGACCTTGGTAGCCTCAGGAGGAGGAAGTGGCCAAAAAAGGGAATAGAGCCTGGTGGCGGGCTTTAAGAATGTCATCTGATGGTTTTTAGCAAGGCAGAGGGAATGGGGGAGAAGGGCTAGGCCGGCCAGAGCCGTGTTTGCCATGCTCCGGATGACTAGAGTCCCTTCAAGCAAGCCAGTCAGTGGCACTCCCCCATGCCCTCTGCCTCAGTTCCTGCCTCCAGGTTCTTGCCTCAAGTTCCTGCCCTGACTTTCCTTCAAGATGGGTTATGAATTTTAAGGTGGAATAAATCCTTTCCTCCCCAGGGTTCCTTTTGCTCACAGTATTTATCATAGCAATATGCAAACTAAGACCCTTTAGGACCTTATTTCAAGTTTCAGAGTCTCAGTTTCCCCTTCTATAAAATGAAAAGGTGGTGCTAAGGAGCTAGCCCATGAAGGAAAGCACTTGTCTCAAGCTGGAGGACATGAATTCAAGCCCCAAAACTCATATGAAAACAACAAAAAACAGATGTGGTGATGAGTGCTTGAAATCCTAGCATGGGGGCGGTAGGGACAGGTGTTTGAAATCCTAGCATGGGGGCAGTAGGGACAGGTGTGTCCCTGGGGCTCCTGCCTAGCCTGCCTGGCCTACTATTCCAGGCAAGTGACAAACCAGACCTCAAAAAAGATAAAGTGGCCAGGCATAGCAGCTACACCTTAAACCCAGCATTTGGGAAACAAAAGTACACAGATCTCTGTGAGCTCAAGGCCAGTCTGGTCTACCTAATGAGTTCCAGCACAGGCAAAGCTACATAGTGAGATCCTATCCTGAACACACACACACCAAGACAAGGTGGGTGGCTCTTAAGAACGACCTCCAACATTGCCCTCCCGACCCCATGCTTACCAGCACACATACAAAATGAAAAAGCAGCTTTCCAAAGGCAGTGGTGATGCCCACACCTTTCATCACAGCGTATGGGCCAGAAACAAGCAGATCTCTGAGTTCAAGTCCAGCCTGGTCTGCAGCGGGAGTTCCAGGACCAGGGCTACAGCCAGAGAAACCCTGTCTCAAAAAACAAAACAAATTATAGGTTCTCAAGGTAGCTATAGTGACTAGTGCCTGTTGTTAGGGCTGAGGTGTCTATTAACATATCAAAGTGCACTTTGGCCTCCAGGCTCTCCCAGCATCCCTCAGTTAGAGAGCCCTTTTGGCTGGAATACCTCACCCTCTACCCTAAACTTCCCCAGCCCTAGGGCTGGGCTGCCCTTCCTTTTTGGCTTTTTGATTTACCCTTTTTGTGGGTATCCTTTTCTACCTTTGGCCAATCTGTTGGCCCAGGCCATCTCTCTTGGTCAGCTGTTTCTCTCCTCTCTTTTTTCTCCTTCTCGCATGCCTGGCTCAGGGTCATGTTTGCTTGGACTCTCCCAGATGTCTCTGCCTCTGACTATAAACTCCTCCACCACACCTGAGTGCAATCATGTCCTTTCCTTTCCTTTTTTTCTTTCTTTCATCTAGTGCTGAAACCCAGGACTAGTCGTGTCTGTCCTTTTTTTTTTTCTTTTTTTCATTCACTTGTAATCGCAACACTCACAACACACAAAAGGATTATTAGGCTTTTATTACTAAAGCTGCAGGGGGGCCTTGGTGGGTTGGGGGCAAGGTGTACTACGAAGCGATCATGCCACACAGCAGATCTAACGAAAGAGGTTTACTGGGGGAGAAGGGAAGAGTGAAAGGGGCCATGAGAGAGAAAGACAGACAGAGAGAACAAGAGACATCGAGAATGAACAAGATTGACTAACCTGGCATGCCTGGGGCCTTTTAAAAGTGTCAATACACAACTTGAAGGTGGAAATACACCACACCTGGCGTCATGCGCCTGACTCAACCAGGATTGCCACAAGTTTGAGGCCACCCAGGACTACGGCGAGTCTGTCTGAAACAAACATGGCTAAGGCACTGGCTCAGTTGGTAAAGTGATTGCCACCAAGCTTAAGGACCAGGCTTAGGATCAGAAGTACTCTCATGGAGTGTGGCAGCTAATAGAAGTAACCCCAGCACTCTGTGGTCCGAGACAGGACACTCGCCTGGACTTGCTGGCCAGATCAGTGGGCTCCAGATTTGGTGAGAGATCCTGTCTCAAAAAATAAGATGGAGAGCAGTTGGGGAAGCCCCAACAGTGACTTCTGACCTACACACACACACAAATTACAGGCTCTACAGGCTCTACTATGGGCCTGTACTTTCCAGCTACTTGGGTGACTGACTCCGGAAGATCCTTGAGACCAGAAGCTGCAGACCAGCCTGGTTAACACAGTGACGCTTTCATCACTCAAAAAGTCAATGGTAGAGCACTTGGCTAGCATGCAGAAGGCCCTGGGTTCCGTTTCCAGCAACGTAGAAAAAAAGGCAAAAATTTTCCAATAATAATAACAATAAATTTGCCACAAGTTAGAAGGCAGCCTACGCTACATAGTGAGTTCTAGGGCAGCCTGGGCTACAGTGTGAGACCTTGTCTTATCCCCATTTTCAAAAAGAGCAGAGGCTTCACCCTCTGACTCCACATACAGAGATTTTTGCAGCTCTTGAAACTTAAAATCCCTGACTGATGAAGCTTCCCAGTCTATCTATACTGAAGGATCACGGCTCTATTTATCCATCCTAGTTACGGAAAGCCTAGAGACTAAGGACACCATATTGAAAGTATCTGGCACGGTGGCGGCGGTCCATCCTTTTTTACCTCTTTTACAAACAAGCTTTGCCTTTCAGTGACCTCAAGTGAAGGAAGTCCCAGGGTGTGGTGGGAAATACATGCAAACGGCAGAGCTGAGGTTTCTCCAGGTCCAGCCGCTGTGCGACCCGGCGGAAATTACCTATCCTTTCTGAGCCCAGATTTTCCTTCCTCTAATACCAAACATATGTTTTTAGGAACCTAAGAGCCGTTGACTCCGTGCTGGGGGCACACACAGACTTACAGGAAGGGCCAAGTTGGAAGCCACAGCTAAAACTCTTCGGCCCGAAACCAAATAGGTCATGAGCTGCAAATTAAACCAACCAGGCTCCGCAAAGTTCAGACGAACATGGGAAATTCCCGCCTAGCTTTGCTCGGTAAGTCCGGACCCTGCCAGTGAAGCAGTTAAGAGACGAGGATATGAGAAATGGCCCAACCCTCCCAAGAGTGATAACCCGAGAGGAGGAGGCTGGGGAAGGAAGGAATGTACTGATTCACCGCCCCACCCATCCCCGGCCTCTAATCTCTCTTCCGGAATTTTACAGCCCTCTTTCACTGGGTTGAAGTGGAGAGGGGAGGGCGCCGCTTCCAGTCCTCTGCGGAGCCGGCTCTCCCCCACCCACCCACCCCCTGCAGATACGAGGTACAGGAAGCCTAGGGGGCAGGGTGTCAGATGCACACCCGTGCACGCTCCTCCCCTGCGCGCTCGGATTTGGGGGACCCCGCAGGGGGAGGGAGAAGAGCTGTGGATTGTGAGAGGCAGAGTTCGTGATCCCGGTGCCAGTTGGAACCGGCTTCGCACCTGATGGGGCGGGCAGGCCGCGAACTCCGTTCCCTGCGCCCGTCTCCTCTGTCGGATACAACTGGATTTCCGCTAGAGAAGGAAAAAGGCGTTAAGACCTGACAGAAGAGGAGGAAACTTGAAAAATGAGGCTCAGGCCCGGTGTTGTCTTACAGGTGGTGCACTTGAGGTCCAGAAGGGGCCTCATCTGCCCAAGAAGGCCCTGAGAACCAGCCCAAGAACCCACGCTGGTAACTGCCCCTTTGGGTTCAACTCGCAGCATTCTCTGCTGCTTCGTGACTCGCTTTCCCTGTTTGGCAACAGGAAAATGTCAAAGATGCATTAATAACTGAAGCCAGAACTGTTGGGATCAGCAAGTCTCCCTACACCCACAACGGATCCGGAAGTTGTGGTTCTCAGCTAGCCCTTATTGAGTACCTACTGAAGGCGGAGGCCCTGTTACTGTAAACATGTTATATGTGCATTAATTTGATTCTTTTGTTTGTTGTTTTTGAGACGGGGCCTCACTGTGCAGCTCTGACTGTCTTGGAATTCACTGTGTAGACCAGGATGGACTTGAACTACAGAGGTCTATGCCTGCCTCTGCCACTTGAGTGCTGGGATTAAAGGTGTGAGCCACTATTTCGCAGTCGGTTTGTTTTGTTGTTGTTGTTGTTTGTTTTGTTTGAGACAGGGTTTCCATTATGTAGCCTTGCCTGGACTATAGTTCACCAAGAACCACCTGCTTCTGCTCCCAAGTGCAGGGATTAAAAAGGCAGGCTGGAGTCAAACTCACCGAGATCCACCTGCCTCTGTCTCCCTGAGTGATGGGATTAAAGGCACGCACCACCATCGCTCCGCTATTATTCCTATTCTTTTTAAAAGATTGTGTGTGTGTGTGTGTGTGTGTGTGTGTGAATGCTGGTGCTCTAGAAAGCCCCAGGCTCAGATGCCCCTGGAGTTAGTTACAGGCTGTTGTGAGCCTACTGATGGTGGGTGCTAGGAATTGAACTCAGGTCCTCCGGAAGAACAGTAAGTGCTCTTAACCACCGAGCTATGTCTCCAGTCCTTTATCTTATTCTCATTTTTCAAAAATTGAACATTTCTTTCTTCTATTGGGAGAGATGGGATGGGTGCTATAGAATCCATGGAGAGATCAGAGGATGACCATCGGGAAGTTGATTCTCTCCTTCCAACAGGAAGGACCCTGGGATCAAACTCAGGTCACCAGGCTTAGATGCAAGTGCCATTACTGCTGAGCGATCTTGGGGTTCCTCGCGCCCCATTTCCGCCTTTTAGTCAACTAATGAATGACAGGGACAGGAGGATTTGCACTCTACCGGTATTTTTCCAAGGGAAGTCAAGCACAGTGCATATTTTCCCCCACACCTTGGCCACTGTAGTTAGGATCCACCTGTGCTCTGGACCTCAGCTTCAAATGAGTGAACTGCCTTCACTGGAGTGGCCTCTTCCCGAGTGCTGGAGATTATGGGTGCTCATGTAAATCTTTAATATGTGCTCCCTGTCCGGATCGTGTTCTTGCTCGTATGCCTTGAGATCTCAGAGCACCAGGTTAAGCAAGGTCAGACCTGGAAACCGAGAGGCGTCCTCCCCGCAGTGCCCAAGCTTTCATCTCCAGCGCCCACTGCCAGCCACATCGGCCATGCTACTGAGCTCCTGTTGCTTTTCCAAAGATGCCATCATAGAACTGTCAGTCCCTCCCTCCCCCCACCCCCAACGTGTTCCCTGTCCGTGCATGGAAACGGCTCAGTTGTAGGATTCTTTCTTGGCTGAAAGCCAAAACTGGCAAACCATCTTTTCTTCTAATGCAAACGCCACAAGAGAGAAAAGCTCCGTCTCCTCTACCGTTTTCGTTTAATGAGAAAGAGATTGCCAAATCTCTTCTCTCCCTAGACACACTTTGATAATGGAGACACTAGAACTATCATCAGCTCTCCAGAATTCCTATCTGAAAGACCCTCGGAAGTCATCGGGCTCCTTAAAACTGGGCTGCAGAGATAGTCCTGTGCTTATGAGCACGTGCTGCTCTCCATGTGCCCCGATTTCAGTTCCCAGCCCACCGTGAGCTTCATGAGGCTCTGATGTCTTTGACTGGCATCAGACACTCCCATAAATAAAAATTGTAAGTAAAAATAAGGAGGCAGAGATGACTCAGTTGTTAAAAGTCCTTGCGGCTCTTTCAGAGGACCTGGGTCCATTTCCCAGCACTGACATGGCAGCAAACAACAACAAAAATCGTTTTTTGTAGAGACCCAGAAAAAGAGGTCCCTAGATCACCAAGGGATATTGAGGGCCTGACACAAGGTTCATAAGAAAGGGACTCATCTTGGGGAGGGGGTTCCGTTAGTCTCCGTGTTGAAAAGCCTTTCTTTTACTAATGTTTTTGGGGGTTTGTTTGAGACAGGATCTCACTGTCATTCAGGCTAGCCTCCAATATTGATCCTCAGTCCTCAGCCTTTTATGTATCTGGGACTACAGATTTGTCTCACTGTACCTGACAAGACATGCTTCAATTTTTTTTTTTTTAATTACTATCATTACCAAGAGATGAATGTTTAGTAATGGAAAAGATCCCAGAAAAATCTGTTCTGTCATAGAGAAAGAGTCACTGTCAACAGTTTGGGTTATATTACCCTCCAGATTTTTGCACATTTCTTCCTGCCACTTCCCTTGTGTGTGTGTGTGTGTGTGTGTGTCCCAGTTTTCCACATCAGTGTGACCAGGTTTACTTTGTTCTTTGTAGTCACTGTCTATGTAACATGGCCGAGCTGTAGTGAATGGGTTCCCTATTGACTGGTATTTGGGTTATTGCCAGTTTTTGCTATCACAGGCAGTACTATAACACAGTTTCATACAAACGTCTTGGAACTACACAGAGAAACTTCCTTTTCAAACAAAAGATTTTATCCATTATAATTTTCACCATATTCCAAATGCCTTGATATAAAAGCCAGTTTCTTATCAAAACCGCACAAAACCCATAACACACATCAGGGCTTCTTAAACATTTCCACTGGTGACTCTTTAGCCTGAGAATTTTCCACATGGCCATAGCTACATAGGTGTATAAAACAGCAGCTGGCTGTCATGCACCTGCCTTTAGTGCCAGCAGTTAGAAAGCAAGGCAGGCAGATCTCTGAGTTGGAGGCCAGCCTTGTGTACACAGAGAAACCCTGTCTCAAAAAACAAGAAACAGCTGGGCATGGTGGCACATGCCTGTGATCCCAGCACTCAGGGAAGCAGAGGCAGGTGGATCTCTATGAGTTCGAGGCAGCCTGGTCTACAAAGTGAGTCCAGGATAGCCTAGGCTACACAGAGAAACCCTATCTTGAAAAAACAAAACAAAAAACCCCAAGCAAACAAAATATGTTTAAAATAGATATTCAAATCAAACACTTACTGAAAGAAAGTTTAAAAGGAAGTTTATTTTGCTGGGCGGTGGTGGCACTCAGGGAGCTGAGACAGATTTCTGTGAGTTTGAGGCCGGCCTGGGCCACAAAGCAAGTTCTAGAACATCCAAGACTACATAAAAGAGAGACCCTGTCTCAAAACAAACATACACACACACACACACACACACACACACACAGAGACATACTGTTTTTTCGAGACAGGGTTTCTCTGTATAATAATCCTAGCTGTCCTGGAACCCACTTTGTAGACCAGGCTGGCCTCAAACTCTCAGATATCCTTCTGCCTCTGCCTCCCAAGTGACGGTTAAATTTTTATATACGTATAATTTTACCATTAATTCAAAATTAGAGCAAACTCGTTTAGCAGTGCCACTTCATGGGTTCTTACTCCTGCCCTTCTCTCACAACACTAGATAAGAACAAGAAAAGAGCAGAGAGAAAAGGATAGAGATCCCTGAACAAAGTCAGGGGTTGGACAGGGAGTGATCCATGAGACTACTTCCTGAATACTAGGGGGGTTGAGTTCTTTGGGGTAAGTTTGATCTTCGCCATCAGGATATCTACTTTCTTGTTTCTTCTTTGACTACTTAATAAACTGCAACCAACCAACCAACCAACCTTCATTCCCCTACCCCTAGCTGCTGCCTTTAGGGACCCTAGCATTTGTATATCCTCTGAAAAGTCCCAGAATTCCAAGCATCACACAATCACAGGAACTAGCTGCAGTTGGCAGAATCACGCCTCTGCTAAATCAGAGCCAGCTGCTGCAAAGCAGCCCCACCCTCCACACCCCCACACCTCACACCCCCACCCCCACACCCCCTGGGATTAAAATGAAGACATATTCTTATAATATTTGTGGGTGTTTTTAAATCTATTTATTTTTATGTACATTTGACATACATATGTATCTATGTGAGGGAATCAGATCCACTGGAATTTGAATTACAGACCAGACAGTTGTGAGCTGCCATGTGGGTGCTGGGAATTGAACCAGGGTCCTCTGGAAGAACAGCCAATGCTCTTAACTGCTGAGCCATTTCTCCAGCCCCATATTTGTGGGTTTTTTAATTTATTTACCTTTAAAAAAAAAAAAGATTTATTTATTATGTGTACAATGTTCTGTCTGCATGTATGCCTGCACACCAGAAGAGAACACCAGATCTCACTATCAATGGTTGTGAGCCACCATGTGGTTGCTGGGAATTGAACTCAGGACCTCTGGAAAAACAACGAGTGTTCTTAAACCTCTGAGCCATCTCTCCAGCCCCCTATTTTTGTTTTTTTTTAAGAAACCAAAATTCCAGAATTCTCACTATACCAATGATATATATTGGGCTTGTTTACTTTTACATAAAGAATTAAATCTTAGCTGAATATTTGATACTTCAGAACACAGGCTGACATTCTGAATCATAATCATCAATGCTGAGAATGCCATTTTGATAAATATGTAGTGTAAAATGGCAAAAGCATGTTTAGAGCCATTTCAGAAATTGTTAGAATTCCTGTCCTAGTACCAATCCAAAAGTTCACGAAGGGCTGGCAAGATGGCTTAGTAGATAAAGGTGCTTAGCACTAGGCCTGAGGACCTGAGCTTAATCCTCCAGAACCACATAGTGAAAAGAGAGAATGGACTCCCACAAGCTGTCCTTTGACCTCCACATATGAGCTAGAGCATGCAAGAACAGTAAAAAGAAGGGATCCATGCTCACTAAAATAAAAATAAATTTTTTAAAAAATTTAAAACTCTTTCTTTTGGGAGAAGGGTGTGTTAAGGGTCTCACAGAGCACAGGGTGATCTTCAACTTACTATGCAGCTAAATATGACCTTGAACTCCTGATCCTGCCTCTGCCTCGGTGAGAGCCAAAGTAATGTTTTAAGTTTTCATTTCTGTGCCTAAAAGATTTATGAAACAAACATGTCTCTAACCTGTAAGCCCCTTGCCCAAGGACGGATACTTCCTGAAATACTGGGGATTAGTGTTTGTGGGAGATAAGAAGACACATGTTTTTCACTCCCCCAAACAAGTTTGTTTGACATGTCTGCACCGACCGGATATGCTTGATCATGTGTGGGCGGGAGGTCCATGGGCAGGAAGTCCATGGGCAGGAAATACATCAGGATATTTGCTTGCCCCTGGTTGGACCTGATGGGGAATGGCATGAATGATGGGTTTTGCCTTTTCAAGCTCCTACAAAACGTGGCCATTTTTGAGGAATCCAGAAATGGGCCTGACCAGGGTCCACCCTAGTCAGTTTTTAAGTAACGCTTCCTTCAAATTTGGTTTTAAATTGTGCTAGTGGTCTTGTTCTCAACTGGCAAGATTAACCCATTCTGTGTGCCACCATGCCAGGCCTCATTTTATAATTTTTTTTTTAAATGAAACTCAAGTCAGCAATTTCTCATGTCAAACATTCTAGCACAGTACAATACTAAGTCTCTGTTTTCTGTAACGAAACCATTATGTTTTTGTAAGAGCAGAAAGCTTTGTATGTACAGTAAAACACTGCAGTTCATAATATTCATCTCAAATCTGAGCAGAGATGTTTCAGGCAAGAGTTGGAGTCATGTAGCTTGACCACACACGCATTGCAGAACGTGCTGTATGTTCAGAGCCAAGGTCATGAGGAAGGTGTACAACTCAACACAGATGAATACGGCCAAAATAACCTTTGGATTCATTTGATGGTGAATTAATTTTTTGTCAGTGGACCTTCAGGAATATTTTACTGTTGCCAAACTTTTCACGGCTTTCCACATTCAGTTATGAGCCCCCCCCCATATAGGTTCAGCACCCACAGATTAAAAGCCTGGGACTGGGACTCAAGAAATGGCTCAGCAGCTAAGAGCACTGGCCCATTCTTCCAGAAAACCCAGTTCCATTTCCAGCACCCAAATGGCGGCTCACAACCATCTGTAACTCCAATTTAAGGGGATCTGATGCCCTCTTCTGTTCTCCACAGGCAAAGCATGCAGGCAAGTACAAACCTATGTGCAGTCAAAACACCTGTAACATACAAATAAGTAAAATCAAAATAAAAGGAAGAAGCAAGGGGCTGGGGAGATGGCTCAGAGTTCATACTGTGAAGCAAGTTCAGTTCCCAGCATCATGTCAGATGGCTACCTGTATCTCTAGCTCCAGGGGCTTTAGACACTGGCCTTTTCAGGTACCCATTCCCATGCATATCCCTCCCCCACGAGTATATGCAATAAAAAATAAATATTTTTTTAGAAGCTGGGGAATATAGTATATATTTAACAAATATTCATTCTTTTCTTTCTCTTTTTCTTTTTTTTGTTTTTGGTTTTTTTGGGGTTTTTTTTTTTTTTTGAGACAGGGTTTCTGCATGTAGCCATGGCTGTCCTGGAATTCGCTCCACAGATCAGGCTGTCCTCCAGCTTAAGAGATCCACCTGCTTCTGCTTTCTGAGTTCTGAGAGTAAAGGTGTGCATCACCCCAGCTTAGCTTTTTTTTTTTTGTCATCTTTTCTTTGAGACAGAACCCCATATAACCACACTGACCTGAACTCACTCCCCATCTCCCCAAGGCAGGGTTTCTCTGTGTAGCTTTGGCTGTCCTGGAACTCACTCTGTAGACCAGGCTGGCCTTGAACTCAGAGATCCACCTGCCTTTACCTCCCAAGTCCTGGGGTTAAAGGTGTGAGCCACCAGTGCCTGACTCTTATTTTATTCATTTACTAATATATTTTTGTGTGCATGAGTGTTTTACTTGCATGTATGTACATGAAGCAGGTACATGCCTGGTCGCCTCAGCGGTCAGAAGAAGGCATCAGATGCCCTGGAACTAGAGTTACAGGCAGTTGTGAGCTGTCATGTGGGCACTGAGACTCAAATCTAGGTCCTCTGCAAGAGCAGACAGTGCTCTAAGCTGCTGAGCCTCCTTTCTAGCTCTAGCCCAAACTTTTGATTTCCCCTGCCTCTGTCTTCCAAGTGCCAAGATTATAGACAAATAAGTAGCATCATGCACAGAATGTTCATTATTTTCAGGGCCATTAGTCCCACATTATCATTAATTTAGTGGATGAAGTTCAACCCTCAGTCAATATTAGTTGATGAGCTACCTCATGATGGGTCTGAACATCTAGGAAAGTGATGTACATTTTGTCTTCAAGAAGCAGACATTGGGCCTTTGATTCGGTTCAGCCTGACAATCTGAGTTCAATTTCCAAGACCACATGGCAGAAAGAGAGAACCAATTCCTGTAAACCGTCCTCTGATCTCTACATGCATGCCATGACACAAGTGTATACATATACACACACACAAATAAATTAATTAGAAATGTTTAAAAAGAAATCGACATGAACGTAACAAGTGGCTACAATATCCTGAGATGAGAAAACAAAAAATGGTAATGGCAGCTGGCTGTGGTGGCACACACCTTTAATCCTAGCACTTAGGAAGCAAAAGCAGGCAAATCTCAAGTTCTGAGCCATCCTGGTCTACACAGTAAGTTCCAGAACAGCTAGGATTCCAGAGAGAAACCCTGTCTGCAAAAACAAAAACAAATGCAGGAACCCACAAGCAAAGTCAAACAGTACCTGAGTGGGGAGTGAGGAATGAAAGAAATAAAGCAAGACACACAGGATCAGCTCGAGAAGACTGTCAGTAAAAACTGCAGCAGCCCTGAGTTTATTCCACAGCTTCTTTTCATAGGCAAAGCAAAACAAGGCACATCAGTACAAGGAAGGGGTTCATGGAGCAGTCAAACTTGTTCTCTTAGACCACCTCTCTGTATAGCAGAAATGGTCCACAGTCACACAACCAAGTTAAAGGAGCTTGGCAAAACATCCTGTTTATCTCTGTCTCATGGTAAAGGCCAGGGTAAAACCATGTTTTTCGTTGCATACTCAATAACAAAACAGCTTGCCAAACAAGCAGCTCTCCCCAAACAAAGTAATAAGGGAACAAACAGAAGAAAAGGGAAGGGCCATCCAACCATCCAACCTGCCTGGAGGAGAGACAGGCACAGAGAAAGGTAAGGAGTGTTAACAGCTTGACTCACCAAAGGCTCCACCCCATGTGACCTGGAGCCCTGACTCAGGCAGCAAGGGAATGAAGAAAGGACAGACACACATACAGTAAAGCTGGGGCCAGGTGGGATTCTCTAACCACTACGGGGGACCTCAGTGAGTTTGTTATGTACAGCACCGAGGAGGGGTTAGCTAGGCGTAAGAGCACGTCTCAGGATGAGCAGTCTCGGGCTCATCCGGGAGGGGGAGCTGCCTTTACTCACACTGGCCAATGGTTCACAGTCATACTTGGACTCCCAAGGGAAGCCTTGCCACTCCCCTTGAGCCTGGCCCACATGGGGAAGGGCTTTGCCAAATTGTTCCATAGGTCTGAGCCTTGGGGTTCTCGCCATGACCATTCACATGTCAAAACACACCGTTGCTCGGGACTTCGCTCACCCGGGAGCCTCCAGTGATCCCTACACAAAGGAAAGGAAGTGAGCGCACCAGCTGCCAGAGGTAACCAAACAGATAGAAACACTATTGCCAAGAGATAGTGGTAAGAAAAGGAAACCAGGGGCTAGGGAGATGGCACAAGGTACTGCTCTTTGAGAGGATCCAAATTTGGATGCCAGCACCCATGTCAGCCGGGGATCTAATCCCTCTTCTGGCCTTCAAGGGCATCTGCACAACGTGAATGAATTCATACAGACATGCACACATACACACAAATAAAAATATCTTTTTAAGAGCAGCAAACCAGATCAGTAGTTTCCAAATGTCTGCCCTCTGACCGGAGACAATGCATGGAGGAAGGAGAAAGATACGAATGAAGTAGTGAATTTTTTTCATCATTTCAGAGCCCAGCTGGCCTTAAATCTGCTGTGTCACTGAGGACAACTCGGAATGCCCGCTTCGGGTCCTCGTCCACCTTCCAAGTGCTGGGATTACAGGCATGTGCCACCACGTGCCTGTTTAGAGTGTATACATTTGTGTGCTAAATTTCTTCTATTTAAGGACACCTCCCTAAGAGAATGTAACTTTCCTCCTTTTTTTCCCATATAGGAATGCAAAGCGATGGTTGGCACACAAGATAATCGTATTTGTCTGATGTTTGTGTTTGTCCAGACTAAAAGCCCTCGGACATCTCCACCACCACCACTCCCCATTCATTTTTCAATTTTGATAAAGTCTAAACACTGGAGAATCTCTGGGCCAGAGGACTTGTAAGAGTCTTCCCGTCTTTGTGATTATAAAATTCTCTGCTCTGAAGTGATTGAGGCCTGGAGCTAAATAGAGTTTAGAATCTTCGAGCCAAATCCTTTCCAGCAGATCCTGGGTAAAAATAAATACAAAAAGTGATCAGTAAGGCGAGAGGGAACAGGGACGCTCTCGGTAGCCTCTAAAAACCTCTTAATTTTTTCGGTTCCCCAAACCACAGAATACCTCAAGTATCCATCTACCCTTGCTTTCCTGCCCTGAGAAAATGCAGCTCTGAAGAAGAGAGACCACAGAGATCACAGATAGAAGAGACGGGGGAGGGGTGGGTGGGTGGGGGGGGGAGAAAATCAATTTGGTGCAGTTTTCACAAACCTTTAAAATAGAGCGATTTAAGTGACGATGGGGTTTCATGACCAGCGGCAGCTCTGAAGGGAATGCTCTGGTCTCTCGGCATTTCTCCGAGTGGGTGGGAAAGGAAGGAAAACCGTTTTGGGCTGTATTTATTTATTTATTTATTTATTTATTTATTTATTTATTTCTCACCCCTTCCACTTAGAAGAAAATGGAGGCAATGAAAAGCCAGAGTCTTCTGTAATGCCCCATTATGGAGGACAAATGAAATACTGCTCCGTGTGGCTCCTCAGCCGGGCACTGGGCAGGCCCTCCCCTCCACGCTGCAGAAACTAAGAATTCAGCAACACACCTGGCACCGCCGTTACCATGGTGACTCCTCACCTTTCGCATTCCTTAACTTGGGGGCGGAGGAGGCTGGTGCAGGGCACAGTTGAATTTTCATATTTCGCCCCGGCTTCTGGGAAATGGTAAGAGAGAAGGGGGAAAGGACTCTGACCTCCCCTACCTGCGTCCATCCCTAGCTCCTTGTTTTGCAGTTCCTTTCTGGACCTCACTGGCCTGGGCCCTGGGATTGAGGCAGAGGATGGAAACAGCTCTGTGGGAGGCCAACAGACCTAGGTTCAAATTATCACCTCTTCCTGGAATCCATGTTTCCTCATTCAAACCTTCGCTGGGCCAGGTCCTGACAGATCCACAGAGCTGAGGGTCAAGGACAGAAAGCTGGCAGTCCCTAGAGAAAGCCAAGTGAGTGAAAGGCGACATGAAAAGCACCAAAGCAGGTACTTGTTTTTTCTCTCTCTCTTTCTCCTTCTCCCTCTCTCTCTCTTCCCCCTCTCTCTCTACCTGGGATTGAATTTAAGGCCCAAAGCTTGGTAGCAAGCCTTAGTTTATTTTTATTTTTATTTTTTTGTTTTTGTTTGTTTGGTTTTTGGTTTTTCAAAACAGGGTTTCTCTGTGTAGCCTTGGCTGTCCTGGACTTGCTTTGTAGACCAGGCTGGCCTCAAACTCAGAGAGATCTGCTTATTTCTGCCTCCCTGCGTGCTGGGATTACAGGCGTGCACCAGCACGCTGGCTACACCCTGTATTACTAACCTGAGCTATCTCCCGTCTTCTCCCTATTTTTTTCATTTTGGAGATGGTATCTCACTGCATAAGTCAGGCTAGAAGCCTTGAACCAGAAATCCTACCTCAGCCAGTGGCCAGGCCTCTCTAAGTTGGCTCTGTTACTTCCAGGGGAGACAGAAAGATGTGAAACTGAGAGGGACTCAGGAAAGGCACTTAGGAGTTAAGCCTGTGAGCTCAACAAAGCTGAGGGTGGGAAGAAGAACCTGGCATAATGGTGCCTGCCTGTAATCCTGAAACAGGGGAGACCAAGGCAGGAAGGCCATGAGTTTACAGCCCGCCTCAAGTTCTCAGCGAGGACCTGCCTTAGAAACAACGGGGGAGGGCTGGAGAGATGGCTCAGCAGTTAAGAGCACTGCCTGCTCTTCCAGAGGTCCCGAGTTCAAGTCCCAGCAACATGGTGGCATCCGATGCCGTCTTCTGACATGCAGATAGAGCACTCAATCTTTAAAAAAAAAATTAAAAATTAAAAAAAAAAATACAGCCCAAATGGTGGGTGGTGATGCATAGCTTTAATCGCAGAAAGCAGGGGCAGGCAGATATCTGAGTTCGAGGCCAGCCTGGTCTACAGATCTAGTTCCAGGATAGCCAGGGCTACATACTGAAACCCTGTGTCGAGAAACTAGAACAGACAAACCAAAACCAAACGAAACCCTCAACCAGCAGTCAGCCCCAGACTATCCCAAAGCCCAGCTTAGCAACCTTAGGTAGCGCTGTTTCCTGACGCTGGATCTCGTTGTAACTGTCTCACGGGTAGAGCCTAGCTTCCGGCTGATGCTTCCAAACCACAGTTTCCCAGCCGTTTCAGACTCTTGCCTTTGGCTGCTTCACTCTTGCCCTCTCTACAGCTTTCAGACTGTCAGCCAGATCTCTTCCAGGTCAAGCAATTCACATCTGAGGCCCCTCAGCATTCCTCTCTCCACCGGCGTTAGCCTGTCCCCTAGGTCAAAGGGGGAAAAGAAGGCTTGGGGCTGATCCATGGAAGGAAATGGAGGCAAAGAAAAGCCAGAGTCTTCTGTAATGCCCCATTATGGAGGTCAAATGAAATGCTGCTCCGTGTGGCTCCTCGGCCGGGCACTGGGGCCGGCCCTCCCCGCCACGCTGCAGAAACTAAGAATTCAGCAACACACCTGGCCCCTCTGCATCTGTCACCCCCCCCCACTTGCCCTCCCCCCACACACAGGGAGGGAGACTGAGGTGGGGGTGGGTGGAGCGCAGGCCGGGCGCAGGGGAGAAGGCAGGGTAATGCGTCAGTCCCGATGCAATCTTACACTCATTTCTTGGCCTACTTCCTCCTCCTCGAGTGTTTACTGAAGCCTGAATTCCACAGAAACCTTTGGAAGTGTGCACTGGCGGGCGGCAGGCGGAAGGCAAAACTGTCCCCACTCCAGGGACAGCCGAGGAAGAAAGGGATAGTGTGCCCTGGGCTCGGGGACACTAGGGAGAGAGCGCTGGCGGCAGGGGGACCCCCGTGGGAGGGGCAAGGAAGGTAGACTGAAGGAGGGGGGCATCATAGCCAAGGGCCGGACTTCTGCCTCCTGTCAGATCCAGCTTCCAGAACCCGCTCTTGGGAAGCTAATACATTGACTCTTCATCGGAGCCGCGCGGAGGAGGCTACCAAAAGGGGTCTCCAGCGATGGGAGCCGCAGAAGCATCTTAGCCGCTTCTTCTCTTCCTTGCCAGCCGAACCCCTAGAGGAAAAGCAGCTTCTTGGAACGGTTTTCTTTTGCCCAAGACGCTCATCTGGGGGCAAGGGGCACTGGTCCTTCAACCACAGGCTTGACCGGGTCGCCTGTATTCATCCTTAGAAATACAGGGCGCACAGTGGTTCAGGATGTGGGATTTGGGCAGCTACTTACTAGATGCCTCGGGCAAGTCATTTCATCGGACTTCTGGCAAAAGGCTAAAGGTGAAGAGGGAGCACCTCACAGATCTTTCTTGGCAGTGCTACAACCTCTCAACAGCCGTTAGACACAGTGGTCCTCAAACTTCCAAATGCTGCGACCCTTTAGTACAGTTCCTTGTGTGTCGGTGACACCCCCCTCCCCGCCATACAATTATTTCCTTGCTACTTCGTAACTGTAATTTTTGCCACTGTTATGAATCGTAATGTAAATATCTGGCACTCAGGACATCGGATCGGAGACCCCTGTGGTGCTCGAACCCCACCGTTTGAGGTTAGATGATGGTATTATTTCTATTTTATTTGAGAAAAAAAAAAAAAGAAAAAGAAAAGAAAAAGCCTTAGAGAGTCTTTTTGCAGCCAAGGCCTAACAGTACTGCTTTTGTCAATAGCTAATGACTATTTCCCAGTTATCAGGAGAGATCACACTCCCCCCGCACCCCCCCAGCTGTGAAACCCAGTACCTAAACTTGCTCAAGGCCCTGAGTCAGGCTGCAAAACCAGCCCAAGATAATCAGGAGATCAAGGAAACTCGATGCAGAGAGGGGAAAACCCAGCCACAGGGCTGGGGCCTTCTCATAGGACAATTTCCACTGTGGGTCCCTCCAATGAGCGTTCACTGTGGATACCACAAGCAAACCTGCACCTGACACCTGGGCCCTTCCCAGGCTCTGGGACTTCCCAGAGTAAGGTATCAGTGACACCTGGGTCTCTAGCCGGTCGCCACACCTTTCCCTGGTTTTTGTTCCTTTTGTTTTGCTTTTTTTTTTTTTTTTTTTTTTTAAGACAGGGTCTCACTTTGTAGCCCTGGCTGTCCTGGAACTCACTGTGCAGACGAGGCTGGCCCTGAACTCAAAGAGATCCCCGTGACTCCTGAGCTCTGAGTCTTTGCTTAGAGGTGACTCTGTTTTTCACCCCCTCCCACACTGCTGGAAGAGCGGACACCCCGACTCTTGTCCTCACGGTGCATTTCCAAGCCTCTTTGGTTTCTGCTCAGCTATCTCACTAACACTCTCTGGTCTCACTCACAGATGGTAAACTGCCAAGACCTAAAGGCCACTGCCATGCCTCTCGTCCTAGCTTCTCTACGCGCTTGGCACTGTTGACTGTTTTGGGTTGGGGGGGTATATGCATGTGTGTGGCCAGAGGTCGATGGGTATCTTTCTCAGTTGCTTTCCACCTTTTTTTTTTTTTTCTTTTGAGGCAAGGTTTCTCTGTGTAGCCTTGGCTGTCCTGCACTGGCTCTGTAGACCAGGCTAGCCTCTGATCCATCTGCCTCCGCCTCCCCGGGATTACAGGTGTGGGCCACCGCACTTGGCTCCACCTTGTTTTCTGTCAGAGCCTCTGTCGCTGAACCTGGAGCTCACAACTTAGCCAGACTAGCTGGCCGGCAAGTGGCAAGCCCGAGGGATCTTAGTGCCTCCTCCTCCCCCATGCTGGGATGACACGGGTGCCGCGTGCCTCCATACCCTTTGGGTATGGCTTTCTTTGGGTGCTGGGGACTGAACTCACGTTTGAACGGCAAGAGCTTTTCCAACTGAGATTTCTCCCCAACCGCTACCTTGGTCCGAGAGAGAGTCTCACTCTGTAGCCCAGACTGGCTTCAAACTCTCAGCAATCCACCTGCCTCAGCTTTAAGATGACAGACATAAGGCACCACATCCTGCTGCTTTAAAACTCTCCCTGCTGGGCTTCCACAAGGACTCAGCCCCTGGTGGTCCTACTGTCCAACCCGACCTCAGTTTGGCGGTTAGTCCCCTCTGCTTGCCCTCCTCATCCTTCCCATGGTTAGCTAGCCTGTGTCTGTGTCGCTGACTCTTCCGTCCTGGTAGGGACTCAGTCCGTAGCTCAAGCCCTCATTTTCCTCCGGAGGGTACCTGCTACCGAGTTGCCCTATCTACATGACCCCAACTCAACATTGCCCAACTAGCTGAAACCAGCCTCAGTATCTCCTCCCAGGCCCGCTCCCTTCCTGTGTTCTCAAACCATGGTTTGTGGGTTTGTTTTCACTTTTGTTTTGAGATAGGGTCTCATTAGGTAGCCCTGGAACTCTCTGAGATCTGTCTACCTCTGCCCTTTGAGTGCTGAAATTAAAGGCATGTGCTGGTTTGTTTTTGGTTTTCTGAGACAGCGTCTCTTGTAGCCCAGGCTGACCTTGACCTCATTATATAGCCAAGGATGACCATGAACTTCTGATCTTTATGTTTCCAGTCTGTACGCACTGGGGTTACGGGCCTATGACCCCAAGCCTGGCTTATGTATGTAGTTCTGGGGATTTACAAACCCAGAGTTTCCTGCATGCTAGGCAAGTAGTTTATACTAACTGAACCTCATCCCTAGAGCCCCCTCTCCCCACCTGTTTCCTGGAAACAGGGCCTCGTTACATACCTCAGGCAAACCCAGAAGTCACCGTTCTCCTGCTTCAGACACTGGGATTGCGAGCATGCACCATTGTGCCTGGTCCCTGCTGAGCAATCTTTATGAACCATACCACCTTTTAGCCTACTGCCTACGGCAGAGAGGCTTGCCCCTTCCCAGCCCAACTCACAAACACCATGTTTTCAACGCTGTGTAAATTAATCTCCCTTATCCTCTCTATGCCTACTGTTTCTGCCTTGTAGAAGTCTCCTTCCTGACCTAAAAGCTGGATTATTACATGTTTTGTGTAGTAAGTGGGCTCTAGGCCTTGCTGTCCTTTCCCTTGAGCTAAGCAGCTCTAAAGGTGTCTGCCCAGTGACGGTGCTGGTTGTAAGACTCCACTGGGGTTCACAGGCCTTGCTGGAGGGGTGCCATTGGACCCCTTGCTGACCTCACTGCAGCCTTCCCCAGGTGGCGACAGGGTTGGGAACCAGAGGTACACGCTCGACCCCAGCGGGACTCTGAAGCTGGGTTAGGGTGACTCTGGTTCAAATGTCACAGACGTAAAGAAGAGGAGAGGCAGCTACGAGCCTGTGCCTTGGCTATAGGCAGCAGCTGTCACTCTGCACTAGCAGATGGTTGCCATGGAAATAGCGGCCCCTGTTAGCTACTCTGATTCTCTTATGTGGAATTTCCCAGTTTTTAAATTCCAGGCATTAATTCTTCCTTTTAACTCTCACAGGCCATGTTGTTGTCCGCTGCTGCTGTTGTTATTGTCATATTCGGCACACGGGGGCGGGGGGGGGGGCATTCACTTTGCGCTTGATACTGTGGAGTCAGGTTCAGGCATCACCCCCAAAGGTAGAGACTGCCTCTTCCTGCTGTGTGTTATGGAGAGGCAAAGAAAGCCCTCTACACAGAGAAGGAACAGAACCCATCCTGCTGACTGTCCTCACAGGGGTGTGTCCAGGTTTAACTTCCCCCTGCCCTCCCTCCCTGCCTGGGACTGTATAATAAGCAAATATTCTTACTCTGAAGACAGACAGATCTGAGTTCAAGTGCTCACTCTGTGGGTCTCTGGCTGTGCATCTTGAGCCAGTTACACCAGCTCTCTGAGCTTCTGTGGGTGACTTTCCTGGTAGGCTTATTGGAGTTAAATGAGATACTGCTTAGAAAGCTCCGAGCACAGCACTCAATACCTACTACATACCCAGTGAATGCCAGCCCTCTCTTCTACTTGTGCTCAAAGTACTTATCACTATTTGGCCTCAATACACTGTAAAAAAAAAAAAAAAATCAGGGCTGACTAGCAAATTCATGGCCTTGTACCTGCCGGTGCTTACGCTAAACTGTAAATTGGGTTTGGAAGGTGTTTTGTAGATAGCTCATACTCAGTAAACATGGGTCTTTGGTCCAGTACTCAGAAGTGTGGCTTCATGGAAATAAGAATCCTGTCTGTGTGATTCCCTCTTGCGTCTCCCAGGCACACAGAAATCCCTTGATAGAAAAACATTGGATAAAGGAGTGAATGGCTTCTCACAGCCCTCACCAGTCCATGCCTACAGAGGTCAGTCAGACAGTTGTGAGCCACCCCGTGGGTGCTAGGAATTGAACCTCGGGTCCCCCGGAAGAGCAGCCCATGCTCTTAACCACTGAGCCATCTCTCCAGCTCCAGTGCCATTCCACTTTTCTTTTGAGGAACTGTCTCCTCTGTTTAAGTTAGGGTTTCACTTGCTGTGACAAAACACTATGACCAATGCAACTTGTAAAAGAAAAACATTTAATTGGGCGTGTGGCTTCAGAGGATTGGAATGCGTAATGGCAGGGCAAAGGCACAGCACCAGGGACAACTGAGAGTCCACACCGTGATCCACAAGCAGGAGGTAGAAAGCACACCTTTGAAGTCTCACCACCTACCCACAGCGAAGGACCGCCTCCAAGGACATCCCTCCTAATCTTTCCTAAACAATTCCACCAACTGGGGTCCATTCTCATCCAGACCACAGCACTGGCCTCCTCAAAGTGGGTAGGGGGCCTCAACTCTGAGGTGGTCACATGACCCAAATCTAACCAATCAGAGAGAGCTGTCTACTTGCCTCAGAAACTGAAGGAAGCCTTAATCAAATACAGCCAGAACTGAAACTATTGAAAAGAGGACATTACTTTCCCATTGAGGAAGTTAAGTCAGGAGACTAGAAGACAGAGCCATGGTATCTCCACAGGAAAGAGTTTCCCTAGGTATGAAGCACACACACACAAAGGTCCGAGAGATATAAATGTTCCTGGCAGTGTCTTTGAGAAAGTGCCTAAAACCAAGCCCTTGGCTTTTCTGTTAAAGATCATCAATTCCCTTTGTTTTGTTTTGTTTTGTTTGTTTCTTTGTCTCTATTTGAACAAAATTTCTGTTACTTATGTCCAAAAGACTCCTGGGCACTATATATATTTATATGTTTGTTTGTGTTTTGTTTTGTTTTTCGAGACAGGGTTTTTCTGGGTAGCCTTGGCTGTCCTGGACTTGCTCTGTAGATCAGGCTGGCCTCGAACTCACGGAGATGCCTGCCTCCGCCTCCCTGAGTGCTGGAATTGCAGGAGAGCGTCACCGTGCCCGGCTTCCTGGGTGATGTTAAGGTCCTCTTCTAGTCAGACTGTCTTATCGGGGAGCCAGCTGCACCCTTTTTGCTGTCTGTGAGCCCACAATGATCCTACCAGCAGAACAGACTAACTGCTTCCCAAGGTCATAACTGGTTAGACGGGAAGCAGGCCCACAGCTCAAGGATGTCAAACCGGATTCTCCTTTCTGGGGACCAGAGTTTAAGATGATCGATCTGGGTAGGCTGCAGGTTTAGACAAAGGTGATGTGCAGTTGGAAAGTGAGGGAAGGCATGTTCACGGCCCTGCAGTGAGGCGTGTCTGCTGGAGAGTGATGAAGAGGAACCTGCAGGATGAGAGGCTGGAGGCCATGGTTTCCCGGGGAGAAAGAAACAGAAGGAGCGAAAGCACGGCTTCCTCGTTCCTCATGAGACTAATTACTTCTCCTCTCTGGCTCCAGGAGACTTCTCTTTGTTCACAAATCGCCTCCCCCACCGTTACTCCTTAAACTTAAAATAGCACTACTGTTGTTTTTGTTTTTGTTTTTCCTCACCAGGAAAAGGCCTTTAGACAGCAACAAGGTTACAGCTAAGCCCTCCTGTTCTCTCAGCTGGGCTCAGGGGTCCAGACACCCAAACAACCAATTCCTAGCTTTGCACCCTCCGTCCAAACACCTGGATTCACAGTAATGGATCCCTCCTGTGTAAAATGATAATAGCCTCGCCTAGCTTATGGAGTCATTTGAAAGACTGAGTGAGGTAAGGGTGGACAGGAGCTCTGAGCACAGAGAAGCCATGTGGCCAGTGCAGAAAGGTGAGGTACAAGTCAAGAACCAGCCCTTTGGGTAGAGCCCAGCAAGCACAAGAAAAAGAAGCCTGAGGGGACAGGCTTTTCCTTCTTCTTATCCTTTCATCTCATTTGTATCAGTTTTTCAAAAGCAGCAAGGGAGCAACGGAATGTTCTGGAGCTCCATTCTAATGAGATCATCAGACTAGAGAGAACGCGTAGGGAGGCCCAGTGCAGTAGCGTTCCTGTGAAGGAGAAGCTGCAAAGGACTCAAATGGCCAGCACTGTGCTTTGCTTTGTCCGCATAATGGAACGTCCCAGAGATGCAAAGGGTGATGGTACAGAGGTGCTGTGTTGGGAGTTCAAGTCCACCCTTAGCTACATGTTAAGTACAAGGCCCCTGAGACCCTGCCTGAAAAAAAAAAAAATGTGGCTGATAAAAAGACACAATATTTAATTTAAAAACTTATGCTGGGTATGGGCTAGAGAGATAACTCAGTGGTTAAGAACATTGGTTGCTCTTGCAAGGGAGCTGGGCATAGTGGCACAGGCCTTTAATCCCAGCACTCCAGAGGCAGAGGCAGGCAGATCTCTGTGAATTGGAGGCCAGCCTCAACTACATAGTGAGTCTTAGGACAGCCAATGCTACGGAAAGACATCTTGTCTCAAAAACCAATCAATTAATTAATAAGAAAACAAATATAAAAAATTATGTCAGGCATAGTAACACCCATTAATCCTTTCACTCAGGAGACAAGGCAGACAGGCCTCTGTAAGGTCCAGGCTCGCTGGCCAGGACTACATAGTGAGATCTAGACTCCAAAATCCATATACATATATTTTGTGTGCACAGGCGTGTCTGGTGAGCACGGGTGCCCACATGTCACTGTGGGCACATGGTGGCCGAAGGATGACCTGCAAGACGCTGCTCTTGACTGCCATTGTGTAAGTTCAACCTCAGGTCATCAGATATGGCCTGAGCCGCTTTGCCAGCCCCAAGCCACAATATTTTTAAATAAGAAAAAGCATGGGATATAATTCAAGATGTTGGGGCTGGAGAGAGGGCTCAGTGGTTAAGAGCAGTGGCTGCTCTTCCGGGGGACCCGGGTTTGATGCCCAGCACCCACATGGCAGTTCACAACTCTGTGTAATTCCAGTTCCAACACCCTCATGCAGACACGCATGTGGGCAAGGCACCTACTGCGTATGAAATTAAAAGTAAATAAATCATTAAAAAATAATTCGAGGCGTTATGTTGTAGAACACAAAGTTTGTCTAAAAAAATGTTAAGGTAAAACTTCAATATATCAAGTAACTTCCTCCCGTTCTTTCACTTCCCAGCCCCACACGGCAGACCACCTGCCCTTCAAAGCGTCCCTCTCTCTGCCTTCGGAGCTACTTGGGTAGAAATGAAAAGTATGAAGCATTTGTGTAAGCACCTGTCCTGAGGCTTCCAAAGCTAAAGCTGTTAAAGATTAGATACCCACACCACTCTCCAGGTGGAAAGGATTTCAAAAATACCGCCAAACCCAAGAATGGTGTGTGTCTCGGGTCATAGCGCATCGGGCGATTTTTTTTTTCTATACAGTCTCACATATTCTTAGAAGTTTCCATAATGTACACGAACAGTATCATTAAGGTATTTTCCTGGAGGCGCTATACTTTGGATGTTACTTCCCCTTACGTTGTGCTCGTATTGGGTTCAACCCGATTTCCTCACCCGCACGGAACAGGCGAATGTCACCTGGTTGCCTAGCTGTCTGTGAAGTAGGCTGCTTCAGGCCTTTTACAGGGAAGGGAAGCGGCCAGGAGCCCCGTGGAAACGCTCCACGGCTCACCAGTGCTCTCTAGTGGGCAGAGCGGGTCAGTGCCTGGTCTAGCTAAACCACTGCGCGTATCCCAACAGCCAAGGTCATGCTCAAAGGCTGGTTTCCTGTCACTGTTATCCCTACATTCCGTGTGCTTGATGCCAGCATCAGGTGAGAAGCCAGCTCCCACACAGGCCATGGTCTTGGTTTACCTAGACTGACCCCAGTGGCTGCAGGCTCGGGTGAACAACTCGAACTGCTCCGAAGCGGATGTTCCCAGGTCCTCTTTAACAACTGCTGGGGGCAGGGGGAGGGGAGGGCAGCTTTCCTGTCCGGTGAAGAGGACTGGTGGTCAGGACTGGGGTAGGGACAGTAGAATCCAAGTTTCAAGAAGTCACAGTCATCCTAATCATGAAAGCTTTAGCCTTGCGTCGGTTGGAGAGAGTGGCTCAGCGGTTAAGAGCTCTGGATGCTCTTAGAGACCTGGGTTTGATTCCCGACACCCCACACTGTGGCTCTGGATCATTCATACACGCACATAGGACACCACGTGCATGCAGGCAAAGCACTTATACATTCAAAATAAAGTAGATCTGTTTGTTGTTTTTTGAGACAGGCTCTCTCGGTTACATAGCTCTGGCTTCCTGGCTGTCCTATTTATGTAAATCAGGCTGGCCCCAAACTCACAGAAATCCACCTGTCTCTGCCTCCTGAATACTGAATACCAACCATAAAATTGTGGTGGTGTGAATACTAATGGCTGTCATAGGTTCATATATTTTAATGTTTAATCACCAGGGAGTAGCTCGACTTGAAAGGGTTAGAAGGATTAAGAGTTATGGCCTTGTTGGAGAACGTATGTCACTGGGGATGGGCTTTAAGGTTTCAAAAGCCTGTGACACACCCAGCTGCAGTATTCGGTATTTTTTAAGATACAATCTTTCCTTTTCCCAAGATCTCAGATTAATAAATATCACAAATATAAAACATACTGCAAACCTTAAAATCCTGCAGTCCTTACCAATTTAAACACTTTAAAACTTCACTTTCTATGAAATCCCAAAGTCTCTTTTAAAGCCCAAAATCCTCTTTTAAAAATGCAAAGTCTCTCAACTGTAGGCTCCTATAAAAAAAAAAAAAAAAAAAAAAAAAAAAAAAAAAAAAAAAA
>NW_026591598.1:8500556-8500878 GCF_907164565.1 Psammomys obesus | reverse complement strand
AAAAAAAAAAAAAAAAAAAAAAAAAAAAAAAAAAAAAAAGTTAAACAGTTTCTTAACTTCAACAGGGAAGATCCATGCCTTGAGGTACCGGTGCACTCCATTGATCCCAGTACTTGGGAGGCGAAGGCAGGCACAGCTCTGTGAGTGTGAGGCCAGCCTGGCCTACAAAGCAAGTTCCAGGACAGTCAGGGCTGTTACACAGAGAAACCCTATCTTGGAAAAAGCAAAAAGAAAGAGAGAGAGAGAGAGAGAGAGAGAGAGAGAGAGAGAGAGAGAGAAAGAAAGAAAGAAAGAAAGAAAGAAAGAAAGAAAGAAAGAAAGA
>NW_026591598.1:8483357-8500546 GCF_907164565.1 Psammomys obesus | reverse complement strand
AGAAAGAAAGAAAGAAAGAAAGAAAGAAAGAAAGAAAGAAAGAAAGAAAGAAATGAGGGTGGAACCAGGGCACAGTCACAGTCAACAAAGCAAAACCAAACTCCAACAGTATAAATAATTTAACATCCAATGTCTGGGATTCATTCAGGATCTTCTGAGTTCCTCCAGGCTTGGGTCACTTCTCCAGCTCTGCCCACTGGAGCACACAGCCTGTCTTCTGGTTCCACTCCACCGCTGCTGCTGTTTTGGGTGGTCATCCCATGGTACTGTCATTTCCAAACCACTGGAGTCTTCTGCTTCCAATAGTTCCCATGAGCTCTGTTCATGGTGCAAAGCCTCAATTTTTCTCCATGACCCCTTCAATCCTGGGGCTTCCACTGCCACTCTGGCTGCACCTTCACCAATGGCCTCTTGTGACCTCTCCCAGTGCCAAGCCTCAGCTGCTCTCCATGACTCCTTCGTGTCTTCAAAACCAGTACCACCCAGGAGACGCTTACATATGACCAAGCTTGGCTGCCTGCACAGGGTACAACCTTGGCCACCTTTGAACACAGCTTACACGTGCTGACTGAGGAAACACTTTCCAGATTTCATCTCAGTGATGCCGTCCTCTTCTTAATCACAGCTGATTCTTCAGCCCCAGTAGACTGGCATCCACTGTTCCATTGAAAGAAAGGTTCTATCTTAGAGGTTCTAGCCTCTTCTTAATCCTGGTGGATTCTTCAGCTCCTGTTGACCAGACACCATAGATTGTTGTATGTCCAACTGGCAAAGGGTCACTTGTGCTGGCTAATTTTATGTCAAACTGACACAGGCCAGAGTCATCTGAGAAGAGAGAACCCCAATTTGAAAAAAAAAAAAAAAAAAAAAAAAAAAGCTTCCATAACACTGGACTGTAGGCACACCTATAGAGTATTTTCTTAATTAGTGATTGATGGGGAAGAGTCTAACCTATGGTGGGTGGTGCCTGGGCTTGTGGTCCTGGGTTCTATACAAAAGCAGGCTGAGCAAGCCATGAGGAGCAAGCCAGTAAGCAGCATTCCTCCATGGCCTCTGCATCAGCTCCTGCCTCCAGGTTTCTGCCCTGTCTGAGACCATCCTCTAGTTGCTTTTAATTATGAAATGTTACATAGACCTGTGAGTGAAATAAACCCTTTCCTCCCCAAGATGCTTTTGGTCATGGTGTTTCATCATAGCAATAGTAACCCTAACTAAAACAAATATAAATTATATACATATCAGCCTGGAGGTACTGGCACATACTTTTAATCCCAGAACTCAGGAGGCAGAGGCAGTTGGGTCTTTGTGAGTTCAAAGTCAGCCTGGTATACAGAGCAAGTTTCAGGATAGCCAAAGCTACACAGAGAAACTTTGTCTCTTTTTAATTAATTAAAAAGAAAAGGAGGAGCTAGAAGCCAGGTATGGAGACTCAAGCCTGTAATACCTGGGGCTGGAGGATTGCTGGGAGTGTAATGAAGCTGGGGCAGGAGGGTTGCTGGGAGTATTAGGACAGCATAGGTTACACAAGTAGTTTCACACCAGCCTGTTTACAGAATGAGGCCCTATTTCAAAAATAAAACAGATCAAGGGCTGGTGAGGGAGCTCGGTGGATAAAATGAAGACCCGAGCTCTAAACCCGAGCACCTGTGTAGCTGGCTGGGCATGGCAGCACTCACCTGTCATCCCAGCACTGAGAAGTGAGGGCAGGAGGATCTGCAAGCCCACCGGCCAGCCCTTCTCACCAATCACAGAACGCCAGACTAAGTGAGAGCCCCTGTCTCAAAAACCAAGGTAGAGTCGGGTGTGATGGCATGAAGTTTGAGGCTAGCCTGGTTCACATGGCAAGCTCCATGCTAGCCAGGGCCACATAGTTAGACCTTTTCTCAAAAATAAATACATAAATAAAATATAAAAAGGAGCTGGGCGTGGTGGCGCACTCCTTTAGTCCCAGCGCTCAGGGAGGCAGAGGCAGGTGGATCTCAGTGAGTTCGAGGCCAGCCTGGTCTACAAAGTGACTCCAGGACAGCCAAGGCTACATAGAGAAACCCTGTCTAAAAAAAAAAAAAAAAAAGAAGGATGGAGAATGAATGATAGAGGATGACACCCAACCAGGACCTCTGGTTTCCACAGGCACACACACAGGTGTGCAAACATACACATCCGACATGCACACTCACACCAAAAATAAGATAAAAACTAATGGGGCAGTATGCATAGAAGCCATTAAGATAATGTGTGCATCTTTGTAAAGATTTATGTAACCTTTGTTTGTTTTGGGGTTTTTTTTAGATTTTATTTATTTGTGCATGTATAGGTGTTGTGCCGGCACGTAAGTCTGTGCCACATGTATGCCTAGTGCCCACAGTGGCCAGGAAAGAACATCAGGTCCCTTGGAATTTTAGTTACAGATAGTTGTAAGCCACTCTGCGGGCGTTGGGAATCAAAGCCATCTCCTCCGGAAGAGCAAACAGCTACTGCTCTTAACTTCCAAGCCATCTCTCCAGCCCCAGGTTTCTGTTTTTATTTTATTTTATTTTTTTTAAATTTTTCGAGACAGGGTTTCTCTGTGAACTCAGAGATCAGAGATGCGCCTGCCTCTGCCTCGGGAGTGCTGGGGTCAAAGGTGTGTGCCACCACACCTGGCTTTCTTTTCCCATTTTCATTTTGAGACAGGCTCTTACTCAGTTGCCTAGGCTGGTCTTGAACTTGTAATTCTCCTGTCCCAGACTTCTGAGCTGCCACAGATTTTAGACCCATGCTACCAGGAGAACACAAAACAAAGCAGGGGAACAGAGCCAAAGGAAGGACATTCTGTGGCCTTCGAGCTTGTTCCTAATCTCAAGCCTCAACTCTTGGATAGACTCTCTACAGTTTATGCCTCAAGTTTCAGGTACCTACGACATATATATATATATATATATTTCTCTCTCTCTCCCTCTCCCTTTCTCCCTTCCTAACAACCCAAAGAATCCTTATTTGGCAAATGTGTCAGTCAGGGTCCCAACTGAAAACAGATGGCACACTCAAATTAGAATACTCTGAAGAGGGTTTGTTCACCACATTGAGGGTGGGTGTAGGGGGACTCACAAGGGATGGTGTGGTGACCTGAGACTAGTAGCAGCTACCCTCAGGCCTGAGGGGACAGGAGAGATTGTTACCTGATCCCTGAGGGAGAGATGCCTGCTGGGAAGACCAACCCAACGAGACTGTCAATCAAAGCACTTGGCAACCTGGGAAGGGAAAGCAAAGAGTACAAAGCCTTCTCAAAGCCCTCTGGCTCCTGTCGCTTCACCCGCCCATCTCCTTGGCTGAGCCCAACCAGAAGCCAGAAGATAAAGAGGCTGTGTCTGACGCAGACAGACACAGAACAGGGCCAAGAAGAGACAAGTGTGGGTGTAAGGAGTGCCCGGCAGATGGTTAGCTTTTCCAGAAAGGGGACAGCCTGCCTTGGATCCCTCTCACGACCCCACACGCTGGTCATTTGGAACCTCACAATAAAACATTTACTTTTAATTTTTTGTGGTGCTTGGGGAATGAGTCAGTGGCATGCCAAGCTCTCTGCTGGTGAGCAGTATTGCCAACCGTCAGAGTTTTAGGGGCTGTGATTTTGTTTTGTTTTCATTTTCCTGGTTGGCCTGGAACTCAGTATGTTGGCCAGACTGGACTTGCTCTTTTTTTTTTAAATTCACATCCTGACTGAAGCCCTCCCCCTTTCCTCCCAGTTCCCCCCTTGAACACTCCTCTCCCCCGTTCTCCCTTTTCTTTCTCCTCAGAGAAGGGGAGAGATTACCCCATAGATACCAACCTGTCCTTGCACATTAAGTCACTGCAGGACTAGTCTCGCACTGAGACCAGACAAGACAGCCCAGTTAGGGGAACGAGATCCAAAGGGAGGCCTCAGAGCCAGAGAGGGCCCCCACCTCCAGTTGTTGGGGGAGCCATATGATGACCAAGCTGTGCATCTGCTACACCTGTGAGGACTTGCTTTTGAGTGGTCCTGTCTGCCTCTTCTCGTGTTGGGATGACAGGAGGGAGAGAAGGAAGGAAAGAAGGGTAAATATTGATACTGATAGGTATAAGGGTCATTCTCTTAAAGATGTCAGAACTCACTTAGGCAGCAAGAGGGATAAGTGTTTGGGGAAAGAAGAGACAGATGTCTGTGTGACCAGATGAGACAACTGGATGCAGCTCAGCCCTGTCCTCAGGGCACTGCTGGGCCCCTGCCAGCAGTGGGGAATTCCAGAAGCTTCTCTGGCTTGCTGCAGAAGGAATCCAACATCTCCTGTGGAGAGAAAGAGGAGTCATGAAGGGGCTGTTTAGTGGTGCTGGCACCTGGGGCCACACTGGCCTGAGGACAGGGGTCTGTGGGGGTAATGGAGCTAGGTGGCAGATCAACAGCCTAAAGGTAGCACAGGACTCTCTGGCCAAGCGGGAAACTGGGCTTTCCCCACAAAGTCAGTGGGACTGGCTAAGTGGCTTCTTCTTAGACTCTGAATCTAGAAAGTGCTCGTCAATGGGGGTCGTCTCTATTTCTAGCCTGGACTTGCTTTGTAGACCAGGCTGGCCTCAAACTCAGCAGAGATCCGCCTGCCTCTGCCTCCCTGAGTGCTGGGATGACAGGTGTGAGCCACTGCACACAGGGTCTTTAGAGACCCCTGAGCTATTTCCTAGGGCTCCTGCTCACCTCTCAAACCCAGCTTAGTTAGACCTTTGAACCTCTCCTGAAGGCCTTCATTATCAGACAGAAGTACTACTGCATGCAAAACGCCTAATAAGAGCAGCTGGTATTTACTGAGCACGCTATAGCTGCCTGTCTGAGCTAGTTTCCAGAAGAGAGCCATCTCAATTAATCCTCATGGGAGCTTTCTGAAGTAGGTGCTGTCAATGCCCAGGGTGTGCTGTGATTGGCACCCCAAATGCACAAACACGTGGTACTGTGAGTTAACTCTGTGGGCCACTCCTTTATCCATCTCTGAGTAGAAAAAAAAAACAAAAAACAAAAACAAACAACTAGTTTCAAAAGAACGCCTTACTTTAAGTTCACGCAAACAATCAAAAGACGGAGACAGGACCCAAAGCCAGGTCTGACGGAGCCCAAGTCTGTGTTCTCGGACCTACAGTGTTTCCCTGTAACCGCGGCATGTGCTGCCTCACAATAACATAGTGGCTGGAGAAGGTCCTGGGTGGACTCTGTAACGTTACGCACGTGCTGGCATCACAGTGAGGCTAATTTCCCCACAAATAAAGACTCTCTCTCACTGTCAACAATGCTCTCAGTCAGGTTTTCGTAGTTAAAACTCATTTGGTGGCCATTGTGGCTCCAGAGCCCCAGAGAGATGGCAAACACTTGAAAAAGAATCCCATTAGCGCTAATCAGCGTGAGATCAAAAACACAGTGTGATGGACAAAATGCAGAAAACAAAAGAACTGACTGGAAGTTTCTGGTAAGATGCTCAGACCATTAACCGGCTGCATACCCCACTTCAAACAAGGCCGTCTTTGGCCACCTGGAAACCCGGCCAGGTCCTCATTTCCTTTGTTAAATGTTCCATATGATACCTAGCCTAAGCCCAGAATGAACACGTCTTTTTACAAGAACCAGTGTGCTTAATTCTCACAACGGTGGGTGTCCTTGTCATCTCCGTTTTACAGATGAGGAAACCAAGTCATCTGTCTGATGTCATATAACTGCTAATAGGTGGTGCTAGGGTTCCAACCCTTGGGCCAACCTTCCCCCCCAATCCCCACCCCGGGACATGTACTCTTACCAACTGCCACTCTGTAGTTTGATGTGTAGTCAAGTGAAGAAAAAGAGGAGCGGAAGGTAGTGCTAGAAAGGCAAATGGGCTGAAGAGCACCACCAAGCCCAGCCCCCTGTCTCTTTTATGATAGACTCTGTATGCTCCAGTCCTGTGGAAGGCAGATCTCCCCCCACCCACCCAAAGGTGTGGAAATTGTGGGGGCGCAGTGGTGCACGCCTGTGATCCCAGCACTCTGGGAGGCAGAGGCAGGCAGATCTCTGTGAGTTTGAGGCCAGCCTGGATTACAAAGTGAGTGCAGGATAGCCAAGGATACACAGAGAAATCCTGTAGCAACCCCTCTTCACAAAAAAGTGTCGGAATTAGGATTGGGGCTCCGTAGTAGAGCCTGTGTTTAGTGTGATTGAGGTCCTGTGTTCAATCTTCAATCCCCCACCAAAAGCACATACACTGTGCGATGAGCAAGGGCCAGGGCTCCCTTCCAGAGTCCCCCTCTAGTCCTTCAATAACTCCCTGGGGGGGAGGAGGAATTCTTCTTTTCCATTTGCTCCAGCAAAATTCTAAGACTGCTCGAATCAATTGCCTTGGTCCAGCACTTAACATTGACCCAGTGATGAGGCTGTGCTGGCCAGCCAGGGATGCGTAATCGGATGTCCTGGCCAGCCAGGCCTGGGTCAGATACACACTGCTGCACCAGGCCCCAGAGTGAGAAGGGATGGTAGTTCCCCAGAGAACTGACGTGCTAAGAAGACGGGATATGAATGCTGAGCAGGCAAAAATGACAGATGCCTGGTCCAGAGATTCAGGTAATGACACTGGTAATTACAACCCACAGTGATGGATGAAATGATGGGAAGAAAGTGGCACTGGGAGAGAGTGAGGGAGACATCTAACCCCCAGGAAGTGGCTGATAAGCTGAGACCCCAGGAGGAGAGGCATCCAGGGCAAGGAGAGAATGAGGCAGGGAAGGAAGATAGAGCAGGCAAATTGAAGTGTGTGGAATTATGGGCTGAAAAGTGACAAGGAGCCGTGAGAATGAAGGTGAGGGAAAACGCACTGGGCAGCTTCAAGTGTGCCTGAGCCAAAGGGAGGGAAGATGGATTTGGAGCTGAAGAAGAGACTGAAGGTTTCGGGTTGGAAAGCTGATTTTGAAAGGGGAAGGGTCATCTTTCTGGTCACATAACCCAGAGAGTGGGTTATGTGAGTGTGAGGTTTAGGAATAGTCTCTGGGCAGAGATCTCAGAGTGGTGAGCACAAAGAAGACCGACACAGGACTTCGAATAGTCCTTGAGTGAAGAAGAGATAGCCCTGGGTGAAAGGGCGAGGGTAAACACGCTCTTCACGGAGCCATGTCCAGAGCAGGGTGCGGTGACCCCCAACTGTAATCCCAGCACTCTGGAGTCTGTAGCTGGAATTTAAGGACTAAAATTAAAGGGCAAAGACATGGATTCGCACACACTGCAGATACGTACATTCTCCCCAAAAGACCTGCAATATCACTAAAGCCCAAACTAAGTAGCAGTAAAAGATCGAGTAATTCCAACCAAATGTACAGCTGGGAGAAACAGGACCTAAGTCTACCAGAAAGGCATACGTGAGAGTGTTCATAAAACCATCACTCAAAACAGGCACCAGCTGCAAACAAACCAAATATCGATTGTCCTGTGTTCGTTGATTTTCAGAAATGAGCCCCCAAAGTATACTGTTTGGACTTCAAACTGAGCCCCTGGGGAGCAGCACAGGCAGGGAGAGGCTTTCTCTAGAGTGCCCTGTCTACGTACCCAGATGGGTTCTCAAAGGACCTTGGGTTATGGTGAACCCTGCCACACATTCTATAAGTTCAAGGGATTGACCTAACTGGGGTGACAGGAATGAAGAAAGTGTGGGAACACAGACATGGACATAGAAGAGCTGGGGTTGTTAAACCTGAGGACTGAGGGGAGAAAAGACCAAATCCACAACTGACTAATTAAAGCAAGCTGGGGTACACCTGGGACTGGCCAGCCACCTACCTCACCCGAACAGTCAAGATTAAAGAGAGCAGCCCCTGCTGGCCTCTTGAAGTCCTGTTGAGAACATGTTTTGCAGTTTACATCAGATCTAAGAAACAGGAAATTTTGTTTTGTTTTGGTTTGGTTTGGTTTTGGTTTTTGGTTTTTGGTTTTTGGCTTTTTGAGACATGGTTTCTCTGTGTAGTCCTGGCTGTCTGGAACTCACTTTGTAGACCTGGCTGGCCTTGAACTCACAGAGATCTGTAATGGAAGTTTTGGTTTCTTTAAAAACTCAGTTATGTTATATAAATATGTTTTTGTTTTAATCCCTAGTATGGGATTTTAGTTTGGGCTTTGTCCACAGCTGATAATTGCCTCCTTCGGGGTGTGGTCTTTGCCAGCTGCTAACGGCCTGCCTCATGCAGCACAGAGAGGGCCATAGTCTAGGACTCTGAGGGAAATAAGTAGGAGAGGCCAGAAAGGGTAGCATGTGCTGGTTCTCCTCCTGCCTGGGCTGTCACCCAGCAGCCCACAAAGTCAGAAGGGACATGAGACAAGGATCGTGCCTAGAATATCCTAGAATGGCTGGTGAGCAATGTACAGGGATCACACAGCCCGGAACCAGCCGGTGGAAGAATTCAACTTTAATTCCAGAGAACAAAGGTTATATACCTTTTTGGGGAGAAGGTGGGGGTCTCCAAGGGCAGGTGTACATAATTGGTTGGAACTAAGCACCTTCAAGGATACTTGATTTGCATTAAATAGCAGGCTGCTATCATATGAATGGAAACATGGTACCTAATTTTCATATAGGGGAGGGGAGGGGAGAGCTAGCAGGGAGCTGTGTCATTGGCCATCTATCAAATGTGGTTAGGGGCGTCTGCGTCTAAAGACACTCTCCAGATGAAGCCAGGCAGAGAGCAGGAGGCCCTGCTGGGGAAGGGAGTCCTGCCTTTAGCGCCGAGCTCAGAATGGCTATCCTGACTAGAAGAACCACAGCCTCAACCAGCAGGGTGCCTCCAAGAGGCATGTGTCTCATGGAAGTTTGGAGAGACCAGAGACAGACAGCCTGGCAGTTTGGAGAAATGCGGGAGAGACGTTTTGTGGCGCGGCTTGGGGGAGACTGTTTACTGCGTTTTCTGTTGATGGAGATTGGTATAGCTCTAAAGGAACCCATCAGCCCTAAACAGCCAGAAGTAAAGCTGTCTCCGTTCCCTCTGCCCACTGTCCTTCTCCTACCTACGGTTGGGGATGTTGGGAGAGGCTTTAAAGAATTCCAAATAAAATACATTTTTAAAAACAAGCCTGAGAGAGGGTTGATACGGGTGAAGGAATTCCTCTTTTCTGGGGGGAAAGAGATAGGGAAGGGAGAAGGAGGAGAAAGGGAGACTGGGAGGAGAGGGGGGAGGGGGCAACCTTGTGATGTAAAGTCAATAAACTGAAATAAAACAAAACCAAAAAACAAAAGAAAACAACAACAACAACAACAAAAAACACAAGGCCAATAGAGATCCACCAGCCTCTGCCTCCGGAGTGCTGGGATTAAAGGTGTGCATCAGCTCCATGCAGGGATTTATACTTAATCACAAATAAAAACTTGCTAGGATTTAACTCAGGATGGGAGCTTTTTCTTTATCTACAAACAGAAACCTTAACCTGCACAGGACAAACGGGAACTTCTTAATTACAAATAGAAACTTAACTAGCAAAGACTTAACACGGGACAACAGGATCTCATTCTTAACTGTCTTAATTGCCAACAGAACACTTAACCTGCAAGGTATATTTTTCCTGTTTTGGTCTTGCATTAACTTCCAAGGTATATTGTTCCTGCTTTGGTCTCACAGGATCTGGTAGGCTGAGCCATTCCTGTGGGTCTGAAACATGAGGTCCTTGCCATGGCTGAACTATAATAAACGGCACACAATCACAGAACTCTTTTCCTAAATTTCTCACCAATCCAGGAATATTGAAGCTGACCATAGAAAAGAAGACCAAAGTTGATCCTATACTCAGAACCTAGCCAATCTCTGTTCCACCTGCTCTCTGTTCTTGAGGTTTATTCATCTCCTCTGAAAAACAATTTACCCTTCCTTTAAAATTACCTATTGCTGGGCTGGAGAGATGGCTCAGAGGTTACGAGGTCCTGAGTTCAATTCCCAGCAACCACCTGGTGGTTCACAACCATCTATAATGAGATCTGGTGCCCTCTTCTGGTGTGCAGGTGTACATGCAGGCAGAACACTGTATACATAACAAACAAATCCTTTTTAAAAATTACCTATAGGGGCTGGGGAGATGGCTCAGATGTTAAGAGCACTGGCTGCTCTTCCAGAGGTCCTGAGTTCAATTCCCAGCAACCACATGGTGGCTCACAACCATCTATACCCTCTACTGCCCTCTTCTGACCTGCAGGTGTACATGCAGATAGAGCACTGATATGCATAAAATAAATATATAAAAATCTAAAAAAAAAAAAAATTACCTATAGCTTCCATGTCCCTCTTCCTGTGAAGTGGGTACGAGCTACAAAATCCCACTGGCTTACCGAGTACTTTCTTCCTTGTAATATACTCAAGCACAAAATAAATTTACGTGCCTTGTCTGTTAGTTTATTTCAGTAGTTTTAATTAGTGAGCCTTCAGATGGCAGAAGAAAGCTCTTTTTGCCCATACATGTGTATTCCAAAGAGTAGCAGCCCACACCCGCCCCCCCACACCTTCCAGAGAATTAGGTACTTACATGAATGAAAGAAGCCAGATCAAAATTATACATATCATAAGATCCACTGGCACCTGACTATAACCCTAGTTATATATACCTTTGAAGGCAAAGGTAGAAGGATCAAAAGTTCAAATTCACCCTTAGCTATGTAAGCAAGGTTGAGGGTAATCTAAGCTACATAAGACCCTGTCTCAAAAAACAGGGCCAGCCAACTGCCTCGGGGCAAATGCATTTGTCTCCAAGCCTAACCTGAATTTGATCTCTGAGGCCAGCATAGCAAAGGGAGAGAATCAACTTGCAAAGGTTGTCACCCTATCCTCCATCCACACACTCTGGCACTCACAGCCAGACACATACTACACAAAATAAGTCAATGTAATTGTAAAAAGCTTGAATGTAAGGCACAGGAAAAGACACACACCACATAAACCCGTTCATAAAAAGCTACAAAACGATAGGCAATGGTGGCACACAACTTTAATCTCAGCAGTTGGGAGGCAGAAGCAGGTGAATCTCTGTGAGTTCGAGGCCAGCCTGATCTACAGTGTACCAAGACAGTCCTGGTACAGAATACACAGAAATAAACTGAAGGAGGCAGAGGCAGGTGGATCTCTGTTGGCCTTGGGTTTTTGTTGTTGTTGTTTTGTTTTTTGATTTTGTTTTAATCTCTTTTTTTGTTTTATTTCAGTTTATTTACTCAAAAAATAAATAAATAAATAAAAATTAAAAAAACAGAAACAAAAGGAATCCCAAATAAAATCGATTTTATATTTTATAAATATAAAAAAAATCTATTTTAGGTATATCAGGTCGCTAAAAACTGATATAACTAACTGGTGGCAACGGAAGTCAGCATAATTCTTTTTATAGTAGGAGGAGTTGCCAGGCATGGTGGCACATGCCTTTAATCCCAGCACTCAGGGAGGCAGAGACAGGCAGATCACTGAATTCCAGTCCAGCCTAGTCTACAGAGTAAGTTTGAAGCTAGCTAAGGCTACACAGAGAAACCATGTCTCAAAAAAAAAAAAAATTAGGAAAACCAAAATAAATAAGCAAATAAAAATTAATAAGTCTTTAAAAATATATATATAGCAGCTGAAGTGTGTACTTTGTAGCCTGAGCACTCAGGAGGCTGAGGCAGGAGAATTGGTTATGAGTTTAAGATGAATGTGCATTACGGAGAAAGACCTTGTTTCCAAAAAATGAAGAATTTCTCATATAGAGGGAGAACAGCTGTGCTCCAGCACCTGCCCAGCATGCAGAGGCCGTGAGCTTCATCATTAGCACCATCCCGAAAACATAGCTGAGCCCTCAAGGTGGCTCAGCGTGTATCGGCACTTGAAGTACAAGCCTGGTGTGACCAGCATGAGGGCGGAAGGAGAGAACCAACTTCACAAAGCTGTCTGGTGACCCCCACAGGTGGGTCCTGACACACCTTCCCAGGTTACGCACGCACTTTTTTCCAAGTGCATACTACTGTGTCTGTTTTGCACCTGTGAGGGCTTATTCCTTCCCCTCAGAGACAGTACAAAGCTCAGGACTGTGGGTATTTTGTAGTCTACCCCTTGATCCAGCTTGATAATGAAGAACCCAAGGCCAGAGGCTCTCTTTAATTTTCCCTTCCCTGTCTGAAGTGTTTGCCGAGGGGCTGAGAGAAAAGCAGGTCCACAGTACCTGGGAGCCACCCACGAGCTCAGAACAGCCCTTGTCAGCACACTCTCAAAGGCCTCCTGCTGAGGGAGCCGGGGGACACAAACACAATACATCATCCCTGTACTTTTTTTTCAAGACTTAAAAAAAAAAAAAAAAAATGTATGTGTGAGTCTAAGAGGCCAGAAGAGGGTGTCAGATCCCCTGGAGCTGGGGTTAAAGGTTGTGAGCCACCCAGTGTGGGTCTCGGGAACCAAACTCCAGACCTCTGGAAGAGAAGCAAGTGCTCTTAACTGCTGAACAGCCTCTCTAGCCCCCATCTTCTTGTTACTTGTTTTTTGTTTCTCAAGACGGGGTTTCTCTCTGAATCCCTTTCCTGGGGCTGTCCTGCCTGGGGCTTGCTTTGTAGACCAGGCTGGCCTCAAACTCACAGAGATCCACCTGCCTCTGCCTCCCAGGTGCTGGGATTAAAGGCGTGCCACCATGCCTGACTATCCCTCATTCTGTTAAAATCAGCCAAGCAAGAGGTTGGGAGCATGGTGGCAAATGCCTTTCATTCCAGCACTCAGGGAAGCAAAGGCAGGCAGATCTCTTTGCGTTCAACTTGTGAGGCCAGCCTGGTCTACAAAGCGAGTCCAGGACAGCCAAGGTTACACAGAGAAACCCTGTCTTTGGGGGGAAAAAGAAAGGGAGGGGTGGGAGCCAGGCTGGGGGTCGATGGAAGAGCATGCCGCACATGTCTGAGCCCCTACACCACAAAAGAAAAGCAGGCTTGTGTTTGCCATGCTAGGGATTGAACCTGGAGTCTTCTAAATGGCTACGCATTCCTGTAACCCCAGCACTAGGCGACCTTGACAGGCAGATCCGGAGAGCTCACTGGCCCCTCAGCCTGACACTCTACCGCTGAGCCACAACCCTAACCGTTAGTCTTTTGAAACAAGGTTTCACCTGGTAACTCAGGCTAGCCTCAAATTCTCCACCATCCTTCCACCTCTGTCCAGGGTGCTGGGGTTACAGTCTCCGAGTGCCACGGTGACTGATGGGTCGCTTCAAGGGAAGTATGGATTCCTCAGGAGGGAAGCAGGATTCTCTGCAGCAGCCAAGGCAAACAGAAAGCCATAGGAAATAATCATGGAGACAAACAACCACCCTTTATGAACTGCCAGGTGCTTTGTGTGCACAACAGATTTTTTTTTTTTTAATTGCTATTTAAAACCACAACTGCCTGCAGCTACTTTTGTGTGGTCGGGGAGTGCCATAATTTTTCTCTGGGTAGATGGCTCTTTGTTTAGGAAAACACTTAATAAGTCGCTTTGGCATAAAGGATGAAGCTCCCCAGGGCTACAGCAAGACAAAGAGAGCTACAATACCCTGCAAATTAGAGTGGGAAACATTGGCAGTGGGAGAGGCAGAGGAGGCTAAAACTGGGGGGTTGGGGAGAGGCTGAAGGCCCTGTGCAGTTCATGGGGGCGCTGTTGCTGCTGTTTTCCCAGGCCCCTTTCTCCACAGAACCACCCCTCTGCCTGGCTAATCTCCCTCATCCTTCAGGTTTCACCTTTAAAAAAAAAAAAAAAAATCACTTCTCTCCATCTTACGATCTTCAAGAAGGCGGGAATGCTCCCAAGTGCTCCGCAAAAGGCACCGGTTGTATTGTGAAGTCAGGGGGAGGGAGCTAGTGGGAGACTAGGAGCATTTTATAATCCCTTTAAAAACATTCTACTGGCTGCAGACAGACCTCTACTTACCTCTTCATCCGCTGCCCTCCCTTTCAGGGTACTCAATAATATACTCTTCTTTTTTTAAAAAAAAAAAAATAATAATAATATATATGCGTTGGGACTGGGGAAATGGCTCAGTTCAGCAGGAGTGTTTGCTCTGCAAGCATAAAGACCTGAGTGTGGGTCCCTCGCACATACAGAAGAAGCCAGACTCGGATGTGGTGGGCTTGTAACTCCAGCTCCGAAGGACAGAGACAGTCAGATGCCAAGGGCTCGCTGGCCAGCCAACCTAGCTAAACCGGGAGCTTCCATTCTCTGTGAATAATCCGTCCTCAAAGCAGCCAGGCAGAGAGCGGAGAGCAGCAGGAGGCGTCTGGCAGCCCGCTTTGGCTTACTAATGCTTGTGGGTGCACTCAGGTGCAGGCATCACTGGTGCAGGCCTAAACGCAGAGAGCGAGACAGAGAGGGCGGGGCAGAATATTAGTTTTGGGACAGGGTCACGTGTAGCTTAGGCTGCCTTTGAACTCCTCACCCTCCTGTCTCCACATCCCTAGTACTGGAGTTACAGGTATGTGCCACCCGTTGCTTATTTATCATAAATGCTGGGATGGTTTTTATAGCCCCAGCTGGCCTAGAACTCACTAATGTAGAGCAGCTTGGCCTTGAACTCACAGAGAGTTTTCTGCCTCTGACTCTGAGTGCTGGGATTAGAGACATGCGCCACCGTGCTCAGCTGTAGAGAGAGTCTCCTTTTTATTTTTTCCAGAGTTTAACGTTTATTTTTATGTGGATAGGAATTCTGCCTGCATCTCTGTGCACCAGGTGTGGGCGTGCAGTACCCATAGAGGCCGGAAGGGTACCTGATCCCCTAGGACTGGAGTTACAGACAGTTGAAAGCCACCCTGTAGGTATAGGAAGTTAAATCTGGGTCTTCTGGGATAGCAGCCAGTGCTGTTAACTGCTGAGCCAGCTCTCCAGTTCTCATTCTCCTAAAAAAAAAAAAAAAAAAAAATTTAAGAAAAATAAAAAAGTGGGATCAGGGGGCCAGAGAACCTGCTCAGAGGATAAGAGTGCTTGTTGCTTTTGCAGAGGACCCAGTTTCAATTCCCAGCACCCACCTGGTGGTTTATAACTACCTGTAACTCCGGTTCCAGGGAATCCCATGTCCTCTTCTGACTTCTGTGGGCACCTGCACATACATACAACTAAAACAAGCCGCATAGTTATTAACGTACACCTGGATATATCATGGTAAACTCCTTAAAGAGTATCTAAAACTACACCCGTACTTATTCTAACTCTGGAGGGTGGGGACAATTGCGAGTGTCTATTTTACATTCAGCCTACTGGTTTATAAGCATCTGCCGTGATTTTCATCCTCTCTTCAGTGTTTCCCTCTCCCTGGCCTGTCCCACCTTCTGTGGTAGACCGGGTTTCCTTGGCATCCCGCCCTTCTCCTTTGTGACTCTCTCTGCACCTTTGCAAATGGCCTTCCTACTGCCATCCCCTTCCCCTCACCTACCCTGCTGCTCCCTTCAGTTGCCAAACTACAGGGACCAGGACCTCCTGACAACATGTGCCACAATGGCCGAATGACTAAATTCTTTCACCTTCCAGAGTGTTCGCCTGCCTAGAGAACATCTGTGTGCCACCTGTGTGTGCTACCCAGGCCTGACTCACAGCATCCCTGCTATTTCTCCCTCCCAGGGCTGGGTGAGCTGCCTTTTCTTGTTCTGGAGGCAAGTGGAAAAGCAGCTGCCCTTGCCCTCCGCTACCTCAGCCCTGAGGGACAACAACCTAAAAGGAGGTGCGAGCAGGTGTCAACCAATTACTGCCGCCTCCCAGGCACCCTGGCTGACCTTGGCAGGCTGGAGACTGTTTCTCTTCCATCTTTTCTTCTAGCAGCTGGGGAAGTAAAAGGATGAAGGCCTAATTGCTTTCACCTTGAGAAAAATCTGCTGCTGACCGTGTGCACAGAAAATGGCTCAGTTATCCAGCAGGGGGTTTGAAATTACATCAGATCAGGATGGCTGACATTTTCCCCGAGGCTCTCTGACTAACAATCCAGGAGAAGGGAGGCGGTTGGCCTCACACCCCTCCTCACTCTGCCTTACCAATCACACATTGTCTGTAAGCTCACTCTCTTGTTTCTGCCCAGAACCCCACAGGGAACCCTGTGTGCCAGTCTCTTCCCTACCCAGGCTGCTGTCACTAAGATCCTGCCTTCACTAGGTCTTGCCCAAGCCACAGCTAAGGCTGCTGGGAGAGAACTGGAGCTGCCACACAGGCCCCCGACTGCCAAGTGGATGCCGCTACTGACTCAGGCAGCCTCTCCCCGCTGAGTTCAGACGAGAAGAGTAATACCAGCTGTAGGAACTACCAGGGAGAGACACTGACAAGCCACATGTGCCTGATTCTGCCTGGACACTGACAATTAAGGCAGCGGATGAACTCTCACCATTTGTGATGAAAAGGAAACTTTAAAGCCGCACTGTCCCTAACCCCTGGGTCGTAGCCAGGACTGTGCTAAAGAGGAAGCTATGTGATTCAATAGAGCGGACTTGAATGGTCCTCATGTTAGCAAAGCCTATCACCAAAAGCTCAGCATCCCAGCCACTTGGGAACCACCCACACAGGGTACCTGTAACACTGGTTTAGATGAGCGAGGACTCAGAAAGCTTCAGCGCATTCCCCAGTCTCCCCCCGCCCCGAATCCCACACACAAAATTTCCTTTAAGAAAACCTGGGGGAACAGACAGATACTTGGGAAACTGAGAAAGGAGATCATGAATTGCAGAGCGGTGGTGGTGTTAGCCTTTAATCCCAGCATCTGGGAGGCAGAGGCAGGTGGAGCTCTATGAGTTTGAGGGCAGCCTGATCTACATAGTGAGTTCCAGGACATGTAGGGCTACTTAGAGAGACCCTGTCTAAATAATAATAATAATAACAACAACAACAATAGCCAAGTGGTGGTGGTAATGCGCCTGTAATCCCAGCACTCAGGAGGCAGAGGCGGGCGGATCTCTGTGAGTTTGAGGCCAGCCTGGTCTATAAACTGAGTTCCAGGACAGCCAGGACTGTTACACAGGGAAACTCTGTCTCAAAACAAACAAACAAAACAAAAACAAAAAACAGGGCTGGAGAGATGGTTCAGAAGTTAAGAGCAGTGACTGCTCTTCCAGAGGTCCTGAGTTCAATTCCTAATAACCACATGGTGGCTCACAACCATCTATAATGAGATCTGCTGGTCTTCTGGTCTTCGGGTGTACATTAAGACAGAACATTAGATACATAATAAATAGAAAGAAAGAAAGAAAGAAAGAAAGAAAGAAAGAAAGAAAGAAAGA
>NW_026591598.1:8481588-8483347 GCF_907164565.1 Psammomys obesus | reverse complement strand
GAAAGAAAGAAAGAAAGAAAGAAAGAAAGAAAGAAAGAAAGAAAGAAGAACCAAGGAATATTCTTTCCTAAAGTTAAAAATTAAAAATTCTGGGGATAAAACAGCCCACAGCTTTGGTCTAATCTAATCACTTTCTGGGTTTGGTCCTGTATTTGTGTTAGCCCAGAGCAGAGACACAACTTCATGTTATCACCCTCAGCGTCCTGAGGGGTTCACTTGGTCCAGCAGGCACCTTAACTAAGACCAAAGTGGGAATGTGAGGCTTCATTGCAGAAGGGAATTTCAGAAGTATCCAATATGAAGCAGATTTTCAGATTTTATTAAAGATACTTTTATATAGGCTTTAAGCATGAGGATTGGGAGAAAAAGAGGCACTCGCAAAGACATATGCATACACACATATGGGCTCTTCAAGGGAGAGTTGACAGAGGAGACAGGGAGAGAGAGAAGCTAGGAGGAAAAGGCAATGGGGAGATAGGCGAAGAGTAGGAGGGGAGGGAATGGGTGGCGAATTTGATCAAAACACATTATATGCACGTGTGATAGTCTCAAATATAAAAGATTTCATTTAGAAAGAGTAGGGTAAAGGTTGCCAAGAAATTTTTTTTCTTTCTTTTCTCTCTTTTCATAAGTAAGATGGCTGGGTGGTTCCAGCGATGTCTTGGATGGAATTATAATCTAATAAGGTAGAAGTGTGAGTCACTCCAGTTGCACATGGGGTTTAGGGCATGTTTCTCCCCCTCCCCCCAGTAAATGGGGTTCCTGGTGAGATTCCTAGAAAATTGCAGGTTTGTAGCTGGGAAGGAAGAAAGGCCTTGAGAATTTGCTAATTGTTCTGAAAGTCTTGCTTCTCTGCCAGTGAGAGGCTTCAGCTGAATTTTTTTTTTTTCGAGACTTATATTGCTGGCTGGTGGTGGTGCACACCTTTAATCCCAGCCTTTGGGAGACAGAGGGAAGCAGATCTCTAAGTTCCAGAGTAGCCAGGGCTACCAAAGAAACCTTGTCTCAAAAATAAAACAAAAATAAAACCTTCTATTTTTAAATTTTACATGTAGTGTACGTGAGCCTGTGTTGAGTATATGTACCGCCACGTGCCCACAGAAGCCCATGGAGGCCAGGTGAGGGGAGTTAGAGCTCCTGGAACCAGAGTTACAGGAGACTGTGAGCTGCCATGTGGGGGCTGGGATCCAAACTCCATCACTGTTCAAGAGCAGTCAGTGTCTTTAACCACTGCACCGTCTATCCAGCCTCCCCTCCCTTTCATGCTGACAGTTCCCCTGTCGTTCTATCCTGTCTCAAGTTAATTTCTCTGAACCTCAAATTCCTACACTTATTCACTTTGTGTGTATATGTATATATGCATGTTCATGTGTGTGCTTGCTTATGTGTGCATGTAGATGGGCACATGTGTACACGTATGTGGGTACGGGCATGTGGGGTATGTGTTTATGTGTGTTATGTGCAGGCCAGAAATTGACAGCAGGTACCTTCCTCCATCATTCAATCGTTCCCCATTTTATTAAGAAGTTTTGAATTACTTGTTGTTGTTTTGGTTTGGTTTCTCTGGAACTCAGTCTGTAAACCAGGCTGGCCTCTAACTCAGAGATCCAACGGCCTCGGCTTCCGCAGTGTTGGGATTAAAGGAATGTGCCACCACTGCCCTGCTAAATCACATTATTTATTTATTTATTTATTTATTTATCTATTTATCTATCTATCTATCTATCTATTTATTTATTTATTTATTTGTGTTGGGGGG
>NW_026591598.1:8217218-8481303 GCF_907164565.1 Psammomys obesus | reverse complement strand
TTTTTTTTTTTTTTTTTTTTTTTTTTTTTTTTTTTTTTTTTTTTTTACAATTCTCACTGGACTGGAGAGATAGCTCATAGGTTAAGAGCACTGCTTGCTCTTCCAGAGGTCCTGAGTTCAATTCCCAGCAATGACATGGTGGCTCACAACTATCTATAATAAAAGTCTGGTGCCCTCTTCTGGTGTGAAGGTGTACATGCAGGCAGAACGCTGTATACATAACAAATAAGTGTTAAAAGAAAAAAAAGACTCTCACTGTGTAGCCCTGGTTGACCTGGAACTTGTTATATAGGCCAGGCTAATCTGAAACTTCCCAGGTGCTATGACCTAAGTCATAAGCCATCAAACCTGGCATATGGTATGACTTCAGAATTTTACCTTTTGTGCTGAACATTTATTTAATATTTTGACAGTCTTGACATGCCTGACGTGGTATGATCCTCAATTGAGCCCACAGAATCTCCTAGTTTAGTTCCCTTATGTGTATTTTTCTATGCTTTAAAGTCTGTTTTAGGGTTGGAGATGTGCCTCAGTTGGTAGCATGCTTGTGTAGCATGCATAAATCTCCAGGATTTTATCCTAGCACTGCACAAACCAGTGTATGGTGACACAGAATTATAATCCCAGCACCAAGGATGTAAAGGCTGGAAGTACAGAGTTTTCCTTGGCTACGTAGTGAGTTCAACCCTGCCTCAAAAAGAAAATGGCCGGCCGAGGAGGTGCATGCCTGTAATCCAGGAGGCAGAGGCCAGCAGATTGCTGTGAGTTCAAGGCCAGTCTGGTCTATAAAGCAAGTCTACAGCCAAGGTTACACAGAGAAACCCTGTCTCGAGAAACCAAAAAAAGAACGAGAAAGAAAAATATAAAATCATTCTAGCTCCAGAATTTATGAACAACCCTTAGATGAATATGGACTGATTACTAAAATCTTAAATTAATATAAATTTTCTTTTTGTAGAGGTCGTGGTGTTGGACCTCCTCGAGGGGCTTTGGTTCGTGGAACCCCAGTGAGAGGCTCTATCACCAGAGGTGCCACTGTGACTCGAGGAGTGCCACCCCCACCTACTGTGAGGGGTGCTCCTACACCAAGAGCTCGGACAGCAGGCATCCAGAGAATACCTTTGCCTCCACCACCTGCACCAGAAACATATGAAGATTACGTAAGAATGTTTTGAACAATATATCATTTCTTCCATAACTAGTTGCCAGAGAAAGTTGAGGGATAGAGTCTTATTCCTGTTTGTAGATAGAAAACATTGCTTTAAGATTTGGAATCTGTGGCCAGGTGTGGTGATACCATTAATCCCAGTAAGAGGCAGGCAGATCTCTAGGAGATTGTAATACTAAAACATATTTGAGTTTTGTCTTTAGAAATTTTTCATGGCCTGTTCATTCAGAAACCTATGATCTCCCCCCCCCCCCATAGATTATAATTACCTTCTCTATTCTATGCAGTTCTTACCTTCTAACTTATTTGTTTCAGGGATATGATGATACATATGCAGAGCAGAGTTATGAAGGATATGAAGGCTATTATAGCCAGAGCCAAGGGTGAGTCAGCACTATGTCATGTACTGTGTAGTGTCCTAGGTGGATGGTGGATGGACTTAGAGGAGCTAAAGATTTGGGCAAATATCAACCTAAGGAGTCTCTCTTAACATTTTGAAGGTATCTCTTCTGCTTTTGATGACTTGCAGGCATATCCGTGGGCCTGCAAATTTGGATAACTGAATTATATATTTATAGTTTAGGTCTGAAGCTAATTGTTGAAAAATTCCTGAGCTATGAATAACTACATAGGAACAAAGAGAAAAATACCATTAAATAATTTATTAAGAAATATTATCCTCAGGTCTGAGACAAAGGAGCTAAGTTGGTAGAATGCTTGCCTAGCATGTATGAAGTCCTGAGTTTGGCCTCAGCAAGGGACCAGGCGTTCAAGAAATGCCTGAAATACCACAGCCTTTTTCTCGTGATAGTCATTCAACTCATCCCGCCCACATTGCAGACACCTATGATTTTAAGAACGAGCTAGAAGTTTAACCTACGGTTTTGTTTTAATTTATCTTAAAGCACAGCTTTGAATATGTGTATATATGTATTTTGCCTGTGATTACTTGGAAAAGAATCTCAGACCTTTGTAATAGGCACAAAACAGGCCTTTTCCTGTTCTCTTATGGTGAGCTATATGAATACATACATTATTATAGTTTAAGAATCTCTCAATTTAGATTGTGGTTTTCTACATGAAATTGTATGATCTGTTTTTTTCTTTTTTTTTCCCTTTGCTATACTTAAACAGACTTCTTGGTAAATACATGGTTTATGTGTTTTATAACTATTGGTGTTGTTAGAGATGGGACAAAACAAATATTTCCCCTGTTTTATAGATAATAAAATGTCTGAGGTGTGGAATATTGAAAGAATGGTAAAACTAAAGCTTTTTTTTTTTTTCTTTTTTTTTTTTTAATGTTCTATTTTTGGCTTTCCAGGGAGTCAGAATATTATGACTATGGACATGGGGAGGTTCAAGATTCTTATGAAGCCTATGGTATGTTTTTATTTCTTTTTTTAATGATTTATTTAGTTTTATTTTATGTGCATTGGTGTTTTGCCTGCATGTATATTTATCTGTATGAGGGTGTCAGATCCCCTGGAACTGGAATTACAAACAGCTGTGAGCTGCCATGTGCACTGGGAATGGAACCTGGGTCCTTTGGAAGAGCAGCCAGTGCTGTTAACTGCTGAGCCATCTCTCTAGCCCTATTTTTTTTTTTTTTTTTTTTTTTTTTTTTTTTATGGTAGGGTAAAATGTGCAAGTAAGTGTCTGGAAAAATACTGGTTGATGGATTCTTGGGAGTCAGGCAGTCACATACCTAAGGAGAAGCCTTTAGAAGACTGTTGTGTTGGTACAAGTGACTTTTGGGAGCTCTGCTCATAAATCCTATGGTATGTGTGTCTCAGGGGCTCAGATCTCATGTAGTGGACTGCTGTACTTCTCAGATGAACCAATTGGTTTTGTTAGGTAGGCCATGCCTAACCCAGAGCTGCTGATATATTGGTCATGTTGATAAATAATAAGAACTTCTTTATCTAGCTCTTATTTTCCTGCCCCTCCCTTATTTTAAGAAAAAAAATTTTTAAAGAGTCAAGAAATCACTGAAAATAATATTTCAGAAGAAAATGGCAGCTAAAAGCAGCATATTACAACCAATTAGGAAAAAAATAGTACCTGTTAGAATCAAATCAGAGGCTTTCGGGGGTGGAGCTGAGTCCTATCAGTGGTAGCACCAAGCTCCCTCCTTATTGGGAGACATCTCAAGTCAAGTTTCTTCCTTTTTAAAAAATTTATTTTTATTTGTTTTGTCTCACATACTACAGTCTGGTCTTAATTATGCAGCTGATGATGACCTTGATCTTCTGATTCTTCTACTAGGATTACAGCATGTCTGGCTTTATGTGGTACCTAGGGATGGAACTCGGGACTTGTTGCTGGACAAGTAGTCTATCCACTGAGCCCTTCCTCAATCCTCAGCTCCGTTATTGATCCCATAGAGTAGCTCAGGCTGGGAAGGTAGCACAACGCAGCTGCCTTTCCTGATTGAAAACACATGTTTCACGTGTGTCCTTAAGAGCTGAGTATGGCTTTCTGTTAATGGCTCTGAGGTCATGTAGCACTTACGCAGAGAAAGCAGCCTTTCTCATAACTCATTGGCATGATACATCCAATCAGTTCCTGGCCACTCCCACCCCCCTTAAAAAAACTTTTTTTTTTTTTTTAAACCAGATTTAGGTAAAAAGCATTGCAGTGTGGCCATCGTAACATTGCATTGGTCCACTCATGTGTCACTGTTTTAGAACATGGGGTGATTGTAGCTCAGTAGTTTCCTCTTATCAGTGAGGCATGATAAAAGAGTTTCTCTGTGTATTTGGCAAAACTGCATTTCTGTTTTGCTGGAAAAAAGACTGAACTATAGAGGCTGAAAGCTAGCATGGTGGCACAAGAATGGAATCATAGCAGTTGGGAAGTAGAGGCAGAATGATCAGAAACTCAAGGTCATTGTGTACCATGTACCAAATTGGAGAGCAGCATGAGCTACAAGAGATCCTGGTTCAAAAACAGAGAGAGATGCACTTTATCACAGGCACTTAGTCTAAGAGCGTGAGTTTGAAACCAGGTTAATCTACATAATGAGTTCACGTCTATCCTAAGATGAGATACACAGTGAGCCCCTGCCTTTAAAAATAGAGAGCAGGCTGTTCTCATGTTCCTGATATTCTGTTGCCATTATCAATATGTTCTGGTATTTGCCTATCTAAAGAGAATTAGAAAAGTAAACTTCTTGGTATCCAAGGAGCATCTTGTGAAATGGATGAGCCTTGCATATTGTGCTAGAAGCTTAAGTAGAAGTCTAAGTTTAAGCACAGTTTATCTTCCTAAGAGGTCATCGATAGAAGTAAGTGATCATCTCAGGCTTTCCTGCCACAAAGGAAAACCTTTTGAGAATGTTAGCTGGCTTGTCAGTGCTGGGCATGAAAAAGGAAATAAGAAATTCACAACAGTTACATAATGCAGCATTTGATTATACTTTTATTCTCTAGGGTTTGAGTACCATGTTGTGGGTGGAGGGTCTCATTTAATTTGGCCTTTGTTTGCATCTGGGGAACCAGAGTACATTTTTCCACAGGGAAACCTGACTTGCTCTTACCTTGAAAGGGGCTACCTGCGAAGTGAAAAGCTTGCAGATGTTTGTCATCCTAACTGAGACTGACCGCCAAATGACTTTGGGAACAGGAATGGCCATTGTAGTCTCATAAGGTTAATGACTCCCTTACTGCATCAAGCAATGTGTTGCATTTATCTAGGTTTTGAAACTGGGTTTCAGTTGTGTTGCTTATGGAGAATGTTACTGCTCAAGAGAACTGTACAGTAAAGGGTAGCATTTTCTAAATTGTTCCCTTTTGCCTTCTACTCAAAATGGTGAGCGATTTACCCATGCTGGTCAAGGAGGGCCAAGTAAAGAGGAGAGCAAGAAACACTTGGAATGTATCAAGATACTAGAAGAAAAAAACAGTATTGTTGGTGACATACCTGATGTTGCCCTGCCCTGATTAGCCCAAAGAAACATTGGCACATGGTTTATAAACTGTTTTTCTTTTCCCACAGGACAAGATGACTGGAATGGGACCAGGCCATCACTGAAGGCCCCCCCAGCTAGGCCAGTGAAGGGAGCATACAGAGAGCACCCATATGGACGTTATTAAAAAAAACAGGAGGGGAAAATATCAGTTATGAGCAAAGTTGTTACTGATTTCTTGTATCCCAGGATTCCTGTTGCTTTACCCACAACAGACAAGTAATTGTCTAAGTGTTTTTCTTCGTGGTCCCTTTCTTTTCCCCACCTTCCTCCATTCTTAACTCTGCATTCTGGCTTCTGTATGTAGTATTTTAAAATGAGTTAAAATAGATTTAGGAATATTGAATTAATTTTTTAAGTGTGTAGATGCTTTTTTCTTTGTTGTTTAAATATAAACAGTGTACCTTTTATAATAAAAAAAAGTTGAGTAAAAAAAAAAACCACAAACATGTTAGTTTCAAAAGTGGCATTGCTTGCTTAAAGGTTCTGAAGTAAAGGCTTGTTAACTTTTTCTTAGTTTTGATTTGAGGCACCCCGTAAAGTCATAGTTGCAGAATCCCAAACTAGGCTACATTTCAAAATTCAGGGCTGCTTAAGATGTAAAATCACAATGTTAACGGCGGTAGGTGCCACCATGCAAAAGTGAGCTCAGTCTGTCTCTAAAAACATCTCCTTAAAAGCACATGGCGGTTGAATCTTAAGCTTAAATTTTAATATGAAAGATCCTCACGAATTAAATAGTTGATGCAATTTTTAACGTTAATTGACTTAAAACAACAGCAAAATTAGGTTTGTAAAACTGACTTTTTCATTATGTGGGTTTTGAAATCTAGCCCCAGACATACAGTGTTGAGAGATACTTAGTAGGGGTGGGGTAGGGTTTGAATAAGATTGTCCAGGGAGAGAAGCTGGCCACCTAAATGGAATCTGATGGAGTACTTTTTAGCTGCAATCTTTTCAGTAATAGTACTAATAATCAAATTTTCAGTATTGAAAATGTTATAGTATTTTGTCCATCTGAGATTCTGCACTCCATGAAAAACTCACTTGGACACTGGGGCCAAAAGCTGATGATGTTCATTAAACTGACCATTGTCAATTTTGGGTCAAGTATGTCTCAACACTAGCATGATATAAAAAGGGACACTGCAGCTGAATGAAAAAGGAATCAAAATCCACTTTGTACATAAGTTAAAGTCCTAATGGATTTGTACCGTCCTCCCATTTTGTTCTCGGAAGATTAAATGCTACATGTGTAAGTCTGCCTAAATAGGTAGCTTAAACTTATGTCAAAATGTCTGCAGCAGTTTGTCAATAAAGTTTAGTCCTTTTTTAATCAAAGTAAATGTGATGAATTGTCATTTTTGGGGGTGGACAATAAAATAGTTTTCTCTTTCACATAAACTTAAATTAACTCTAAAGTTAATGGGCTTGTTAAAAGTTTGGAGACATTCTTAAAAGTGGTGGTGGGGATTTTATTTTAAGTTTACCAAAAAAAAGTTTATGAGTTGTTAAGTTTTAGTTTAAAAAGAACCAAAGCTTTTTCACCCCCTGGAAGTTGTTGAAAGCAGTTTTATTATGTCCTATCAAAAAATTGTAATTTTTAGAAAGAAAAACCCAACTGACTAAAACATAGATTGGTTTTCATGCGAAGGTATAGGTACTTCAAGTGCCAGCGACTCTAGCCTGCACCTTCTGTAGAGCCCCAGGTGGCCTTAAAGAAGAACACCAAATGTGTGTGCTCAGACATTGAATTCACCTGTGATCAGATACCACAATTCAGCAAAACCTGGGCACCCTTGAGGGTTTCCCTTCCAGTCCTAGAGATTCAGCTGGCCTAATAGACTGATCCTGACTTCCTCCCACAAGACTGAGGAAAAAATGGAATTGGTTGGCCCTATTTTACTCTTAATTTTCAAGGACCTCATTCCTTCCCTAAGAGCCACCTAAACTGCTCGGGGGTGAAAAATCCTCTTGTGTGAAGTGCCAAGCTGCCTGTAGCAGTGCATGATGGGCATTTTTTTTTCTTTCTTTTTAAAACACACCAACAAAAAATGTATTTATAGATTGTGATAAAGTGTAAATAACTGAATTTTCAACCGTGGTTTGAAGTGAGCTTTCAGGGCATTATGTCTTGTTTTGATGAAAAGAGATCACTCTATACCCCCCTTTTTAAAGGAAAATTATCGCAAGAGAATCAGGATGTGTAAAGCTAACATGCATCGCAAAAAACCAAAGGTAACCTAAATGTCTGATTTTAATAGCACATATTTCTCTTTTATATAAACTGTGACAGCAACTTGCATAAACAATTCTTCAGTTGTTAATTTTAATGTTAAAACTTTGCAAAACTTGTTTAATAAAAAATAGCTGTAAAAAGAAAAACCATATGCTGCCGCATAAATTATCCATAACTCTTAATAATCCTGCCCATCACAAGTGAACTGTAATGTAACCTGGGCACAAAGTCTGACATCTTAAATGACACATTGTAACATTTCAGTGACTGTAGATGAGAAGACCCGCTGCACCCCTGAGTAAAGCTTTCTGCTCAGCCATTTTAAAATGTACGAGGATGAGCCCCCAAGACAACATATTGATATTCACAATGCAATGTTAATTGAATTTTCTGAAAAGTTGCATGTTTCTTTCCTGTAATGTGTAAATTGCATGCAGAATCTCTATCTTATTTTGTATGTCTTTAAAGCTTCTTCTAGAGAGTCATTCCTTATTTCTCAATTTTCAGGTGACTGAAAATTCCTGAGGCTTTCCCTGGACTAGAATGGGTATCGAAGACCCATGTCAGGTATGTGAAGGTGGTTTTCGTTGAGGATGGTCGATGTGTCATGGTGGCAAAGTGATAGTGCCAGGAGGTGGTTAACAGGTTAGCCTTTCCAAGACTCACTTTTATCAGATTTAATCACTTCTCAGTTTACAGGATGTAGTGAAGTTTGTGTGTGATAGTTAAAGCAGCTAGTGTCAGCTCACATCTCCTGAATTCTGCCTTATTCTGCCAGTGAGCCACTGAAGCAGTTTCATTTTGAGTTCATTGTTTTCAAATAGCAAAGTGACCAGTGGATGTTAGGCTTAGGTTGCAGAGACAGAAAATCTCTGTCTGGAGGGGTAGTTGAACCACTTCCTGGTCAGGAATAATACAAAGGTAAGCTCTTATGCTGTATTTGGCTTATTTTCCTCTTCTGCTGAACATGTAAGTTCTGCAGAAGAAATCTCTCTATCTTGAGTCAGCTGCCCTTATTTTAACACTTTCCCAAGCAAGAACTAATTTCACCTCAAGGTGAAATTGAATCTGGGGTGGTTGCCCATAATGTCATCTCAGCCCTTGAGAATCTAGGGCTTGGAAATTGCTGCTAGATCAAGACCAGCCTGGACTATAGAGTGGAACTTTGTTTCAAACAACTGAAAAAGGGGGTGGGGTGAGTTGGTATTACTAGGGAAAAAAATTTGTGTCAGGCAGAAAAAGATAACTATAGTAATTACTATAATTTATAGAAAAAATGAAGTTAAGCAACTTAATCAGGTTAGTAAGCAAAAAGTTTGTTGTTGGCAAATTATACCATGTTAACCCTACAATAAAAGTATATAAGGAAATGGTATTTCTCACACTAAAGAGAAATTGTGTGGTGGAAAGAACACAATAAGCATGGTTCATTGCACACCTGTGATTCCTACTCAAGAGGATGCTAGAAGATTAGAAGTTCAAGGTCATCTTCAGCCTACAAAGCAAATTGAAGCCAGCCTTGGGTATATAAGACACTGTCTTTAAAACTGAGTGGAGAGGGGCAAAGGAATGATAAACCTAGGAGCTGTCTTGCAATCCAAAACAGTTACCTGTTTTCTACATCTGGGAAAGGCAGGTGGAGACAGTGAATACTGAGTAGTGAAGAAAGAAGGCAATCTAAAAGTATATAAGGCCGGAGGGGAAGCAGCTGAGTATGAATGTTTTTTGTTGTTGTTTTGGTCTGTTTAGGGGGTGGTGCCTGGCTTAAGACAGGGTTTCTTTGTGTAACCTTCCTGGCTGTCCTAAAATTCATTTTACAGACCAAGCTAGCCTCACAGAGATCCACCTGCCTTTTCCTCCAGAACGCTGGAATTAAAAACCTGTACCACTATGCCTGGTATTTGTATGGTCATTAAGTCCCTTTGTTATCAGCTCCACACACAAAGAAACCAAAGTACTTGTCAACCCATTTGATGTTACACATAGTAACTATTAATATTAATTCTGTTTCAATTCCTTGATTGCTAGAATTGAGGGCTTTTAGCCTTCCTGTTACTAGAAGCCATTGAGATGCTAGCTACCATATTTCTTCAGTCTGCTTTCTTGGAGTGGTATTGAGAAGAAAGATTCTAGCTAGGCAAACCAAAGATGTTAGGTGTGACCTTAATAGTGAAGTTCAGTTTCTTTGAACTGTTTCTTCCAAACCCTACCTAAATGCCAGTAGTTTCTGAGACCGGGCAGCTTAAAGAGGGCAATGAATACTGAGTGTTGTTCTTAAGAAGTCATATGTTTGGTATTTGTCATGTGAAGGAAGGGCCAGTAAATTTAGATAAGGAATCCCTAGTTGAAAGGATTTAGAGGCTAGAGAGGTAGCTCAGCAGTTCAGAATACTTGGTGCTCTTGGAAAGGCCCTGGCTTGGGTTCTCAGTGCCACTCTGCTAATCTCTGGGGTAGTCTTCTGGTCTCCACCAGTACCAGGCATGCACATGGTACATATAAGTGTATGTAGGCAAAACATTCATACACATAAAAATCTTCTTAAATGTTTTTGAACTAGGTATTAAAGTCATAGTTGGTTAATTAGCTGATTGGGGTTATTATACCATCACTGAAAGCTTCTAAAAGATAAAACTGTTAGATGTTAGGTAGGTGATCATGGTGTACTGTAAACTTCACTGCATGCCACAGTGAGGGGCCTGTTCTAGCTGCCATGTGTTGCAAGTTCCAGGCCAGGCAGGGCAATACAGAGAAGCCCTGTCTCGAAAAACAAAGCAAAACAAAAAAGTAGGCTAAGGTAGAAGGAACTCAATTCGAATGCCTAGATTTACAACTGGTTGTAGGAGAAGTAAAGTGATTATCACTGCTTCTATAGCAAGTTGAGAGTACAGCATACCAGCACGGATACGTGTCAAGAACCCATTCTCTGGAACACCTGTTTCTATAAGACAATAACCATAATCAGTATTCTCTCAGAGGCTATTTAGAAAGTTGTCTATTGAAACATACAAGCTGTGGTGGTGGCAGCACTTGGGGAAAGAGTCAGGCGGATCTCTTAGATTAGGGCCAGCCTGGCCTACAGAGCAAGTTCCAAGATAGCCAAGCTAGACAGAAACCTTGTCTCAAAACAAAAATCTTGCCAAGAAAAAACTGCTGTCAAAGTAACAGAGTCCCTTTTACATCAGATGGGATGTTCCTGTAGTGAGGCCTTGGTCACCACTGTATGTACTAGTTTTTCCCAGTGAAGCACATGCCATTTCACTAGTAACTTCTTATGTGTATGGAGGCCTTAGGACAACTTTGTAGAATTGTTTATCTCCTCCCACCTTTCCATGGGTTCATGGGATTGAACTCAAGTCATCAGATTTGTCAGCAGACAACTTTACCCACTGAGTTATCTCACTGGCTTCATCATTTCTTATACCTAACAAAACTTCAGCCTCAGAAACTTTTAGTTACATAGCCAAAGTCACACAGCTGTTACACAGCACAGGTAAGATTTTCAGGCAGTATGATTTTAGAGTCTCATGTATATACACACATACTACATTTAGAAGGACTTTTACCTGCCAGCTAAAGCCGTCTTGGAGAATCATTGTCATTTTGTTTTCCTGGAAGGAGACTTCTCTGCCAGGACATCATCATACACCATTTGCTGAAGCACATGAGCCCTTATGCTTGCACTGCTGAATCACGGGTCTTCATTTTATCATCCCTGCCCTGAAGAAACGAGGCTAAAACCCATATAGTTAAAGAATATTCTACTGCTACACAGGCTAGGAAGTCTGCAGCTGCTAAGAGGCCTCAGGAGTGCCAGCCAGAGATGGTGAAACTTCAGTTCATAAAGGACCACGAAGTTACCATTTTATGATAGAAAACATAATCTTCATTATGGCTTAAAACAGGTGAATTTTTAAGTTCTTCCATTTCCAAAGCAAGGTTTTAGAACTCTAGGGGACAGGGTTTCTCTGTTTGTCCCTGGCTGTCGTGGAACTTGTTCTGTAGACCACCTGCCTCTGCCTCCAGAATGCTGGGATTAAAGGCATGTGCCACTATGTCCAGCCTCTGACCATTTTTTTTTTAAATAATTTTATTTTATGTGCATCAGTGTGAAGGTGTCTGATCCCTTGAAACTGGAGTTACAGACAGATGTGGGTGGGTGCTATGAATTGAACCCCAGGTCCTTTGGAAGAGCAAACATTACTCTTAACCACTGAGCCATTTCTCCAGCCCTGCCTCTGTCTATTGCTGGTAATGTCATAGCAGCATTCCCTTTAGTTCTCACAGTTGACCATATGAGGCTAGGATATTGACTGGTAGATAGCATGCCACACTAAATGCTAGTAAAGCAATCTCTCAGTGTGTAGTGGTTTAGAGGATCACAACATTGGAGAGCCAAAATCAAAACTCAAATCTAAGGCTTCTACCGAACGAACTATTGCCTTCTGTTCTCTTGTAATTTGGGTGTCCACAAGACCAGTTTACTGAAAGGTACTCCCAACTATTGTGTTTAGAATTCATGTTTCTAATTTTTCTTTTAGATTTCTGAAGTTAAAAGATTTGAATTCTTACAAATTTATAGCCTCTGTAGACTCACATATACTATTGCATTGCAGATTAATAGTCATTGCATGCTTAAAGCCAGCACACATCTGATGAATATTTAATAGAATTGAACAGACAGGCTGGAAACAGCCCTGTGAGACAGCAGCTGTTTTGCGGAGGGGAGGAAGTACACTACACTGCTTGATTACCTTTTCTTTTGTTTCCAGGCCTAGAGAAAAAGGACTGTCTCTTCTAGGCCCTTTAGCAACAAAGTTCTGTACCCTGAACCTGTTGGGGCCAATTAGCAATTTTTTATACCCTGGGCTTCCATCTTTCCTGTTATTTACTATTTAGGGTCAACCATACATTCTAATCTAGTACTCTGCTAAGTGCATCTCCTATAGGAGAGAGGCTGTGTATTGTCTCAAGGCTGTAATCCCTAGCACTAGCCTTTACTACATAGCAAGACCCTGTCCATTGACAGATAGGCTGACTGACAGCCTTGTATCTGGCAGGAGACTTGAATTTCATAGGGAGAGTATATACATGGACTCTGAATAAAGAGCCAGGCATAGTGGTACATGCCTGTGATCCAGCACTTAGGAGGCAGAGGCAGATCAAACATTCACAGGGAGGTCTTCATTATATAGCTAGCTTAAGGTCAACCTATGTTGCATAATGAAACCTTGTTTTAAACAAATTTCCCCCCAGAAATTTCTGGGGTTTTGTTTCTTGTGATAGGGTCTGACTGTATCATTTACAAAGATTCACTTGCCTCTGCCTCCCTAGTTCTGCGGTTAAAGCACATGCCACCATACCTGGCTTATTGTATTTTATTTTACTGGGTTTTCTTTCTTTCTTTCTTTATTTTTTTGGGTGTGTGTGTGTGTGTGTCTAACTTTTACATACATGTGTGTTGCACCATATGTGATGGTCTGGTAGCTGTGGAGGTTAGAGCGAATGTTGAATATCCTTGGACTGGTCAGACTAGAGTTAACAGACACTTGTGAGCCACCATGTGGGTGCTGGGAATCAAACTCTGGCCCTCTGGAAGAGCAGCCAGTGCTCTTAACCAGTTAGCCATCTCTCTAGTCCCTATTTGGTGTTTTTTTGACCATAGATGTATCATATCATCCTTACCATTTCCAGCCTATGCTATAGTGACTGCCTTTGGCTGGATCCCAAGTAGAAAGTGGATAAATAAAGAGTTCTCAAATGTTATATAGGCAAGCTCCCGACCTCCACCTAGATTTAAGGAGATCCCTGCTTCAAGAAGGCCCTATGCAAGTTGTGGATCTTTTGAAAAATCAAATCATTTGAGGCATAGGCCATCAGACAAGATGAGTCTGTAAATGGGGCATAAACCCACAAATTTGGGTGTGATTTAGATTTAATATTGTAATAAGATGTCTCTATTGGCTGCCCATTTGTCAGCCTTTGAAGCTTGTCTTGTCCATCAGGGTGTGCCCATCTCTTCCCCAGATGCCCATCTCTTCCCCAGACGCTAATGGTGTATATGAAACTTGAAATGGAATTAGATGTAGGGCAGGTCTTCTAGGAAGGATCTTCTGACTCCAGCAGTTTAGGTTTAAATTGGGTGCTTCCCATCTCGAAGCTCTTTGAAGTTGGAATGTGGGAAGCAACACACTTTAAGAAAGAAATAGAGGCCTGGGCAGTAGTGGTACACACCTGTAATCCCAGGACTCAGGAGGAAGAGTCAAGCACATCTCTGAGTTCAAGGCTAGCCTGGTCTACAGAGTGAATTCCAGGACAGCCAAGGCTGCATAGAGAAACCCTGTCACAAAAAAAAAAAAAAAACAAAACAAAACAATAACCAAAAAAGTGTACCGCAGTGTTGCTGGCTAGGATATATAAGGCCTTGGGTTCCATTCTAGCACTGAGGGGAAAGAGGAAATAGAAAAATACCCTGTACTCTGATAAGACCTTTTTTGTTTTTCTTTTATTCTTTTTAGACAGTTTTGTATAGTATAGTCTGGCATGTAAGTAATGATGACATTTAGCTTTGATCCTCCTGCCCGAGCACTGAGATTACAGGTGCACATCACCACATCTTAGTTTCATGCAACTGAAACTAAGGCTTTGTGCATGTTATATAAGTCATCTGTCATACCCACATCTCTAGCTCTTTATAAGATTGTTAATAAACTTCTTTCTGGAAGTTGCTACAAACAGTCTTTTTAAAATTTTATATATATATTGACCATTATAAATTAGAACACCTACTGTGTATTACTCACAGGATAGTGTGTGACCGGTAATGCACGTAAGTCTCGCTTCATGGAACTTACAAACTACTTTGAGAAGTGGCCATTACACAGAAAACTCTTTAAAAATATAATTTCAAATATGAGATGTCCTTCCTCAGAACCTTTCCCATTCTGAGGAGTTTTTTCACATTTTCTTTAATGTGTCTGTATTACTCAAAAATGGTAATAATTTATATGTGATAAGTTCCAAAAGGAAAAACCAGTCTACTGAGAATAAACTCCCTGGGTTTTCTTAAGAAAAGGGCAGTAGTCGCCTAATGGAAGACTTGGCTGAGCCCCGGGGTCTTGGGAGATGGTTTGGGAAAGAATATGGAACACTGAAGGGAGCAGAAGGTAAGAGGCAGATTCAAGGTGAGATGGGCGTCTAGACCTTGTATGAATGCACCATTCACTCTGCTTCTAGGGTGTTGTACAAACCCTCTGCTACTAAGCTGCACTGTCTAACCCATGTTTCTCATTTTAAATTTGTTAATACGTGGAGTGCCTATATGGAAGTGAGTTAGGTCTGTGTCAAAGCTGGGATGTAACCCAGTGACCCCCAAGGTATACCATGTGTGTATACCATGCCACCACATGTATGTGGACATCAGAGGACAACTCTGTGAACCTGGTTGTCTCCTTCTACCCTTAGTTGGGTTCTGGAGATTGTACTCTGTTGCCAGGCTTGAAAGAGTAGCAAGCACCTTTATGCACTGAACTATCCTGCTGCCCCAACTCATTTTATTTTTTATTTTAGAAGAGGTTCTCAAATTAAAAAATAAAAAAAAGTTCTTACTATGTACTCCTGGCTGGTTTTGAACTCAAAGATTCTTTTGTCTCTGCCTCCTGATTGCTAGGATTAAAGATATGTGCTAGCATTCAGGCTCTCTCTCTCTCTCTCTTTTTTTTTTTTTTTTTAAGGGAGGAAGGGCTCTAGAAAGGAGCTAAAGAGGGGAACTTAATCATTAAAGCAAACATGAGGACCTGAGTTTAATGCCCTTATGATAATGCCCATGTGATAACATGCATTTATCCCAATGCTGGGGAAACAGGTAGGCAGATCCTTGGAAATTGCTGGCCAGCCAGTCTGGCCTCTACTCATTCAGGTCTCAGCAAGAGTCTCTTAAAACAAGGCAGGACATTTGTCTAGTACATGCACCATGCCCTGAGATTGATTCCCCAGTGTCCTACACCCCCCAGCCTGTGATAGAGTAATATAATTGAAAATGAAAACTAGAGCTGGAGAGATGGCTCAGTGTTAAAAGATTTCGGGGTGCAGTTTTGTTCCCAGGACCCAGATTGGCAGCTCACAACCACCAGTAGCTCCAGCTCCAGGATTTGACGCCCTCTCTTATCCTGCTGTACAAGCCTCCACAGAAGTACACAAATGCATACAAAATAAAGCCTTTAAGTGAAAATCTAGAGAACTATGTGGATACAAAAGCTCTTAGCACATAATTAAGTGACTGGCTAGATATGGGAGAAAAGAGTTAAATTAAGATTATTGGCTAAGCCAGGCACAGTGGCCCATGACTGCAGTGCCAGCCCTCAGGGAGGCAGAGGCAAGCGGATCTCTGGAGTTCGAGGCAATAAATAAATAAACAAACAAACAAACAACAGCAGCAACAAAAAAGATTATGAGCTAAAGCCAGACATGGTGGGGAGAACAGTCCTTTTAACGCAAGAGGATCTATACATTTGCTTTCTGCCAAAGCTACAGTGTAGTGACACCCTGCCTCAAAAATAAATATTGACTGATTAATTATGGGCTGGAACAATGGTTGCTGTGGTAGGCAGTGACATTGGAAGAAGCTGCCCTGGAGAGGTGGCCCAGCTTTGTTTCCTGGCACTCATGTCCATCAGCTCACAACCATTTATTTCCAGCCCTAGAGGATCCAATGCTCCTGACTTCTGAAGCACCTGCATTCAGGAGCCAGGTACACAATCCTCCAAAGATAATCCTGGGTTTTGGGGCAGGACTGAACTTCATAAGATCAGATGATATGGACCCTTGAACCTAAAATTGAACTTTTGTATTCCTTTTCTTAGAGGTTTTTTGGTTTTGTTTTGTTTTGTTTTTGTTTTTTTCCTCCCCCAAAACAGGATTTCTCTGTGTATCCTTGGCTGTCCTGGACTCACTTCGTAGACCAGGCTGCCCCTGAACTCACAGAGATGCACTGGCCCCTTCCTCCTAGAATCCTGGGATTACAGGCATACAGCATCACACCTGGCTCCTTCTAAGAGTTTTAAATTCAAGCTTTCTAATGTCTGAGAGAACCAATATATTCTATTTTGAAAGCTGAAAATGTTGGGGTGGTGGAACATGCCTTTACTTTCAGCATTGCAGAGGTAGAAACAGATCTCTTGAGTTCAAGGCCTGATCTACATAGTTCTCAGTTGAGGCTATATAGTAAGATTCTTGTCTCAAAAAAAAAAAAAAAAAAAAAAAAAAAAAAACGGGTGTAGAGAGATGGCTCAGTAGTTAAGAGTACTGGCTTCTCTTTCAGAGGACTCAGTTCAATTCTCAGCACCCACATGGTAGCTCACAGCTGTCTGTAAGTACAGTTCCAAGGAATCTTAACCTTTACACAGACACAAATGCAGACAAAGCATCAATGCACATTAATAAATTTAAAAAACAAAAAACAACCTGAGAGCAAAGTTAAGGTCTCAGATGTTTGGTTCATTTTCCCCCAGATCCTTTTGCTCAGTCATATTCAAGGATGGGAGAGTGACATAGGGCTGGAGACATGACCTGACTAAGAGAGAGTTCACAGTGGCTATGGACTTTTGTCTTTTGCCCATCTGTACCTAGGAACCTGCCTGCAAATGTAGTAACTGGAGGTTATCTATGGAAACAGAAGGTTGTAAGGGACAAACCCTGACCAGGTGAGGGCTGAGAACCTCAAGTTTCTTAATTTTCCACTTTGTTTCTTTGCAGCTGTCAGAGGACCCTGAATACCAGGAGCTACCTGCTGTATAGAGGCTGGCCTGGGGCACTGGCTGAGACATAGAAACCCAGGAGAGGAGATCAACAGTTCTTTTTTACCCCACCTCTTGATCTGATTTACCCACAGAAAGCCAGCCAGGATCTTCTTAGGAGTCTTTAGGACCAGATGGAGTCCTCAGAGCTTCAGGGGACTCCTTTGTTAACAGTTCCACCTACCTACTCAAGACATTTTAGGGGGAGAGCTGGGGGTTTAACTCAGTAGTTGAACCATGTCTCACTAGTACATGTGGGGGAACTGGGCTCAAAAAAAAAAAAAAGGAATTGAAAAGTTTGGTGATACACACACCTTTAATCCTATAACTTGGGAGGCAGGGGCAGACAGATCCTCGAGTTTGAGGCCATCCTGGACTACAGAGCAAGTTCCAGGACACCCAGGGCTACACCTCGAAACCCTGTCTTGAAAAAAACAAAAGGAACTAAATCCCTGGAATGGCTCTTCAGGTCAGAACACAGTCATTCCTGTGCCATTCATTCCCAGTCTTTTGTTTTCCCTTAGCTTCCATAGAATGTATTGGAACACCTTTTTTGGAACCTTCAGCCTGGCAGCCCTTGGACATTTCCAAAGGACTCCCAGAAGAGATTTTCACCTTCTCAGTAACATGCTAAAAAAAAGTTGAGAATCATTTACTTTTAGGCAAGTTATTTTAAACTCTGAGCCTGTGTTCATCTTTTTTGTTGTTAGTGCTTGTCCAAAAGTTCTTGAAGGGTAGAGCTGTTCTGCTTCACCTCTGTACTACATTTCTCAAGTATCTGCCTCTGCATAAGGACTTCAATAAAGGTTTGGTTATGTGAATAATGGTGAATGGTTCTACACTAATAGCTTCTATCAGTTTTGGGAGAGTGCCAAGGCTCCCCCTCACTAGTTAATCTCTGCCAGTGTTTTGTCTTCAGTTTTTCTCTTGAGAGAGAGATAGGTCATCCACAATCTTCAGGTACAAGATATAGTCACTTGGGAATCACAAAATTTTACAGAAAAGCTCAGAACTTGAGATCAAACATCGAGATTTAAATTTCCGCTCATTGCTTATGTATTTATCAAGGCCTGTTTATTCCATAAATAGTTCCTCCCTGCTAAATGGGATCTGACAAGCAAATGTATTTTAAATCTGAGAAACTGGGTTTGGACAGAATACTACACAACAGTCAAAGTTTCTGTCTTCCAGGCTTATTCTTAAAAGTCCTGTCACACAGGCTCTGCCTTCCATTACCATTTAGAGCCCTCAGGTTCTTTTGAGAGCTCTGAATTGTTTGCCCACCCTCCCAGCTGCCCTGCTTGTCAGTCACCTGCAAGCTGAGAAGGATGACATCAGCTTTCCCCAAGCCTCTGGACTTCTCTGAGCCATAAATATTTTAGAAGGGACTTTCTCTGGCTGTTGCCAGGGTGATGGACTCTCAGGGGACTGTGGTGGGAGCATGAAGGACTAGCTCTGGAAGGGTGGATATGAGGCCTGGCCACGAGCCAGGACTGGGCTCTGAAGGCTCTTGCTCTGCCTGCATGCCTTCCCTTTCTTGAGCCCTTAGCTCTTGTGTGGCTCCCAGGCCCATCTCTGATCTTGGATGGTGTCTGGTCTTAGGTAAGTTGTTGAGTTTTCTGGGCCTTTGTTTTAATACCTCTAGAGGTTGGGTGGGTGAATCTTCATCTGTCTTAGTGGAGGTAAGTGGAAAATAAAGCTATAAAATATTCCAAATCTGTAATGCTGTACTTTGCTAGTAAATCATGATTAGAGGAACTAAACCCCATTGCTTTTTGATTTGTGTAGCAGGGAAGAGAGGACACAATTTAACTGTACGTAGTCCAGTCTGGCTTCAAACATGACTGAACCTCTAGTGCTGGAATTACAGGCATACACTACCATGATTGTCCCTGTTGCCCTTTGTGATTTCTAATGCCACACGGGTACTGCTCCCACATGACATTTTCTCTCCCCACCTCTTCATACAGTAATTTGTATGTTTGTGTGTGGGTGTATGTACTGTTGAGATGGGGTCCCCACTTTAGTTCAGGCTGGCCTTGAATACTGGCTCTGGCTCCAGCTCTTGTTAATAATCTTTATTATTTTGAGATAAGGTCACCCTATCTGGCTTGGCCTGGATCTCATATTCAGATTTTGCCTGCCTCTACCTCTCAAGTGCTGGAATCAAAGGCGTGCACCACCATGCCTGTTCCAAGCTCCCTTTTCTACGGTTCTGAGGTCTAAGTAGGCCATCTGGATAGCACTGGGGATCCCAGTTGGTCCTAATAATTTACAAACAGTTTATGGGTGTTAGGGCCTAAGATATAAAAATCTGCACCACACACATACACACATAGTCTTTAGGTTGTCTGTTAGGCAGCCTTCCCCAGTCTCTGAGCATGTGTCTGAGGAGGCAAGATGACCTCCAAGCTCCTGTTGCTTTGGGGATTCCCTGTTTCTCTGGATTTGGCTCCCTCTGCTGGGATGCTCATAGTGGGGAAGTGAGGTCAAATACGAGACTAATATTCAGACCATTCTGAGGTACCAAGCTGGGGCAAATCTCCAACTCTTGATGACAGTTTCTCATGTCCTGTGACTCTGCTATCCACTCTCCATTAGTCCTCACAATAATGAATAAGAATTGATCCTAAATTTCAGACATGGAATCAAACTGAAATTCCTTGTGGCATTTAGGATCCTCAGGTGATCTTATAAGTGTGTTTCCTAGTTTCACTTACTGTCTTAGATTTGTTTTCCATTGATATAACAAAATAACCTGACAAAAGCAACTTGAAATTTTTTTTATTTTAATATCGTAGTTCCAATTACAGACCATAGGAAAAATCAAACCCGCAAGAACTTGAAGCAGCATCATATCCACAGTCAAGAGCAGAGAATGGGTGCTTAGACTCCTCATTTTCTCTTCGGTCCAGGACCGCAAACCCAGGGCATGAGTAAATGAGTCCCCCAACTTCAGTTAATATAATGAAGATAATCACTGCAAGCCAACCTGATCTGGGAAATGCCCACGGAGACTCTTCCCTAGTTATTCCAGATTGTGTGTCAGGTTGACAAAACTGATCATGATTATTGTCAAGCCTGATAGACTTCTGGAACAAAGCCTGACCTCAACCTTTGCTTTGTACCTTCCCAATGCAGACTGCAGGTCTATTCAGACTTTATGGGGCCTTTAATTCAGTGTTTGGGCAGGGCATGCTGGCACATGTCTTTAATCCTAGCAGAGGCAGGTGATTTCTGAGGTTGGAGGCCAGCCAGGGTTACAAAGTGAAACCCTATCTTAAAGAAAACAAAAACTCCCCAGTGGCTTGCTTTATTATCTCTGTAATGTGTATAAAATGTGAAGAGTTCGACATAGACGGACGGCCTTGAAGGGCTGATGTATGGAAAGGCTGATAGAAAAATGGTCCAAGAGATTACAGCATGAACATGAAGACCCTGAATATTCTTGTATTGAAAGTCAGATCTAAGCCAGGAGCCATGGCTCATGCCTGTAATCCCAGGACTCTGGGAGGCAAAGGCAGTCAAATCATTTTGAGTTCCGAGGTCTACACAGAGAAAAGCCTGTCTAAAAACAAAAAAGATGTAAAGTCTGTTTCTGGTAAGCCAGGTCACTTGAGAGCTGGGGTGGCTGCACGTGACATTTCAAGACCTTCACTGTGATTAGCCATCACAAGATGCCAAGATTCTTCCTTGCTAGTTCTAGCATGTATGCTATGAAAGTAGCTCATTTTACCTTACTTGGATCACTGAGTTTCCCTCAACTTAAGCCAGTCACTTGTCTGGAGTAGCAGGAATCTTGAAATGATTTGCCAATCATTTGCCTCTTGGAACAGCAAGAAAGCTGACTCAACAAATGGACAGAGTGAAGAAGCGAAAAATTCTACAAGGGAGAATCAGTTTTGTTACTGGGCGGAGGAATGGAAGAGCAGGTAGTCTACTCAATAAAGTGGGTTGGGACTGTGAGTGCCCTTACTTTCTTAGACTTGAGTCGTATATATGCCGAGTCAATTCAGTAAATATTTCCTGGGAAATTGACTGTGCAAGGTCTAGCATCTATATTACAGGTTCATAGACATTTTTCTACCAACTCCACAGGCAGTTTCATCCCAAATGGTACACTTTAAAAACAAACATAAGGCTAGAGATTAATCTCCGGGTCTTGCACACAACAGACAGGCATTGGAGCCTTGAACAAAACCCTTAAGCTATAGCAAATCTTCATCTCTGAGAGTCAGGCCTGATCATGTTGCCAGGTCTCTTCTCTCCTCTCCTCTCTTCTCTTCTCTCCTCTCCTCTCCTCTCCTCTCCTCTCCTCTCCTCTCCTCTCCTCTCCTCTCCTCTCCTCTCCTCTCCTCTCCTCTCCTCTCCTCTCCTCCCCTCCCCTCCCCTCCTCTCCCTCTCCCTCCCTCCCTTCCTTCCTCCCCCCCCCATGCCCAATAATGACCAGTGCTTGCCTGGTGCTTGTAAACCAGAGGAGATCGTCGGATACCTTAGAACTGGAGGTACAGACAGTTGTGAGCTGCCAAGTAGGTGCTGGAAATTGAGTCTGTCCTCTAGAAGAACCCCAAGTTGTGCAAACCTGTAGGCCATCTCTTTGGTCCCTCCCCAAGGGGCAGTGAGTGTGTGATCATGTGTGTGTTGGGGTGGGGTGCATGCACAGAAGTGCTAGTGCCCTCAGGATCTCCTGTATCCTAGCTGGTGTCGGTTGCTGTGATAGACACCGTGACGACGAGGAGAGAAGTTCTATTATAGTTGTAGTCTACCATGAAAAGACGTCAGGGCAGGAGCTTTCATATATCCCAGGACCACCTGCCCAAAGGTGCTATCCACCACCGTAGGCTGCCCTCTCATACCCAGCGTTGATAGACATGCCCACGCGCTTGCCTGCATGCGCCACTCTGATGGCTGCATTCATTGTATGTGATCCTGGCTCCTATCAAGGAGTGCACACTGGGAGGCTGGAGTTACCCGTCTTCTGTGAAAGCAATATGCGCTCTTAACTTCCACCCACCTCCTTGGTATCTACCTCCCTCCCGAGGCAGGGTTTCTCTGTGTAGCCTTGGCTGTCCTGAACTCACTTTGTAGACCAAACTGGCCTTGAACTCACAGAAATCTGCCTCTGCCTCCTCGAGTGCTGGCATTACAGGCATATGCCACTGAGCCTGGCTCATTGTTGCTTCTTAAACACATTAGGCTGAGTCCCCTTGCACTGTTCCTCTGTCTAGAATCTTCTCTCTCCCCAGATACTTCCTCTGACTAACTCAAGTCAGTGAAGCTGCTTTCCCCATCCTATTTGAACTTGCACCCAGACAGCCTTTCCTATTTTGCCTTTCTTACAACATTCTCTCCTCATGTACTACAGAATTTACTGTCTGTCTGCCCCCATAATTTAAACTCTGTAGAAATCTATTAATATCTCCTAATTGCTTGATTAATATGTGCCAAGCACTGTGATAACCAATGAAGTCACAAGATGATTAAGATTGCTTATGAGGCTGGGAATACAGTTGAGTGGTAGAACACTTGCTTAGCATGTGTGAGGCCCTAGTTTCAATCCCCCCACCTCCACCTCTATAGATTGCTTATCAGTCTTCCAAGGGCAGAAAGCACACAGTAGCACCTTTATAGACTTGCTTCCTCTGTTAAGCGTTTGCCAGACGATGGCTAACACTGATTAAAACTGGGACTACATGGATCATCTCACTTAATCTTCAGCCCCTACTAAGTAAATTGTGCTTGCATTAGGTTTGATTTCCAACTCTACATAAACCTGTCATAGTGGGATAATTCTAACACCCTGAAGCAGAGGGGTCAGAAATTAAAGGTAATTCTCCTATCTCATTGCAAGTTCAAGGCCAGCCTGGGCCCCGTCTCAAAAAACAAAGTCAAATGGCTGGCGAAATGGCTCAGCAAGTAAAGGTTCTTGCCTCCGAGCCCGACAATTTTAGGTTTGTCCTAGGAACCTAAATGGTACAATAAGAAACCTCCTACAGGTTGTCCTCCCATGTCCACTGCTACACGCACCCCCACACCGCAAAACTTAGAATGTTAAAAAAAAAAAAAAAAGCTAATTATATTGATTAATAATCATCATCAATACCCATGAATATACTTTCAGCACTTGAAAATGGCAGGCGTATGCTCTAAGCTAAGGTGGTGGCAGTGAAATAAACATGAGAAATGCCTAGAGCTCAGTCTAGATCAAAGATTTCCTCGGTTTTGACTGGGATGAGCCAAACTACAATAAAAGCAGAGAGCACCGAAAGCCCCGGACGCGCTAAGTATGAGGTGACTGTGTTGCTAAAGAATAGGATTTCAGCAGCGGCGGAAAGCCGCTCGGGCGTCCTCCTTCAGAACAGGGTGGAGAAACACAGGAGGTGGGTACGCCCCCTCCAGAATCACTTCAGCAGCAGCTGCCTGAAAGGCGTGGGGAAGGAGAGACAAAGAGCGCTAGCACAGCCTTTGTCCTGACGGCCCCTTTAAGAAGCGTGCTCCCGGCTCCTAGCCCGCCTAGTATGCAAATTAGGCAGCCCGCGGGAGCGCGCGGCTGATCCCCGGCCTGCGCTGCGGTGGTTAGTCCTCTCCCGGCCGCCGTCGCCTCCGACATATTGCCCGCAGGAGCTGCGGCGGCGAGCGGAGAGCGCCGCGGGAAGGAGATGGGTGAGCAGAGCTGGCTGGGCTCGTCCGGGGCCGCGGGACAGGGCACGCCTGGCTGCTAACCGCCGCTCCACGCGGACCGGAGCCGCGAGGAGGGGGAGGGGAAGGGACGCGGCGCAGGCGGGACCCCGCCCCTCCGGTCCTGAGGGGGCGGGTCACTGCGTAGGGGCGGAGCTTCCAAAATGGAGAGGGCCCAAGGGGCTCGGGCTTCCTTGGGGACACCATTCTCCCGGCTGGAAATGGGGGCCGGGCAGCCTGGTGGGCGAGACTGCGAGCTAAGGGTGCGGTTTTAGACTTGTGGTCGCTGGTGTGGGAGAGAACCTTCTGGACTGTAGGCGCTTGCACTAAGGGCGTTGGGGCTGAAGGGAGACCCAGCCCACCAAGGGAGCCCCTTCTGAGCCAAGCTTCAGGTCCTGGAGGGCTTTGACTGGCTTGTGGGCGGGGTCTTTGGGCTGACAGTTGTGTGTGGGCGGAGTTTCTGGGCTGAGGACTTTGTGTGGGTGCACAGATTCTAAAAGAGAGTGGGCGTGGGCAGAGTTCCTGCGCTGAGGGAGTGTGTGTGGGGTTTTCCAAGCCAAATATAACAGTGTGTGAACAAAGTTTTCGGTCTGGGGGCTTGAGGTCAGAGCTTTGGACAGGCATATTTTGAGGATCTGTCAGAAAACCTTCAGAGCTAGGGAAGCCTGAGCTCAATGCTTATGAATGGAGGCTCCTCTGTTGCCATGAGGAAGATGAACAAGTTATAACTTCGATTAAGGGTTTGGGAGTTATGTGTAGGATGCTGCCTGGGATCTTAGGATAGACCACTAGTCTTAGAGATACAGCTTTATAATATCTAAGTTTTGTTTCACAACCACAGCACTGTCTCAAAGACCATTCTGACGTTAAGCTCAGAGCCCTGGAGGAAAAACTTGTCTCAAAGCTGGCCAGATTGTAAGTTTCTGGAGACTCATATCCAGAAGAAAAGGAGCAAATATCAGAACCGAGACGCTCAGGACTCAGAGCCTGCTCTTTACTGTCCCTGATGACATCGTGTAAACTAATCTGAAAATCCTGCCATTCATGAATTGTCCCATTCACTTACCAGCATAGATCCCAGTGAACTGGAAGTGACAGAAACAACGAGGAAGACACTGTCTAGTAGTACAAGCCCATTATCCTAGCGCTCGGGAGGCTGAGGCAGGTGGGCTGTAAGTTTGAGTTGTTTACATAGTGAGAAATGAATTTACTGACTTTCCATTTTAGTGGGAAAGACAGCAAAACATGTTAACAGATAAGTGATTTCAGAGGTACTGGAGAAATTGCTCAGCAATGAGGAGTGTTAGTTCCTTTTGCAGAGGGCCGAGGTTTAATTCCTAGCACCCACATTGTGATTCCCAGCCGTCCCCAGCTCCAGCTTCAGGGATCTGAAGCCCTCTTCTGACCTCTGCACATACGAGGCACACATGTGGAACACATGCATGCATGCAGGAAAAACATCCATACACATAAAATACATTAAAAAATTTTTAAGATAATTTCTAGCTGGGCAGTGGTGGCCCCAGTGCTTGAGAGGCAGAGGCAGGTGGAGTCTACAGATCGAGTTCCAGGACAGCCAGGACTACACAGTGAAACCCTGTCTCAGAAAGAAGAAGGGGGGGTTGGGAAGATAGCTTACTTCCCAAAGTGCTTGCCACACAAGTGTGAGGACCTAAGTTTGATTCCCAGAACCTGAAAAACACTGGGTGTGGTGGCGTGATCTCGTAATCCCAGCACTGCAGAGACTGAGATGAACAGATTCCTGGGCTCACTGGCCTGCCAGCCTACCTAATTGGCGAGCCCCAGGCCAATGAGAGGTCCTGTTTGAAAGTAACAACAGCAAGCGACAAGGTAGAGAATTGTGCAGACCTGCTGACCTGAATTCAGTCCTTGGAACCTAACCCCCAAAAGTGGCCTTCTGACCTTTCTATGCACAGTGTGGCATGCATGCTTCATCACACACAACAGAACCAAGTAAAAATTGAAATTCTCCACTAGAAGAAGAGAAATACATCAAAAAGGACAGGCAGGAAAGCACTCCATATAAAAAGCACAGAAATGCAAGAGTTGACAAATGTGCCTACCTGATAGCCAGAGCCCAGGGTAGGGTAGGGTAGGGACAGAAGGCGGGTGCTGAGGAGGTAGGCAGAAGCTGCTTCATAGGCTCCTGTGGGGTTTGATAAAATGAAATGCATGAGCTCACAGCTAGCCTCATCCACATAGCAAAGAAAGAAAGAAAATGAAATGCCAGTTAACTAATATAGCATTGCTGTCATCCTTGATTCATGTCCTACAGGAGGACGAAGAGGTCCCAACAGGACATCTTATTGTCGAAATCCGCTCTGTGAGCCAGGATCTTCTGGCACCTCTAGTGGAGGCCACACTTCCAGTGCATCAGTGACCAGCGTCCGTTCTCGAACGAGGTAAGCCGCCTCTTCCTGTGGCAGTGTGGATCAGGCTGACCCTCACTGGATTTTAAGACGCACTATCCTACATGCCAGGTGGGGCTAGAGGGGACTGAGCATCCGCAAAGACCAGAGCAGGCTCTGAGGGTGGTCTCTTGGAGAGATGCTATGAGATTTGGTAGAACAAACCAGTCCCAGCTGGGGCTGTACTCCTGATTTACTGGTGGCTTGCCCAGGTTGCCATCTGTCTCTGGGCCTCCTTTTTCTTATTTGAAAAGCGAGCCTCAGAATTCCCTCCTGGGAAGAGTGGGAAGACTTGAATAAAGTCAGGAGAGGAAAGGCTCTTTCCTTCTGCTCCTTTTGTCTGCCAGGCAAGATAAGGAAGACTTCATCCTTGTAGGCTGCTTTTTGATGAAATGCACAATCCTCTGTGCCAGAAGCTTTTTCTGGCCAGATTCTCAGGTTAGCTCCTGATGTTGTTATTCTCCACCTCCAGGACCAGTTCTGGAACAGGCCTCTCCAGCCCTCCGCTGGCCACCCAGACAGTGGTGCCTCTGCAGCACTGCAAGATCCCCGAGCTGCCAGTCCAGGCCAGCATTCTGTTTGAGCTCCAGCTCTTCTTCTGTCAGCTCATAGCCCTGTTCGTGCACTACATCAACATCTATAAGACGGTCTGGTGGTACCCACCCTCACACCCACCCTCCCACACCTCCCTGGTAGGTGCTCAGCCAGAGTCGGCTGTGTGCTCGAGAGTGCGCATGCGTGCTTGTATGCCTGCATGTTTTGTATGTGTTACATAGCTTACCAAATACCACTGTATACCTGCTGTATCCCTGCCTCCATATTGGGCATGTTGGATGTAGAGGGAACAGGAAACCGACGGTTCTTAACTATAGCTAGTGTGCTTAGAACTATGCAGGGCTCTGTAAGGATAGCAGAGTTGAATCTGACAGACGGGATCCTAAATCTTGTCTGAGAGATGAGTCTTGGGAATGTATGAATGCTTCAGGGGTGGAAAGAACCCTGGACAGAAAAAGAGGTTCAGGGACAGGGACATGGGTGTTAGAGCAAGAGTGCTCACACACCACTCTCTTATCCCCAGGGACTGTCCCACTTCCCTTCTCTGGGTCCTGTTCTACTCCTCTAGGTAATTTCCTGTCCTGAGTCAGCTGGAGGCCAATGAAGGTCAGAGAATGGGGACAGTCTCTGTGGAAAGAACTGGGCCGGGGGAGGTAATGGGTATAAGAAAAGCCTATGTATGGAGAAGGGGCCCATGTGACCCCCAGGCCTCTGCCCTCTGACAGAACTTCCACCTGATCGACTTCAACTTGCTGATGGTGACCACCATTGTTCTGGGCCGCCGCTTCATTGGGTCCATCGTGAAGGAGGTGATTGGGTCTAAAGGCTGGCCAGGGGCTTTGGGACTCCCCTTTCCACGGGATGCCAAGGAGACACACCTACCCTTAGCCCCGAGGGATTTCCTCTGAGCTCCTTGTGGGCTTATTTGATGAATGTTATGGTATCCCATTGACTCTCCCAATCCACTAGGCATCAGAAAGACAGGCTACGTTCTTCCCAGCCTGCTCTGCGCCTTTTCCTGGGTGGGATTATAGGCCATGTTCTGTGGGACTAGGGCATGGCTCCTGTGGCCTCCATCCAAGGTCCCAGCCTGTCGTATCTCACCCCAACCCAGGCTTCTCAGAGGGGGAAGGTCTCCCTCTTTCGCTCCATCCTGCTGTTCCTCACCCGCTTCACCGTTCTCACGGCCACAGGCTGGAGTCTGTGCCGGTCCCTCATCCACCTCTTCAGGACCTACTCCTTCCTGAACCTCCTGTTCCTCTGCTATCCGTGAGTACCCCTCACCTCACCCCTAGCACCTGACACTTGATTGTGCCCTTTGTGTGGCTGGGTTATCAGTCCACAGTATCTGGCAGGCTCGAAGGCAGGCAGCAACAATGGCCTCTCAAAACATCTGGTGACATCTGAGAACAGGACGATTAGCCTTTTTTGCAGAAGAAATTGAAGTGGTATAAGCTACTCCATCTCTACCGATGGGAGGCTGGAATGGGATTCAGAGCTGAATGAATACCCAAGGGGACATTTGCAAATGGGAATGCATGGGCTTGCTTTGTCTTTCTGTCTTGCTTTCTTCTTTCTTTCTCTCTCTCTCTTCCTGTTTTCTCTGTATTTCTCCATTCCTCCATTTCCTCACCCTCCCCTTTGCGTTTATGATTTTTTTTTTTTTTTTTTTGAGACAGGGTTTCTCTGTGTTGTCTTGCCTGGCCTGGACTCATTTTGTAGACCAGACTGGCCTTGAACTCACAGCGGTACACTTGCCTCTGCCTCCTGAATGCTGGGATTATAGGTGCGAGCTGCCACACCCGGCTATGAAATGTCTTTTTGCTTCTTGATATCTTTGTTTACGTGTCTCTGTGAGTGTCTGTGAAGCACACCTGTGTGTATACATGTCTGCCTCTGAGTATGTACCTGTGTCTCAGTGTCTGCTTGGCTTGCCTGACTGCCTCACCAGAGACTCCATTCAGATGGAAAGGCCAGATCTGCCCCTCTATGGTCCAGAATCCAGGAGGCTCCTGGCTCCCTGGGCATGGACAGTCACCTGCCATCGTTGTGCTTTCTGGTCCATGAGCATCCTCAGGATGGGCCAGTTCTGGCTCTTGGAAAGCTGCAGAGCTCTGCCCTCTGCTTCCCTCCCCTGCTGGACTAAGAACATGCCTGTTTGGGTGGTCTCACGTGCCTGGTTACAAGCAGGGATTTTTAGGAGTTTAAAACAAATATATCAGCTGGGTAGTAGTGACACACGCCATTAATCCCAGCACTCAGGAGGCAGAGGCAGACAGATCTCTGTGAGTTCAAGGCCAGTTCTGGTCTACAGAATGAGTTCCAGGATGCCCAGAGCTACATAGAAAAACCATGTGAGTGTGTGTGTGTGTGTGTGTGTGTGTGTATTAATTAATCAAAACTATTATATTAGTAAAAATTTATATAATTAATATAAGTAAATTTGAAATAATTATTAAATCAAATTATTAATAAAAATCCATGCATATAAAATTGATAAGAATTAATATATTAACCTTTATGTATATAAGTATTTTGCCTGCATGAACGTATGTGCATGAGTGCCGCTGGAAGCAGGAAGAGGGTGTCAGATCCCTTCTGATTAAAGTTAGGAAAATTATGAGCTGCCATGTGGGAGCTAGAAACTAAACCCAAGTCCTCTGCAAAGGCAGCAAGTGTCTTTTAACCACTGTGCTGTCACCTAGTCCTCAAGAGAGAGGTTTTCTCTATACCAGCCTGGCCTTGAATTTGCTATGCAGCCAAGGCTAACCTTGAGGCTGAGCCTGCCTTTACCTCAGGAGGGTTGAATTACAGGTTTTTTGCCATTGTGCCCAGAGTGTGTGGTGCTGGGGACCCCAACCCCGAACCTCCTGCATGGTAGGCAGGCACTGTACTCCCTCCCTTCTAGACTTTAATTATGGGACTCATACACATCTTATAGAAGTATTTAGCTCTGTGAAAGCCTGTGTTTATTTTTTTTTTTCCAAGACAGGGTATGTCTGTGCAGCCTTGGTTGTCCTCAAACTCAGAGATCTGCCTGCCTCTGCCTCCCTATTGCTGGGATGAAGGGTGCATGGCACTACTTCTTGGTTTTTTGGTGTTGTTTTGTTTTCAGTTGTTTTTCTTAGTTGTGTGGTACTGGAAATAAAACCTAAGAGCACGTGCATTTCACACAAGCACTCTACAGCTGAGCCACATCCCCTTCCCGCCACGAAGGCTGTAATGGTTTGGTTTGGTTTGGTTTGGTTTGGTTTGGTTTGGTTTGGTTTGGTTTTGGTTATTCGGGACAGGAATTTCATGTAGTCCAAGCTGGCTCCCACTCATTGTGTAGCTGAGGATGACCTTGAACTCTTCATGCTCTGACCTCTACCTCCTGAGTGCCAGGGTTACGAGTATGTGCCACCATGCCCATCACTACACTTAAAAATAAAAATATATTCATATCATAGTATATGTGATACTAATATAACTTAATGGAACTTTTTTCATATGGTAGTTTTATATTTTTTCATTAATTGGAACTTAGACATTTTTCATGGCGATAGATATGACAGTAGCCTCATACTATATTTCATCGTCTATTCTTCTGTTGTTTTGGGGGTCTGTTTTGGTTTGGTTTGGTTTTTTGTGAAACAGGGTTTCTCCGTGTAACCTTGGCTGTCCTGGACTTGGCTTTGTAGACCAGGCTGGCCTTGAACTCTGAGAGATCCGCCTGCCTCTACCTCCCTGAGCGCTGGGATTACAGGCATGCACCACTGTGCCCATTTTTGTGGGGTTTATTTGTTTTGAGACAGGGTTTACTCTGTGTTTTGGAATTGGCTTATAGACCAGGCTGGCCTTGAGCTCAGGGATCCACCTGCCTCTGCCTGGGATTCAAGGTGTGTGCCATAACCACACGCAGCTGGTCTTCACTACTTTGTGGGTTCTTCTTTTCCCATCCTTTATCACCCTTATCTGCCTCTTGTTTCACCCCCTAACACTAGTTGCAGAGAAACAAGGAGAGAGGGAGAGAGGAAATAGGAAAACCCCTGGATCTAATTTCTTTTCTTCGGTTTCTTCTTTGACGATGGCTACTAGCAAACCACAAACAACCTCCCTGAACTACCAATGACCTCGCCTGTCAGTGCGCTAGCATTTATATTCCCTTTGCGAAGTTCCCAGAATTCCACGAGTTACACAAGTGCAGACTGTCTGCAGCTGGCAGAACTGTGCCTGTGCTAGAGCACAAGGCAAATCATATTCAGCTGCTGCAGACAGTCTGAAGCAGCCCCACGTCCCTTCACCTGGGATTAAAATAAAAGCACATTCTTATAATATTTATGTTTTTTTAAAGAAACCAAATTCCAGAATTCTTGCTACAGACCCTGGTTCTTAAAAAAAAAAAAAAGATTTGATTTATACATGTAAGGCGGTGTATGTGTCATGGTGCACGTGTGCCTGCCAGAAGACAAGTTGCAAGGCTTGGGTCTCTCCCTCCAGCATGTTGGTTCCCAGAGCCAAACTTAGGGTGTCAGACCTGGCAGCAAGCATTTGCTGCAGAGCCATGTCACTGGCCCTAGAATTCATTTATTTATTTATTTATTTAGCCCTAGAATTTTTTTTTTTTAATGAGCATTTGCTTCTTCTTCTTTTTTTTTTTTTTTTAAGATTTATTTATTATTTATACAACAATCTACCCTCACACCAGATCTTACTATAGATGATTTTGAGCCACCATGTGGCTGCTGGGAATTGAACTCAGGACTTTTGGAAGAACAGCGGGTGTTCTTAACCTCTGAGCCATCTCTCCAGCCCCGGCCCTAGAATTTTTACATACAAAGGTAATTTGATTTACCTTTCTTTGTAAGATTTGACATTCTGTGTTTTCTTTATGACAGGGACACAGGGTCATTTCCGTACACTTAACAGTATTACCATACAACATATTCCCAGGAGTAGAATGTCAGACAGTATGTTCCGTACGTCTGTTAAGAATTTTAAGAAATTGGGCCAAAAGAGATGGCTCAGTGAGTAAAGGTTCTTGACGGACAGCCGGAGTTTGATCCCTGCGGTCCACATGACATGAGGAGAGAACCAGCTCCTTGAGGTTGTCCTCTCACTTCCTCAGGCATGCTGGGGCACACATTCCTGCCCACCCACCCTCTGATCCAAAGAGAAAGAGAACAGTAGCTTCCAATCCCACCATCCAGGTTTTTAGTTCCAAGCTATAAAGCCGGAAGTCAGGTACATTTCTGTAAGCCCAGTACTCAGGAGGTACAGGCAGGAGGATAAGAGTTCAAGATTTTTATTAGCTACACAGCAGTTAAACTTAGCCTGGGCTACATTAGACCCTACCTTAAAAAAAAAAAAAAAAAAGCCAGGTGTAGTGGCACAGGCCTTTAGTCCCAGCATGTGGAAGGGAGCAGGTGGAGCTCTTGTGATTTGAGGCCAGCCTGTTCTACAAAGCAAGTTCAAGGACAGCCAAGGCTACACAGAGAAACCCTGTCTCAAAACCTCCTCCCACCAAAAAAAAAAAAAAAAGAAAAAGAAAGAAACTCTTAGAGTTTGAAGTTTTTTGGTGTTTTGTTTTGTTCTGTTTTCAGAGACAGGATCTCCTATGTAGCCAGTTAAGAGCTCTGGCTGCTCTTCAGATGGCCCTGGGTTCCGTTCCCAGCATGATGGCTAACAGCTGCCTATGACCTCAGCTACAGAGGACCCACCTTCCTCTGGCATCTTCAGGCACTGTGTGCGTATGATGCCCAGACACACATGCAAGAACATCCATAAAGTAAAACTGCTTTAAGTCGAAAGGTGTGAAAGTATAAGTTGAAAGAGCTTCCCCTGCACTGCGGCCCTCCAGCCATCCGCTTCCCCTCTAAGGCGTAATCGGCACTCTTTGACATTTCGTACAGGCCCTGGAGACAAGCATAGCACACACAGCGTACAAGCACGTGCACCCTGATTCCCCACAGTGGCAGACAGACGTAGCTTCCCCTCTCATTACCCCTGTCCCCAGCATTTGATAACTCTTCCCCACCGCTGGTTATTTTTGTCACTAATAACGGTATTTTGCTCTGTGCTATAGCTCTTGTCTGGCATGCGCAAAATTCTGTTAGATGGAACTCTAGCATGTGCCAACTCAGACACTGCAAAAGAACATTTTTTTTTTTTTAATTTTATCAACAGTGTTTTTGAGTCACTATTGGGAACCCTGGCGGGGGAGGGGGGGATGCCTGGAGAGATGGCTCAGTAATTGACAGTACATATTCCTCTTCCCGAGGATAGGAGTTGAGTTCCCAGCAGTCATGTGTGCTGACAGCTGCCTGTAACTTCAGCTCCTGGGACACAGCTCTCTTTTCTGGATCCTAGGAGCACCTGTGGTCACACAGGCACATATTCACACACACACACACAACTGTATGCGTATGATTAAATTTTCTTTAATTCTTAAAGAAAAACTGTTAGGAACCTACCTATCCATTTTTCTTTTCCTTTCCCTCCTTTCACTTCCTGGCAATTGCAGTCACTTATATTGTCAGAGAATATGATACTCATCATCTCTTATATAACCACATTTCAGCTTTCCATCCCATGTCTGAAACTAATTTTAAAAAATTAAGCACTGGGCTGGAGAGATGGCTCAGAGGTTAAGGCTGTTCTTGCAAAAGACCTGAGTCCAATTTCCAGCAACCACATGGTGGCTTACAACCATCTATAATGAGATCTGGTGCCCTCTTCTGGCCTGCAGGCACAAATGCAGGCAGAACACTGTATAAATAATAAATAAATAAATCATAAATTAAAAAATTAAGTACCACTAAGTAGTGTAACCTTAGTAAATATACCAAAATGACGTTCATTGTCATAGTTATTGGGTGAACTCATGAAAAGAATGTTGCTCATGTCAGAGTCAGATGGTTTCTCTTAAACTCCATCAGTTAATTAAAATCATGCTATATTTGACTGTGCTTCATATTAAAATAACATTCTTATCTTGGAGTTTGTAACTGACTTTCTTTCTTCATGACGGTCCGTCAGTACATCCTCATGTTTCTCCAGCCCCTCGAATGTGCTGCCTGTTACCTGGAGTCCTTTTCCTCCCTGGCCAATGCTATCCCACCTTACGACCTCCACCCTCCTGTTCCAGAATGGAACAGCTACTCTAGGCTTGCCGTGTGGTTCAGCCTGGGGCTTCCCTTGCTGGCCTCCTGACCTGCATGCTCTCCTGGACCCATGCCTTCTTAAGTGTCTCAGTTGATTGCCCTGCCTACCTGGCTGTTTGAGACGGGTGTGCATTCTATGTCGTTATATATCTTTTCTTAATTCAGTTTTATTTTATTTTATTTTTGGTTTTTTGAGACACGGTTTCTCTGTGTGGCCTTGGCTGTCCTGGACTGACTCTGTAGACTAGGCTGGCCTCGAACTCATAGAGATTCGCTTGCCTCTGCCTCCCCAGTGTTGGTATTACAGGTGTGTGCCACCATGCCTGGCTTCTGTCTGTTAACCTGCATTAGTCAAGATTATTTGTGTGACAATGAGTTTATTTTCATAGTTCTTTTTGCTGACTTAGATTTGTTTTCTGCTTTTTAAAAAAATTTAATTGTGTGTGAAATCTCTCTGCTTCTGCCTCCCAAGTGATGGGATTAAAGGCATGCACACCACCACCCGGCTTTTTTTTTTTTTTTTTCCTTCTTCTTTTTCTTTCAAAATCTTTTTGCTTCCATTTATATGTAAGTGAGCCTATGAATTATGTGAGTTACATGTGTGCGAGAGCCCCAGAGGCCAGAAGAGGGCATTGGTTCCCCTGAAACTGGATATACAGGTGATTGTGAGCTACTACGTGGGTGCTGGGAACTGAACCTGGTCCTCTTCAAGAGCAGCAAGCGTTCGTTTTTATTTAGTTGTTTGTTTGTTTGTTTGTTTGTTTGTTTGAGACAGGGTTTCTCTGTGTAGCCATGGCTGTTCCCAGAACTCACTCTGTAGACTAGGCTGGCCTCAGACTCAGAGCTCCACCTGCCTCTGCCTCCCCAGTGCTGGGATTAAATGCAGCATCGCCACCAACCCTCAGACAGATTATTCTCTATTATATGAGACTCTTGTTTTCAAAGCCTCTTACGTCCTCTCAGCTTCATCTTTCCAGTAGAGCCACTTTCCTTTTCCCCGTTTTGTGCTGCCTTTCCAAGTGCAGTCAGTCCCTCTTCTCTCTGTGTTTGAGAACAAGCAGGAGTTGTTTGTTTCGTCTTCTGCCCTTGTTCCAGTGGACAAGAGGCTTGACTGGGCTCCAGCCGAGCACATGCAGGACACAGTAACTATCGAGCTGTGAGGTAGGAGCTCATTGTCAGGCCTGTGCTCCCGTAGACCCCATAGGCCAAAGGGGCAGTGGATGAGAGGGCCTTCCTTAGAGGCTTCCACTCAAGGGCCTCCCTTAGCTAAGGGCTTCCGCCCTCAATGCTTTATTTGGTTGCTCTTGGTAATCTAAAGGGCCGGCTGAATGAAGTGAGTGGGAACAAAAGGACTTTCATAGTTAGTACCATCTTTGTTTAATCCTCTTCAGTCTTGCTTCTTACTTCCATCTTCTGTGAAATCTGTCCATTTCAAGCCAGATTTTCTCTAGGGCCGCTCTGGAAAGATAAGCCGCTAGCTGCAGGGCACCATCCCATAATACACTCATATAGCATATAGCTGAGAAGTCACCAACTGCCCTGGTTTTGAAACCTTGAGGAAGGCTTCTCTGAAGTGTGTTGTGCTCTTAAGTATAAAATACGTCGTAGCAGATTCTGAAGACTCCTTTCAAACAAAGACAGACAGATATTTCCTTAGGAAACCCTCATTGCTAAAACAGCTGTGTTTTCCAGGCACTGAAATGGTAAAATAGAATATTAAAGCCATTTTCTCTTGGTGTGGCTACTAGTAGTGCATGTTAAATCACTATTAAATGCGTGGCCATTCTGTCTCTGTTGAAAAGCTGTGCTGGACATCACGGCATCTTCACTTGGCAACATGTCTCTGTGTCTGCTTTCTGGTTGGTTTGGTTGTTTCTTTTCTTTTCTTTTCTTTTACATTTATCTATTTACTTACCTACTTTTGGTTTTTTGAGACACGGTTTCCCTGTGCAGCCTTGGCTGTCCTGGACTCACTCTGTAGACTAGGCTGGCCTCGAACTCCTAGAGATCCGCTTGCCTCTGCCTCCCGAGTGTTGGGATTACAGGTGTGTGCCATCATGCCTGGCTTCTGTCTGCTAACTCCATTAGTCAAGATTATTTGTGTGACAATGAGCTTATTTTCATAGTTCTTCTTTTTGCTGACTTAGGTTTGTTTTCTGCTTTTTAAAAAAAATTTCATTGTGTGTGTGTACGCACACACCCGAGTGTGCAAAAGTGTACCACATACATACAAGAATCCTCAACGGTCAGAAAAGGACACTGGATTCTCTAGGAGTAGAGTTACAGGCAGTAGTGAGCTCTCTGTGTGGATGTTGAGAACTGACCCTAGCTTCTTCAAGAGTAGTGAGCCATCTCTCTAGGCCTGTTTTCTACTTTAAAATTCATCTTAATTATGCTTATTTGTGTGAATGCATATGTATGCATTCATGGTGCACATGTGGCTTTCAGAAGACGGCTGACAGGAGGTAGTTTTCTCCTTCCACCGTGTGGGTTCCAGGGATCAAAGTCAGGTTGTCAAGCTTGGTGGCAAGTACCTTTACTCAGTCAGCCATCTCTCTGGCCCTTACCCACTTTTCTGATATAATTACCCCCTTGTCAGCCCTGGAGGATTATGTCCAGGACATCCTACAGATGCCAAAATCTAAGATGCTCAAGTCCTGTATACCTGATGGCATAGCAACAGCAAACCGTGTACACACAACTTCCTGTATACCTCATTATCCTTTAATACCTAATACAGTGTAAATGCTATATAAAATGTTGCTAATATTGTTTAGAGATACATGCCAACGGGAAAACTATACATGTTCAATCAGCCGACAACAACTCCAGGCTTATGTTTTTAGTACAGTCCTCAAGAATGTAACATTTCTGCCAGGCCTAGTGGCATAGGCCTATTACCCGAGCATGTACGAGGCAGAGGCAGGAGGATCTTGAGATTTACCTGAGCTCAGCCTGAGAATTACCTGGTTCACATAGCAAGTTAAGGATGAGACCAAGCCTGGGTTACATAGTAAGACCCTGTCTGCAAAACAGTTTCAGCCCGTGGCTACTTAAATCTGCAGATGCGATGCTTGTACTCTTTCAGGTTATGGGACCTGCCTAGTTTGTCCTCATAGTCCCAGCCACACACTTCCAAACCCCTGGACTAATTCTTTGAATCCCCACATGGGTGCTGCAGAGGGGACATTGTGGACTGTTGAGTGCCTGGCACATAATCGACACGGGATAAGTATTTGTTCTTGCCCACTGCCCTGCAAGGTGAAGAGCACTCTCTTACATACACACCAGCTATACAGCCATGACCTGTTCTGTGCCATTATGCTATATTTTTGTTTGAGACAGGTCTCAATATGTGGCTTAGGCTAGCCTAGAACCCATGATCTTCTCGCCTTAGCCTTCCACATTCTGAAATGACTGGCACATGCCACCATGTACATCTTATTTTTTTTTTTTTCATTTGTTTGCTTGTTTGTTTTTTGAGACAGGGTCTTTCTATGTAGTCCTGGCTGTTCTGGAACTCTGTAGACCAGGCTGGCCCCAGATTTAGAGATCCAACTGCCTCTGCCTCCCAAGTGCTGGGCTGAAAGGCACACCATGCCTTTTCCCCATCTTATCCTTTAAATTGATTGGAGGTGTTTTGTGTTTTGTTTTTCTTAATGTATTTGGTCCCAGGCAGTTCTAGGTATAAACCTAGGCTCTGTTTTTCCTGAACTGATTGTATTACCTTAGAGAACTAACTACACTGCTCTGAGCAACCCTATTTCCTTCCTTGAGAAAATGGCAAAATCATAGCACCTGCTGCCTGTATGCTTATAAGAAAAAAGGGAGTGCATGTAGAAAAGTGAGCCTGGATCATGGCATGTGCCCAATGAGTGTGGGTTGCTATGGTAATTGTTAGCTATCACCATTCAGGAAAGAATTTACCTCTGGCTTCCTACTATGCTCAGTTCCACCATGCACTCAATGCTAAGACATGTTTTGAGCCATTGACTTGGATGGAAAGGTGGAGGGATAGGAAGATGAGTAAATTTTCCCCTCTGAATGTCCAGGAGGGCTGAAGGCCAGCAGGAAAATCAGAGCATCCTCCCTGAGTCGAGGTTCAGAATCCTGACTTTGGATAGGCCTGGCCTCACCTCTTTCTTCCACAGCAGGTTTGGGATGTACATTCCGTTCCTGCAGCTCAACTATGATCTTCGCAAGACAAACCTGTTTAGCCACATGGCTTCTATGGGGCCGAGAGAGGCCGTCAGCGGTCTGGCGAGGAGTCGGGACTACTTGCTGACACTGCGGGAGACTTGGAAGCAGCACACGCGACAGCTCTATGGCCCAGAAGCCATGCCCACCCATGCCTGCTGCCTGTCACCCAGCCTCATCCGCAATGAAGTCGAGTTCCTCAAAATGGACTTCAATTGGCGCATGAAGGAAGTGCTTGTCAGCTCCATGCTAAGTGCCTACTATGTGGCCTTCGTACCTGTTTGGTTTGTGAAGGTACAAAGCTCAACGCAAGCAAAGTGGCTTGCTATGCCCTGCCCCCCACATACACACTTTTCAGTCTTTCTGTTTGTAAAGTAACTCTCCTGGGGGGTTTTCTTGTTATATGTTTGTTTTCTAGGTGTGTGTGTATATGAGAGTTTGTGTGTGTCTGTGTAAGTCTGTTTGTGTCTGTGTAAAAAGCCAGAATTGCTAGGGGGTGTCTTCCTCAGTTGCTCTCTGCCTTATTTCTTGAGCTCGTCTGTCATTGAATCTGCAGCGTGCTGATTTAGCTAGATCCAGAGATCTTCCTGCCTCTGCTTTTCCAGTGCTGGATATTCAGATGCCGAGACACCACATGCGGCTTTTCACATAGGCTCAGAGGAGTAGAGGGCAAGTCCTTAAGCACTTCACCGTCAGAGTTGTCCCCAGCCTCCTCTCTGCCAGTTTTGATAGGCTTTCTCCTCGGGAGCTCTGGAATACAGAGGACAAGTTTCCCTGAAAGGGAGCGACCTAGCCAAGGATTCCTGATTGACAGAAGAGACTTCGCATGTTAGTGGCTCCTTTGGCACAGGTCTATGAGTGTCCTGCTTTGCCATTGAATGGAGAAACCAAGAGCTGGGGCAGGAGAGGTGTCTCAGCAGTTAAGAGTACTGGCTGGGGCTGGAGAGATGGCTCAGTGGTTAAGAACACTGTCTGCTCTTCCAAAGGGCCAGGGTTCAACTCCAGCACCCACATGGCAGCTCACAGCTCTCTATAACTCCAGTTCCAGGCTGTCTGACACCCTTACCCCAAGGCACATTAAATAAATAAATAAAATAAATCATTTCAAAAAAAAAAAAGAGTACTGGCTGCTCCTGCAGAGGACCAGAGTTCAGGTCCCAGCCCACACCATGCTCCATGACTTTAACTTCAGCTCCAGAGGCTCTGCCGCCCCCTTCTGGCCTCTGCAGATACTGCTTCATGTGGTATACATACATACATGTAGGCAGAACGCGCACACTCATAAAAGAAACCAATCTCGAAAGAAAGAAGCGGGGAGTCATCAGATCTAAATGATCTCAAAAGTTAATTCTTTACTAAGTTTCTTCAGCTGCAATAGACTTGAATCCTTGCTCCAGGACGCACTTTGTTACATCCCCCCCGTGTGTGTGTGTGTGTGTGTGTGTGTGTGTGTGTGTGTGTGTGTGTTTATGTAGGCAAATGCATGCTTGGGTGTGTGTGGAAGTCAGTGGACAGCTTGTGGGAGTTGGTTCACCCACAGTCTGGGTCCTGGAGATTGACGTCATGTTGTCAGGTCTGGAAGCAGGGGCGTTTACCTCCTGGCCCCAGGATAAAGTTGGAAGTTAGAGGCTGGAGAGATGGCTAAGTAGTTGAGAGCACTGTCTGCTCTTTCAGAGGCCCTGGGTTCAATTCCCAGTGCCCACATGGCCCCTCACGGCTGTCTGTACCTCCAGTTCCAGGGGAAGTAATGCCTTCTTCTGGTCTGCATGCACACGGTACACAGACACACAGCATATACATCACATAAAATCTTGTTAAATTTAATGTGTATGGGTGTTTGCCTACATGTGCTGGTCTGTGCACCACCTGTGTGCCCGTGCCCTCAAGAGGCCAGAAAAGGTACTAGGTTCCCTGGGCTTGTAGTTCTGGATCGCTGTGAGTCTCCATGTCAGTGCTGGGAACTAAACCCCTCCTCTGGAGGAGCAGCAGCCAGTGCTCTTAAACACTAACCCACATCGCTAAACCCACACAAAAGATTTTTTTTAATTGAATGTTGAGAGGACTGTCTGCAGAGAACTCTGTTATGCATTAAAATCTCTCTAAAGCCTACATTTTCTGTGCTTCCTTTTACCCTCATCTAATTGGTGAAGAAATGGAAGAATAGTCAGGTTAATTTGCCAGAAGTCACATAGTTCATAATTAATGCTCAGCAGAGCCAAGATTGCTTTGCATGTCCAGGCATGCGCTGACCCAGAGTAGGGGGCAGGAGAGCAATTTTCCACCATAGAAATTGACTGGTGGGCACAGGCTCTAAGCTGCCCTTCTCAGGCGTGTCATTGTTGGTTTCGGGCTGTCCTGAAATCTCCATAATATTGTCCTGGTTTCTAGGTAGACTCAGGGAAGGGAGAGGGATCAGGGCCATTTTGGATCTCCTGAGCCTGACCCACCTCCTGCTCTCCTCAGAATACACATTACTATGACAAGCGCTGGTCCTGCGAGCTCTTCCTGCTGGTGTCCATCAGCACCTCTGTGATCCTCATGCAGCACCTGCTTCCTGCCAGCTACTGCGACCTACTACACAAGGCTGCTGCCCACCTGGGCTGCTGGCAGAAGGTGGACCCAGCTCTTTGTTCCAACGTGCTGCAGCACCCGTGAGTTACCCTGTCCTGTGTTGCCCAACCAACCTGTTTCCCTGGTCAGGGTACAGAGTCACTTGCCATCTGGCTCACTAACTCATTCAGTTGGCCAGCAAGTTAGTTATGAAGCTTGTCTGATGTATTAGGACTTGTGTCCAGAGTAGAGTATGTTGGGGCTCTAGCTAGACCTGTTCTCCATCCTTGGGGAGATTACTAGTGTACTGGACGTGGCAGGGGCGAGGGGCAGGGACGACAGGTGATAATGCGTGGACCCCCAACTGTCTCATTCACTCTCCCATGTGTCCACTCACTGACTGATTGCTCATGCGTGAGGTCATTCTTCGCTCCTGTCACTTGCTCGATTACTTGCTTACTTCCTCCACCATTACATTGCCTGTTCCTTCAGTAGTCTTTCACTTCAGCCTGGGGCTCTGTAGCAGGCAAAGGAGCTTGCTCTTTCACCTATCAGCTGGGGGGAGTTATTTATAGATGGCTCTGAAAAGTAGAAAGAACTTTTCCAGTCTGTGCTTTTTGAAACCTCGGTCAGAGCGAGATATGGTTCTGTGTTAGCTTGTGGTAAACCCTATCCAGGAAGGGAGAGCATCAGGGATGAAACAAAGATGAAATCTTTTAATAAGTTCACAGGCTGGTGGGGGAAGATAACCACATAAAAATTAGTTAGGATGAGTGAGGCGAAAGGCTTAGCTGCAGGCTGACACTGTTCTCAGAGCAGAAGTTCATGTCTCCCTACACAGGAGCTCTGAGGTGCTGAGCTGGTCTTCCTTCAGCCTCCTCATCCTTCATCAGTGCCTAACAATTGCACAGCCTTTCAGCTGAGTCCCTGTCCTGATTACACTAAGCATCCCTTGTTGAAGTTCTCATATGAGTCTCTAGGACAGCTTTGTAGAGGGAGGCCAACCAGAGTGAAAGCACAAGGAGATTCCTCAGAGGCCAAGTGCCCTTGTGTTTATGGTCCTGTCATAGGATCCTTTTCATGCTCTGTTTAGGTTCAGAGAGAAGCAGCTGACCTTACTGAATTAGCCATAAGAGGGCTTGGCTCATCCCCCGCACTAGAGGGAAGAAGGAGTAGAAAGATAGAATGTAGCTGGACATGATGGCTCATACCTTTAATCCTAGCACTCAGGAGGCAGATGCAGGTGGATCTCTGTGAGTTGGAGGCCAGCCTGGTCTATAGAGTTTCAGGACAGCCAAGGCTACACAAAGAAGCTGTATCTCAGAAAAAAAAAAAAAAAAAAAAGGAAGGAAGGGAGGAGAAAGAAGGAAAGAACAAAAGAAAGGAAAGAAAGAAAGAAAAAGAAAGAAAGAAAGAAAGAAAGAAAGAAAGAAAGAAAGAAAGAAAGAAAGAAAGAAAGAAAGAAAGAAAAGAAAGCTGCCTGTCTATACCTCACTCCAGTCCTTGAGTAAGATCCAGGCCCTTTGCACAGCCTCCAGGCTGCTGGGCTGGAGCCTGTGAGCCCTTCATTTTCTTCCTACATCCTAACAAATACCTTGCCTCTAGCCAAGTTCTCATATGCTTTACTCACTTCCAAATCCAGCCTTTCCCAATGATGGACTGGAGTGTTCTCTCTATCCTCTCCTATTTCCTGCTCGCCTGGAAACTCCAGGCGCCTTCCTCTGTAAAGGGCCTTTCCACTCAGTGCTCATCCACAGCATCCTCTTCACTTGCTCCCTTCTGTTCCTTTGTCTCGTGCTGCTCGCTCCAGGCTGAAAGCCTCTAGAAACCATGTCTGTTGCCTGTGTAGCACCCAGCCATCTCCTCTCTCCCATCAGAACGCCTGGCTGTGTTTTGTGGGCTTTTTATTTTTTTAATTGTTTAGATTGATTCATTTGTGGTTATGAGTGCGTGTCTGATGACCACAGAGGTCAGAAGATGGTGTCAGATCCCCCGGAACTGGAATTACAAATGGTTGGGAGCCACCATACGAGTGCTGGGAATTAAACCCAGGCTCTCTGCAAGAGCAACCAGTGCTCTTAACTGCTGAGCCATTTCTCTTCATGATTCTTCCCAGTAAACCTCCTCCAACACACACAGACACACACACACTCTACCTTTCTTTCACCATACTGTTGTAGGTGAGTATTAATATTTACTATTGATATATCTTCTGGTAACGCTGCTGTTAATCCTAAACAGCTGTATACTCAAATCACCACACAGAGACTGGGTTTATTTAATTAACCAAGAACTCAATGCTGGGCAGTAGTTACTCCCTCCTAGATCTCCAAGCCCGCATAGTTTCCTAACATTTAGATTTTACCCATTATACTTGCTTTTTGTGAAATCTTAAGTCTGGTTCATTCTCTTCCCGCTGTTCCAAGATCTCTCTCCTGCCTCTGTTCTCCCAGCTCTCCTCACCTTTTCTTCTCCCACTCATTTCCTACCCTCTGGCTCCTCCCATTGTTCAGTATTGTGGCTAGTTGCTTTATTTTGGCCTAGTTACACAAAGTTGAGTCTAAGTATCACAATGCACTATCCAGATTTAAACCAGAGAGTTGGGGAATCAGCGTTTGAATGAATAAGGGTAAGGTGTATACATTTCAAAAAAATATTATACCAACACCATACATTGTTTTTTCCTATTCTAGAACTTCCTGTGAATGAAATCATAAATAGACGCCATGTTCAGCTTCTTTCATTCAGGGTTATGTCTATGAGGTTCGTCCTTGTGGTTGTGTGTTTTTAAGTGAATGAACCAATGAGTCAAGAATATGGTTACATGAGAGTTGCTTAAGAATGTAGTTCTGGGGCTGGAGAGATGGCTCAGTGGTTAAGAGCATTGACTGATCTTCCAGAGGTCCTGAGTACAGTTCCCAGCAACCACATGATAGCTCACAACCACCTGCAATGGAATCTGATTTCCTCTTCTGGTGTGCATGAAAACAGAGTGTTCATATACATAAAATAAATAAATAAATCTTTAAAAAATAATAATAAGAAGAATATAGTTCTGTTTCTGGCTGAGAATCTTGAGGTCCCTGGAATGTCATAGGACTTTGGAAGGAAACTCTCTGCTCTTATTTGGCTTCTCTCTCTCTCTCTCTCTCTCTCTCTCTCTCTCCATTTTGTTTTTGTTTTCGTTTTGTTTTTTTGAGACCAGGTTCCCATGGTTAACTCTGGCTGTCCAAGATCTTACTCTGTAGGCCAGGCATGCCTTGAACTCAGAGATCCACCTGCCTCTACAAGTGCTGGGATTAAAGGTGTGTGCCACCTGGCTTCAGTTAGCCTCTGAATGCCAGGCATGAAGTAGATGCTGTCCACTTCCTAAAGGAATGGATACAGACAAGGAAACAAATAAATGGCAAACACTGGGGAATGTAGACCAGTAGGTAGCAAAAGTTTCAAGGAACAATAAAAGATACTCAATTCCATAAAGAGTCTGAGAAAGGCTTTCTGGAGGATCTTAGGATTTGAAAAATAAGGAAAGAGCCTGCCAGGACAAGGCATCAGGAAGCTCGGTCAGTGTTGTGGGAGTGGCTTATGCAGGGCTGTGAGCAGCACAGTGGAAATCAAGGGGTGGCGAATGGCTTCTCAGGAAGCCACGCCAAAGCCGTGAGATACTGCAAAGCCTTCAGCACATTTTGAACAGCATAATCACAGATGCCTTGTCTACCTAGGTAGGTGGGTATCTAACCCACAGGAGGTTACAAGTGAGGCAAATAGATAGAGACAAGGGTTTTCTTCATAATTTAGATGTCCCACGGCAGTGAATTGCCTGTGGCTGTCACTCCATTTTATAGAGGAGGCAGCTGAGACCCAGAGAAGGAGTCACAGTGGCAGAGTGATAGAGTTGGAAGTGGAGCTGATGGCCACCCTGTGCCCAATCCTTTGGCCCCCATTTTCATGAATGAGCTGGGGACGACAAGATGTGCTCTTGCTTCCAGGTGGACTGAGGAGTGCATGTGGCCACAGGGCGTGCTGGTAAAGCACAGCAAGAACGTCTACAAAGCAGTGGGCCACTACAATGTGGCCATCCCCTCAGATGTCTCCCACTTCCGGTTCCACGTGAGTGTTCTTTTCTGGGCAGGAGGCGGGGCCTGATCTTCAAGGCAGGGAGTGGGTGGGTGGCCTTGACAGGGAGGACGGTGATGACTGTTCCCACTATTGCCAAAACCAGATAAAGACATTGTGCACACGCAACCCAAGGCTGTCCACACAGATGAGCACAACTGCAGTTCCCTCGGCTGCAGCTCTTTCAGAGCGCCGGATAGATGGAGAGAGGATCAGACATTAAATGGAAGGGTTTGGCAGGTCCTTTAAACCTAGCACTGAGAGAAACAAAGGGAGGGACAGACTGACAGAGACAGAGAGATCCTAGCAGCGGGAATAACGTTAATGAATCCATACTTTGTGCCATGCATTTTTAAGCTATTCAAGAATGCTGCACTGAGAAACTTGGGAACTCATGCAGATGGCCTGAGTCAGCATAGGGGAAAGGGTTGCTGTGAATCAGCAAGGCTGCTAGCCTGCAAACCCCCTTCCCAGCAGAGGCCTCATGGCACTACTCTGAAGGAGCTTGAATTCCCATACTTCCTAGAAGCCTCTGCTGAAGCTGGGGGACCAGGTGAAGCTGGAGATCACTGGAGGTGGTTGATCTGGCCAGTTACCTTCATTTCTCAGAGAGAGAGGGAGAGAAGAGACTTGCTTCTAGACTCACAGAAGGCGAAGGCCTAACCTCAGCATCCTGTCTCTTTTGCTACACCCCTGCTGCCTCTTCCCCACCCTATAAGCAGTCCATAAATTTTAGGTGTTTTAGCCAGTTGTGGTGGTACACACCTGTAATCCCAGCACTCAGGGAGGCAGAGGCAGGCAGATCTCTGTGAGTTTGAGGCCAGCCTTGTCTACAAAGAGACTCCAGGACAGCCAAGGCTACACAGAGAAACCCTGACCCTGTCTTGAATAACAAACAACAACAAAAAAGTTTTAGGTGCTTTTTCTGCAGATTGAGATCCCTAGACATTGAGTACTCTTGAACTTAACAAAAACTTCTTTCTTTCTGTTTTCTTTTTCTGTTTTTTTGTTTTGTTTTGTTTTGCTTTTCAAGACATGGTTTCTCTGCATATCCCTGGCTGTCCTAGAACTCACTCTATAGACCAGACTGGCCTATACTTCCTGAGAGCTGGGATTAAAGGCATGAGCCATCACTGCCAGGCAGAAAAAAAAAAAATTTGAATTCTACATTGTTTTCCTTTGAAACACCTTGTAAGACTAAGGTGTTGCTATGCCCCCTACATTTTCAGTCTAGTTTAGGATGCTACAGAGAGGGTAGTAAGTACTCAGGCTGTAGAGTTTAATAGCTGTCCATACTTTTGATGTCTAGCAACTAAGAATAAATAAATAGCTTTTCATGTTGATGATATCAGAGTTGCTAAGCATATAAAGCCTGAGTTCAATCCTTAGCACTACCAAAAAAAAAGAAAGAGAGAGAGATTCTGGTTTGTTCAGGCCCAACAATACTGCAGAGAGTAACATTTTAAAAAAAGTTGGTTTGGGTGTGATGGTACATGTTTTTAAATCCTGGCCTTCAGGCATGCTGATCTCTGTGAGTTCAAGGCCAGCCTAGAAGCAAATAAATAAAAAGAAGTTGACTTTAGGTCAGAAAGAGCAAGGGAGACCTCTCAGAAAAGGCTTCCCAGCTGTGACTTAAGAGTTGGCTCCGAGGTTAAGAGCACTAGCTGCTTTTCCAGAGGTCCTGAGTTCAATTCCCAGCAACCACATGTTGGCTCACAACCATCTATAGTGAGATCTGCCCTCTTATGGCGTGCACAGTGTACATGCAGATAGAGCACTCGTATACATAAAATATACATATACATAAAAATAAAAAAATGTTAAAAAAAGAAAGAGGGGCTAGAGAGATGGCTCAGTAGTTAAAAGAACTGTCTGTTCTTCCAAAGGACCTGGGTTCAATTCCCAGCACCCTCATGGCAGCTCACAACTGTCTGTAACTCCAGTTCCAAGGGATCTGACACCTTCACAATGATGCACATAAAATAAAATTTAAAAATTAAAAAGAAAGAAAGAAAGAAAGAAAAACCTTCCCAAAAGTATCTTCCACAGTCTGAATGGAAGCAGCAGAGCAGAGTGCCATAAGCAAAGACAGATGAGGTAGCAGAGCCTGCCTGACCTGACACAGTCTTCCCCACATACACATGGACCCCTAGAGCTCGACCTCTTCACTGGGCACCAACACCCCCCCCCCCTCCCCCGTCATCCAGAAAGCAGGTTCTGGAGCATGCCCTCTGGCCTTTGCCTACCCGCTCCTGGGTAGTTCTTTTTCAGCAACCCCCTGAGGATCCTCAACATCCTGCTGCTGCTGGAGGGCGCTGTCATTGTCTACCAGCTGTACTCCTTAATGTCCTCAGAGAAGTGGCACCAGACCATCTCTCTGGCCCTCATCCTCTTCAGCAACTACTACGCCTTCTTCAAGCTGCTCCGGGACCGCCTAGTGTTGGGCAAAGCCTACTCATACTCTGCCAGCCCCCAGAGGGACCTGGACCACCGGTTCTCCTGAGCCCCAGGGTGGTTCTTGAGACAACATCCTGGCTTCACCCTGGGGCCTCCTGGCCAAGGGCTTTGGGGGTTGGGTAGGGGGAGGGGGGAAAACAAAACAAAACAAACAAACAAAAAATCCACCAGAGCTTTGTATTTTTGTTACGTAATGTTTCTTTCTTTGATAATTGATGTGATAAGAAGAAAAAAAGTCTTATTTTTATACTCCCAACAAGCCTGTGTCCTGTGATTCTTTCTCTTGCTCCTGCCCTTCAGGCAGTCAGAAGTGTGGGCATCTTGAGCCGGGAAGCCCTGCGCTTGTCTTCTGTGACTCCTCCTGTGGCTGGGAGATGAGGAGATCCCAGAGGCTGAGGCAGCTGTGTACAGATGCTGCTGCGTGGAATACTTCAGGCCTTGTCATCCCCATTTTAACAATGCTATGAAGGTGTGTGCTGTCACTCCCACATGTGAACCGAAACCCAGAGCTCTAGTGACTTGCTCCTGGTAACAAGGCAGGAGCCTTGTTTCTCCTGTGAAATGGCAGAGCTGGCCAAAAAAATAAAATAAAATCCTCTGAAAGGTGGTGACACTACTCCTAGAAAAATATGTCCTGGTCCTCCCAGGCTGCAGTCACTCCAACCCTGCCCTGTACTGGGCATTGGTGCCAGGCCAGGATACTGCTACACTGGGAAAGCAATGCTGGAAGGATGGGTCAGAGGGTCAAGGCACTTTGCACCAATCCTGACAACTCAGATTCAATCCCTGGGACCAATATGGTGGAAGGAGAGACCTGATGACTCCTGTTGGTTGTCCTCTCCACACACACACATAAAGTAAATGTAATTTTTACATAGCTTTAGATTTATTATTTCATGAATATGGGCCATTTACATATGTACATGCTCCATGCGTGTGTCTGATGCCCTTAGAGGTTAGAAGAGGACATTGAACCTCCTGAGATTGGGATTGCACATGCTTTGTGAGCCACCATTTGGTTGCCGAGAATGAAACCCTGGTCCTCCGCAAGAGCCACAGGTGCTCTGAATCACTGAGCCAACTCTCCGGCCCAATAAATGTAATTTTAAAAACTGTGTTTCTTGAAAAAAGAAAAAAAAAAAAAAAACACCAGCACAGCGGGGAGGCTGTTGGTCCTCTCCCTATGTGTGAGGCCACAGTTGTGGTTGCACTTACATTCGGTGTAAGGAGGAGAGCCATCCCACTGAGAAGGAAGGATGGAAGGGTGGAATTCTCCATTGTGTTGGGAGAGGGCTAGCAGAATGTGGTTCCAACACAAGAAAGTGAAGAAAATGGGAGGTCTTTGGGAAGGTCAGGGTCTGGATGAGGGGGAAATGTAATCGGGAGCAGGCTGAGTCCTAGAATGAAAACAATGCTATGGAAAGGGTCATCTGAGGGTCAGCTGGCCCCAGCAGGCATAGAGAGCTCTAAGGGGAAGGGACGAACACACCTGAGCAGTTAGAGAGCTCTAGGGGAAGGAATGTACACACCTGAGCCGGTCTACTTTTGGCCAGAGATATGCAAATGAGCTCCGGAGGATGGGAGGCAGGCTTGACAGTTCTGGTGGTTCTGTTAAGAGGGCATTGTGCCACAGATTGGAATAACAAAAAAGAGAAAGATGTCTTCCTTTCCTTAAATGACAGGGAAATGTGAACATACCTTGGGAGCAAACCAATGTGAAATGCTAAAGAAAGAATGCACAGCCAGGGCTATCCCAAAAAAATCCTGCCTCAAAAAAAAAAAAAAAAAAAAGATGTTTTTTTCAGGACAGGGTTTCTCTGTGTAGCCTTGGCTGGCCTCAAACTCAGAGATCTAACTGCCTCTGCCTCCTTGAGTGCTGGGATTACAGGTATGCACCCCCCTGCCTGGCTTTTTGAACTGGATCACATGGTCAAATAAAGAAGGCAAGGGACGGAACTGCATATGCACACACAGAGAAGATAATAGCCTGGGGGAAAGGGTTCTTCAAGCATGGCTGGAGTCTGAATTTTCTGTTGGTGAGTAGCCCTTCAACCAGCCTGTGTGCCAGCCAGACTGCGATGTTTGGGCATTCCACAGAGCAGGCAGTGGGAAATTACCAAGCAAAAGAACAACACTAATGTGTTTAGTTACCTTTGTTTTGTTTTTGAGACAGGATTTCTCTGTGTAGCCTTGGCTGTCCTGGACTAAATTTGTAGACCAGGCTGGCCTTTGAACTCACAGAGATCCACCTGCTTCAGCCTCCCTAAGTGCTGGGATCAAAGGCGTGCGCCACTGTGCCCAATGGTTACCTTTGTTTTTGTGTTGCTCTTTTTCTAACTAAACTCAGGGCCCTGTGTTTGCTAGGCAAGTACTCTACCACTGAGCTAAATCCCTAACCCAAACACTAATTTATGTGTGTGTGTGTGTGTGTGTGTGTGTGTGTGTGTGTGTGTGTGTGTATAGATACATTTGTGTCACAGTGTGTGAGCAGAGGTAGCATACAATTGGGAGATGGAAATCTCTGTGCACCAGAGATTCCAGGGATCCAAAAGTACTACAAGCACTTTTTCCTGCTGAGCCATCTCTCTGGATCCTTATTGTCTGTGGCTTTAAAGGCAGATGGGGCAGAAAAATTGGGCCTGGAGATTTGTGAGATAAGGAGGCAGATTAGAGTGATAACAGAGAAAGGTAAACACAGAATTGCAGCGTTCCTTTTCCTCAAATTGAGTCATAGAAAGAAAATTTGAGTTTTTATCCACCAGGCATCTGGGCAGAGTTGGCAATTTGTTCTGCTAGCCCCTGGGGTCATTCTTCCAAAGGATGGAGACTAAAGATTAGGCATAATCCGGGTTGAGGTGGAAGACGAGAAGATTGGTATGCTATCACGAAAAAAAAAAAAAAAAGGAGGCTTATAAACTATCAGCCCCAAATTCCTTGATTCAAAAGGCACATGCTTCAGGTTCCTCATTACTAAAAAAGGAATCTCACTAACCTGTTAATTTTGTGTGTGGTGTGTGTATCCATTCAATAGCCCTAAACCAGACACTGTGGAAGGCGGTGGTGGCCATCTTCAGCAACACAGAAAAGGCCGGTGGGCTTTGCCCCTCCCACACACACTTTCCGGAGAATCATTTGCAAACCCGTGGCGGGATAGCACACACCTGTAATCTCAGCTCTAGGGAGGTGGACGCAAGAGGATCTGGAGTTAAAGTCTGGGATACTAGAAACGGAAAGGTCTGGGAGCCTTTAATCCCAGCGTTTCAGAGGCACCGGTTGGTGAAGCTCTGTGAGTTCGAAGTCTGCTTGGGCTACATAAGCAGGTCCAGGGCAGCCAGAGATACATAGTGAAACCTTGTCTCAAATGAACAAAAACAAGAAACAAACCGTAGTTTAATCTTCACTTCTTTTCTGTATCTCCATAGCCGAGAACGAATCACTTCCTCTTGCTAGATAATCCTTTATTTAGCTCAGGATCTATACATATTTAGCCTTAATTATAAAGAGAAGGGATATCTTTCTGGAAAAGGAGGCCGCGCCATAAAGAGGAAATGAAAACAGAAGCAGCTGAGAGCTTGGCACACTTTGTTCAGCATATAACCCTTCTAGTCTTGTCTGTCTATTCCGTTCCTGATCGCCACATTCAGAGGCTGCGTTCCCTTTAAACGCGCGCTTATCAAACCATCTCCTGAAGAGAAGGGGGCGTGAGGGTTAAGAACGCGTTTTGTACGGTGTAGAACGTTTGTCCCCGTCAGGCCGCCGTCCTGCAGGTCCGCCATATTGTCTGCCGAAGCTGCCGCTGAAGGTACCGCTGCGGCCGCCGCCAAGTCTGAGCGAGCGGAGCCGCGATGGGTGAGTGAGGCGCCTCGGCAGACGGGTGTTCGGGCTGAGGTGTTGGGGAGCGGGGTCCGGCGAGGGCCTGACTGCAGTGTGAAGAAGATGTCTGAGACACTCAGACAGGCATGGGAGGAGAAATCAGGTCGGGAGTGCCCCTCGGGCCAGTTTAGGGCCGGCGTAGGGCCGCTCGGGGAGCAGCCCCCGGGGCTGCTTCCCGGCTAGCGCCCCCGGTGTCCCCACGTGGTCGCCTGGGGCCGGAGCTCGTGCGCCCCGGGGTGCGCAGAGCCCTGCCTGCCCTGCCCTCCCGTCCTGCGGGGGGCCGGGCTCCGGGCGGCAGGCCTGGGCGCCGCCAAAGGGAGCCTGCTCCCGCGGGCGTTTGGCCGACGCGCTCCCGAGCCAGGTGAGGTCCTACCTGCCTACGTAGAGGGTAGAGTCCTCGGGAGAGGAGACGCAGGGCCAGGGCAGCCCCGGACCGGTAAGCAAGGGCAGGCCGGGGCCAGCAGAGCTTGGGCCTTGGAAGGCCAGAAAAAAATGTCCCGGTCGGCGCAGAAATGGGGTGGTTCTGCTAGACGCGGTGACAGCCTTCATAGTGTTAGAAAGCCCAGAGCCAAGACTTCTTGGCATAGACAGGTCAGGCACTTGAGGTTTCTGGACTAACTCTGGTTAGGAGAAAGAGAGACCTGTTGATCTTTTTTTAAGAGGACTCTGGATACGAGGGCCGTTGCCCAAAAGGATACGGTGGGGGTCTTTGAATTTAGAAACAAAACCAGCATTGGTAATTTATTGGCACCAGTAAGGTAAAAACTTTAAATTTGCTCATCTGTATCTGCAGGCATTGTTGACAGTGTTTATTTTAACGTGTTGTTTAACCTAATTGCAGCCTAGTGGGATAGGTGCCGCTGTTATTCCTGTTTTACAGATGGGGAAACTGAGGCTTAGAGTGGTAAAGTAACTTATCCAAGGTCACACATCACACATTGATTAAACCAGGGTGTTCACTCCTGAGCCCTAGGATTTAACATGCTGCCTTTTATGGCCTGGCCCTCTAGTGGTGGGCTGAAAGAAGGGACAATTTTTAACCCTGCAAAAAGTTGTAAGGGTGTGTTTTGTTATGGGTCCAGTTTTGAAATCTTTAGTGTGAATGAAACTGAAAAAGTTCAGAGTGAATTGCAGAGCCCCATCTATTATAAGAGTGACACCTAAAAAAAAAAAAAAAAAAAAAAAAAAAAGAGTGTGGCACCTAAATGTGTTTCTGAAATTTGGTATAATTTGATTCTGAGGGAACATAAGTTATTTTCCCTGCCTGTGATTTCAGAATCAGATATGGCCTGCCACTTCCTACCTCTCTAATCCAGTGACTTAAATTTTTTTTAATATTTATTTATTTATTTATTTATTTATTTATTTATTTATTTATTTATTTTGAGGCAAAATTTCCTTGTATAACAGCCCTAGCTGTCCTGGACTCACTTTGTAGACCAGGCTGGCCTCATACTCACAGACCTGCCTCTGCCTCGTAAGTGCTGGGAATGATGTGGGTCACCATGCCTGACTTCATTTACTTAATTTACAAACAAAAGTGTTCATAGAGAACGTGTCTAACGAGGCAAAATAAACCCTATAGTCCTCATTTCTGAGCTTTCACATCTCTAGGAAGGGAGTGTGTGGAGCCTAACAAGAGCTCTGTAAATAACACAGCATTCTTCTCCACCTTCAGTAACAGCCGTTCTTTTCCCTAAAGCACTCTGGTTTCCAGAATTCTCTAGAAAGTATAAGATTTATTTGGGAGCTTAACTGGAGCCCTGGAAGGAAATGAGTAATCTGTGAGATTAATTTTTACAGATTGAGAAATAATCTGGTCTACAGAGTTTCAGGATACCCAGAGCTACACAGAGAGAAACACTGTCTTGAAAAGCAAAACAAGGGGTTGGGGATTTAGCTCAGTGGTAGAGCACTTGCTAAGGCCCTGGGTTCGGTCCTCAGCTCTGGGGGGTGTGGGAGGGGGAAGAGATTTAAGGTATTAAATGAAGTTAGTTGTTGTTTTGTTTTGTTTTCCCTGTTACATTATGAGATGAAAGTTCTTCAGCAGGAGAAAGAACAAGACCTGACCAAAATCTCAGAAAGAATTTTTAGTATATAGTCAGGTGACTTCCAGTCCAACTTTAGTGATCAAGCTAATATAAGACATATTTAATCCTAATGTGTAGGCCTAGGTAGGTTGGGTGCTCCCTGTGACAACAGTAAATCTTTGCTTTGAGAAGATTCGGTAACTAGTGCAAGGGTACTGGTTCTGATACAGGGGTTTCTCCCAGAGTCAGCTGTATTTCACTGCCTCGTGTGTGTGCTCCAAGGGCCTATGTTTCTCAGAAACAGGGTTTCTCTGTGTAGCCCTGGCTGTCCCCTTGTCGACAAGGCTGGCCTCGACCTCACAGAGATCCAGCTGCCTCTGCCTCCTGCATGTGGGATTAAAGGCGGGCACCACCATGGTGGCTTGGAAGAACCTTTTTTATTTAAAGCTGACTTACTGGCTTAAAAAAATATCTTATTTGCCAATTTGTATTTTAAATTGGTTTTACAGAAGTACGAGAATTTTGGAGAAGACGCTCACAGGAAAGCTATATTAGTAATAGCTGGTGCGTTTTCAGAGCCTGCTAAGTGGTCAGCACGCTTTGGTATACTTTGTAGATTAATTCATTTAATTCTCAGGGTCTCATGTTTTAGTTGCAGAAACTGAAGCACAAGAACTCTACTACTGAGTTCTTCTCCCAGACCTACCAGACCTAGTGTGTACAGCTGCGTCTTTGTTTTCTGGGGGTTTTATGTTCTTCTTGGTTTTTGATAGTCTGGGTATCGAACCCAGGCAAAATCCTCGAATAGTCATGAATAGTCACATACCACATAACAACTTTTCAGTGATGAACACATTTTAGTTATGATTAAAATCTGGAGGGTTATAATGAAGCTAAAAACCCCACTTCTCTAGAGAACATATACCTGAAGAAGCTTTTGTAAATCTTAATGAGTTCTTTAAAAGTTTTAAGTTATTAGCCTGGCCTGGTGGCTTGCACTGTTTGTCTCAGCTACACAGAAGGCTGAAGCAGGGATTGCTTGAGCCTGGGCAACATACCAAGACCCTGTCTCAGAAGTCTGAGTTGGGTGGGAGAAATGGCTCAGAGGTCAAAGGTGATTGCTGCCAAGTGTGGTGTCTTGAGTTTAATCCCCAGAAGCCACAAATTATCTTACCACCACACATGCACACATGTCCCTCTTCATGAACATGGACTAAATAAATAAAAATTACACTGGAGATATGGCTTAGCAGTGAAGAGCATCAGCTGCTCTTTAAACTGGGGTTTGATTCCCAGCACCCACATGGCACCTCATGACTGTAACTCCAGGCATAGGGGATCTGAAGCCCAGACAAGACACCTACACACATAAAAGTAAATGCATAAAAAGTGATAAACTTTTAGCTGGATATGGCAGCTCTGGCCTGTAATATCTTAGCACTTGAGATTATGTTTGGGACAGCCTGACCAAGACTGACTCAAAAAAAACCTAAGGGCATGTTATATACAAGTGCTTGCCAAGAATATATAAAGCCAGCAGAGATGGTGGCACATCATTTAATCTCAGTACTCGGAGGCAGAGGCGGGTGGATCTCTGAGTTGAGGACAATCAGGGCTACACAGAGAAACCCTATCTCAAAACCAATAAAAACAAAAAGGCTTTTTTCCCCCCATGTGAGTATTTGGAAGTAAACCCAGGTCCTTGACAAGAGCAGCTGGCGTTCTAAACCACTAAGCCATCTCCACAGCAACTCAAAGGCTTATGCATTTTATGTGTATGTGTGAGTGCCTGTATATATATGTCTATACCATGTGGGTGCCTGCTGCCCATGGAGGCCAGAAGAGGGCATTGGATCCCCTGGAACTGGAGCTAAGATAGTTGTGAGCTACTTTGTTGGTGTTGTAAACTGAACCAGCTCCTCTGCAAATGCTCTTAAACACTGAACTAGCTCACTAGCTCTCCAGCTGAAAAAGTAAAAAAAAATACCTTTTTTCTTTTTCCAAGGATCTTGGGCTTTTTTTTTTTTTTTTTTTTTTTTTTTTTCTTTTTTTTTTTAGCAACAACAAGGCCTTAATCTGTAGTACCAGGTGACCTGGAACTCAGTCTTTCTACCTCAGCTTCCCCTGTGCTGGAATTACAGGCAAGCTCTACCATACTTGTCTGTAAAACAAAAACATTTGGGGCTAGAAAGATGACTCCGTAGTCAAGAGCGTTTATTGTGTAGTATCCAAGTTCAGTTCCCAGCACCCACCTCAGGCAGCTCACAACAGCCTGTAACTTCATTACCTTGTAGGCATCTGTGCTCACCCACATATGTGTACAGATGTACACACACATAAAAATAAAAAATAAAAAAAATAGAATAAAAAAGAAAATGTAGGTGACATGGTGGTATGTGCTTTTATTTCTCACAGTCCCAGTACTTGAAGGCTGAAGAAGGATTGTCTTGAGTTCGAGGCTGGCCTGGATTATGCAGTGAGACCATATCTCAGAAAGAGAAAATAAGGTTATAAAGAAAGAACATATTTTTATACAGCTGTATACTGTGTTTGTATTTTAAGCTATTATTTCAAAATAGTCAAAACGTTAAATTTTTAAAAGTTTATACTGTGAAAAGAAAATATTAAAAGAATTCATTTATTTTGTATGTGAGTACATGTCAGAAGAGGGCACCAGATCTCACTGTAGATGGCTGTGAGCCACCAAGTGGCTGCTGGGAATTGAACTCAGGACCTCTGGAAGAGCAGCCAGTGCTCTTAACTGCTGAGCCAGCTCTCCACCCCCTTTTAGAAGTTATTTTAATTATGTGTACTTAGATATGTTTGTGTGTGGGTATGTGCCCGCGAGTGCAGATGCCTGTAGAGGTCAGAGAAGAGCGTTAGAGCCCCGGAACTGGAGTTTCAGGTGTTTGTGAGCCACCCAGACCGAATCCAGGGAACGAAACCTGGATCTTCTGCAAGAGCAGTAAGTGCCCTTGACAACTGAAACGCCTCTTCGGCGCTGAGAAGAAAAAGGTTTCCATACGTTTAGGTGTGGCCCGGTCACCTCAGAGTGAGCAGCAGCATCCAGTGCTTTCACACTTTGATGCAGCATTCATTCACTATTAACTACCGGAAATAATAACCTCTAGCAACGCAGTAGTCTTTCGTGCTAAGTCTTCAATGCAGTGGGCCTTTTTGTACTCCATTAATTTTTTGTTGTTGTTTGTTTTTTTGTTGTTGTTGTTGTTGTTTTTTCCTGTATTGGTTTTCTTTTTTCTTTTTTTTAATTTTTGGTTTTTCAAGACAGGGTTTCTCTGTGTAGCCCTGGATTTCCTGGACTCCAAACTTTGTAGACCAGGCTGGCCTTGAACTCACAGAGCTCTGCCTGCCTCTGCCTCTCAAATGCTGAGAATAAAGGCAATGCACTGGGCTGGAGAGATGGCTCAGAGGTTAAGAGCACTGACTGTTTCTCCAGAGGTCCTGAGTTCAATTCCCAGCAACCACAACCATCTATAATGGGATCCTGTGCCCCCTGCTGGCATGCAGATGTACATGCAGACACAATGATGTATACATAATAAATAATAAATATTTAAAAAAAAAAAAAAGCAATGCACCACCACTGCCAGCTGCATTTTATGTTTAAATGCATAAATACTAACCATTTTGTTTCTCCTCTAGTATTCTGAACCATAACATGCTTTGTAGCCTGCGAGCAATAGGCTACACCATATAACCTAGCTGTATAATAAAACACACCATCTTAGTAGGATCATGTAAGCAGACCCTGTGATGTTCTCACAATGATGAAATCTGTTAAGGAGGCATTTCTCACAACATATCCCATTGCCTTGACTATTAATAGACTCAGTATAGTTGTTGCCAGAATATGGGCTACTAAGGTCAGTGTTCCCCTGGAAAAAGCCCTTCTCTGACTGAAATTGCCACTGGCAATGCCAAGCTTATGAGACATAATTTGTATGATAGTTAGTTTAAAAGTGTGGGTAGATCCAGCAAGATGGCTGAGCAGATAAAGGTGCTTGCTGCCAAGTCCAAAAAACAACATTGAGGGTAGAGATACCAAAGTCATACCAGTTATGTTTAACTCTACACATGAAACACAGCTCTCACACATGTAAAACACATAAATGTATTTTTTTTCCCTCAAATGTTGAGCTTGGGTTGTGGCTTATTCAGTTGGTAGAATGTTTGTCTTGAATGTACAAAGATCTGAGGTGATCCTCAGACCTTCATAAACCAGGAATATTGTCAAATACCTATAATCCCAGTACTGTGTAGGCAGAGGCAGGAAGATCGGAACCTCAAGGCCATTCTCAGCTACATATCAAGTTCAAGGCCAGCCTAAGCTAAATAAGACTCAAGAGTTAGCTACAGAGGACAAATGTAGAGAAGTTCTCTCTACAATGTTTTGAGCTGCCATAATAGCTAACTTTTTAATTAAATTTTTATTTATTTATTTATTTATTTATTTTTAAGATTTATTTATTATGTATACAGTGTTTTGCCTACATATCAGATCTTATTATAGATGGTTGTGAGCCACCATGTAGTTGCTGGGAATTGAACTCAGGACCTTTGGAAAGACAGGCAGTGCTCTTAACCTCTGAGCCATCTCTCCAGCCCCAAATTTTTATTTTTTATATTAATCACAGTTTATTCACTTTGTATCCCAGCTGTAGCCCCCTCATTCCCTCCCAATCCCATCTTCCCTCCCTCATCTCCCAAGCCTCTCTCCAAATCCACTGATGGGAGAGGTCCTCCTCCCCTTCCCTCTGACCCTAGCTTTTCAGGTCTCATCAGGACTGGCTACATTGTCCTCCTTTGTGGTCTGACAAGGCTGTTCCCCCCCTCAGCTAACTTTTAAAGTATTTTATGTGTTGCCCAGCATTGGTAGCACATGCCTTTAATCCTAGCACTTGGGAAGCAGAGGCAGGTTAATCTCTGAGTTTGAGCCAGGCTGGTCTACAGAATGAGTTTCAGGACGGCCATGACTACACAGAGAGACCCTGCCTTTAAAAATATATATATAATGTGTATTGGTGTTTTGTTTTGCTTGCGTGTATGTGTGTCTGTACCACTTTTGTTCCTGACGTCTGCAGAGGCCAGAAGAGGGCATCAGATTCCCTGGGACAGCTGGTTACGAACTACCATGTAGGTGCTGGGATTGAACCTGGGGCCTTTGAGAGTGTAGCTGGTGATCATAACCTGAGCCATTTTCCAACCCCCAAATTAGTTAACTTTTGAATTGTCTTATGTTGGTGCTAAGATAGAATAATGAAGTTTTCTACTTTGTTTTTGGCTGCAAATAATGGAACCTTTTTAACTGATAATACTTTTAGCCAGGTAAACCAGAACACCTCTTCCCCCCCCCCCCCTTTCTTTTTTTAAGTCTCTCTCTAGCTTTATTCAGGCACCTGAGAGGAGACACTAAAGCACTGGTAACTTGAGTGTCTCATTAGTATCAAGCCCCCTCTCCTGGCCTGATACACATTGGGCAAAAAACCTTACCCATCTTTGATTCCTTTTTTTTTTTTTTTTTTTTTTTTTTTGCTTTTGCTTTTGCTTTTCTATTGTTTGATGCTGTCACTTCAGTATCTCCTGAGTTGTTTTGTGTAGATTTCTGGTTTGTGTGGTTTGGTCTTTGAGATAGTGTTTCTCTTGTATCCTTGGCTGTCCAGACTGTTTCTCTGTGTGGTCCTGGCTGCCCTGGGCTCACTTTGTAGACCAGGCTGGTCTCAAACTCACACAGACCAACCTTCCTCTGGCTTCCTGAGTGCTGCGATTATAGGCATGAGTTGCTACGCCTGTCTTGTGTAAGTTTTTCTTAAAACTTGATAGCATCATTTAACCATGCCAAGTCTTGGACTCCTTAAAATGATATGCAGAGATACTTTTATTTTCAATTTTGACATAGGGTTTCACTATGTAGCCCTACCAGTCCTCAAACTCACTATGTAGACCAGGCTAGCCTCAAACTCAAATAGATCCTCTGCCTCCCCAGAACTGGGCTTAAAAGCATGGACCAGCATCTTCAGCCAGTGATGCTAATTTTAAGTTGTTTGTTTGTTTGTTTGTTTGTTTTTCAGAGCTGAGGACTGAACCTAGAGCCTTGCACTTGCTAGGCAAGCATCTACCACTGAGCTAAATCCCCAGCCCCTAATTTTAAGTTTGTTAAGTGAAGATTTGGTGAAATGCTGAATTGTTAAAAAAAAAAAAATACTTTGTGAGCAGGGCATGGTGGTACATGATTGTAATCCTAGCACTGAAGAGACTGAGCAGAGAAGGATCATGAGTTGAAGGCAGGCCTGGACCATATACGGGCACTCTTTATATCAAAACACAAACCAAGACAAAACACTTTGTAAATCGTGGAGGTTTATTTATGCTTGGGAGTTCCTAAGACTGTCAGAAATGTGTGCTTTTTGATGGCCACACCTCTGTTGAGAACCACAGTTCTAGGTTAGCTCCCCTTTGTTAGCTGTGTTGTGTCAGTATGTCAGACCTGATCTTGTTCTCTTCATCTCAGGGACTTCTAAAATCCTAGTATGCAGGTCAACGTGCTAGCATTTTCTGTTGGTTTTCTAGTTTTATGACATTTATGCTTGTCTATGCCGCATCCCACTCGTTTTTCTCCTTTGTATGTAAGTATTTCCGGTGGACTGAAGTAAAATCCTAGAAATTACATTTGTTTATATGTGCATTCGAATAGGTGTGCCCTGGCACACATGTGAAGGTCAGAAGTCTCCCTTCCACAGTGTACATTCTTCAGGATTGAACTCAGTTTGACTTGGTGTCAGGCTTGTTAGTGAGCACCTTGACCTGCTGTGTTGGAGATTCTTTACATAGTCCTTGAAATCACAGATGATTGTGAGCCACCATGTGGGTGCTGTGAATTAAACCTTGGTCCTCTGTTAGAATAGCCAGTGCTCTTAACCACTAAGCCATCTCTCCAGCCCCTTTTTAAAGATTTATTATGTATACAGTGTTCTGCCTACATGTACATCTGCGGGCCAGAAGAGGGCACCAGATCTCATTATAGATGGTTGTGAGCCACCATGTGGTTGCTGGGAATTGAACTCAGGACCCTTTTGAAGAACAACCAGTGCTCTTAACCTCTGAGCCATCTTTCCAGCCCTGAATATATCTTTTTTTAATGACATTTAGTGTGTGTGCATGTGACAGTTCCCTCCCCCACCCATTAACTTTGTTAAAAATAATTACCAAAATTCAATAAACCTGTAAAGAACTCACAAATGTGAATGACAGAGGCTGGTGTTAGTGACATAATCCTAGCACCCACGAGGCAGAGGCAGAGGCAGATGAATCTCTGAGTTCAAGGCAGCCAGCAGGAATTGAATCCTCACGTTAACTTTTGCCATTTCATTTTGAGATCTAGCACTCAAGAGAAACCTCTAGTCACAACCATCTGTTCACATAATTTTGTGGTATAGATTTTGTTTTTGTTTTGTGAGCTGGTGACAGTGCTGCTTTTGAACTACTAAAGAAAGATTATCAAGATGGCTCAGGCCATAAATCCACTTGGTATAAAAGCCTGCTGACTGGAACCCATGTAAAGGTAGAAAGGAAGAACTAGCTCTGAATTTGTCCTCTGACCTCCACATGTGCACACGGTACACTCGCCTGTATACACACAGATAGAATCCTAAAGGATAAAGTTTGGCGGGGCAGGAGAGGTGGCATGAATATTAAGAGTGCTTGTTATTCTACGGAGGATCCAGGTTTAGTTCTGCCATCTTCATGGCAGCTAACAGGCATCTGTAATTTCATTTTCATTTTCACTGTTTTCTGGCCTTGATAGGTACCAAGCATGGGGCATGGACACACATTCAGGGAAAGCATCTATACACATAAAATAACAGTAAAATAAAATGAGGTTTTTACATGAACTTGAGTTAAGCAGATACTACATAAATCATCACCAGTCAAATATAAGTTTTCAAGGGGAACACCTCTTTCAGAAGATTAGACATTAAAAATGGTTGTGGTGTTAAATTGTGTGTGTGATCCCAGGGATAGAAACCAGAGAATCAGGAACTCAAGGCCAACCTGGACTTTTCTAAGTTTAAGGCTAGCCTATGCTACATGAGACCCTGTCTCGAAAAACCCAAAAGATGAGAAGTTGATTTGGGGGAGATTGAAAAGATTTTATGTGTGTGAATGTTTTACCTGCATGTATATAAGTGGGCTCCCTGCATACAGTGCCCACAGAGGCCAAAAGAAGGCCTCTTGGAACTGAAGTCACAGGTGATACAGTGCCACCTGCTGTGGGCATTGGGAACAAACCCAGGGCCTGTGCAAGAGCAGTATGAGCGCTAAACCTCTGATCCATCTCTCCAGCTCCTAAAAACACTTTTTAAATGGAAGATCTTGAAGATCTTTTCAGTCTGGGTTTAGTAGGTGAATCTTGTTCACTCTAACTAGAGAAATCATCCTGACTGACCTCTCAAGAAGACCACTTCAGCAGCTAGCTGTGATGATTGGGCCAGATAGGAGCTTGGCACAGGCATTGTGATCCTTGCCCGACACAGTGCCTAATAAGAGTGCCCTCCTAGCAGGAACTGAAAAGTGATCCAGCACAAGAAAGGAACTTGCTGTATACTGCAGGCTAATTGGTCTAATAATTACAAAATCATCAAGCATTGAAGGCTTGATGATTATCCAAAAAAGATAAATTTGTTAAGAAAGGACTTGTGAGGCCAGCTTGGTGGTATATACCTTAATTCCAGCACTTGGGAACCTGAGGCAGCGGGTCCACCTCCTAAGTGCTGGGTGGTAAATTAGAAGCTTGCATGAGCTACATGTGAGATGTTGTGTGTCTTAATGAGACAAATGGTAATAGACATGCAGGTACACACACCTACTCATTAACCAGCATAAATCAAACATGCAAGACAAAATAAGCAGCAGCAACAACAAAAATACATAGGTATAAATTAGATTTAAAATTTAAGCTTCCATGTTTCAAGGGACACTTGAAGAAACTGAAAAGGAGGCTGGAGACACAGTCCAGTAGGTGCAGCACTTGCTGTACAAGTGTGAGGACCTGAGTTCAGACCCCCAGAGCATGGAGGAAGATTGCGCAGGCACAAGGGCTTCATGGCAGTTGCACTGGGTATAGAGTGGGGACGTTTTGACAATATTAATTCTTATAATCCACAAACACAGATGTTTCGTTCATTATTTTTGTTTCCCTTTCAGTTGTTTATTTCTAAACTGTAGCTCAGTCTATTCTGGAATTCATTATTTAGCCTAAACTGGCCTAAAATTTGTGGTATTGCTATTGTCTCATTCCTAAATGCTGGAATTACAGGTAGCATGAAGCACCATACTTGTTTTTTTGTTTTTTTAAGATTTATTTATTTATAATGTATACAATGTTCTGTCTGCATTTACACCTGCACACCAGAAGAGGACACCAGGTCTCATTATAGATGATTGTGAGCCACCAAGTGGTTGCTGGAATTGAACTCAGGACCTCTGGAAGAACAACCAGTGCTCTTAACCTCTGAACCATCTCTCTAGCACAGAGCCACCATACTTGGCTAATATTTTTATCAATGGTATGAATGTGTATGTGTGTATACATTTTTTTAAAGATTTATTTATGATGTATACACTGTTCTGCCTGCATGTGTGCCTGCACACCAGAAGAGGGCACCAGATCTCATTATATATAGATGGTTGGGAGCCACCATGTGGTTGCTGGGAATTGAATTCAGGACCTCTGAACAGTCAGTGCTCTTAACCACTGTGCCATCTCTCCAGACTGTTGTGAAATTCAGAGATCCACCTGCCCCTGCTTCCTGAGTGCTGAGATTAAAGACGTGTGTCATACCATGCCTGGAAATTGTAGTTATTTTTATGTTTCATAAACTTTTAAATGTTTTGTCTTTCCATCTTTGCATTTGTAGTTCCCTTTTTCTCCCTCTCAGCGTTCAATCCCCACCAGACCCTTCTTTTTGAGACAGGGCCTCACAGAGCGCTGCCTGCCTATAATACCAAATTTTTGCTGCCAACCATATATTCATTCATTCATAGTAATAACTAGGTAGACTGGCCAGAAGAGACACAGTTTAGGCCAGTCTAGTTATTTTATCTTACCAGACAGTAAACCAAGTGAGTTTTAGAAGAACATCTTTGAATGTTTGGTGCTATTCAAGTCTCAATACTATAACTAACTTTGTACTTAGGGAATATTTTGATTATTCTAATGTTGTAGGTGTTGGCTCATGCATTAACTTTAGATTTGTTGTTGCTTGGACTTTGGTCTACAGAGAGAATTTGCTGTAAAGGAAAAAAAAATTGCATTCTGAAAATGGTTCCTAAAAATCAGGTGTAACTGATGAGGTAGGGATCACATAAGCAGGAGGGAACAGATGAAGTGCTGTCTTTAAGGGGGAGGCGTCTTTAGGAACAGGGGTTTTCTCTTGTGCTTCTGCAGATGTTCATCCTTCTATTCTTTCTTGCCTGCTTCTCCAGTGAAGTCATAAGTAGATATTTGTGATAGTTACTTATCACCATGGTAACTAAAGAAGCAATGTGGTTCCTATTTCAGTTTAACTGTCAACTGTGCTCAAAGGAGAGTACAGCCTCTGGGACAGCACAGGCTTAGCCATGAAAAACTATGTGTCAGGTAATAGAGGACAGCATTCCACAGGGGCTTGCCGTTAGTAGTCTCACCTCTGCCTGCTCAGGGACCCAGAGAGGCCACTGTAGGTCCTTATGACTGTGTGTGTGTGTGTGTGTGTGTGTAGAAGTCAGAGGACAGTTTGCAGAAGTTTGAGCCTATCCTTCAACTGTGTGAATCCTGGGGATAGAATTAGGTCATTAGTTTTGGTAGCAAGAACCATTACCTTCTGGACCATCTTAATAGCTTGTTCTCTTGTTTATTTTTTTATTTTTATTTTTAAGGTATATGTGTTTATATATACTTGATGCTCCATCTGTGTACAGGAACCTGGAGCATCAGAAGAGGCATCATATGCCCTGGAACTGGACTTATGGTTATGTGCTATCATGTGGGTGCTGGGAACTGAGCCTGGATCCTCCACAAGAGCAGCACATGCTCTTAACCAGTGAATCACTCATCTCTCCAGTTTCTCTTGTTAGTTTTTTGTTTGGTTGGTTTTTGTTGTGATTTTTGTTTTAGATTTGTTTAGTTTTACTTTATGTGTCCGGTACATTCAGAGGTTAGAAGATGGTACTGGATCCCTTGGAACTGGAGTTACAGTCAGTTATCAGTCACCATATGGGTTCTGGGAATTGAACCTGGGTTCTCTGCAAGAGCAGCAAATGATCTTAACCACTGAGCCACCTCTCCAGGGCTACCATGCCTTCCTCCCCTCCCCCTTAAGGTAATAAATCTGTGTGGACTTTGCCAAATGGATCTCTAAGGCACTCCTAGAGACACAGCTAGAGGCACTTTCTCTGCTTTTTCATTTCATTTCTTTTCAGGTCAGGAGTTGTTTGCCATCTTCCTATTCTTTCTCTTTATAGATATTTTAATTTTGTTCATGTGTGACAAGAAAATGCTGTTCTCACAAGTCTGGCAATATCTTCCCTTATAGAGACCATGGCAAGCCCAGGGAAAGACAATTATCGAATGAAGAGCTATAAGAACAATGCCTTAAACCCTGAGGAAATGAGAAGAAGAAGGGAGGAAGAGGGCATTCAGCTTCGGAAACAGAAGCGGGAACAGCAAGTAAGTTAACTGGAGTGTTCTCAAACACCCAGCTTCTGCAGCTACACTTCATCCTTCTGTCTAAGGCAGTGGTCCTCAACCTTCCTGATGCTGCGATCTTTAATATAGCTCCTCATGTTGTGGTGACCCTCCCAGCCATAAATTATTTTATTGCTACTTCATAACTGTTATTTTGCTACTGTTATTTTGTGAATCATAATGTAAATATCTGTGTTTTCTGATGTTCTTAGGCAACCTCTACCCCCGAAAGGGTCTCGACTGACAAGTTGAGAACTGCTGATACACGGAAATGTAGCCTACTTAGCAGGCTGGTCATTCAATTTGTTTGCTTGGGGTGTGTGTGTGTGTGTGTCGCGCGCACACACATATGTGCACATGGTGGCCAGAAATTGATGTTACAGTCTTTCCCAGTTGTTGTCCATGTCAACTTTTTTAGTCAGGGTCCATCACTGAACCTGCTGCCCACTGATGGCCTTGAGTAGCCAGTGAGCTGCAGAGACCCTGCCTCCTAAGTACTGGGACTATAGGTGTGCGCTGCTACACCTCACTTAGATGTAGGTGCTGGGAATCTGAACTTTGCAAGCACTTTACTTGCAAATCCTTCTCCCTGGCGAATGTTGGAAACTTTGAGAAAGGAAAAACTAATTTCTATCCCCTTTCCAAAAATTAAACCAACCCAAGCATCATCTTGTTGTTGTTGTTGTTTTATTTTGTTTTTCCAGACAGGGTTTCTCTGTGTAGCCTTGGCTGTCCTGGAATTACTTTGTAGACCAGGCTGGCCTTAAACTTGTGGTTTTATTTGTTTGCCTGGTTGAGGTGCGTGTGTTTGTATGTGGTATGCATGTGGAAATCAGAAAACAGCCTCCGAGTGTCAGTCTCACCCTCCATCTCCTTTGAGACTGGGTCTCCCTGGTTGGTTGGTTTTGTGTTGTTACTGTTGCACATGCCAGCCCCTTGCTGCCTCCCATCTTCCTGTAGCAGCACTGGGGTTACATGCGTGCCAGAAACTCAGTCTCAGGTCCTCGTGTTTGTTCAGCGAGTGCTTTACCCACTGGATCATCTCTTAGCTCCTTTTTTGTTCATCTTTTAACATAAATTTGGGGCTGGAGAGATGGCTCAGGTGTCAAGCGTGCTTACTGCTCTTGAAGAGGACCCAGGTTCAGTCTCTAGCACCTACGTGTTGGTTTGCAGCCATGCTTGACTCTAGTTCTAAGAGATCTGATGCACTCCTCTGGCCTCTGTGTGCTCCTTCATGCATGTGCTATACCTGAACTCATGCAGGCACATACACACATACATGTACTTTTTTTTTTTTTTTAATCTAAACACTTTAAAAATTTGTTCTTGCTGGGAAGTGGTTGTGCACACCTTTAATTCCAGCACTCAGGAGGCAGAGGCAGGCAGATCTCTGGTACTTTCTTCTGGTATACAGGCAGAACATTGTATACAAAATAAATAAAACCAAATAAAATTATTCTGATAATTTCATATATGTATGTAATGTACTTGATCATAATTATACTCCATTACTGTCTCTTATCCCAATCCTACTGAGTCCCTTACTTCTCAGTAAACCCTCCTACTTTCATGTCTTTTTTTCTTTTCTTTTCTTTTTTCTTTTTTGTAACCCACTGAGTTTAACTTGGGTTGTTTGCAGGAGCATGCATGAAGGTTATTGAATGGCACCTAGATAACATCAGTAGCCACACCAGTGAAGGAAAATGACACTTCCCTCTGCCAGCACCCTTGTGCCTTTGTCTTCGTACTGCACACACTGTAGTCGGTATTTGGCCATAAGAGGCTTAGCTGTCCCTCTGGGCTGACTTATGTTTTAAGAGTTAGGGTTTCAGGACAGCCAGGGCTACAGAGAACGATGATGTCTCAAAAACAGAACAAAAAAGCACTTTTCGTGTATGTGAATGTTTTGTGTATGTAAATGTACCTTGTCTGTGCCGGCTCTTTGCGGAGGTAAGAAGAGGACACTGAATTCCCTGGAAATGGAGAGTTTCCAGCTAGGAACCAAACCCAGGTCCCCTTCAAGAGCAACAGTTAGCAACGTCTCTAGCTTTTTGCTCTTTTGAGACTGTTCTGTGTTAAATGTGCCTGGGGCAGGCCCCATAGTGGGGGCACATCTTTAATTCCAGCACTCAGGAGGCAGAAGCAGGTGGAACTGTGTGAGTTTAGTCTACAAAGTGAGGTCCAGGACAACCAGGGCTATTACAGAGAGAAACTGTGTCTTAAAAAAAAAAAAAAAAAAGGTGCCTAGGTCAGAGACTGATCAGTCTTACCATTGTCACCACTCATGCATGGCCAGATGTGTTGCTCAAATCTGAGTTCAGTCATGTAACCTGCTTTTGCCGCGTTGTTTTCTTCTTCCTGGAATTCACTCTGTAGACCAGGCTGGCCTCAGTGATCTGCCTGCCTCTGCCTCCTGGGATTAAAGGGATGGACCACCACTGCCCTTATTTCTTCCTTTTAAAGTTTTTCATATCCCTCAGTATTTATACAGAATGCAAAGCTGTTTTGAAATAATTTTTATATGTGAATTGATGTGACATAGCAAATAAAGCTGTTGAATGGCTTGTGTCTGCTAAAGTTTGGCATCATTTTCCTCATGCTAATATTTCCTTGTCATCATATCATAATCTAGCTTCGGGCTATTCAATTTGTGAGTAGTGTTACCCTCTGTCTCCTCATTTTACTTTTCAGCTTTTTAAAAGGAGAAATGTGGAGCTGATTAATGAAGAAGCTGCCATGTTTGATAGTCTGCTGATGGATTCCTACGTGAGCTCTACAACTGGGGTAAGCCCTTCAAAGGCATGGTCACAGCTGCTCTCAGCAGCAATCAGAGGGTCGTCCCATCTCGGATCTTTGCAGTCATGTTAAGCGCTTCTTTAAACTTCGTGGACAGACAACTTAATCAGCAAGGAATCACCTCTGATGCAAGTCCCTGAAGAAATGTCTAGGGAAGTTGCATCACAGATTACATTCAGATACTGTATCTTGAAGCAGACATGGATTAGATAAGCCCTCTTTCTGGATCTATTGTGCCATTCTCTTACTCTAGGATCTTAAGAAGCAAGATACCTTGCAGGATTGTGTGCTTTCATCTGGCTTTATTATTGACCCACAAGGTCATAAACGTGTTTTATATTCTAGGAGAGTGTGATCACAAGAGAGATGGTGGAGATGCTCTTTTCTGATGATTCTGACTTGCAGTTAGCAACCACACAGAAATTCCGGAAACTCCTCTCCAAAGGTATAGAGCCTGGTCCTTCACTGAGAGGGGTTATATAATTTAGCCTCTTGTCTCTATTATTTAACTATTACACATTGCTCATCCAACTGTAGCCTTCCTGGCCAGTTTTCTTTGAATAAATCAGGTACATTCCCACTTTTATACTTAATATTCCCTCTTCTAATATCCTCTTGTCCCAAAAATATATCAGCACCTCCGTCAGCTATCTTTTGGTTTTGTGAGACAGAGTTTCTCTGTGTAGCCTTGGCTGTTCTGGGCTCAGTTTGTAGACAGGCTGTCCTTGAACTCAGAGAGCTGCCTGCCTCTGTCTCCCTGAGTGCTGGGATTAAAGGTGTGAGCTACTGGGTTTTTAAAGAGTTTTTAATTATGTGTGTATATCACATGAGTCTATGTGCCCGCAGAGGCCAGAAGAGGATGTCAGGTCCTCTGCAGTTGGAGTTATAATCTCTTTTGAGCCACTTGGAATGACTAGGTGCTGAGAACAGAACTCCTCAAAAGCAACATATGCTCTGAGCCTGGACAGACAACTAGCTGGAGCTGTCTCTGCAGCCCCCAGTTACTCCTTAGTGAAGCCTGATCTGACCCCTGTCTGTTATATTGTTTACAGAATAATAGGAAGAGAGGAGAGTCTGCAGATAGAACTTTTTCTTTTCTTTTCTTTTCTTTTTAAGATAGTCTGGTTCTTGAATTCAAGATCCTTCTGCCTCACCCCAACCCCTGCTCTGGGTTTACAGCCAGGCATTGGTGCACACCTTTAATCCCAGCACTGAAGAGTCAGAAGCAGGCAGATCTATGTGAGTGAGACCCAGCCTGAAAACACAAAGACAGGCAGACTGTATTTGCTGCCACTCCTACCAGCCTGCCTCTCTTTTCTGTAGTAGATTCTGTGAGTACAGGGACTTTGGGCTTTATTCACTCCTCTAGAACTGTGTGGTACATACAGTGGCTCATAAAAATATGATGTATTAGATATGCAAGGCTCAGCATTTGGTTTTCAGTCCTGAAAATACGGTACATGATAGCAAAAGTAGTTTTTCCTTTAAGTATACTAAATATTCCTCCCAAGAATATTTCTTCTTCTCCTCTTCCTCCTTTTTATTTTTTATTTATTTATTTATTTATTTTGCTTTTTGAGACAGGGTTTTCTGTGTAGCCCTGGCTGTCCTGGAACTTACTCTGCAGACCAGGCTCGCCTCACTTAGGATCTGCCTGCCTCTGCCTCCCACATGCTGGGATTAAAGTTGTGTGTCACTACTGCCTGGCAAGGTCAACAGTGTTGTTAGAAGGGAAATGTAAAAAAAAAAAAGTAAAAAAAAAAAAAAGAAGGGAAATGTATAGACTAAGGTTGCTCGTTCTTTGGTCTTTTTTCTCCTTTTCTGTTGTGATTACATTTAGCAAGGCACAGGTGAGCATTTATAAATTAGGATTTCCTTATACTTGTAATATGCCAAGGGTATTACACAGTTTGTATATGAACAAGGGGCAGTTTTGGAATGTTCATAAGAGTGGTCAGAAGCATCTGGGAGTGTGAGTGGAACAGTCAAAGCTTCTGACTTTTCATGTCTTTCCTGTCTTCCTCCAGAGCCAAGTCCTCCAATAGATGAAGTTATTAACACTCCAGGAGTAGTTGATCGCTTTGTGGAGTTTCTGAAGAGGAATGAGAATTGTACATTACAGGTAAAAGCTCTAAAACCTGAATGGCTGGATAGAGCTCCTCACATGACAGTGGGTTGTATCTGCAGGCATAGCTGAAGGAAATGGGAGAATAATATGAGGAAACTTTAAGGGAAATTGTCAATTTTAAAGTACCTTTCTTAAAAATAGTTTCAGGACTTTGTGTGGTAGCACAGCCATTGCAACTAGCAAAGGAAAAAAACCTGAGTTTGAGGCCAACCTGGTCCACACAGTAAGTGTCCTTTTGAGGGAAAGAAAGAAATCTCAGGGCAAGTGAAATGGCTCATCAGATTTAGGCATTCTCCCATCAAGCCTGAAAGTGTGACCCAGGACACACATGGTAGAGGGAGAACATGACATTATCTCTCTGACATTATCAGGGGATCTAGTACACCTCTCATTTAGGTGATCTGCTACTGATTATTCAGCGAGCCTGAGTCTGTTCTCCAGAGACAGGTCATGAGCAAGTCCATCAGAACTTGTCAGGACCACCGCAGAGAGTAGGATGAGAGTCATCTCTACCAGGTGTGCTGGCTCGTGCCTGTAGTTCCAGCACATAGGGGACAGAAGCAAAAGCTGAAGGCCAGACTAAGAGGAGAAGTGGAGAGGAGGGAACACACCACCACTCTTATGCTCGTTTAAGAGATGAAAGAACTGGCTTAGGAAATAAGACAGGAAGCCATAGGTGTCATAGTCACAGTTCTGGACTCCTGGATCATTAAAGTCCATCTGCTTTCGCATGTGCTTTGTGCACATCACTGCTTGGTTTTGGCTTCTTTCTGTGCTAGAGATTGACTGTTTGAGGCAGCTGGTAGGTGATGGCTGCTCGGTCCAGAATGACCTCAGTTGTGGCATAATCTCACTTTCAGTTTGAAGCTGCCTGGGCTCTAACAAACATTGCCTCTGGAACCTCTCAGCAGACCAAAATTGTCATTGAAGCAGGAGCTGTCCCTATTTTTATAGAGCTACTTAACTCAGACTTTGAAGATGTACAAGAACAGGTAATGCTCAAGATTTGATTGTTTTCATGGGATACTGACAGTCCAATGAAAAAATTTAATGCATTTTTGGAGAAGTATGGAGAAATGGAGAAGGCTTGATCTCCCAGTTTTGAAAAGCCTGTGATACTTAGAAATGGAGAGTGGTGAGAGTCTTTTCTCCTTTACCTCATGTAGACCTGGTCCATGGTAGAGAGGGGCTCAACACTTTGTGTTCTCTTTCGTTTTAATGGAAGGGATGATCCGGTGATAGTTTGGTGTCTGGCTTCAGTTCAGGTGGCAGCCTGTCCTCCCCACTGAACCAGGCATCCTGGGGAAAAGCTCTTCCACAATAAGTGCTCAGCAAGAATAATTCTAGACCCTGTGATCTGGATCTCCAGCAGGGAGATCACCTGAGCTTGCTATCCTGCTCTAACACTGTCCTCGCCCTGATGAAGTACCTTGTAGCACTGATAATAAGTAGTCACAAACTGCCAGGCTCCGTGGATGACAGTTCCATCCTCCCTTTTCAGGCAGTCTGGGCTCTGGGAAACATAGCTGGAGACAGTTCGGTTTGCAGAGATTACGTCTTGAATTGTTCCATCCTTAACCCTTTGTTAACGTGAGTAATTGTCATCGTTTGCACCTGGGGCAACTAGGGTTGCTAGTGGCAGTGCATTCCTGGAAGGTTACTTGATCCCTTAAGATAAAGCCCTTGGCCCGGCAGCGGTGGCACACACCTTTAGTCCCAGCACTCTGGAGATGAAGGCAGGCAGATTTCTGAGTTCAAAGTCATATAGAGCGAGTTCTGGGATGACCAAGGCTCTACAGAAAAACCCTGTCAACATAAAACAAAAAAGATAATAAGGCCCAGTGTGGTGGTGCAGGCCTTTAATCCGAGCACTTGGGAGGCCAGTCTAGTCTACAAAGCAAGTTTCAGACCAGCCAGGACTTTCCAGTGACCCTTTTTCAAGAACAAAAAAGTCTTAGGGGTCTGGCTTAGTCTCTAGGGTTTATTGGTAACAGCCCTGTGCTAGCACATTAGTACTCAGATTATGGCTTCGTTGTTTACAGACTCCTTACTAAGTCCACAAGACTGACAATGACACGGAATGCAGTCTGGGCCCTGTCAAACCTCTGCCGAGGAAAGAACCCTCCTCCAGAATTCGCAAAGGTGAGAGCTACTTACTAACCGTGAGACTAGATTCCCTCATAGGATTTCTTTTTAAGTTTTGGGAAGACCCCTGAGAGTCTCAAATCATGTGAAACTAAAAGACAATTGTCAGTGTAGTAGTTGATGTTGTGTACCTTAGGGTAGGAGAGTAAAAAGGGGGGCCTGCAGGTTTGATGGCATTCCCGGGTCTAGAATTACATGCTGGGAAGGAGAGGCAATGAGAGGCTTAGTGATACAGTTGGTGTAGCCCTGCTATCAGTCCTTACTCTGCTTCCAACAGGTCTCTCCTTGTCTGCCTGTATTGTCCCGCCTACTCTTCAGCAGTGACTCAGACTTGCTGGCAGATGCTTGCTGGGCCCTCTCTTACCTGTCCGATGGCCCCAATGAGAAGATCCAGGCAGTCATAGACTCTGGAGTCTGCCGGAGATTGGTAGAACTTCTGATGTGAGTGGTTTCATGGTTTCAGTTCAAGGGGGTAAAAGTTTCCTTAGTTTATCAAGTTCAAAGAGCTCCACCCAAAGCAGGGTGTGGTGGTGCAGCTGTAATCCCAGCATTTGGGAGCAAGAGGCAGGAGAATAACAAATTCAAGGACAGCCTGGGCTGCAGTGTGTGACTGTCTCACAAAACAAAAATGCTACACACAGCAGACTGCTCCCACGCGAAGTCTGGAGCGGGAAAGATGCTGCAGCGTTGGTTCTCAGCAGGGCTGACGTGACGTGCTGCTGCTGCACTGACAGCTCTTCTTCCTCTGTAGGCACAATGACTACAAAGTGGCGTCTCCTGCCTTGAGGGCTGTGGGTAATATTGTCACTGGGGATGACATCCAGACCCAGGTAAGGAAGAAGAGGGCGCAAGTTTGTAGCTCAGCTGTGGGAGCACATTGTAGACAGCTGCCTGTGGACAGAGTCTTCCTCCATGGCGGAGGCTGCATGAGCTAGCAGAGAAAGCATGGCTTTAAATAAAGCAGTGTGAGCACCGGCAATCTCGGTTCTCACTGTTCCTTCTTATCTAAACAAATTAGAAACAAGTCGTCCTGACGGCACTTGTGAAAAGAAAGCTAAGGAGACACTGAAAGCCTTGGGACCCACCAATACTTGTAGACCTTTAGGGGATGATAGGCATCACCTCGTGGTAATCGCACGTTAACCTTTCAAGCCATGTGGGACATAGTAGCACTTAGTGGGTAGAGGCAGAAGGGTCACCTAGTTCAGGCCCATCCTCAACTACATGAAACCCTCTCAAAAAAAAAAAGTGTGAATAATAATTCCTACAAACCAGCAGCAGAGTGGTGCATCTACTGAGGAGGCTGAAGTGGGAAGGAGCACCGGAGCCCAGGACTTTGAGACCAGCCTGAGCAGTACAAGGTCATGTCTCAGAAGAGTAAAGTAGTGTGCGCCCTGCACACACATGAACACGTAAATGTAAGATGAAGTAAGAGGGCTCAGGAAGCTGCCATTGTTCAGAAGTTAGAACTCCTTTTTGTGGTTTATTCTCCATGAGTTAGTGTGTCCTCTAGTTTCTCCTGCTCCAGACCCTTCATTATTAATGGAGTCACATCATATTTGTCCCTTCCATCTGGCTTAGTTAACATAATTCCTTCAAGGTTCCACTTCTTAGCTACTGTGAGTAATGCTGCTCTGGACCATGGTATGCTCCAACTAAGTCTCTGCTTTCATTTCTTTTGGTCATGTATTTGCAAAAGAGCTTAGATAACATGGTAATTTATGCTAATTTTATGCGTTTAGCTGCTGGGTCATTTTAAGCCTACCAACACTGTGCCTTGTTCCAGGTTCTCCCTCTCTTTCCAGGATAGCTCATTTTCTGTCTTTTTTTTTTTTTTTTTTTTTTTTTTTTTTTTTTTTTTTTTTTTTTTGTTTTTTTTTTTTTTTTTTTTTTTTTTTTTTTTTTTTTTTTTTTTTTTTAGCATATAATGAGTGCTCTATCTGCATATACGCCTTATGCCAGAAGAGAGCATAAGATCCCAGTGTAGATCTCTATGAGCACCATGTGGTTGCTGGGAATCAGGACCCCCAGAAGAGCTCTTAACTGCTGAGTCATTTCTCCAGCCCCTCGGTCATTTTTGTAACGGCCATCCTAATGAGTATAAAGTGTCTCATGATTTGATTTTTGTTTCTCTATTGATTAGTAGTGTTGAGCCTATTTTGTGTGCTAATTGATAATCTATGTATCTTTTTTGGAGAAATGTCTTTTTCAAGCTCTTTGCTCACTTTTAGTTGGGTTGCTTAGAGCAGGAGTTCTTCATATATGCTGGATAATAACTCTTACCAATACCTGTTTTGCAAGTACGTTCTTCAGTTCTGCAGGTTTGTTTTGCACTGTTTATGGTGTCTTCTATTTTTAATGTGATTAACTAAATACTCAATTTTATTATGTTTCTTGTGCTTTTGTGTTCTAGGTCATTCTTAACTGTTCAGCCCTCCCTTGCCTCCTCCACCTGCTGAGCAGCTCTAAGGAGTCAATCAGGAAGGAAGCTTGCTGGACCATTTCGAACATCACTGCTGGCAACAGGGCTCAAATACAGGTAGATGTGTGTCCCAAAAAAGTATTTGTTTCCCATTAGAAACCGGAACTAAGGCAAAGAGCGAGCAGTGTAACTCAGTGGTAGGATATTCGCTTCATGTGTGCAAAGCCTTGATTCAGTGCCCACACCACCAAAACAACTGGGGTCAGCATTACCAGTTAGCCAAAGAATCCTTGTCTCTTCCCTGGTAAAAACAAAGGAGAGCTTGCAGGTGGGTTAGTGGGGAAAAGCCTAAATCATGATCTTTGTAGGTGTTTTGCCCTTTATCTTTTTCTCTGAGACAGTGTCTTCTATATGCCAGGCTAGCCTCAAATGACCTTGAACTTCTGATCCTTCTATCTCCACCTTCCAAGTATTAGGATTACACAAGCATATGTCACCATGCCTGATCCTTTTGCTTTTTCTCCGTAAACTATCTTTCTGCCTCTATTCTCCATCCTCCTTCCTCATTTTTCTTTCAGGCCGTCATAGATGCAAACATCTTCCCTGTGTTGATCGAAATCCTTCAGAAAGCAGAGTTCCGTACAAGGAAAGAAGCAGCCTGGGCTATCACCAATGCCACATCAGGAGGAACCCCTGAGCAAATTAGGTATGATTCCTTTCCCCACATCTGAAGTGATGAGCACGTCCTTCTTTGTTCATGGTTTTCAGGTAATGAAGTGGCTTTTGATGGTGACAACTGCCCTCTGACTGTATTAGTGACTGGTAAACTACTGAGTGGCCCTGAACTCTGGAGTAGATTGCTGTGTTGGTGGTGGTGGTGGTTTTTCTTGAGACAGAGTCTTGAGACAGGCTGACCTATCCTGCCTCTGCCTCCCAAGTGCTGGGACTATGTGCACACACCTCTATACTCAGCTAAGGCTTGAGTATTGTTTGTTTGCTTGTTTTTGAGGTGAGGTTCTTTTCCCGGAGCTTGTGATCCTCTTGTTTTAGCCTTTTGGGTGCTGGGATTATGGGAACATGCCTCCATGTCTAATTTGCACATACACTCCTTTATTCCACTTTCCATCATGTAAACTTTAGGAGAAACAGTACAGATTGGTTTTTGACTTTTGCTTTGCTTTTTTTTTTTTTTTTTTTTTTTTGGTTGTTTTTTCATGACAGGGTTTCTCTGTGTAGCCTTGGCTGTCCAGGACTCACTTTGTAGGCCAGGCTGTCCTCAAACTCAGAGATCCCCCGCCTCTGCCTCCCGAGTGCTGGGACTACAGGCGTGTGCCACCACTGCCCGGTGAACGGTGGAAATTGGATGTGTTTTTCCCTCTGATTGACCTACTGAAAGGAATAAAATCTATACATACTAAAGGAAAGGAGAAAGGAAGAACCATTGGGTTACGCACTGAAAGGAAAATATAAGCGGAATATGATGGTGTACAACATAAGTCTGATAACTCTACAGGTAGAGATAAGTAAACCTATGTGAATTCAGCCAGCCTGATCAACGTAATGAATCCAGCCTAGCTGGGACTGCACAGAGAAGCCACCTTTAAATACAGCATTATATAGGAGGCCTGTTAGATAAGAAAACACTATACATAAAGAGCCAAGAGTCAGAAATCTGGGGAACTTCACAAATTTACTACAATTTAATAACCTCAGAAAGGAATATTCTGAGTAGAGCCCACTCGGTAGAGGTTGTAGTGGGGTTGTAGAGGTTGTCTAGGGTGATAATATTGTAGCCAAGGTGACAATATGACTCTGGTGTGTTCATTAGGAACTAGATTGGTGGCGGAGAGAGGTACAGATACTAAGGTGGAGGCTTCTCAGGAAGAGTGCACTGCTGAGCATTGGTGTGCCCGCGACCCACCGTCCCAGCACCTGGTGCACTTGTTCCCTGTTCATTCAAAGCTTCCTTCATCTCTGGTCCCAGGTACCTGGTGTCACTGGGCTGCATCAAACCCCTGTGTGACTTGCTGACTGTAATGGATTCAAAGATTGTGCAAGTGGCCCTCAATGGACTCGAGAACATCCTGCGGCTTGGGGAGCAAGAGGGCAAGCGCAGCGGCTCAGGGGTCAACCCCTACTGCGGCCTCATCGAGGAAGCCTATGGTAGGTTCTCTCTCTGCCTTCACATGTGTCTGCTAGCGGGGAAGACGTTGGAGCACATTCACACATTTTATGAAGGTCGGGTCTGTGTGTGTGTGTGTGTGTTACGTTTATTTACCCATTCATGTGTTTATGGGTACATGTATGAATGTGGGCACACATGATATGGCACATATGAGTATGGAGGCCAGAGGACAACCTCAAGGTGTCAGTTGTCTCCTTCCACCATGTGGGTTGTCAGGTTGGCGCAAGCACCTTTACCCATTGAGTCTTCTCACCAGCCCTTGAGTCTGTGCTTCAAAGACCAGTGATGAGTTCCTGTTCAGCCATGCTGTACAATGCACGGAGTCTTAGTCCTTTCTTGGGAGTAACTGACATGGACTGACTAGCCAGGTGGATAGAATTCATTAGTATCTAAGTTTCCTTGTCCCACCAGTTCCTTTTCCCTCTGAGGAGCAATAGGTCAGAGTTGTTCTTTTTCATCGGCTCTACCCACCTCAAAAGTACACATGGCACTTTGAAACTATTGCCAGGAGCTAGAAGACATTAACTCCAGCAGTCTCTCCTGTAAAAATACTGGATTGCCTTAACCAACCCACCTCAGAAAGAATTCACACTAGAACCTCTAATTGTATGTGTAGGCCAGAGATCAACCTCAGAACCTGTTCCTCAAGAGCTTGTACACTTTTTTTTTTTTTTTTTTTGAGAGGCCCACTCCCTCAGACCTAGGGCTCTCTCAGTAAGCCAGGCTGACAAGTAAACCAGGAAGCCCCACATAGTTTGTCCTGACTATCCTCCCCAGCCCCTGCTAGATTTACAAACGCCTGCCATCATACCTGGCCTTGGGTTCTGGGGAGCAAACTCATGTTTTCAGGGCCCACACTTTATAAACTGAGGTATCACCCTACCTCCCTAGAGCCTCTAATGTTAGCTCGCATTCTGATGTCTTTTCTTTTGCATGTCTGTAATTTGGGGAAGAGATCTTGACATCTTTTTCAAGTCAAGGACTGGTATGATCTTATTACTTTTGTTTGGAAGTTTCTATCTCAGGAAAGGAAAAGGACATAAGTGTTTCTTCTCGCCACAGGCTTGGATAAAATTGAATTTCTCCAGAGCCATGAGAACCAGGAAATCTACCAGAAGGCCTTTGACCTCATTGAGCATTACTTTGGTGTAGAAGATGATGACAGCAGCTTGGCTCCCCAGGTGGATGAAACGCAACAGCAATTCATCTTCCAGCAGCCTGAGGCCCCCATGGAGGGCTTCCAGCTATAATGTCAGCCTCCGGGGAGGGGAGGGCATGGGAAGCACCACCAGCCAGCAGAGGAGCAGCCTTCTGGTGGGCAGGAAACAGCTGCCCCGCCAGCAGCCACCACACACCTGCTGCCCTGGAGACTGTGCTCTTGACCTGCTCGTCTCCTTCCCTGGAGGGAGCACCCTCTGGACAGACAGAACCATACAAGGCTCACGTTGGGTTTTGTGGCAAGAAGGGGACGTGTGGGTTTTTCTTCCGTACACTTTATTTTGGCTGCACACATGTCTTTAACCCAGGAGCCCAGGGGTAGACAAAGGAGGACTGAGGTAATCAATTTGCACCTTTAAATTTTTTTTTCTTGTATTTTCTTTAGTGGTGACTTCCTTCCCAGTTATCTTTCTTCATCCATCCCAGTTCTCTGCCCTGCTGTGTATAACTCTTGGGTACTTGAGCAGATGGAATACTCCAGAGGTGGGAGTGGGGAGGGGAGGGGGGAGGCCGAAACAAAGTGTTCTTGCTCTGACCGAACACTAATCTTGTGCGCTTGGATTATTTAATTTTTCTTTTGCACATTTTTCTTGTATTAAGGTTACTCTTCCCAAAAAGCTGGTTTTAGGAACCCAGCTGCCAGCATTGTCTGGAAACAGAGGCTAATGGAGAGGCCCCCATGAGACAAAGGTTTCTCCCTCCTCTGACCCTATGCCTAAGACCTCTTTAGTTTGGGAGGCCCATGTCACTCTCCTGGAGCAGTTATACCAGTGGGAGTGGAAGGGAGGAGCACAGGCCTTTAGACAGGGCTTCCCCTGTGTAGCTACTGATCCTGTTTCCTCTCCACCTCCTAAATGGTGCGACCCAACTTCATTTGTTTACTTGAAAATTCACCTCAGAGTCGAATGAACCTCTGAGGTGGCTGTGTTTTCTCCTGAGCTTGAGATGGGGGGCTGTGGTCCTTCCTTCTCCTGAGGAGAAAGTCCTTGCTCTGATGACCCATAAGTTGCAGAGGAGGTTGGAGTTAGTGTCGTGTATTGGGATAGTCATGAATCCCTGCCTTTGGCCTTTCTTCTTCCTTCTGCCATAGTTGGATCATGTGTATTTTACTTCCAAAGGAGAGAATGTCAAAAAGTTGTGTATTTTTTTTTTATAGTCTATATTTTAAGTAGGTCAGTCTTAATTGGTCTTGGGAGGACAAACTGTCTGTGAGTGGGATACTGTGAGGAAGACCAGAGAGAGACATAGAAGCTTCCAGCTCGGAGGACTGAACTCTGTCCTTCTCCACTTGTATTCTGAGCCCCCTCTTGGGACCAGCTCTCACCTCTGGAGCCTTTATGAAGTAAATCAGCTGGGTCTGATTGTCCCCAACCTGAAGGGAGCAAGGGGGGCCTCAAGGCCCAGTGAAGTCTGCTGCTGTGGTCCTTGCTTCTGAGCAAAAAGTAGCCTGCCTTCCCTAAGTCAGTGTCAGTCACTGTTACCCATATAAGTCACGACACACCAGCCCCCTGTTGTCAGGGAACCTCGGTGACCTGGATACTTTGATAAGAGCTCTCGGCATCTCTCTCCTGAGCATCCCTGTATCTGGCTTGGGTTTCCTTTTCTTGTGACAGTTATACAGCTGCCTTTCTTTCTGTCTGAGTAAAGCTAGTTCAATGCCTCAGAGGCTGGCCTATGTTTAGTGGGTTCCACATTACACTAAAGCCAAGCTCTGGGAGCTGGAGTGGGGTGCATTGTCAGCTAGGTAGACCACCTGTGGAGCTGGCAGCACAGTGCCCCGGGGTGGTGAAGCAGACATGTCCTACTCTTGTCTACACTTTTCTTTCTCCAGAAATAGCATCCTTACTCCTGTTCCCACAGATCTCCCTTTGCCTCAGAGGAAACCTGTGTCCCACACTTGCAGATCTAAAACTCAGGTTCCATCTGCCGTCTTTCCTTTAGTGTTGAGGCCCCCCTGCTCCAGATTCCATCTCCAAGAAAGGTAATCCAGGGTTGTCAGCTGATACTGAAAACTTAACCAACACTGAACCACGTTGGCCAGTCAAATCCTATTTATTCACCCTCTGGCCTTCTGGGAAGGCAAGGGGCAGGGCCTTTTCTACCTGGCCTACAAACTGTGCTCCTAGTTCAAAGAAAAGCCCTGCATGACACCATCACCACCCTTGTCTGAAGAGTAGAACACTGCAGTGGGATCTACTCTGACCATCTCAAGCGACAGTTAAGGCCCTGACATGGGAGCCAGGTTCTCAGCATGAAACATAAACATCCTGCTTTCCCCACCCTCTCCAGTATCTGTCTTCAGACCTGAGTCCCGTACCACATGGAAGAAGTTGGTTGGTTGGCTGCTCTAGCATTCCACACCAAGATCAGCTTTAGTGACGGCCGGCCTGGTCCGAGACACTGGCTTCAGTTTCTGGCTCTCCCCGGTGACTACAGGCCTTGATGTTGGTTGCAGCCTTTTGGTGTAACCACCTGAATCCTGGCCTGCTTGGCACCAAGGAGCAGGTGTTGGTGACCTGTTTTTGGAGACCTTTGGTGTTCCCCTTTACCTGGGACTTTGTCCCTACTGTTGCTCCCTTCTGCGCCTGGAAGTCATCTCCCAGGAGCCTGTGTTCTAAAGCTAACCACAGGTTATAGCTGCTGTTGTAAGAGGGAGTCTGAGGGAGAGGGAAAGAGGCTTCTTAAACATGGACTTTCTGTTTCTCTGAAACCAATAAAAGACACACTTCCTGCATGGAGGAGCTGTGTCTGCTTCTCTCTGCCTGTAGACCTAGCAGTTCCACCCTCCCCACTCTCCACACCCTTCTTTGAAGGCCTCTGCTCTCTCTGTTCAGACCTCATCTCTTCTCCAGGCTCACTGGTAACCATCCTCTTCGGTAGTCTTCAGGCTCAGATGCTAATTTCTCAAAGGCAAAAAACGAGCTTCTCCAGGTCCCTCCAAAACCAGTAGGGAGACAGGATGGTGGCAGGCTTCCCTAGCAGGCTGGGGAAGGGTGCAAGGCTCAGTGTGCTGAGCCATGGGAGCGTCTGAGCAGTGGCAGCCTCAAGTGGCACTTCCCTGCGAGTGGGAAGAGACAGACTTCTGGCACACTCTAGACCAACCTCATCCAGTATTTTTGTTCTGTTTTACTTTTTGTATTCTTTTGTTAAGCAACAAAAAGAGAATTTGCCCCTCTAAGGATCCATAGGGTGGATACTAGCTGCTCTTTGGCCAAAGGCCTTCATAACTGATTCAATCTCCCTGTCTATCCCCTAGTCCCACTCCAGAATAAGACATGCATGGCAAGGGAAGAATCTAAGGTCAACTCCAACTGAATCTGAATGAAAACTTAACTTTCCTTTTGAGAGGGCATCTTGTTTGAAGCCTAATGTATGTGTAGGACCAAAGTTGGCTGTGAGAAAAGCAGCCGTAAATTGGGAAACCTGAACACCAGGGGGAAAGACTCGTGTGATGGGCCTTCAAGGCCTTGGGCTCACCTACCTGCTTCTAGGCCAGCCTGACTTCTCATGCTCACACTCGCACTTACTGGTGCCCACTAGCCCTGTGCTCCTGTGGGTCTGGTTTTCGTGTTTAGGTTAGGGAAGAAAATGATACAGCATGTGCAGGGAGCTGTGAAGGAAGTCTGACACTGCCTGGAACCCTGTGTCAGGGATTTGCACCATGAACCCTCAAGCTGGAGGGTTGCTGGCTTTTTTTTAGCCAGCTTTTTTTGGGAAATGCCTTTTTTGACCTATTAAATGAAGTGGGTGCAGCTACCCAGCAGACAGAACATCGCCCAAGGACAGCTTGGGTTTCCAGGTAAGAACCCTAGAAAGGTGAATTTAATCCTCACAGGTTTTGCTTTCCAAATTCATTTGCTTTTATTTTTCTAAGAACTGTAAACTCTATTTTTTCATGTTCTCAGGGCCCCTGGGTAGACAAACAAAGCTTGATTTCAGAGCAGAAAAGGCCAAGAAACCATGGCATTGAGTGTGCTGAGTCCAGACAAATGATATTTATATACACATCCAAATTTGAAGAGAAAATGTATTTCTTTAGGTTACAAACACTGTAATAGATACAAAGCAAAAATAAAAACCTGTTGCAAAGTTCTAAATGGTCTTCTTTGGTTTGGAGTGACGACAGACTGGGAAGCAAACATGAGACCTGGGAAGCAAACATGAGACGGCATAGATGGCAGAGTACTTGCCTAGCATGCATGAAGCCCTGGATCCAACCCTCAGTATCATGTAAAACAGACACTGGCTTGTAGAGGCAGGAGGACCAGAAATCAAGGTCAGCCTGTCTACATGAAACACTGCCTCAAAAACATCTTGACATGGGTCAAGATGTCTCAGTAGGTAAGAGCACTAGGTTGTCAGTAGAGGGACAGTTTTATCAGGCTGTTAGGGATAGTCATTTAAGTTTCTCCTTGATAATTGCCAAAGCTTAAGGAACTCAAAGCACTGATCACACCCAGCCAACCACCAGCAGGCATTATCACATCAACTTTTGTTTTGTGACTTTGAGATCCAGCACTCCCATAAAGAAAAACACCAAGTCTACTTATCACAATCTTGAAGCCAGTATCAGTGCTGCTGTCGAATACTAAATAAGATTTGGCTGTGTGAGACTGAGTTTTAGCCAGCATGGTAACACAAAGCTATAACCCCAGCACTTGCTAGGGGAGAGCCAGGAAGAGCAGAAGCTCAAGATTTTTGGCTGCCTAGTGAGCTCAAGATCAGCTTAGGCTACATGAGTCCCTACCTCTTTATAATAAGAAAAAAGGCTGCTGGGCAGTGGGTGGTGCTTTAATCCCAGCCCTCAGGAGGCAGAGGCAGGTAGGTGGACCTCTGTGTGGACAAGGTCTGACTGGTCTACGTGGCTCCAGGACAGCCAGTGCTACATAGCGAGACCCGAGGAAGAGCCAGCCTCAGTGGCACACACCTGTAATCCCAGCACTCCAGAAGCAAAGGCAGACAGATCTCTGTGAGTTTGAGGCCAGCCTGGTCTACAGATCGAGTCCAGGACAGCCAAGGCTACAACAGAAAAACCCTGTCTTGAAAAAAACAAAAAAAAATTTTAAAAAAAGGTTATAAATTTGATTTGTACCTCAACAGTGGGAATGACAGGTCCATCAGGGTGCTGGAAGATGGTGTATGTCTATTGTCCAAGCTGGGGCTAAGGCAGAACTGCTGGAGTCTAGGGGTTTAAAGGCCAGAAGGGGCCTACAAGTGTACATGCACGGGGGGGGGGGGGGGGGGCAGAGACAGCCCTTTAGACACAGGACTCCTGCTGTGTTCTCTCTGGTGCGGGATTTACAATCTCACCCTGATGGCATCAGCTCTTTGAAATCTGGGTGTTACAGAACTCACTTGTTCACCCTTGTATTGTAGGCGCTTTACTAACTAAGCTTCCCAGCTCCTCTGGATTTTTTTTTTTTTTTTTAATTAGCTTTATTGAAACAAACTGGCATACAATACATTGTATGTTTAAAATGTTCACTTTGAAAAGTTGAGACATACCCATGAAGCCGTCACCACAGCCAAGATTATTATGAACATCCATTAACTCCGTAAGTTTCTGTGTGACCCAGAAAACTCTTTCCCCATTTTACTATATATCTTCTTGGTCTCTTCTGGTTCAGCATCACTTCGCACCAGACACCTCCAGTTTAGAGATTAGTGAAGCAACTTAAAACTGATTGCCTCCCGAAGCAAGGTTTTGGTCAGAAGATACTGTGGTTTTAGTCAGATAATTTTATTTCCTTTTCTCTTCTTTTCCTCTGTTGCTGCGTGCCATAACCAGGGCTTCATAAATCATAGGTAAAGAGCCCTCCGAGAGGAAGACTAGGTGGGATGCCCTCTACTTGCCAGGCATCAGTTGATATCAATGTCAGCTACCCTGGAGACAAAGGACATGATCAGTGATTGGCAATGCCTTGGCAGACACAGATTGAACATTTTTTAAGAAGCAGGCAAGCTGCCCCTGGTGGCCCAGGCCTCAATCTGAGCTACTTGGGAGACAAAGGATCCAAAGTTCAAGGCCAGGAGGACCAGCAAGATGGCTGAGCAGGTAAGGGCACACTCTGCTAAGCCCTGGAACTATGGCTTCTACACGAGCAGTGTGACACCTGCGCACCCACACATACACATTATATATACAAATTAAATAGATAAATGGGGAAAAAAATCCCCAAAGCAGCCTGGGCCAGAATGAGATTATACTGAGACCTGCTTCAAAATGGAAAGACGGTTTAGAGTATAGCTCAAGGGTAATGGCAATGGCTTTGTCTAAGTCCCTAACACAAAGATATAAAAAGGAAGCAGGTTACAAACATTATAGTGAAAATCTCCAAGCTTGTAACTCATTTCCATTGATGATGAAGAGCCACAAGCTGTTTGTGACTAATGGCAAGGTTAAAAATTAACTACTGGCACTGGCTTAAAAAAGTAACTTGACACTAACGGAAAACTGCCAGCATTAGATGCTGGTCTTTATTCGTCCTGGCCCAAAGCCAGGTAAACTGGCAACAAATGAAGTTTTCATCCCTTTGTACTTCAGCTCTAGTCCACCTAGAACAACTTTTCCATGACTACAAGACTAAACTAAATAATCTTAACTATATCCTCCTTGGTTGGCCCAAAGGAGAGAGTTACTGCTTTGTACACCTTCAGTAAAAATAACAAAGTGCTGGAGATGGCTACTTCACAATTAAAATTATGAAGTAGCAATGAAAATAATTTTACGTTGGGGGCCACCACATCATAAGGAACTGTATTAAAGAATTTTGGCATTAGGAAGGTTGAGAACCTCTGCTCCAGAGTATCCTCTTTGTAGGGAATCTTGATCTAGATGCTACCTCTTCAGAGATTTCCACTGTTTATTGAGAAGTAATCAGGGTTTTGGTTTACAAACACCTTTACTCCAAACACGCCTGAGACTCAGTTTCCCCAGTAAGCTGGCAATTTTTACTTGCGTTCTTGTTTGAGCGTTGATAATTCTAGGTGAAATGCAGTGCCACTGAGCTCTTTGTACAGTACTGCCCCCAAAGTTACATCTGAACAGACAGAGCGCTGCTCTGAGCCACTATGGAAAAATGGCCAACATTTAGTAACCCTAAAACAACATCCAGTTAGCACAATCTGCAACATGGTCTATCTCTGTCTCTAGAGCCTGTCTCTAGCCTCTGAGACTGCAGCCTTTAGCCAACAGTAATTTCAAGATTTCATGGCTAGCTATAAAAGGAGCCTAGGCAGACCTAGGAAGCTAGGGTAAATTACAGGCTCTTAAAGTGATCCATGAGCTGGGCCTTAAAATGCTTTCTCTCTAGGTGTGGTGACATGCCTTTCTTTAATCCTAGTACTCCAGGGGTGAGGGGGGCGAGTAGAGGCAGGCAGATCTTTGTGAGTTTGAGGACAGCCTGATTCTCCATAGAGAGCTCCAAGCCAGCTGGCAGCATAAAGCAAGACCTTATCAAACAAACCAAAAACCCACACAGCAAAGATAAGAAAAATCTAACTTTTAAAAACTTAAGCCCATGTGTGAACGCATGTGACTTTTGCAGAAAGTGGGGCAGGGGTGGTGGGGTGAGAGTTGACCAATCTACCTGAAGCCAAACTCCCTCTGCTACAATCCCTTCCTGAGGGAGTTACTGCCAAGCTAGTAATGACAGAAGGTGGGGAGTAAACTGCCTCAGAGAAGGCCTGTGATGGTGGCTATTTCTTCTGGGTGGAGAATGGTTAAGATGGTAGGTGGTAGGTGGATCTGAATTAGAGGACAGCCAGGTCTACACAGAGAAACCCTGCCTCAGAAAAAACAAAACAAAACAAAACAGATGGGTCCTGGTGTCAGGCTTTCAGCTTTGAATCTGCTATCACTGCTTAATATTAATTAAACGTAAAAGTATTTAGCCTTTAGCTGATCGTGGTAGCTCTTGCCATTAGCCCCAGCCCTGGGGAGATAAAGACGGGAGGATCTCTGAGTTCAAGGCCAATATGATCTACATACGGAGTTCCAGGCCAGCCAAGGCTACACATGAGACATTGTCTCAAACAAACAAGTTTTCAAACAACAGTCTTTTCCATGCTGCTCTGTATTTCTGTACTTTCTCTGGGTAATTATGAGGACCAAACTATTAGATACGAGTTAAGAGAACACAGTAAGTGAATTATTATAAACCCTCTCCTGAAAAAGAGGGGGAAAGAACGCTAGGCACCTAACAAATTAGTGGTTTAGACGTGGAATAAAGACCTACTATCCAGCGTAGCCTTCTATCAGACTTCCAAGTCCTCAGAGGTCCTAGTCATACAGGTTCACATGGAATGTATGAAAAATAGCAGAGTGCCCAGGTTTAAGGGCCAATCATAGCTTCTGCACTAGAAAGGAGGATGACGCCCATTTGCGACTCTCTAACCCGAATGACATAATTTCGGACCCTCAGGATATCTGGCTCCTACATCTAAACTCTTTTCGGCTGCATCTCGGGAGCGGCTCCCTGCCGCTACGCATGAAGGGACTCGTAGTTCTTTCCCACTCCCGCCTCCAAAGCCGCTCTGGCCTCGTTTTTCCCAGCAAGCTCCGCGCCAGTGTTGGCATTTGATTGGCTGCGGCAGGAGCGGGCTGTCCTGCTGGCAGCGGTTACCCGGGTTTCCGGTGCTCGGCCAGAACGGGGAACGCCGCCGTCGGACGTCCGTGCTGAGGTACGTTTCTTGGCTGTAGGCGGGACGAGCTCTTCAGAGGGTCTGTGGCCCAGGACGCGTTGGCTGCAGAGGAACAACCCATTCCGTGCGGGGTCGGTGGCTGTGCCGCCGCGCTGCGCATGCGTGCCGTGGGACGAGCTGGGGTGCGGGTGGCCTCCGCGGTTACAGGGGGTTGGGGGGAGGGGGAGGAGTCCCACGTGGGACCTGGCGGGGCGGGGGTCCGGTCGGGACTGGAGCATCCCGCCACGTCAGTCTGCGGCGCTGAGCCAATCCTGAGCTCCGGCTGCCGAGAGGGAGCCGAGTGGTGGTGGGAAGTGGCTTTCGGGAGAAAGGCCTCTTCCCTCACTCTTCTCAGGGCCGGCTCCTTTGCAGGGGACCTTGGAATCTCCGGCCAAGGCCGGCCAATTTGTTTGAAGCTTCGAGCGCCTGATTTTGAGATTTCTGATCTAGGTGGTGAAGAATTTTGAAGTCTAGGAAATAGCAACTGTGTCCTTAAAGGGTCTGCCCCCTTTCTGGCCTTGCAGATTACAATGAAGAACCAAGACAAAAAGAATGGGCCTGCTAAACACTCCAACCCGAAGAGCAGTCCGGGGCAACGGGAAGCAGGGCCAGAAGGAGCCCAAGGACGGCCCAGACAGACAGCTCCTGCGGCGGAAGCTGAAGGTTCCACAAGCCAGGCTCCTGGGAAGACCGAGGGTGTGTGCCAGCTCTGCTTTTCCACTGGGCAGAGGGAGGAGTTTCTGGTACTGGCCTTGCTGCTGAGGCCAGTGTTTACCCAGGAAGGAGGAAGTATAGAATGAAACAATGCCCATTCTGTGTGATCCTCGTGTTTTCTGGGGACATGATGGAGCTTCCCACTCTTAGCCCTGGAACGGAACGTTGGGAGCATGTTCTGACTGGTTTAAGCCAAATGACAATCAAATGAGGCACCCCACAAGCAAAGTCATATTCCCAGAAAAACACTTGCCAGCCAGTGAGGATTAATTGTCCTTCGTACTTGAGGCATTTGAGGAACTAGAAAAATAACCCAGAATGGGTTTTGAGAGGGAAAAGATGGATTAAAGCTGGGGGGAGGAGCTTCTGCTACATGCTAACCATCCCTCTTGCAGGCTTTACATCGTTGTCTTTTATGGTCTTAACAAGTACGTTTGGGTGTCAATAAGAAATAATTGTATCATTTTTATAAGTAAACTTGGGGTTTAAAAAAATTAAATTGAGGCCAGGCATAATGGCCCTCGCCTTTAATCCCAGCACTTGTGAAGCAGAGGGAGGAGGATCTCTGTGAGTTTGAGGTCAGTCTGGTCTACATTGTGAGTTCTGGGGCAGCTATGGCTCTGTAGAAAGACCTTGCCTCAAACAAATAAACAACTTAACCCAAACTAGTTAAGTTGTTAACTAGTGCATTTATCTGGGCCTAGAAAAAAAAATCCAAGCCATTGATGTAACCATTTTATTTTCATTCTGTGTCTTAATCTTTCTTGCTGTAGGAGCGCAAGCTAAAGCAGCTAAAGCAGCTCAGTCTGGGGCCGTCTGTGATGTCTCTGAGGAACTGAGCAGGCAGCTGGAAGATATTCTGAGTACATACTGTGTGGATAACAATCAGGGAGGCGCAGGTGAAGAGGGAGCACAGGGTGAGCCCGCTGAGCCGGAAGATGCCGAGAAGTCCCGAACCTACGAAGCAAGGAATGGGGAGCCCGAGCCAGGCATTCCAGTAGTCAATGGCGAGAAGGAGCCCTCTAAGGGGGAGCCTGGTACAGAAGAGATCCGAGCAAGTGATGAGGTCGGAGACCGAGACCACCGAAGGCCACAAGAAAAGAAGAAAGCCAAGGGTCTGGGTGAGAGAGGGCAGCTACTGGTGAGGGGAAGTAGCCCTGTCAGGACTCAGAAATCTGCTTCTCAAGACCACACATCCCCTGGGTTAATCAAAGGCAGGAATATAGGGTCATAGCATTGAGCTGTTCAGATCATTGACTTGGGCAAGGCCTCCTGGCCTTGGGAGCAAGTGGAGGCAGGACTCTGTCCAGCTCTCTCTATGAGGGTCTGGAGAACAGGAGGCCTAAGTAGACACTGTGCCAGCTAGCACCACACTTAGGCTTCTGCTTCACCTACGCATGTTCATGCCCCACTGCTGGGTTTTAGTTTCCCTTTTTCTACGGAAACAGAATCGGGCTACACCAAGGTTGTAATATCAAGTATCAAGATAAGCCAGGAAAGCCACAGACCTCTTGAGAATCAAGAGAGGGCCCGCTTCATCTGAAAAGTTGACTCCGGCTTGATTAGTCCCCCACTCTCAACTGACTAGCTGAATAACTGGCAACCAAAATAATACAGGCCAAGCAAGAGCCATCCATTGCTGGATGGGCAGTCTCCATGCTAATGTCTTGGGCCTTCCAAGGCTGACCGTTCAGGAGGCTGGTCTGTCTGAGTACAGGGAAAACAGTTGCAAGGCTTCCTGACTGAGAAGCAGGCAATGGCAGCCAGGCATGATGGTATATATTTTTAATCCCAGCACTTAAGAAGCAGGCAAGTAGATCTCTTGAATTCCAGGCAAGATAGCTACATAATAAGACTTTATCTCAAACAAATAAAAAGGGAGCAATGGCAATTCTTTAACGAGTAGGGCTGGGGTAATATGAATTTAGCATCCACTGATCTGGGTGTGGTAGTTTATGACTAACAGGGAACTAGGAGAAAAAGAGGCAGAAGGAGGATGAGTTCAAAGCCACCTTGGGCTGCATAGCAAGACCCTCTATCAAAAAAATACCTAGGCTAGGTGACACCATAACCATGTCATTGTCCCTGTTCCCTCCATTTGTTACCTGTGCTAACTTAAAAGATAAACTTTTTGCCTTTTTTTTAAGTCATAGAATTGCCTATGAAAGAGACATTCATTTTAAACATAACTGTGTAGCAATGTCTAATTTTTCAAGGAATATCAGACTTGTTGTTGTTCAGAAGGACCTTTGTGCTGAAACGGTAGCCCTGAATTTATCAGCAGGCTTACTTTTTTCCTGCTGATAATGTTTTAAAATAGGTTTTCCTCTCACCAGCTGTGCTTACCAAGGAGACTGACCCGCTCATCTGATAAGTAGTGGCGCTACAGCCACTACTTAAGTTGCAGTGGTAATGGGCAGTGAAGCTGCAGGGGTGAGCTGGTCCCGGCTCTTAACGAAGCGCCAGTCTAACAGGGAAAATTACACTGCCAGTGAGGGTTGTAGGCCTGAGCTGAGAGGGAAGCCCCAAGAACGGGGTGCATGTCTTTGCTCCCTGTGCCTTCCAGGGAAGGAGATCACTTTGCTGATGCAGACACTGAACACGCTGAGTACCCCCGAGGAGAAGCTGGCTGCGCTGTGCAAGAAGTATGCCGAGCTGGTCAGTCCCTCCCCCTCTCCCTCCTGGTCCCCTCCCTGCCTTTGGAAAGTCACATGCTACCTAGGGTAGGGGCTGGGGTGCAGGAACAGGTATCTGCCTTAATTCCTGTTAACTTTTTTTTTTTTTTAATTCTCCCACTCTAACCTGTTACATGAGAAATTAGTCTTCAGTCAGCCACTTAAAGGCTGACAGAGGAGAAACCTCATAGGTCAGTTTCTCAAAGAATGATCCCAGGTGCTAGAATCCTGGTGTCAGTCCCATATATTGTGGAGTCATGTCTTTTTGTTTGTTTGTTTGCAAGACAGGCTTTCTCTGTGTAGCCTTGGCTATCCTGGACTCTTGTAGACCTGGCTGGTCTCAAACTTGAGATCCGCCTGCCTCTGTCTCTGGGATTACAGGCGGGCGCCATCATGCCCTGCTGTGTGGTTGTATCTTTGTGTTTCTACATGCATCTCTCCAACGTGTTTCACCTCTGGTTTGTCATCTCTGTGATAGCACTTGGCCTTTTGCCTCCTCAGCTCCTAGTTCCAAGTAAAGTGAAAGTTAGCTCTGGGAGCTTGATCCAGTTCAGGTTCAATTCTGGAGACAAGGAGCTGGGTGCGGTGGCGCACACCTGTAATTCCAGCATGCACTTGAGAGCCAGAGGCTCTCAGAGGTGAATCTCTGGGAGTCCAAGACCATGAGTTCAGGACAGCCAGGACTGTTAACAGAGAAACCCTGTCTCAAAACATCAAAAAAAAGTCTTCCTTAGTGGTCTCTGTTGGATCATGAGAAGTACCAGCTGTGGGCCAGGCTTAGTGATACATACCTTAATTCCTTGAGGCAGAGGAATCAAGAACGCAAGGCTCACCTGGACTATGTAACCTTGTCTTGAAAAAAATGCCAGTGTGGTCGTGCCACCTTTCTCATTGTAAAAATGTTGAGTGGGTTTTGGGGGTGGAGAGATACATAGATACATAGAGAGACGGCTCGGGTTAGGAACAGTGGCTGTTCTTCCAGATGACTTGGGTTTGATTCTAAGCACCCACAAGGCAGCACAGCCATCTATAACCATCTATTTCTGATTCTAGGCGATCTGACTCCAAGAGTGCCAGGCACACAGGTGTTGATTAGACATAGATGAAAGCAAACACCAACACACTTTAAGTAAAATTAAAAGAGGTCCAGAGCCTGTGAAGACCTTTAATCCCAGCACCTTGGAGACAGAGGCATGTGAATCTCTTGAGTTCAAGGCCAGCCTGGGCTACCGAGTTCCAGAAAGAACAGAGAAGATAAAGTTCGCTTTGGAAGGATTTAACTAGGGAAACATTGATACTGCAAAAGAGGAGCAATAGAGCTACAAGGATAATGTGCTAAATATACGAGAGAGCTAAGACCTAGCCCACAAGGAGAGTGCTCCACCAGAGAGGGAGCCAGCTGTGCTGGTGAGCCCCTGCTTTCTGTAAAAGGAACTTTTATTTCCCTGTTTCAGTTGTCTCGGGCTTACTGCCTCCTGCTAACCTAGGACTAGTCCCAGAAGCTTCTAGCGTCTGTACAATCTACCCGAGAATGTTTTCAGCCTCTCTACTTAACTGCTGAGTAAGCTCACCCTTTCTTGTTCCTCCTGAGCTCTGGGCTGGCTGGTTCAACTCAGCTATTCTGGCTCAAACTCCTTTCCCAGCTGACTTATTCAATCTGGCTTCTCTCTGGACCTCTGAATTGCTCTGCTTGGCCTCAAACTAACTTCAGCAATCTGATCTAATCTTTTGGCTCTTCATTCTCTGGCTCATTTGGTCTTCACCTGAGTTCTCTCTCTCTCTCTCTCTCTCTCTCTCTCTCTCTCTCTCTCTGCAACCTGTCTCTTATTAGTCCAGGTAAAACTGCCTCTCCCCTCCTCATTCTCAGTGTTGCCCTTAATTAGCTGCCCTTTCCTCTCTGTTCTTGTGAGAGTTGGGTATATCCTATACTGTCAACTCTTTCTCTGATTTGCCACATTTTCTGCCACTCAATTAGACATCGCTTTCAAACATGGGTGCTTTCTTCTACAAACTAACTCTACCTTTTTGTTTATAATTAAAGGCATGTACCATCACACCTGGACCTAAGCTTTTCTTTTCCTGAAACTTGCTCTATACTAGTCTGATCTTGAACTCAGATCTGCTTGCCTCTGTTTCCTGGATTAAAGGGGTGTGTGTATTCCAGCCTGATCACACAGACCTAGAAGATCTTTGGATGTCCTCTCTTGCCAGAACAGCCATGTTGTAAATTAAAATTCCTCTTCAGGTTTCTTCTGGATTTTCTGAGAAATGAGAATGAGGACCGTATCTAGGAGCAGAGATGTGAAGAGGAGAAAAATTATTGTGTCGGAAAGGGTATAGATCACAGGAGAAAGTGGTAGCTTTTCTGGCCAGGTGGAAGTCTTTCAAGGATTGATATCTGAGTTTAGAGGAAGACTCTTTAAATAGGATTTCTTTAGTACTGGTGAAACATAAACAGGAAGGGGCCAAGTCAGTAGAATATTCATTAATATTACTAAGTCAGGTAAGAAGGTGAGTCAGGTAGAACAGAATGAACGGTCAGTAGGTTGGAAGTCTAGAGACTGTGAGGACCATAAATACTGACCTAAGGAAACTGTGGTAGTCCTGGCCTGGACTGACAGAGTTGGAACTGTGCTGCCCAAGACAACAGCCTCTCTAATGGATACATGGCTAGTCTGATATCGGTCTGCTCGGGTGTGGGAACTACATCAGGTTTTAGAGACCTAAGATAAAAATGTAAACTGTCTCAAGTTGATTTTATTTTGAAATTCTAATATTTAAAGCTTATTGGTAGAGTGCTGGGCCAGTCTGGGTAAATTATTCAACACCTTCCAGTAAAAGTTAGATTTCAGAGCTGGGCATGATAATCTCCAGGCTGGTTGGTATCTGTAATCTGTAGGCTGAGGCTAGAGAGTTATAAATTTAGAGATCAGCCCTGGTCTACTTAGTGAGTTCAAGGACAGTATGGGTTAAATGGCATTACCTTGTCTCAAAAAAAGAAAGTTTAAATTTCACCTTTTTACTTTTTAGTGTGGCCACTAGAAGATTATTTTGTCTCTCCCCCCCCCCCCCCCCCCGGGGGCTGAGGCCCAAACCTTGTAGCCTATGCTTGCTAGGCAAGTGCTCTACCACTGAGCTAAATCCCCAACCCCCCACTAGAAGATTATAATCTTTTACATGGGTTGATTTGCAAGGCTGGATGTCCTCATGGAGGAGGAGCTATGCTGGAAAGGATTAGGTCTGTGGAAGGGGTTAAAGACTGTAGAGTCAGGAGAATTAGAAGGACTTTCTGTCAAGGAAATAGCCACAAAGAAAAGTAATAGTCATAGCAAAGCAGTGATGGTGGGCGTCTTTAATCCAAGCATTCAGGAGGCAGAGGCAGGTGGATCTCTGCATTCAAGACTAGCCTGGTCTACAGAGTGAGTTCCAAGATATTGAGGGGCTGGCTGTTACCCAGAGAAACCCTGTCTCAGAAAACCAAAGGAAATTCGATGTGGTGGTGCATGTCTGTAATTCCAGCACTCCTTTAATCGGAGCACGAAGGCAGAGACAAGGCAGATCTCTGTGAGTTCAAGGCCAGCCTGGTCTACAAGTTGAGTCCAGGACAGCCAAGGCTACACAGAGAAACCCTGTCTCAGGGGGAAAAAAAAAGTGAGAGAGTAGCAGTTGTGAGAAAACGGTGTTTTGAGAAAGGAGTCCAGTGCTGACAATCTGTGACATGGTCGCAGATTAGTTGACTGATGGAGTGTGGACAGCCAACAAGTCTGGACCGTGTGATCGTACAGTGTGTCTATGGAGTCAGACCTGGGATAGAAGCTGAGATCTGACTTCTGGTCTTAGTGAGCATTCATTCTCATTTCCCTAAGACGGGCCTTTGGGTTGGTCTGAGAAGGTACTGCGGGGGCTTACAAGCTCTAGTGGTTTTTGTCTGTGAGCTTGCTCTTGTCTGAGCTGTGGTGGCTGGAGTAGCTACAGAGCTGTGTGATACCCCTCCCGACACTCATTGCCCTCCTCTCTCAGCTGGAAGAACACCGGAACTCACAGAAACAGATGAAGCTTCTGCAGAAGAAGCAGAGCCAGCTTGTGCAGGAGAAGGACCATCTGCGTGGCGAGCATAGCAAGGCTGTCTTGGCCCGAAGCAAGCTTGAGAGCCTGTGCCGGGAGCTGCAGCGCCACAACCGATCCCTGAAGGTAAGCCAGTTCAGTCACTGGACTTTGTGGGCTTTCTTCTTGGAAAGCAGCTGCAGCTATGCTATACCGTGAGTTCTAGCACAGCTTGGATTACATAGGAAAACTAATGGTGGGAAAAAGCTGGTGTGGTGCTGTATGCTTTTAGTCCCAGCACTGGGGAGACAGAAGCAGGTAGATCTCTGTGAGTTTGAGGCAGCCTAGTCTACAGAGAGAGTCCAAGTCAGACAAGGCTACACAGAGAAGCTGTCTCAAAACACACACACACACACACACACACACACACACACACACACACTGAAACCCACAATGATCTGTCTTGACTCACACTTTGAGATGCTCTAGTCTATAAACTGGTGCACTCACTCCACTGCTTTCAGAATGTGATGAGGGAGACAGAAACAGAACATGACCAGAATATATGGTATAGCAAAAGTGCTCAAGAGGATGCATCCAGCAAGCTAAAATGTAACCCCATGAACAGTGTCTAATTGCCTAATTTTCACAACTCTGCCAGCCCTGAATAGTACTGAATTTTATTATCTTGTTCTCTGTGGGAACAGGAGGGAATAAAGCACATTCAAACCAGAACACAAATTGAAACAAGCAGGAATACTTAATCTAGAATTTGGAAACAAGAATTCAGGAGATCCAAGCTGCCTCAGAGTGGCATTTAACATGTATTCTGGGTTTTTCTAGGGAGAGAGAGAGTCACTTGATAACTCCTGATTTACAGAGGGGCACATTAGGAAACCCCATTTTATGATATCCTGCAGCCTAGGTGCTCCTTATTTTGGGACCAGGAATGCTGTTGGCAAAGACTATGGACTGGTCAGGGAAGCTTTGTGCAGTGTTGGGAGCTATGGGTGATGGTTTGAGGGCTGGCTTCCCCTCTTCAGGAAGAAGGTGTGCAGCGAGCCCGTGAGGAGGAAGAAAAGCGCAAAGAGGTGACATCACACTTCCAGGTGACACTGAATGACATTCAGCTGCAGATGGAACAGCATAATGAGCGAAACTCCAAGCTACGCCAAGAGAATATGGAGCTGGCTGAGAGACTCAAGAAGTTGATTGAGCAATACGAGCTTCGTGAAGAGGTGAGGTGATGGTGGCCAGCTGTAGTGAGTGCCAGGGACGGGGGCAGCCCTCAGCAGGCCTGTTCTTGCTCTTCCTTCAAAAGATTTGTTACACGTGGCAAGGAACTGAAATGGAAAGAAGAGATTTGACCCCCAGTGCTTATCTCCAGTGCATGACCTAGATCTGTGGACTGTTCAGTTCTAGAGTGGAGGTGTCCGTGTCCTTGTCAGACACAATGAGGTGCGGGAGGAGCCTTGCCAAGGACATTGGGATTAGGATGAGAAGGGATGAAGTGCCTTCTTTCCTAGAGTTGTGGTGTCCTTGAAAGGGAACTCCTGACAGGCAGGCCCCATTTATGCCCTCTCTACAGCATATCGACAAAGTCTTCAAACATAAGGATCTGCAGCAGCAGCTGGTGGATGCCAAGCTCCAGCAGGCCCAGGAGATGCTGAAGGAGGCAGAGGAGCGGCACCAGCGGGAGAAGGAGTTTGTGAGGCTCTGGCCCCAGGGCTGTGGTGGGGACTACACAGAAGTGGGTGGGTTCTGGCTTAGCTCAGGGTCTAGTTCATATGGAAGGGAGAGGTTTGCTGCTTGTGCATACAGAAGTGAGGGCGGTGTCCTCAGTGGGTCCAGTGCTGTGTAAAGAAGGCCACGCACACCAGGGTCTGCTGACAGGTTCTGGGTCCTGTCTTGCAAATAGCTCCTGAAAGAAGCAGTGGAGTCCCAGAGGATGTGCGAGCTGATGAAGCAGCAGGAGGCTCACTTGAAGCAGCAGGTGAGAGCACAGCCTGACCTGGGGTTTCCGAGTCACCTTGACAGGGGCCCGTCTCTGGGGGGTGAAAGCAAGACCCTTAGGCCATCTACCGTGTCGGTCTCAGCCAGGTCTTTTATTTATTTTATGTGGGGTTTTGTGTGTGTGTGTCTTTTTCTTCCAAAACATGGTTCGTCTGTGTAGTCCTGGATATTCTGGAACTCACTCTGTAGACCAGGCTGGCATTGAACTCACAGAGATCAACTTGCCTCTGGCTCCCTAAGTGCTGGGATTAAAGGCGTGGGCCACCAAGCCCAGCTGTTGTTTCCACATGCCAACTTCTTCCAAAAGCTTACTTTCACGTTTTCTCTTGTTGGAACATATCCATCGTGTACATGGCTTTTGCTTTTACTGGGAAATGATATCTTGGTAGAATGTTTTTATCAGGGGGCCAAAGACCTAGCTGAATTGTGTTGTCCAGAAGAGCCTTCAGAGAAACCCAGCCTCACCTGTGATTCTCTCATCCAGCTTGCCCTGTACACAGAGAAGTTTGAGGAGTTCCAGAATACACTTTCCAAAAGCAGCGAAGTATTCACCACATTCAAACAGGAAATGGAAAAGGTAACCACAGAGGGCTCAGCATTGAAGCCCTCCGGGTGGGGTGCCTCAGGAGCGGTTCATAGATCAAAAAGAGGTGCTTAAAGGGATCGCCTCCTCTCCTTTTCCCAGAAGGGAGAGTTTGTGGGGTTTAGGGTTTGTTTTGGTTTTTTTTGTTTTTTTTTTTTCTTCTATTATTTGATTTTATTTCATTATTGATGTTGGAATTTTAAATAGCAGAGAATATACATTCTACTAGGGCTTCAATTGTGGCCTTTTTAAACATTTTTTAAAAATTTATCCTTGGGTGCTGGAGAGATGGCTCAGTGGTTAAGAGCACTGCCTGCTCTTCCAAAGGACCCAGGTTCAATTCCCAGCACCCACATGGCAGCTCACGACTGTCTGTAACTCCAGTTTCAAGGGATCTGACACCTTAACTCTAATGTACATAAAATTTAAAAATAACAAAATTATAAAAAATAATTATTCTTTAGAGACAGTATCTCTACATTATGGGGGGAGGTGTGTGTGTATGGGGAATATGTACACCACAGAATGCACATGGGGGTCCAAGGACAGTTTGCAGAAGTTGATTCTGTGGGTTTCAGGCATGGCACTCATTATCAGGCTTGGCAGCAAGTTCTTCCTTTACTTCCTAAGCAATCTTGTCAGCCCCTCAGTGGTCAACTTCATTTGAGGCTCTCAATTGGTTTAGATGTGAAGACAGCCTAACTCCAACCTTTTTTCTTCCATCTGTGTTATAACAGATGACAAAGAAGATCAAGAAGCTGGAGAAAGAAACCACCATGTATCGGTCCCGGTGGGAGAGCAGCAATAAGGCTTTGCTGGAGATGGCTGAAGAGGTGGGTAGACGGGGATGGCTGGGCTGGCTCCAGTTGGTGTCCATCAGGTGTTTTCCTCCGAATCTTTCTGTCAGTGACACTGCACACATGAAGTAGGGCTGCATTTCCAGGCTATTTATCCAAGTGCAGTGACAGTGCTGGCTGCTGCCCTTAGCAGGGCTGTGGAGCCCAGAGGAGCAGAGCTGATGACCAGCAAGCAGTGGGTACAATGGTTAGTGTGGTCACATGGAGAACATCCCAGAGAGCTGTGACTGGCTTGTCATGTACAAGACAGACACTGACACTGGTGTAGCAAGAGCTGGGAGCCAGACGTAACAGATGGCTCTGTTATTTTTATTTTTTTGCAAGAGGTAGTTCTCCCAAGTGTTTGATACTTGTTGCTTCTTCTGAGACCTGAGGTTGGTCAGTAGTCCTTAAACAGTTGAGACAGTTTCAAGGTGCCAGTGCTTTGCCATGCCATCTGGTGGAAAAGTAGAGGAATATGTTGTCTGGCGACAAAGTCACACCTGCAACTAGGACTGTTTACTACAGGGGCCAGCTTTTGGTTTTCAGCTGCGCAAGTGTGAAGAAATGAGTGCCTCACTGGACATTCCATTTCTCTACCTAGAAAACTCTCCGGGATAAAGAGCTGGAAGGCCTACAGGTGAAAATCCAGCGGCTGGAGAAGCTGTGCCGAGCCCTGCAGACAGAGCGCAATGATCTGAACAAGAGGGTACAGGACCTAACTGCTGGTGGCCAGGCCTCCCTCACTGACATTGGCACTGAGCGGAGGCCAGAGGCTGCCACTGCCTCCAGGGAACAAGGTGTTGAGAGTCCTGGAGCTCAACCATCCAGCTCTCCAAGGGCCACAGAAGCTCCTGGCTGCCCTGGAGCACCAAGCACAGAAATAGTAGGCCAAACAGGGCCCCGGGAGCCTACCTCTGCCACCGCCTAGAGATCATGGTGCTTGGGCATGCTTGGAAGGGAGCAGCAGCCCAGTCAGGCCTGGTCCATTCAAGGCTCCCACGCTGAGCAGCCCAGTGCTGAGGCCAGGGTGCTCTGACCTGGAGGGCATTGGACACTTTGCAATTTTGAATTTTGTGGGTTAGTCTTACTAACTGGATGGGGCGGGTGTGCAAGACCTCATGCAGTTACATAGCTGACACCTGTAGGTGTTCTGTGGACTTTCATCAAGGGTGAGGTATACAGATGAGGTTGGTGACTTCTCTGCCAACTGAAGAGTCTTATGAGATATCATCTGTAGCTGCCATCACAGTAAGCCGGCAGGTCAAATGACTTGAACATTTTCCTGCCCGGTAGGAGGTTCAGACCCCTCTTGGCCCTTTTCAGAGTTCGTGACAAGTGGAAACACCCAGGCCTGGACTCCTCTCTTGTAAGCAGAACTTGGGCAGTTTGGGCTCCTGTCACTGCCCCGGCGGTTCCATTGCTTCTCTTAACCTGGAAATGGTATCCCTGGCAGCGCCTTTGTGGGAAACAGCTAGCAGCTGGGTTCCCTCCCTGCCCAGGACCTGGAAGCTGGAGGGTGTGCCTGTATGGGAAGGGCCCCTCAGGCAGCTTTCCCCCTGTAGTGCCAGGGCCAGGCCAGTGCTGCTTCTCAGTTCTCAGTAGCCTTATCATTCACAGGTGCCTCTAGCCTGCACAATGATTGACAAAAGGTCACCCAAAGGATTTTTTTTGGAGGGTTTTGTTTTTGTTTTGCATTAGAGTTTGTATTAAAGATCTCCGAAGGAAGAAAGGGATACTCCAGCAGTGGTCCCAGGTGCCTGGCCAGCCTGTCAGGGTCCTTTGCCATACGGGTGACAGGGTGTCCTGTTTGGGAAGATGAGATGATGAAGCGAAAGGAAGAGGCTTCTAATGGCTTTGCCACAAACTTGCCTATGGGTGTCAGCCTGGGAGGCTACCACTAATTCCCGTCTCTGTCTCCATGTGCCCCTTGCTGGGCCCCAGCTCCAGATGCCTCTTGGCTTATGGGCGCTTTTTTTGCTCCTCTCCCCTCCCAACTTAGAAGAGCAATTTTTGAGGCCTGCTCTGGTGCCATTTCCTAGCACTCTCTTGGCCAAAAAAATGAGTCCTTGTATTTCACTTCTGCCTGAGCCTCGGAGAGGTATCTGGTAGGTGAATAAGTAGTAAGGACAGACTGATCCCAAGACCAAAACAACTGCAGGGAGTTGTGTTTGCCTTCTCCCCACCCCCCTCACAATGTTCTGTGTCCTTTGTGGCCGCTCTGTGCAGGAGTTCTTGTTGCACACCTGCCAGGGTGTTGGCCAGTTTACACAGCGGCTTTCTGGAGTAACAGTTGGAAGCTGAGGCTCAGCTTGCCTAAGCCAAGTGGACCATATTGGATGAAATTTTGCTTCTTGTATTTCAACTATTGCATTATCTATCCTGCACGTTCCTGTCTTTTGTAACTAGCCCCTGAGCCTCCACATACACACATTCAGATTGAGCTGGATGTATGGTGGATCCCTGTAATCCCAGAACTCAACAGGATGGTGAACTCCCGACCAGTCTGGGCTTAGGAAGCAGGACCTTTTTTCAGTAGACCAAAAGCTAAAAGTCTTAAGGGAGAACATCACGTGCTTATAATGAGAAATGGCAAATTATTACCCCATCCCCATGTTGGACACCTCCATTTCGAGTACTTGCTGCCCTGGTATATTTGTTCACTCAGGGTGCCCAGTAGCTGTGTGAATGTTGAGGCTTTGTGATCTCCAGCTGGAATCTGTTGTCCTGTGGAATTTCTCCCAAGGTTTTTTTTCCCGCCCTTGGAAATCATAGTGTTCTTCCTGATGCAGTAAGGCCTCGTGACCCCTATCCAGGCTGAGATCTGAACTGTTAACCCATGGGGCTTGCTAGGTCGCAGAGGTGTAAGGATAAGGCATCTTCTGCCTCCTTGAAAATGGAAAAGCCTGATGTGGCCCACAGAATTGGCCTGCCTCACTTCAGCTACCTCTTAAAGCCTGTACAGGGGTTGCAGCCATTGGGTCTCTGCTAGGCTAGGAGGCTACAGAGCATCAGTAGAACCTTGGCTAATGTCTCCATCCACTTGTAGGCAACCAGGGCGATGTATAGATGGTAATCATTTCCTTCTCTTCCTCTCCACTGACCAAATTTGTTTTTGTTTTTTGCGACAGGGTTTCTCTGTGTAGCCTTGGCTGTTCTGGACTCTTTGCAGACCAGGCTGGCCTGGAACTCCCAGATCTGCCTGCATCTGCCTCCCTGAGTGCTGGGACTGAAGGCGTGCACCACCTTTCGGCTCTTACTTTTTGTTTTGTTTTCTTTTTCCACTGACCAAATCTTAACCGTCACCATAGCTGCTCTGCTTTCCAAAGTCAGCCCAGGAGCCTGGGCCAGCTGCAGGGAAATGGCCTGTCTGTGAGTGAGGGCCAGTGCCTTCCTCACTTGGGTGAGTCCCATGCACATGACCTCATTTTAGGACCAAGAGCTGTGTTGGTTTCTTAGATTGTTAGCTTTTTTCTAGAGGACCATAGTGGGTGCAGCTTAGAGCCCAGGCCCTTGGCTTACTCGCCAACAGTGATATTTAGGTCCTTGTCCAGTTGAGAGCTTTGTGTACACCATGTCAGCAGCCCTTTTGTCTTTGTTTTCCATGAGGCTTCTGGACCATGGGCAGAGCTCAGGCACTTTGTGTAAGAATGTTTTCCTGTAAAGATGGGTTATTTAACCCTCCCCATCATGTTACTCCTAGGGAGGCCAGTGGAGCCCAGGTGTCTGCAGGAAGGCCGAGGCCTCCTGGCAGCTGCTCCAGCCCTCCCACTTCAATAGCAGGGTGGATTGCTGGGCATCTGACTACCCCTCTTGACCAGTGGGGTAGGAGGGCAGCCTCTGTCCCCATAATTGCTTTCCTTTGCCACCCACACTTGTTTAAGGTTGTGCTGACAGCTTTCCCCCTTCCTTTCTCCCCTTACCAGTCTACTTTTGGTATATTCACAAAAGCCAGGGACTTGATATTGATGTATTTTACAACACATTAAATAGTCTGTTGCCTTACTTGTATCTCTGCTAATCAGATCATTTGGTATTTCTGGATCCTAGTCCTCTCCATTGTTATAAACTTGTATGGATCTTCAAAGTGGCCATGGCAGTATCCTGGCATCCAGCATCTTTCAGACTGTCCTGCCTGAGCTGTGTTTGCTCTTGCCATAGAACATCAAAGACTTGAGACTTTTTTTAAATTTCAGTAAGGTGTGGTACACACCCATAATCCCAGCAGTGAAAGGCTGAGGCATTATTGCTCTTGAGTTCAAGGCTACCTTGGGCTACATCAGCTAGAGTTATATACTGAAACCCTTCTCAAGGGCGAGGAGCATCCCCTTAGTCCCAATACAGGAGGATGTCTATTTGAGGCTAGCCTGATGGGCTTAGAGTGTTCCAGACTAGCAAGTGCCGAAGTGAGATCCTGTCTTAAAGACAGGGTGGGAATGCTGTGGAGGGGAGCTGCGAGGTGCCTCACCAGGTGAAGCCGCTCCCCCACATGGTGGGGAGAATGCACTCCAAGCTGTCTTTTGCCCCGTAAGTGAGCACATCTTGGCACAGCCACATATGTGCATACAGTGAATAAAAACTTCTAAGTGACTAGTGAGAGGGAAGATACTTTTAAGACAGGAGAGGCCCTAAAAAGGACAGACAAATTTAATTCATTTAATAATTAGTTGCACTTGGCATGGTTGAACATGCCTTTAATCCCAGAAGAAAAGAGGCAGGCAGATAAGGGACAGGACAGCTTGGTCTCCATACTAAGTTTCAGCCTACCCGGGGCTAAAGAGGCCTTAATCTCAAAAAAAAAAAAAACAAAAAACCAGTCTGCCTATAAATTTTGCAGGGTGCTCAGGAAGGTGAGGGAGCTTCATTCCTAGAGCTTAAGTGTCAATTTATGAGTTTTGAGCAGCCCTAGAGAGCAGGAAGGACCCGTTGAAGGAAGGTGTTCAAGCAGAGCCGAGTAAAGGGATCTGTGCTATTGGTCCTCCGTGGGAATAAACGAGGACTCTGCTTTCCTGTAGGAGTGAACCTACCAGCTGCCAGCTCCCTGGCCCAGGAGGGCCTTACCCTGGCTTCTGGCCAGAGGTGATAGAGTGATAAAATTCCATGTACACAGCACGCCACATTGTTTCCAAAGATCTTCCAGAAGGTGGGAACAACAGAGGTGGTCCTCTGCCGTTGATGAAGAGTCTGGAATGCTCCAGCAGCCCTTGTAAGAGAAGAGGGGCATACCCATTGTCGTGTCCCATCCCCCCGTCCCCCCCTCCCCCCCGCTTTCTGGAGCCGAATGGGTGTTAGCACCTGGGAAAGATTCTCTGGGTCCCCCAACAGCCAGGGGCACAGGTCAGGGAAGCCTGCTGTTGAGCTCAGGGAAAAGGGGATGTTGTTGCCTGGGTCTTAATTTTAGCTGCTGGGCAGCCTGGCTAAGGGCACTACTCCTGTGGCATCAGGTGCTGCTAGGACTGAGCTAGGATCCTCTGCCAGGTCTTTAAATAGCTGCCTCATTGATCAGACCTGCCTCCTGGCCGGCACCACAACCAACAGCTTCCTTTGGGAGCTCACATGTCGTCCCTCCTGCCAGGTTGCCAGGTCTCCTGTTTGCTCTGGTGGGAAGTGGTCCTGTCAGTTCACCAGTGCTCACAGGCTAGGAATATCTGAATGTGATGGGACAGTGATATGCTCAGAAATGAGTGACAATTGGTTATTCTCAGTAAAATCGGGTTAACAATTATGTCTCAAGATTATAAGGATTAAAATGTACATAAAAGGCTTAACAGGGCACTTGGGTACAAGACTGATTCTTCTGGCGGCTGCTGCTTATTTTTATATATTGCCTATACCCACACATTTCCCATCACCGCCTCCTGCACAAAAAGCCACCACCATTTTGTAAGGGATTCCCTCCAAACATGACAAGAAAAGGGAAGTATTTTAAATCCATATTCCGGAACTAACAGAGTTCCCTTAGTTCAGGTGGGAGGCGGGGTAAGAGGAACTGTTGAGTCAACATGAGGGCTTTCCTGCTCAGCTCCCTGACTCCAAAGAGGGCTACTTTCTCTTTAAATGCAAATCAACTCCAGCCAGCTTAGCTCCCACCAGCTCTGGTTCCCGGGAGGAGAGAGAAAACAGGGTGGAGGGAGATTACAAAGAAGCACCATTCCACACCCCAGACCCCAAACACCCAGGTCAGTGGCTCCCCGGAGGGACGTGGGAAGGTAGTGACAAAGGAGGGGCCGGGGTAACGCACCTGATGCTCGTTTTCTGAAGCCGGAATTCAAAACTGAGTAATTGCCGACACGGCTTCCCAGGCTGCGCACGGACAGCTGCTCAGGCCGCTGCATCCATCAGGTCACATTACTGGGTCACACTGCTGCATGGAGGGACTGGTCTCCCACCCCACCCCACCCCAGCCCCATTTACGCCACCAAGCTGACACACGGGGCCTTAAACGCTCATGTCCCTCTTTCCCCATCGTCATCCCAGAAACGAAGTACCCAGTCTGGTTAACGGTTTGGACTGAGAGGCCCTGGAGAGGACATGCCTGGGAGTCAGGCTGAGCTGTGTGGGCCACAGGTACACACATCGGTGGAGGTCTAGCCCTAGAGACTTTCTAACTGGAAACAAAAGACTAGAAGCGGTTCCGGGGAGTTTCTAGGCATCCCTGGCATGTGTAGTTGAAGTGAGGTGGAAGAGAAAAGCCAGTATGTGAGCGATGAGCCAGCCTTCCTGGTCCATGTGGCTTGCAGGGTGACACTAGGGCATTTCCAGGTGTCCCTACCATACCTTGGCTGCAGCTCACGCAGTGTTGATCAGTATCCGCCACACACGAAGTGGGGCCTAGTTAAGGCACTGCTGATCCTCAGCTGGCTCTCCCAGTCATATCCACCTGAGTGTCTTCCTTTCCTGGGCTCGTGGGCTGCAGTGACAGGAAAACAGCAACATGACCCTGGTCCACTCCAGCCCTCTCAGGCAGGCCCGTGGGGCTTTCAGGAAGAAAGGGGCTCTGAGCAGCCTTGGAGGGCCCTTCAGATGCATAGCAACAGCCCGGCATCAGGCTGGCATCTGGCCCTGCACAGACGAGGGGCAGAGCTCCTGACTGCTGGACGAGGACAAATTGGACGACAAGAAGTCAGTTCTCAGGGGTTGCTGAGTGAATGGGGTGATGTTGCCCGCTCTGTATCTTCCTTCCCAGGCCTGAGGTCCAACAAGCACCCAATGGACGACAAAAAGAAGAAGCGGAGTCCTAAGCCCTGCCTGACCCAACCAGCACAGGCCTCGGGCACACTGCGCAGAGTTCCTGTGCCCACCAGCCACAGCGGTTCCTTGGCTCTGGGACTCCCTCATCTGCCATCGCCCAAGCAACGAGCCAAGTTCAAAAGGTGAGCAGGGAAGGGGTGCCTGGCAAGAACAGAGACCCCTGGCCGAGGGCTGAGCACTGTGGAGAGGAGAGCCTTTAGGCACTAGCAGCTAAGCCGTGGCTGATGCTTCCTTCTCTGCACCGGCTCAGCATTCACCTGTGATGGAGACACAGCGCTTGCCCTCAGATGCACAGAACCCGGGGGGGGGGGGGTCACTGCTACCACACAGAGTGGGGCTGCACCTCTGAGGAGGAGGTGAATGAATGTGAGAGAGGCGGGTGCTAGACACTGGAGAGGGAAGCCTATTCGAGGCCAAAAAGCTTGCAAGCCATGAAAACAAAGATACTGACCGGAAGGCTCCAGGAGCCTAGGGAATAAACACCTGCTGGGGGAATGAGTTCTTCCTCTTTATTTCCGTTCACTTTAGCGGTGCTGGGGCTGAACCTAAGACAGTGGGCACTCTCAGCGAGTGCTCAACCGCTGGGCCACCTCCCTAGCCCATTTCAGTGCTTCCTCTGGGAATCTGTCTGGAAGTGGCAGCATGGGAATATAATCCCAGTACTTGGATGGCCGAGGCAGGATCAGAAGTTCAAAGATCATTAGCTGTGAAGAGAGTTTGAGCTAGTCTGGGCTACAAGAGACACTGCCTCAAAAAAAAAAAAAAAAAAAAAAATTTTTTTTTTCAATGTTGTTAAGAATTTTGGTGGCCAGGTATGGTGGTAAGTCCCCTTAATCCTGGCATCGGGTGGCAGAGACAGTGGATCCCTGTGAGGCCAGCTTGGTCTACACATTGAGTTCCAGGCCAGCCAAAGCTGCATAGTTAGACCCTGTCTCAAAATGACAAAACAAAAAATAATTTGGATCCTACCCTATATATCTACATTTGTTCTCATAAATACAATGTGTTCTTTTCCCTAGTGCCCTAAGTAACGCCAGTGTCCCCTATGGAACATCATAACATCTGCCTGGCAAGCATGTACCAGTATGGCCATAGTAGGCTACATCTGAAGCCTGGGGCTGCTTGAGAGTAGCAGAAGGGCACTTGGAGAGAAAGGAAGGCCGGGCTGGCCAGAGTGTTCAGATGGAATGTGTTACCCTGCTGTAGCCAGAGCCACACCTGCAAGGAGATGGAAAATTCAGAACAGTTCCTGGAACAAGGGCAGGAAGATTTGGGGAGTGGGAGGTGCTTCATTGGCAGTAAAGGAAGACATTTGCTAAAAGCCAAGGCCAAGTGACCTGGCCAGATCCACAGGGGTACATGGGCTGTCCTTGCAGGCATGGCTCTGGCTGCAACATTCCTGGAAACAGACTTCTTTCCGTCCCCTTCCTTCCTTCCTTCCTTCCTTCCTTCCTTCCTTCCTTCCTTCCTTCCTTCCTTCCTTCCTTCCTTCCTTCCTTCCTTCCTTTCACTAGCTCTTTTCCCTCTACCCATCCCACTGCTCAGGCCAGGACCTGAAAACAAACATCCAGTCCCTGTTGCTGAGTGGGTAGGGCAGATAAGTAGCACAGAAGGAGATGGCACAGCTGATCCCCCGTGTGCCTGGCTGTTCCCCACACCCAAATGGCTCTGTCCACTTCAACCAGAATAGGCAAGGAGAAATGCCGACCAGTTCTGGCTGGAGGTGGGGTCAGCTCCGCAGGCACGCCCCTGCAACATTCCTTCCTGACGGAGGTGACAGACGTCTACGAGATGGAGGGTGGACTGCTGAACCTGCTCAATGATTTTCATTCAGGCCGACTGCAAGCCTTCGGTAAGGCCAGGGACAGGGTAGTTCTGTGGGTGGGGAGAGGGGCGGGGTGGGGGTGGAGGGAGGCTGGGGCTTCCGGCATGCCGGGGCTAGGGTCCCAGGCTGGCTCCTAAACTCAGGAGTTGTCCAGGGAAGGAATGCTCCTTTGAGCAGCTGGAGCACGTGCGGGAGATGCAGGAGAAGCTGGCCAGACTGCACTTCAGCCTGGACGTGTGTGGGGAGGAGGAGGACGAGGACGAGGAAGACGATGGGGTAGCCGAGGGCTTGCCTGAGGAGCAGAAGAAGACGATGGCTGACCGCAACCTGGACCAGCTGCTTAGCAATGTGAGTTCTGGATCCTGGGGACGTCAGGGGTGGAGAGGGCACAGGCTCCCAAATCTCTCAGTGAAAAGTTGGGGGTGCATGAACCCAAGGGCCGCAGGCCCCTCAAGCTCCACTAGACTTTTGGGCATCCCCAGAGCACCCAGGTTTCTTCTGGAACCCCTGAGGTAAACCTCCTTTTCCCTCTGTTGACAGCTAGAAGATCTTAGCAATTCCATGTATCCTTCCCAAGGGGCTTGATGGGAATTCACGTGTCTCTCAGGTGAGGAAGAAACGAGGAATGGGAAATCTTCCCGCCCCACTCCGGGTGTGTTCACACGTAACAAACATTCCATCTCCTGCAGTCCTGCTGACTCAGAATTAGCCACAGACCGCCCCCACCTCAGAAGAGGAATGTGGAATTTCCCGAGTCCTAAGAGAAAAGTGCGTCAGGTGTGGTGGCCCAAAACTTTAACCCCAGTACCCAAAAGGCAGAGGCAAACAAACGGATCCGTTGCGTTTGAGGCCATCCAGATCTGCACAGTGAGTTCTAGGATAGGCAGGATTTAACCCGACGGAAACAGGGCCACAAACGGCTGGGTGGAGGAGAGAAAAGTGCTTGCGGGGAGTATGGTTTACACACTGATACAGTATCTTTTGGGGAGGGTTGTTTTGAGACAGAGTCACACAGTGTAAGCTGACACCAGCACAAGGCTTGTCTGATGTTCTCCTACCCTTTACACACACACACACTCTCTGGGGTCTGAAGAGTCACAGTCCTTGACTGGCACAGACAGAAGTTGCACTTGGCAGAGAACGCTGAGCCTGAGGAGCAGCCAGCGGCGTAGGTGTCGCCCAGACTGCTGCTCTTCTTCCCTTCAAACTGTGACTTTTTACGGATTCGGGAGGGCATCCCGCAGCCTCCCAGGTGCTATGGGGTCGGGGCGCTTGTTGAAATTAAACAAACGGAAAAGCGTCTCCTCAGTGTTCTCCTTGTTCTCACTGCGCCGTACTCAAGTTTGGGGGGAAAAAAGCTGGGTCTGGACCGGGGTGCCTGGGCAGGTCGGAAGGAAGGAGCCTGGCACGTGACACTGCAAGCGGCGGGCGGGGCCGTGCGTTTGCGCTTGCGCGGGAGCGGCGCCGCCGGAAGACTCGGAAGACTCGCCGCGCAAGCGCACGCTGTCGGGCGCCGCCCAGAACGGGGCGGTTGGTGACGAGATGGAGCCTGAGGTCTTCCTTGGACGAGTGTCTGCATTGCAGGTCAGGACGGCGGCGCTGCGAGTGCACCTGGGCTCAGGGGCCCTGACCTCCCAGCGAGGTGCAGCTGCCACGTAATGACCCTTACCCGCGCGTCCTCTGCACTGCACTGAAGAAAGCCGAGCTGGGGAGTGCTTAGAAGGACCTTAAATCTCGAATCAGGGTCCAGCCCAGCGTCTTCTCCTCACCTCCCAGAGCTCCGAAACATAGTCGCCCAACCCTTCCCCACCCCAGAACCGTGTTCCCTCCGGGATGGCCTGTCCAGGAACATCAAAGCTCGCTCTCCCTTTTGAGCTACTGCTGTGTGTTGCCCTGGGCTTGACTCTCCAGCTGCTAATAGCCACAGAATCGAACGTGCTTGCCAAGATAACCCTTTCCTAAAAATGTTCAGAGGCACCTTCCCCGTTTGTTCTCCACTTTAGGCCGGCATCCGGGGCTTTCTGGTCCGACGTCAGTTCCAGAGCCTTCGAGCTGAGTATGAGGCAATTGTACGGGAGATTGAGGGTGACCTCGGCTCGCTTCACTGGACTGGGGGCTGGATTCCCAAGCCGATATTTCTCCCAGAGGTAGTACACATCCGGGGGGGGGGGTAGCAAAACTGGTACAGGGTTCTAGGGAATGGTGGAGTCCCCCCTCTTTGAAGATTTATTTTATGTGTGTGGGTGTTTTGCCTGCTGTTTGTACACCATGTGTGTGCCTGGTGCCCCGGACTTTGGAAGGGGATGTTAGACCCTCTGCAACTAGAGTTACAGACAGCTGTGAGCCACCGTATGGGTGCTGGGAACTAAACCTCGGCCCTCTGAAAGAGCATATTTTCTTCAGTACTGAGACATGTCTCCAGCGAGCTCCAAAAGTCTTTAGAGACACACACAGCCTCACTAGATAGCCCTGGCTTGCTTGGAACTTGATACATAGCCCAAGCTGGCCTTGAACTCAACAGATTTTCCTGCCTCATCCTTCCCACATGCTGGGATTAAGGATGTGTGTGCTACCAGCCAGGCTGGAGCCTGTTCTTCCTGCCAAAAGCCTCAGTAGGCATTGAATTCACCTCCTCACAGGCTAATACTTAATCCGACCCACGTGCCCATGCCCACTAGACTATGGTTTCCAGACATGGGTGGGGGAGCTGCCATTTTCATACCTCTCTGATTTTTCACAAGGCAAAATCTCATTGCTCCTGGAAAGCAGAGAAAATACCAAACCCAGAGCAGAAAGTATGGAGCCATTTCCCATGTAAGGACTCTGAAAAAGAGGTCATCCGGGAAAAGATGGTGCTGAAGAAGTCAGAAGAGAGCCCAGCAGAACCAGAATGTCTTTGCAGAGATGACAGCCCCTGGCTTCAGGCTGAGCAGGGCAGGAAAGCCAGCCAGGGGGATACCTCCATCTCCAAGGTGGAAAACGAAGGTACTTCTCTGCCTAGATCAGGGCAAGCCTGGACCTTCTCTGGTCTGGGTCTCAGCCTCCCATCTGAAACATGAAAGAATGTGCAAGATAAGTTGCAGCCCTCCCCCACCTCCTTCCCTTAGCCTGATGAGAATACAGTGAAGGGTTGCCAGAATCTAAGGCTAGACTAGTTCCCAGTGTCTGCCCTTCAAGGCACTCTCCTTCCTTTCCTCCTCTCTTGACGTCACAGATCTAGGATTATCCCAGAGCCAACAGGAGCTCCAAGACCAGCGCAACCACTTGGCAATGGAACTGCTATGGCTACAACAGGCCATCAACAGCAGAAAGGAGGTAGGCACTGAGAGCCCTTTCTGTGTGTCAGGGGTATGGGGTGGAGGGGCCTTCTGCCATGCCTGTGCAAGCCTGCTTCTGTTTTTTCCTAACAGTACCTAATTCTCAAGCAAACACTGAGATCCTCAGAAGCAAGCCAGACTACAGACAAGCCTAGTAACATGTGCCTGAAGCCCAGGGGACAGGCCTGTGAGAAGACCTGGTTGCAATCAAGCAGCCTTCTGGAGGACCATTCCTATAGAGACAGAGCCATAGGAGAGCCACCTCGTGCAGATGACTCCTGCCACACGGGCAGATCGAAGCCCCAGAAATCCCCAGACAGTATAGCCAGGGCAGGCAAAGCCACTGCTGGGGCTAAGGGCAGGGAACTCTGCTATAGGAAGACTGGACCACAGCTGCCTGCAGCATTAGAGAACCAGGCTAGCTCTCTAGGACCTCATAGGACAGCCCTTTAATGACACCTGCCTACAGCAGTTGAAACTCCTAGAGGATCAGACCTATGGGGACCCCAAACCTAGGAGTCCTGGAAAGTCTTCGATACAACTGCCCACACTCTGTGACAAAGCCAAGCTACAAAGAGGCTGACTGCCAAAGAGCCAGGCCATACAGTTTGAGTATCTCAGAAGATTACATGATTGGGGATGGGATGCTGGCAGGGCAGGAGCGTGGTAGCCTGGGTCTCAGAAGGACTAAACCACCCAGGGCCCAAACCCCGTGCTAGCAGTTCCAGTCAGGGGACTACCAGCGAGCTTAGTCAGGAAGGACGGGAAAACCAGAGGACTCTGCTGTGGACATGAAGACCGCTGGAGAGCTGGGCTTCTGTGAGAGAGGACCAGTGGAGGGGCTGATCACACGGAACCAAGAATCTCAGGCAAGCCCGGGACATCCAGGACAGGAAGGGTTCTCAAAGGGGATGCTATGAAAAGATGATAAGGGAAGCAGGCCCTTGTCCTGCCTCTCTGGTACCTCCTATATCTCCTGCCCTTGGCCCTGGCCACTGGTGGCTGTGAGGCTAAGAGAAGCTGCAGGATTAGGCTGATACAGTAGGAGAAAAATGAAGGATGTGCCCTTTTATCCTCTGTTGGTGACTTAAGCCAGATTTCACCTTTCCTTGGGCTAAGCAGGGTAGGAGGATTGTGGAGAATAAAAGTTTCTTGGGTTCTGAACCTGTCTGCTTTTATCTCCTGCCTCTGAGCAAGGCAGGTTCTGGGCTATCTGGTTCACCCCCTCCCCCCCCCCCCCCCAACTGACATAGAGCATCATCCCCAGAGTCGGCTAGCAGCCAAGGCCAAGGAAGTTAGCCATCCCCCTTGGGGAAGAGCCCCCGGGCTGATCGCCCTCAGCCTCGGTTCTTCAGAGGAGCCAGGCCCTGGCAAAGACTGGACATCCGTGTGGGGATCTGTTTTCCTTCTCATTGAGCCCCAGGTCTTCCTTTTGTAACGTGACTAGCCAGAGCTGGAAAGCCACGCTCTATGCTAGCATTTGCCTCACACATCGGTGCCAGGGTTTGATCCCAACTCTGCAAAACAAAAGGACAAAGCCATCATAGCTATCCTGCTCTTGGGAGGCCCATCAAAGGAAGATCTGAGGCTCTGAGGCTGGCAAATGTTCCTGTCCAAGGTGCTTGAAGCATTCCTGGGCGAGAGGGCAGTACTCCACCTTTGGCACAGCTCCCAGCCTTGGCTTAGTTGCTTAGCAACAGCTCTGAGTCTGTGTGTGAGGACATACTATGGCAGCCAAGAGGGTGCTGGTATATCGAAATGGGGACCCCTTCTTCCCAGGCCACCAGCTGGTGGTGACCTCACGGCGCTACCCCACCATGGACGCTTTCCTATATGAGGTGACGTCAGCCGTGCAGGCCCCACTGGCTGTACGTACCCTCTACACACTGAGCGATGGCCACCCTGTCACTGACCTGGCTGACCTACAGAACGGAGGGCAGTACGTGGCTGCTGGCTTCGAACGCTTCCACAAGCTCCAGTGAGTGGGCTGGGGCAGGCCAAAGTGCCTGTGGAGGGTGGTGGGTCGACAGGGCCTCCAGTACTCGCCTCCAAGCCAGCAGGCTTATTTTCCCAAAGCCTGGGAGAGGGCAGGGCCACACTGACACACTACCCTAAGGTACATGAACATGCATTCTGTTACAAAGATATGTCCACCACGACCAGGACCAGCCTGTGGGGACAGTCCTGCAAGTTGAATGTTTTTCTGATGTCTGTTTTCTGTTTAGAGTTACTTTTTTTTTTTTTTTTTTTTTATTTTGAAATCGGGCATAGTGGTTCGCGCCTTTAATGGTATCATTTTTTAGGTAGAGGAAGGTGGATATATGTGAGTTGAAGGCCAGCCTGGTCTACAGAGTGAGTTCCAGGACAGACAGGGCTACACAGAGAAACCCTGTCTCGTTTAAAAGTAAATTGTTTTGAGACAGTTTTTCTGGTTGTCCTGGATCTCACTCTGTAGACTAGGCTGGCCTCCAACTCCCTGCCTCTACCTCCCAGAGTGCTGAATCAACTCACCCTCTGGAAGAGCAAGTGTTCTGAGTAGCTCTCTCTCCAGCCCTTTTAATTGTGTGTGTGTGTGTGTGTGTGTGTGTGTGTGTGCTTACATGTGTCATGGTTTGTGTGCATAGGTCAGGGGACAAATTGCCAGAGTCAGTTTTTTCCTTCCTCCATGTAGGCTCAAAAGTGGGTTGGTCGGGCTTGTCAGCAAAATGCCTCTTTGTCTCTCAAGCCCTGAGAGCTACTGGTTAAATCCCTATTGCCTCCATCCATGGCCAAACACTAAATCTGCCCACCACTCCCCCTCCTGTGCTTAAGCATCTGAAACTCCTGTCAGGCTAGGGCCGTCTCTTTCTGCAAGACGAGACTGTCTTCCAAAGTGGAAGACAAATGAGATCAGAGCTTCCAACTCAGACCTAGCTTCCAAGCCCTGCTCTGAGCAGTCAGTGGGGTAGTTTACCATGGGGGCAGGAAAGAGGTATCTGGACTTAAGTCACTTCCTGTGTGATTTTAAACAAGCCACTTCTTTGACTATCCCACAAAATGGAAAATCACCTCTGGCCAGGTGATGGCCTCCAGCAGTGTGGTTTGCCTAAAAGCTCCGGGACTGATAGCGTGACTTGGTGCTCAGGGATCTGAAGGCAGGTTCAGATACGTCCCTGGCTCAAAAAGACAGGAGAGATGAGGAGAGATGCGTGGGGTGCTGGGCAGCCATTGCTTGGTGACCTCCTCCCACAGAGGACAATGCCAGCCTAAGGGAGAGTTTGAGATGCTTAGCTACAGCAGAGGGAAAGTATGAACAGATGGGGGGTGGGCGTGGGCGTGGGCGTGGGCGTGGGAGATCAAATGAAAGCTTTTGGAGCCAGGCTGGTAACTGCTGTAGACCCATAATCCTAGCACATGGAATATGGAGTTGGAGGGTCAGAAGCTGAAAGTCGTTTTCCATTACGCCCTGAGTGGAGGCTAGCCTGGACTGTTTGAGAAATTCCGTCTTCCCATCTCCATCTCACTTTGTTCCCCTGCCTGGCCTGGATCTCACTAGGTAGATTAGGTTGACCTCTGAGTTTGGGGCCAGCCTGGTCTACAGGAGAGCCAAGGCTACAAAGAGAAACCCTGTCTCAAAAATAAATAACTAAATATAAAAGTGTACAGCACCAACACTCAGCCGGAGGAGTGCTCGAGTAGAGGCCGCCACATTCACCTCATCTCGGAGTTACCAGGGGAAAGGCCAACCTGAAGAAAGGGCTCCTCAGACCAGCCCTGGTGATGATGGAGTCTTGGCTGTGTTGGGCACAAACCTGGCTGGCTGAGGTCCAGACCTCCCAAGGTGACCTGGGACCTCCATGTCCTTTCAGCTATCTGCCTCCTGGAAGGAAACATCCAGGTGGGGAGAACAGGCAGCAACAAGTAAGTCCTGGAGGAGACAGCCTCTCAGCCCCCCCACCCCCCTTGCTGTTCCAATTTTGTGAAAAAGGGTCCTGGAAGCAGCAAGGGTTGTCAGTCTCAGGGAGCAAGTCACACGCATTCCCGAACTTGCTGCCATCCTGGGTCATGGGACTTGAGGACACTATCCCTTGCCCAGTCCCAACCTTTTATACTTAATCCCCAGGCCAGGGTCCCCAAAGGAGTGAGTAAGTTGTGAAACACCAGGGCAGAGGATGGGAGTTAAGTGACTCGGGGGATACAGATGCTCCTTTCAGAAAGCCATAACCAGGCTTGTCCCTACTCACCACTCTCCTGCTCAAGTCTGGCTCCTGCCTGCTCACGCCATGTTCTTAGAACCAACCAGGCCCAACCAAAGTCCTTAACTTCTCACTTGAGGCCCTAACTTGGTTTCAGGCGCCTCCCATGTCTCACCGCCCATGTGATGGGGCCTTTGGACAGTGGATGCCAGCACACAGCCCCTGCTACATCCAGTGAGTGCCAGCATCAGGGAGTGGGGGAACAGATCTGTGCCTCAGGGAGACCAAGACACGGGAGTGGGCCTTTTCCAGGAGCCCCTATTACAGCGAGGGAAGATTAAAAACCCAACATCTAAGTGGTTCTTGGACTACTTGGTTCTTGGGCCCCTTTTCACACGTAGGGAGTCTTGGGGATCCTTCCCCTTACCTGGCTGGTCTTTGTCTCAGTGTGTTCAGGAACGGGGACCTGCTAAGCCCCCCCTTTAGTCTGAAGCTGTCCCAAACTGCCATCCAGGACTGGGAAACAGTCCTGAAGCTGCTGACTGAGAAGGCCGAGTTACAGAGCGGGCCTGTTCACCAGTAAGTATGAGAACCAGGGAGAACGGGCACCCCTGAGGGACCCCACTGCTTCTGCCTGCTCCTGGGGCCAAGGGAAGGCAGGTTCTCTTCAGCAGGACTTCTGTGTCCCAGTGGAGGGGCTCCCTAACCTAGGCCTCCTAGTCAGGGCAGAGCCTAGGTGAACTGTTGCCCAGAGGACCAGTCAGAAGGCCCTGTGATGGAACTCAGGACAGGAAGCAGCTCTTACCCACCAGCCCTTATTACCTCTCCCCCAGACTCTGCACCCTCGAGGGGCTCCCACTGTCCACAGGGACTGCTCTGGTGAGTGGCCGTTACTATGTGGCTGTTGGAGAAGAAGAGTTCAAGGCCCTCCCCTATATGGAGCTGCTGGTGCCCAGCCCTTCTCTGTGTGGGGGCTGCTGGTATGTTTGAGGTGGAGGGTCAGAGGTCACAGCGGAGGAAGTGTCCCCTGGTCTGGGAGCTATGACGGTTCTCCTCTACCCACTACAAACCTTCCTTTTGCTGCAGGTGTCCTCCAGGCTTGAAGTATAAATCCCACAGGCAGGGGGTAGGTGACAGTGGGAATACCTGCATGGGAGGAGAGGAGTGGCAGAGGACTCCAGCCTTACCCCATCATCTGCTGAATCTGGTAAAGCTGTGATTCCTTCCCCCTTTCTTGGGGTGGGAGCTGAAGTTCACAAGGATACATTCATTCAGGGTGACAGAGAGTAGCACGGGCCATGCCAAATGCCTCACTAGGTTGGATGTTGGAACTGGCTACTTGGCATAGCAAGGTCCCTTCACTCACCATCCCATTCCAGGTGAGCCGGTGACCATGCGGCACCAGAGGAGAAAGCAGCCTGGATTCACTGGGCAGCTTTGAATGCCAGTGTCGGCTGCACTATTCCTGGAGAGATGGCCGATAGGAACAAAGGCAGGAAGGGAAGATGCAGATTAAGATGGGCACACAGCCTCTCCCAAGGCAGCAGGGCGCACTCAAGCATGATTGGGGAGCAGGAGAGGTGAGAACAGTCAACATATGGGGTTCTAACACAGTCCTTTCTGTAGGCCCAGGGCCACAGGGGCCAGGCAGCCCAGCCCTCTTCAAAGGAACCCAGGGAAACTGAGCCATCCACTTTCTATGCCAGATCACAGCAGCCCATTCAGCCAGGAAGCAAGCTCTCTACTCTCTCGTTTGCATCAGGTGAGGAGGCCCCAGGCCTGGCCCTTCTCATCCCTACCCCCTGCTTGCTTACACATGCTATGAGAGCAGGAACTCAGATCAGTTATCCTCTGATATGACAGGGTGGTCCTTGCTGCTGTTGGGGGATGTATGTCCCCTCCTCTACCTGCATCGCCCTTGCTGCTGCTTCTTTTTTAAAAGATGTATTTATTATTTATACAGTATTCTGCCTGCATATATGCCTACATGCCAGAAGAGGGCACCAGATCTCATTATATCATGGTTGGGAGCCACCATGTGTGTGCTGGGAATTGAACTCAGGACGTCTGGAAGAACAGCCAGTGCTTTTAACCTCTGAGCCATTTCCCCAGCCCTGCTCTTGCTTCTTTTACTTCCTTCCGTATTCGTTATTGTGTGTGCATGATGTATGTGCATGAGCATGTGAATGCCATGGCCCATCATGTAGCGGCCAGAGGACAGCTCTGTAGACTCAGTTGTTTCCGCCCGCCTTTGCGTGGTTTCAGAGCATTGAGCACGGGTCAGGCTCACACAGCACACATGAGCTACCCTTCTGCCCAAGTCCCTTGCTTCTTTCATAGGGACTTATCTGAAAAGTAAGCAGAAAAGGCAATGCTTAAAGCCATGAAGCCTCAGAGGTGCGAGTTTCATTTGGGAGCCACAGGCTGGCCTCTAGCTTCCCGCCACCCTCTGAGGCATTGGAGAATGTGGGACAAGGCTCAGGGGAAGGAACTGGTGTAGCCGGTGAAGGCACAGAGGCAGAAGACCCTTCAGCCTGGGCAGCCAGTGTTGCCTCCTTACTAGGAGTTAAGGGGGTGTATGGGGCGCCACACCCAAGGAAGGAGACCGCAGGCGCCCAGGAAGTGGATGAGGATGAAAACACCCGCATGGAGGAGCCTGTGGATCAGGTAAGCCCATCACGCCGGCAAGTGTTACGCTTAGATGGGCAGGTCTGACCTAAAGTCTGAGCTCCACGGCGCATCTTCCCAGTGACTTCCCAGGACACCTAAGTCTGAAAGCCTGGCTTCCTGTTTTCCTTGTGAGGTGTTCTAATTTCCAGTAGGCTCCTTTCCTGGGTGGGGGACCTCTGGCAGTCCACGCCAACAGGGCATTACACATAGCGCTGTACATCTCTACACGTCCACCAGAGGGCAGCAGAGTCGGTGGAAGAGGCCTTGTCCTTGCAACACCAGCCTGAGCCTGGAGCAGTAACCTCAGCCTCCGCCCAAGCGCCACCATCTTAAGAGCCAGGAGCTCCAGACAGAAACTGGAGACAACCACTCCAAGCCACCTCTAGCCCCAGCTCTCAGCAGCCTGGTCCTGGGAAGCCATGCCTGGTTGGGCTCACAGTTAACGTGATCCTGCCTGAGAAAGCACTGTCTACTATGTTCAGGAACAGGCCGTGGCACAATAAAACGGCTTCACTAAGCTTTGTTTGCAGCAGGTTTATTGAGAGCTGCTGCTGGCCAGGTGCTTGCTGCAGCCAGGTGCTGATCAGCATGCAGCTGTGTATTTGCTTGCATTTTTGCCCAGAGCTGGTTAGTTCACTTTTCTTCCACCTGTCGGATGTAACCCCTCTCCCTGAATTCCACCATCAGCCAGCCAAGGCACTGTAACGGAGCTTTGGAGTCTGCCAGACATTCCTGGTTCAGAGACTGCAGCCAGCCCTTTCCATGTGGCTGAGGCTCTGCAGATTCCGTAGTCTAGAGCAGGCCAGCAGGTCAGGTGATAGAGGCCAGGTAACAGCTGCCTGAGTTGGCAGCAGGAAGACAAGATGGCTGCTGGGGCAGAGGCTGTTAAGGGTGTGTGTAGTCTCCAGTGCTAGCCCCCTTTTTTCCTTTGGTTTTCCTTTGGCTACACAGGGTTTCTGTGTAGCCTTGGCTGTCCTGGAACTCACTCTATAGCCCAGGCTGGCCTTGAACTCAGAGATCCACCTGCCTCTGCCTCCCAAGTGCTGGGATTAAGGGCATGGGCCACTATGGCCAGCTAAATCTCAACAGCTGAACCCACCCAAGATTACACAACCTTCCCAGAGTTATTGCTTTGTTTGCTTGCTTGCTTGCTTTTTTGAGGCAGGGCTCTTCTGTGTAGCCTTGGTTGTCCTGAACTCTGGACAGTGCTGTTCACCCCTGAGGTAGATGTGGTCCAGGAGAGGAGACAGTTAAGCCAATGTCTCACTCTACCTGTACCTCAGTGCGCAGAGTCAGCCGAGCACGGCAGAGATGCAGGACAGGTTGGCCTGCTCAAGAGGCCGACAGTTGGCCCTGGGTCTTGGTCACCGAGCTTGTGATGCAAAGCGTGATCCCTGTGATGGTGAGCACCATGCCGGCCACTGCTTCTGAGATAAAGAAAAACGGCAAGGGGCTGGGGTCAGCAGGGCTAAGGAAAGAGTGACGGTGCCTGATCCCCACCCCAGCCTCTGTCCCCAGATTACCCAGAATCAGGTGGTGGAGGAGGGAGATAGGGGAGATTTGTCACAGAGCAAAGGGCAACCTCTCCTCTCCCACCCATGGGAGACAAGCTCACACATGCAGCCATCCCCACGTGCAGCTTACGTTTTCCACCAATATCTTCTCCGAGGATCCTCCCAACAATCATTGTGAAGACGATGGCCAGAGAGTTACAGATGGGCACAGCTAAAGTCAGATCTGGGCAGTCAGAACAAGAAAAATCCCTAGATGCAGGGACTGCTTTCTAGGGACAGAATATTTGCAACACCCCCTCCTCCCTCTTCTCTCCTCATCACCATCGGTACTTTTTTTATGTTTTTAATGTGCACTGGTATTTTGCCTGCAAGTATGTCTGTGTGGGGGTGTCAGATCTTGGAGTTACAGACAGTTGGGGGCTGCCATGTGGGTGCCAGGTCCTCTGGAGGAGTAGTCAGTGCTCTTAACCACTGAGCCATCTCCCCAGCCCCACCAACACCACATTTACAAAAGGAGCACAAGACAGTCAAGGTGACACAAGTTTTTAATTCAATCACCTTGGAAGCAGAGGCAGGCAGATCTCTGTGAGTTCAAGGCCAGCCTGGGGCTAAATAGTAAGATCCTATCTCATGAATGAATGAATGAATAAATAAATAAACAAACAAACAAACAAACAAACACCTATCACGAGGCAGACGTTGGGGAACAAACCTGTAATCCTAGTCATCAGGAGATTGAGACAGGAAGATCCCAAGTTTGAGGTCAGCCTGGGCCATATAGCAAGACTATTAAAAAGGGGAGATGGGCAGCCAGTTGGTGGTGCATGCCTTTAATTCCAGCACTCAAGAGGCAGAGGCAGGCAGATCTCTGTGAGTTTGAGGCCAGCCTGGTCTACAGAGAGAGAGTTCTAGGACAGCTAGGGCTACAGAGAAACCCTGTCTTGGAGGGGGGAGGAAGGGAGGAGGTGGGGAAATGGACACTGTGGGGAGATGCTCACTAAAACGCCTGCATGAGAGCATGGAGATCTGAGTTCAGGCTGCTCCAGCACCCATGTAAAGGCTGGGCAAGGTAGCATGTATCTGTAAGCTAAGTGTTGGGACATGGGGGTGGCAGAGGTGGGGGGAGCCCTAGGGCAGCTGGCCAGCCAGGATAGACACCAGTGGGCTCTGGGATCACTCCCAGACCCTGTCTCCAACACTAACTCGGAGTGTAATTCAGAAAGACACCCAACATCGACCTCTAGCTCCCACATGTACGTGCACAAATGAACATGCACTCAGGCACACGGCACACACACACACACACACACACACACACACACACACACACACACGATTACACAACAACAGGCCAAGTAAGCAGCATGTGCACAGTCGTACTTCCAGCACACAGGAGGCAGAGGCAGGAAGACTGCTTCAAGTTCAAGGACACCCTGGTCTACATACTGAATGCTATCCAGGCCAGCAAGGGTTACAAGGAAGGCTGCTTCCGAGAAACAACATAGAGAATGAGCTCATTTCCACAGAAGTGATTCAAGGCTCAGGGCTGAGGTCCAGATCTCCTGCCTCCAAGTTCAGTGCTTCCTCAGGCCTCTGGAATGGATATCTGACCTCTGAGAGCGACCAGCTTAGTTGCTTCTTCCTTCCTTTCAAGATTTATGTGTGTGTGAGTGTTTTTGCTTTTATGCCTGTGTTGTACATTGGGAAGTCAGAAGAGAATGTCAGAACCTTCTGGAACAGTGTGAGTCATCATGTGGTACTAGGAGTTGAACTGGGGTCCTCTGTAAGGACAAGTTCTCTTAACCACTGAGCCATCTCTCCAGCCTGGTTAGATAACATAAATGAGATCTTACTAAATGTGGTAGCTCACATTTGTATTCCCAGCTCTTAGGAGGCTAAGACAGGAAGACAAGCAGGAGTTCAAGGCCAACCTGGGTTACATCTGAATTCCAGCCTTGGCTATAGAGTGAGATCATTTAAAAAACTAAGAGCAGGCATGATGGCTCACACCTTTTTTTTTCTTTAATATTTATTTATTATGTATACAATGTTCTGCCTGCAAGCAAGAAGAGGGCACCAGATCATAGATGGTAATGAGCCACCATGTGGTTGCTGGGAACGAAACTCAGGACCTTTGGAAGAACAGACAGTGCTCTTAACCCCTGAGCCATCTCTCCAGCCCCCTATGGCTCACACCTTTAATCCCAGAAGGCAGAGCATGTGGATCTCATGAATGTGAGTCCAGCCTGGTCCACACAGCAAATTCCTGGACAGCCAAGACTGCATGGAGAAACCTCACCTTAAACAAACAAACTCAAGAATGAGGTCTTTACACTCAGAGGCAACGGAGATTTCATGGGGACAGGCAGGCACCAAAGCGTACAGCAACACAAGTCTGAGCACAGGGCTCATCTGCGGTTCGGCACTCCCTGGGTGCTCTGTGCCCTGCACGGCATTTTCACAGCCCTGCAGAAGCATTGTGATCTTTGCTGTACAGGAAACACACTAAAGCCATATACTTAAGGTTTTTCCTTTTTGAGAAAGGCTAGAGAGATGGGTGAGATGGCTCAGTGGGTAAGGATGCCTGCTACCGAGCCTAACAACCTGACTTTGACCTATAGGACCCACATGGAGAGAGCCATTTGCCAAAAGCTGTTCTATGACCTATGACCTCAACATGTGCACAGGAACACAAACGCCTACACACACATAATGAGTAAATTTTTAACAATCATAAGGGTCCAGAGAGATGGAGGGGAGGTTAAGAGCTCACCCAGCACCCACATGTCAGGTCACAGCTCTCTCTAACTCCAGTTCTACAAGACCTGAAGACCTCTTTCACCTCTGTGAGCACAAACAGGACATGGTACACACATATCTATGCATGCAAAAATACTCACATATATAAAATAGTCAAAATTTTTTTACAAATGCAATTTGCTCAGATCTTCTTTTTTCTTGAGGCAAGTTTCTCATGTAGACCAAGCTAACCTCAAACTTCCTATGTAGCTGCCACTGACTTTGAACTCCTGACCCTCATTTTTATATTTCCTAACTACTGGGATTACTTGTATGTACCACAATGCCTGGCTTTTCTAATTTTAACAAACACTCTGTATTTGAGCCCTAAAACTGAAAGCTAAAAGCTTCATAAACAAGCATGGCGACAGTGGTGCGCACCTTTAATCCCAGAGGCAGATCTCTGAGTTCCAGGACAGCCAGGGCTTCACAGAGGAACTGTGTCAGAATACCAAAAAATAAATAAAAAGTAAAAACTTCATAAATAGCCAGATGCAGCTAAGGGACAGTAAGTTCCAAAATCCTCCCCGCAGAAGCTACATTAGGCCAGAGATGTTGAGAAACACCAACCACACATGTGGAGCGCAGAGGACAGCTTGCAGGAATGGGTTCACTCCTCTGACCTTTTATGTTCCAGACATCAAAGTCTGGTCATCAGGCTTAGTGGTGGGCGCCTCTCCTGTGGAGCCCTCTCCCTCTGTTTTTGTAAGACAGGCTCTCAAGTATTCCTGGCTGCTCCTACTGAACTTGCTAGTAGCCAGGAGGACCCTAAACTTGGGATCCTCCTGGGCCCACTTCCTAAGCACTAGAACTACAGCTAATAACCACCCCGAGGGTTTATTGGGAGCTGGGGCAGAGCCCAGGGCCTCATGCATGCTGGGTTAGGACTCTACCAAATGAGCTGCACCCCAGCCCAGTAATTAAAGCCTTACGAATACTGACTCTCTCTACTTGAATCTCAAGTATGAGATCTGGAGGCCATCTTACCAGGTCCTTTCCTCCTCTTGCGGCAATTGACTCAGGGTAGACAAAACCACAGCTAGGAGACTTTTGCAGAAGTTCAAAGGCAAAAACGTGGGGGTGGGGCAGAGTTTCTTGTTGGTTTTTCGAGACAGGTTGGCTTAGAACTCACTAAACCTCTGTGAGCTTGTGGCTCTCTTCCTGCCTCAGCCTCGGGCTGCTGGGGTTACAGACATGAGCTACCATGTCCAGCATATAACCATTAATATGAAGCTTTAAATCCCTTTGCACTAACATGCTGTTGGGCTTAAGGCAAGCATGGTAAATTGTCCAGTGTTATAACTTCTCCTCAATGAAGATAAACATGCTTGTTTCAGAAGGTCATGATATAAATAAAAACGTAATCTAATGTAGTAGGAACAGTCAACAAACATTTGAAGAAAGGATATTTATATTTATTGAGCCTCTACTATATGTCACGTACTTGGCAAGATTCTTCTCATACGTTGAATTAACCTTCACAATGCTATGAAGCCCGCTATATAAAACCAAGATTCAAATAAGGCACTCACTCCAGACTGAGCAGGTAGTGTAGCATCACCCACATGGGTGTCTGGTGAACATCCATCATCCTAGCACTTGGAAGACAGAGGCACGAGAATCATGATTTGGAAGCCATCCTGAGTTAGGGCGATTGTCTCAAAAATGACAAACAAGGGGCCAGTGAGACTTCAGTGGGTAAAGGCACTTGTCATCAAGATGATCTGAGTTCAGCATCTACATGGTGACAGGAGAGAACCTACCCTGAAAACTTGTTCTCTAACCACACACACACACACACACACACACACACACACACACACACACACACAAAATAAATAAATATAATAAAAAATTAAAACTGCTGGGTAGTGGTAGTGCATACCTTTAATGCCAGCACTTAGGAGGCAGAGGCAGGTGGATCGCTATGAGTTTGAGGCCAGCCTGGTCTACAAAGGAAGTACAGGACAGCCAGGGCTACACATAGAAACCCTGCCTCAAAAAACCAACCTATCTCCCCCCAAATTTTTGCACTATCAAAGAAAAATTACCACCAAAAAAAAAAAAAAAAACCCTCCTCCCAAAATAAATAAGACAAGTCTTGACTTAACGACAGCAACATGAGCCTCCCTTGGCTGCTACAGGCCAGCCGCAGTGCCTACCACACACGCATACCTCTGTGGCTCAGAGAAGGACCAGAAACAAGCGCTCTCCCTCACTGACAGGTCCAAGTATTTCAGGTTCTCTTTGGGAAAAAATGGCCCCCCATCCCAGAGGGGGTCCAAGCCAGAGACCTACCTGCTGAGGCCAAGGTCAAGTAGTAGACAAGGGAGCCACTCTGATTGAGGAGAAAGGGCATCAGGTACTGGAAAAGGAGAGCGCTGTCAGTGACTGCCTACATATGCACTGTGCTGTGTTCTTCGAGCACAGCGGTTCTCAACCTTCCTAACGCTGCGACCCTTTTGTACAGTTCCTCATGTTGTGGTGACTCCCAACCTTAAACTTATTTTCATTGCTACTTCATAACTAATTTTGCTACTATTATGAATTGTAATGTAAAAATCTGATGTGCAGGATATCTGATATTGACCCCTTTTGGGCTCACAACTCAGTTTTGTAGTTTTGTAGTGTAGGCTTTCCCCCAGTGGGGAAGGATGGTTATAAATGCCCAGGGAACGCTAATGTATTTGAAGACCCTTTAGAGCAAAGAGTAAAACACATTCAATGTACGCTATGGGCCAAAATGTCCTATCCCTTATCGTCATGGCCAGTTTCTATCTTCCCCACAGGTAAAAGGCCTTCAGTGCCAGTGGCACCCCTTCCAAGAAGCCCACTCCAAGTCCTCCAGCTCCATCTCTCTCCTCTGAGTTCACACTGCTCTTCATCCGTATGTCCCTCCTTCCCCTTGTCTCTGAGAGGGCTGCATATCTAGCTAGCTTACATCGGCAGCCACGGGTTGCAGGCAGTTTTCGATAGCCTTAATGCTCTACCCTAGGGCAAGCTGGGCCCAAAGGAAGCTTCTGAAAAGGTTCACAACAGTTATATAATTGATAGGGTGACATTAATAACAGTCAGAGAGCCGGGCGGTGGAGGCGCACGCCCTTAGTCCTAGCATTAGGGTGGCGGATGCAAGCGGATCTCTTGAGTTCGAGGCTAGCCTGGTCTACAGAGCGAGTTCCAGGATAGCCAGGGCTACACAGAGAAACCCTACCTACAAAAAGAATTTAAATAGCAGTCATAGACTGAACATATATGCTGTACTAGGCCGAATGCTAGTGTTTTACGTATCTTACCTCAATTCTTATATCAGCACTAAACATAAGTTATCATTAAAATTTCCATTTTACCGATGATGAGCCTGAGGCTCACGGAGGATAAATGACTCTTCCGGGAGCTTCTAGTGAGTAGGAGGTGGGCTGGGAATCTGGCCAACCAGTGACCAAACGCTCAGCGGCTCCTCCAAGGGAGCGGCGGTCCAAGACGCACCTCGGTATTCAGGAAGAGAGTCTTCATCTCCTGCAACAGCTGCCGGGCCCATGTCTGCTCCTGCACCTGCTGCAGGCCGGAGGAGGCACGCTTCAGCAGCGGCTGCGTGCCACCCCACAGTGCGGCCACCAGCACCAGGGCAAGCACCTGCCCTGAAAGCAAAGGGTCAGAGGGTCACCCAGGCCCTCTCCGGCATCCTCCAGCCGGGTTGGCCGTCTCCATCTCCCTCCCGCGCCGAGCGCCCCGCTGCGATAGCCGGGAGGACCCGACCCCGAAGCCGGCGGAAGTTGAGTCCGAAGGACCAGGGTCCAGGGCTTACTAGCCCGAAGCTTCAGAGGTAGCAGGGGAGTGAGAAAATTTGCCATAGCCAAAGAAGGAGCCCTTGGAGGGGCGGGGCCAGCTACCCACCCAGGGAAGCCGCCATGGAAACGTCAGGCCCTTCTACTTCCGGGAGCGAGGGGGCGGAGTCCCTCCATCCGGAAGTCACTTCTAGTCTTCTTCCGGTCCTACTCACATTGCCTCTCTCCTCGCGTCACCACCAGGATGGTGAGTTCCAGGCGCGGGGTGCCGCGGTCTTGGGGTCCTAGTCAGCATGGGACGAGGTTCCCGGCACTGACACTCCGGTTCTGTCCCCACAGAAGCCGATCCTGCTGCAGGGCCATGAGCGGTCCATCACGCAGATCAAGTACAACCGCGAAGGAGACCTCCTCTTCACTGTGGCCAAAGACCCTGTGAGCAACCGCGCGAGGGAGGGACGGCGGGCGGGCGGGACAGCCGGAGGGGCGAGTTCGCGCCGCCGGGGTGGTGGGTGAATAAGCTTTGCCACCTGAGGGCATCTCCTCTAAAAAGCAAGGACAACCACCCAAACTGGGCTAGGTTAGCGACAGCATCCTGCCAGGGACACCTGGAAGAAGTTGGTGGTTGGAAAGAAAGAGGACCCAGGGAGAAGATAAATAAGAGACTGTGTGAAAGTGGGAGTGGGGACAAGGACAGGGCCAGCTCTAATAACTCTGAGGATGGGAAGAACCAGAACCGACAACCTAGAAGATAAAATTGGTCCATGGCAGTGAGCAGTGTCATTACGGGGGCTTGGGGTTGTAGTTCAGATTAACATGCACCCAGCCCTATGTTGGATCCCTAGCACCGTAAAGCAAAAAGGGGGAAGGAGGAAAAGGACATGGGATTTAGGCTGCCTAGCTTGGTCTTTTCAACCCCACATTGATACTTGGTGCACAGCCCCTTTGGGTGCTGCCTTTGAAGCATTTGCACCCGGAGGCAGTAAACTGATGGTTAACGGTGGGGAGTCTGAAGTCTCCTGCATCTGCTAGTGGTGTGACTTTGAACAGACATTTAGCTTTTTGTTTTTTTGGGGACAGATTTTTTTCTGCATAGCCTTGGCTCTCCTAAACTCTTTTTGTAGACCAGTTTGGCCTCGAACTCACAGAGATCCACCTGCCTCTGCCTCCCAAGTGCTGGGATTACAGGTGTGTGCCACCGCTCCCTGCTGACATTTAACTTTCTAAACTACAATTTTCCCTTTTAATAAAACGTGGACAGTTTAAGTACCTCCGTCAATAAAGTGAAGTCATTCTTGTAAATAGCTCCTCAATATACATGGCGTGAGTCACTTACATTTTAAGTTTCATAGACATTTTACTGGAGCTTCACAGCTGCCCTTTGAAGAAAGCTGTTGGTGGGGATGAGGTATATTTCCAAGCTGTCCTTCACCTCTCCATCCTCCTGCCTCAGCCTCCTGGTCCTGGGAATAGAAGTGTGTGCTACATACACACAGCTTGTCCCAGTCTTTTAAAATATATATTTTAAAATTATATGTATAGTGATCTGCCTCCATGTGTGCCTGCAGGCCAGAAGAGGGCACCGGCTCTCATTACAGATGCTACAGGTGGTTGTGAGCCATCATGTGGTTGCTGGGAACTGAACTCAGGACCCCTGAAAGAGCAGCCAGTGCTCTTAACCTCTGAGCTATCTCCCCAGCCCCCTGTCCTAGCCTTTTAAAGGGAAGAAGCGCTGTATTTAAGATCACATGGTGGGCTAGTGATGAAGCACTGGAGCCAGTACGTCTGTACTACCATCTATTCCAAATTGGACAGGATATGGAAGGTGGACCTCGGCTTAGCCTTTGTTCTTCAGAGGGATGCTGCGTCTAGACAAAAGCAGATGATGAGGACCTTCTGAAGGCCTGGCCTTGCTGCTGTTTCCTAAGGAAGGGAGAAGAACCCAGGAGCTGGTCTTTTAAATCACCTTTCCACCAATAAATGAGCAGAAGGCAGAGTTGGCTTGGCCGGAGTCTACAGAGGGCTTATAAGGGCAAAGTAAGCTATTGCTTTTTCGAGGATGTAACGCGTCCTGTCATTTCACTCTTCCAGATCGTCAATGTGTGGTACTCTGTGAATGGCGAGAGGCTAGGCACCTACATGGGCCACACTGGAGCTGTGTGGTGTGTGGACGCGGACTGTATCCTCTTTGCGGTGGGTGGGCCAACCTTGGAGATGCTGGCTTGGAGGATGGAAGTTTGACCTGCTAGAATGGTCTAGAGAATAACACTCTCTACTGCCAGTTGGATCATCTGTTGGGGAAACAGGAAAGGTCGAGTTTTGGAACACTGAGGTAAAAGGGAGAAAAGTCTTTGGTACTGAACTAGGAGATGCTTTGATGGCTTCCAAGAGGACATGGACGCAGGCGGACTTAGTCATTTTCTTTTGTATGTGTGTATTTATGGCTGGGTGATGAATCTGGTCAGCATCAGGTTGTCTTCAATCATTCTTCAACTTTTTCTTTATTTCCTAAAGATTTAGTTTTCTAGCTAGTCGGTGTTGGCACATGCTTTTAATCCTAGTGCTCAGGAGGCAGAGGTAGATAAATCTCTGAGTTTGAGGCCAGCCTGGTCTACAGAGTGAGTTCCAGGGCAGCCAGGGCTACACAGAGAAATCCTATCTCAAAGAACCAAGGGGAAAAAAAGATTTAGTTTTATGTTTGGGTGTTTTGCCTACACGTGTGTCTGTTTACCATGTGTGTTCGGTGCGAGCGGAAGGCATCCAGAACAGGAGTTACAGATGGCTGTTAGCCACCAAGTGGGTGCTGGGATTCTTCCCTGGGTCTTCTAGTAGCCAATGCTACAAACCTCTGAGCCCTCCCTGACTGCCCTGGAACTCACTGTGTAGACTTCAAACTCAGAGATTCACCTGCCTCTGAAGTACTGGGATTAAAGGTATGTGTTGCTACCGCCTGACTCCAATTTTTTGTTTGTTTGTTTGTTTGTTTTGAGATGAAAACTAAAAATAACCTTTTCTTGAGTCTGGAGCTCACTGATTAGCTAGAGTTGGCCGGTCAGTCCCTGGACTTCCTGTCTTCATCTCAGCACTGTAACTGCAGGCACACCTGAGTCTTTTGTGGGTGCTGGGGATCCCAGTTGAGGTCCTCATATTGCACTTCAAGCACTTTACCCACTGAGCTATCTCCCCAGCCCTTGTCATTTTTATTTTATTCTGTGTGTAGAATTTATTTGCCTGCATGCATGCATGTATGTGGGCCTAGTACCCTTGGATGCCATAAGAGGGCAGTGGATCCCCTGGAACTGGAGTTGTGAGCTACCACATAGGTGCTGGAATTTAACCCAGGTCCTCTACAAGAATAGCCAGTGCTCTTTTTGAAACCTTTTTTTTTTTTTAATTTTATTTATTTATTATGTATACAATAGCTGCATGTATACCTTCATATCAGAACAGGGCACCAGATCTCACTATAGATGGTTGTGAGCTATCATGTGGTTCCTGGGAATTGAACTCAGGACCTCTGGAAGAGTAGACAGTGCTCTTAAATCTGAGCCATCGCTCCACCCCCTAACCAGTGCTCTTTAGCACTGAACCATTTCTTCAACCCTAGTCATGTTTCTTAACACCTTCTTCAGGGGACACCAAACATGTCCTTACTGGTTCAGCTGACAACAGCTGTCGTCTCTGGGACTGTGAAACAGGTAAGCCTGGGTCATTTGCTTTTTCAGGAAAAAAAAAAAAAAGTTCTGTAAAACTTGAGTTTGAGCAGGGAAGAATAGTGGACTGGTGGGTTTGAACAAGATCCAAGCAGTAGAAGCTGTGACAATGAAGAGAGAGGAGGTCATTATTCTTGCTCCTGAGTGATTGCTGTGCATCTGCTTCTATGTTGGGGCATTCAGGAGAAATGGACTCTGCACAGGAGACCTGTCTTGGAACCTGCCATGCATAGGGCCACCTTAGCAGAATTCATGAAGTGCTAGAGGAAGGGGCTAGAAAGGCAGCTAGAGACCAGCAGTGGGGAGGAGAGTGGTGGCCTGAGGCCATCAGGGAAGAAACACTGTGAGACTTGATGACTGTGACGGATCTTCCCTGTGATAATATTAGACAAGAGTAACCTGGACTCTGCCCGTCTCCAGGGAAGCAGCTGGCTCTTCTCAAGACCAACTCAGCCGTCCGGACGTGTGGCTTTGACTTCGGAGGCAACATCATCATGTTCTCCACCGACAAGCAGATGGGGTACCAGTGTTTCGTGAGCTTCTTTGATCTTCGGGATCGGAGCCAGATCGGTGAGGGCAGGACCAGCGAGGGCTGAGGGGGAGGGGGAGGCTTCGGAGCCCAGGGCTTGACCTCTGCTCTGTGTACAGACACCAATGAGCCCTACATGAAGATCCCCTGCAATGATTCCAAGATCACCAGTGCCGTTTGGGGGCCCTTGGGGGAGTGCATCATCGCAGGCCATGAGAGTGGAGAGCTCAACCAGTATAGTGCCAAGGTAAGGGGCCAAGTGTTACCAGGTGATATTAGGTATTGAGAAGTGTGTCGCCTAGTACTCAGGGCATGTTATGGTAGTCACAAATAAGCATTTTCCTGCCCCTAGGGAGTAGTAGACGCTATGTGAGGTTCCTAGGCAAACAATGAGAATCAGACATCAGCTTAAAAACAGTCAGTACATGAGTCAGGCTGAGTCTATGCCACAGAAAGATTTCAGCTAAATCCGAGTGTACTCTGTCCCTGAGGAGATGCCAGGTACATGGAGTCATGGAAAATAAGTACAACTCCCAGAGGCTGGAGAAAACGGCTCAGTGATTAGCAGCACTGGCTATTCCAGCACCCACCCCCAGCAGTCCTTAACTCCTTCCAGGACTACTTCTGATACCTTCTGGCTCCTTGAACACCAGGCACATACATACACATATACACACAAACACAGACACACATACGAGTGGGAGACAGGCAAAATACTTAAACACATAAAATAAAAATGAATAAATCCTAAAAGGAAAGAGATCTTCCTGCAGGAAAGATGGGGAAAAGGAAGAGCGGAAGTGCAGATTTGGGAATGTGGCCGGGGGAAGAATGCTTGCTAGCATGTATAAGGCCAGGAGTTCCGTCCCCAATAGTAGGGAGTACGGATCTAGCCAATGAATGCAGTCCTCTGGGAAGTGCAGTGGATTAACTGTGGAAGGTCTGAGCATCGGAAGGTGAGGATCCAGTTCTCTGGGCAGCAGGCTGTTGTTCCCGCTTAGAAAGCCTCTGTAACTACAGCTTGGAGGATAGACCTGAACTGGGTGATGGAGAGTTTAGATATTCACATCCTAGCTAGACATCCAGTAGAGGAATATGCACTGTAGTCCCAGTTACTTGAGAGGCTAGTTAGCGTGAGCCCTGGATATCAAGAATCTGAGATTAGAGTTAGGGGAGAGGTGATAATGAAAAGAAGGGGAAACAGCAATGCATTTCTGGTGGGTGTGGTGGCACACCCGTAACCCACACAATAACAGGTGGGACCTGTGAAACAGGGCAACCGGAAGTTCCTTGCACAGCTTTAGTGCCGGCACCTGGGAGGCAAAGGCAGGTGGCTCTGAGTTCCAGGTCAGCCTGGTCTACATAGCCAGTTCCAGGCCAGTGAGGCATACATAGTGAAAGTCTGTCTCAAAAAAGAAAAAAAGTTCCAGGTGTGCCTAAACTAGAGTGACTTCAGGGCCAACCTTAGACAACTTAGTGGGGCAAGACCTGGCCCACAGAGACGGCTCAGAAGTTAAGAATACTTGGTGCTCTTGCAGAGGGCCTGAGTTCCATTCCTAGTACATCAGGCAATTCACAACTTCGTGTAACTCCAGTTCCGGGGGATTCCATGTTCTCCTCCCACCTGACACATATGTAATATATGTATACACAGGCACACACCATACATATACTTTTTCTTTTTAATTAAAAATATATCTGGGACTGGAGAGATGTCGCAGTGGTTTAAGAGCACTGTCTGCTCTTTCAGAGGTCCTGAGTTCAATTCCCAGAAACCACGTGGTGGCTCACAACCATCTACACTGGGATCTGATGCCCTCTTCTGGCTAGGGTTAAGAGATTAGGTTGAGGAGGTAAAGAAGGAGTAAAGTCGGAAGTCTAGCTTGTCTCAGGTTTCTGGGGAATAGTGGGACTCCGGCAAGTCTAACTCTCCCTCCTCCTCCAGTCTGGAGAGGTGTTGGTGAATGTTAAGGAACACTCCCGGCAGATCAATGACATCCAGTTGTCCAGAGATATGACCATGTTTGTCACTGCATCCAAGGACAACACAGCTAAGGTGAGCCTGGGTAAGGCGTCTGGGGGAAGCTCACTTGCCCTCCTCCCGAACCAGCCTGACCTGCCCAAAGAGGTGCCCATCCCACATTCTCCCCTCCCGTCTCTCCAGCTCTTTGACTCCACAAGCCTTGAACATCAGAAGACTTTCCGAACAGAACGACCTGTCAACTCAGCTGCCCTCTCTCCCAACTATGACCATGTAAGAAGAACCGCTCAGGCTTCCTGCTAAAGCTTCTGCAGTCTGGGTGTTTGCCTAACAGTTAGGCTGGAAATGCTGGGTGGGGGGAGTGGTTTCGGGCAGAGGGGGATCCTGCCATTGTTACAGTGCTGATTGACCGGGTAGCCCAGGGAACTGGGCAGGAGGTACTGAAGTGGCTGTCGGCCCCTCCATGAGGATCCTCTCATCTGGGTGGGAGGCGTTAAGAGCAGAGGACAAAGGCTGCACTAGACTTTCTTTCCTTAGGTGGTGCTGGGAGGTGGTCAGGAAGCCATGGACGTGACAACAACCTCCACCAGGATTGGCAAGTTTGAGGCCAGGTAAAGGGGAAGCAAGCTCTAATACTGAAACCACATGGAGGACGCCTTTCAGAATTTACACAAGCTTCCTGACCACACATAGGGAGTGTGGCAGATGGCTAAAGCAGCAGATGAGCTCATGAACTCAGCTGGACATGCAGCTGACAAACGTGCCCGCCTAGCACACCAGGCTTATGTCCCTGGCACCACCCACAGGTGGTGGCCCCAAGCCTGTGGTACAGTTTGGATCATTGTAGAGGTGGAGAACCATGACTTTAAGGTTGGCCTTAGCCAACTCCTAGCTCACCCCGGCTACGTGAGACTCTGTCCCGGGATTCTCTGCTGTTTAATGGGCAGGGATAGCGTACTCATATCAGATTAATACCAAGGTTTAGAGTCCCGCCCACATTGTAAATGCCTGGTGATCGCAAGAAGGGCGGATGTTTGTGAAGTCATGGTTTCTTTAACTTCATCCTATTTCATCCCTTTATTCTAATTTCTTTCCTTTATTAATTTTGTTACATAGAATTTTGCCTGAGCGGTCTTCATTTTGTAGAATGCTGCCTCTAATGTATTTTGGAAAGAGATGGAGAATAAATAATAATAATAATAACTAATAACTACTCGCCCTCTCCAGGTTCTTCCATTTGGCTTTTGAGGAAGAGTTTGGAAGAGTCAAGGGCCACTTTGGTCCTATCAACAGTGTTGCCTTCCATCCTGATGGCAAGAGGTATGGCCCCATTGAAGGGTCTGATCTCAGTGGCAGGGCCAGGGGGTCTCTGCCCACTTGCTGTGTGCTCTGCGCAGGCTTCCCTTCCCACAGCAGCATCTGACAGTCCCTGTCCATCTCTTTCCAGCTACAGCAGCGGCGGCGAAGACGGTTATGTCCGAATCCACTACTTCGACCCACAGTACTTTGAGTTTGAGTTTGAGGCCTAAGGAGCTGACTCTCCATGTGCACAAGGAGCCTGCTTCCAGGTGTTAGACTCTGAGAAATAAATTAGTTTGTTAAAAATAGTTCTTTGTCTGCCATTTTGTGCAGCTGTCTGGTTTTCCCTCTTCACTGACCCCCACTGGCTGACAGTAATAAGGAATACTTTTATTATTTGGGCCTTCTGTCTGCACCCAGACTCTGCATTGCTCTGGGTTGGCCTGTTGCAGGCACCTTCATGTTGTAGTAAATAAAGGGTAACAGAGGTGTTGGGCTATGTAATGTTTATTGTTATTAGCCCTGTCGTTATCACAGCGGTATTATTTAACCCGCTATCACAAATAAAAAGGCACAAACACCTGTTAGGTTTATAATTGGCTTGTTTACCTTTGGCCAGGCAGATCTTTCATTTACACTGTCTGAATATCCATCACCATCCTTCTTCCAGCCCCATCCAATGCCATCCACCTTAATCCTCAGTTGGACTACCTTTCATCCATAATCCCGTGGTACTTGCTTTTATTCTTTATCTAGGCCTTTCCATGCCATCATTGGGGTCCTTTCTCCTGTCCCATGTGGTTTTTTTCTCCTGCCATCCTCTCTGTCCTCCCAAACCTGGGAGGACATTCTGCCTACCCCATTCTGCCCTGTACAGGTGTAGGCTGTTTTATCCATCAGATATGTCTTAGGCAGGTTTACAAAACAAAGATAGGTGTAACCAGATCATAAGGGCCAGGAACAGGCACCAGGCCAACTTCCAACACCTTCATCCAAGAGGCTTTCAAGCCACTCCACATTCAAGAAGCCAGTGCTTAAGGTTTGGCTCAGGCTCTGGGCTGAGAACCTTTCCTTTTCTGTCGCTATTTGATGGCTCAGGTGGGCAGGGCCAGCACAGAAAAGGGCCTGAGGAGGAAGAAAGGTAAGGAAACCCACCAGGAGAGAATTCTGCAGGGGAACGGTTGGGGATTACCTCACCATAGGCACAGGTTCTGGGACTCCAGGGAAACACATGGCTAAGGAATTACATATACAGAACACGTGGCTCTCGGTTCCCAGCACCCATGTTGGGTAGCTCTCAACTACCTGTCACCACACAAGCCTGGTAACCTGAGGACCCGTATAGTGAAAGACAATCAACACTTAAAAACTTGCCACTGACCCTCATACAGGCCATAGCATGTGTGTGTACACACCCGTACCTCACCTGCACACTGTACACTGACCCTCGTGTACCTGTGTGCACTAAAAACACACTATAATGTATTCTGTGTTTGCCTTATGCCCATGAAGGCCAGAACAGGATATCAGATCCCCTGGAACTGAGGTTACAGGTGGGGGGGTTGCATGTAGGTGCTAGAAACTAAACCTGGATCTTCTGCATGGACAGTAAATACTCAACCACTAGGCTCTTTACAACCCCTGGGAAGAGATATCATGAACTCAGCAACACTTAGAAAATAAAGCATTTCCTTGGGGTTTGCTTATCATTTCAGAGGTTCAGTTTGTTTTCATGGTAGGGGGGAGCACGGTTGCACACAGACAGACACAGTGCTAGAAAAGGAACTGAAACAGCCGGAAAAGAAGCACTGGGCTGCAAACTGGCTTTTTGAAAGCTCAAAGCCCACCCCCAGTGACACACTTCCTCTAATAAAGCCATAATCCTTTTAAATAGTGCCAATCCCTGGAGACAAAGCATTCAAATCTGTGAGCTTTAGGGGACTGTCCTGTTTTGAACTACTCCCCAGCTCTGCAATCGTTATTGCTAAGGAAGGAGGTGCACATGTTCTTGGCTGTGAGTAGAGGATGCTGTGTCTTTCTGGGTTTGCAGAAATCAAAGAGAAGTGTGATACCAGAAGGAAGGACACTTATTCTTAGGGAAAGTAAGGAGAAAGGTGATTACATTGTGTTTGGGATGGGGGTGGGAGAAGGTCAAACAGGCATAAAACGGCTGGAAGGGGTAGCCAGTCTAGGGCCAGGGAGAAGCAGTGGGCACCAGGAAATAGGGTTTCTGGGTAGAAGGAATGGGTTAGGATTTAGTTGACCACTGATCTGGATCCACTCCACCCTCCCAACTCCTAGGGCCCAGTCATGGTCTGGCTCAAAGGACCCAGGATGAGTTCAGACAGCAAAATCACAAGCAGGGCACTGTCTGTAACTTCAACATCATGTGCCAGGATACAGGATCCGCCCCTGTGGTCCCAGGGCTTAACACTGGCAACTGGAGTCTTGCCTGCCTGGGTGGCCAGGTCAAAAATAAAGCATGCTGAGTTCTAGGATGTATATTTATAAATATGTATGTGTGGTTTCATACCAAGTCATGGTTTTCATACCAAGTCAAGGTTGAGAGCTATGCTCAGCCCTCCGTCTCCTAAGGTAGGAACCTTATCCTCTGGGCTGCCAGGCAGATGGTACTCGTGTCTCCTACACACATTCTAGCCAACTAAGACAACTTTCTGTGTGCTATGCTGTGTCTCTAGCGTACACAGCTCTCTTGGGGTGGAGTGGGGGGTGGTCATATCCTACATATCCTAGTCAAATGAGAACAGGCCATCCTTTCCATGGCTCAGGTTCTTGGTGAGCCCATCTGGGAACAGAACAAGTATTCTGTCCCAAGGATGGAGACAGCCCTCCCAGGAGCCCACCTGATGAAAAAGGATCTTCTGGTGCCTTCTGGCATGCAGGAGTACATGCAGGCAGAACATTGTATACATAATAAATAAATCTAGAAAGAAAGAAAGAAAGAAAGAAAGAAAGAAAGAAAGAAAGAAAGAAAGAAAGAAAGAAAGAAAGAAAGAGAAAGAAATCATCCCATTCCCAGGGGGGTGTGGTGCTGCAAGACTTTGATCCCAGCAATCGGGAGGCAGAGACAAGCCAGTGGTCTTCCTGGTCTACAGAGCAAGTTCCAGTCAACACTGCTACATAGACAAACCTTGTCTCAAACCCCATGCCTATTCCCATCCACCCACTCCCCCCCCCAAAAAAAAAAAGGAAAATTTTTTAAAAAAGAAGAAGAAAGCATCCCATTCCCTGGGGAACCTCTTTCAGATGGCTACAAGAAGGTGCCTTTGTGCTGTGCCTCATCTCCCTGTCACTTGGGGCCGTCCACCACAGCAGCTTCTGTGCTCACTGGTGGACAAATAAGTGAATAAAGAGAGTTTTGTGTGTTTACAGGGAAGCATTCGACTCTCCTAAAAGTACAAAAACTCCCTCAGGACTTTTTCTTGGCACCGACATGACCTGAAGGCAGGGAACAAGCACACATCTGTCCAGGCCTGGCAGTCAGAGAGGGGCGTGTGTGTGTGTGTGTGTGTGTGTGTGTGTGTGTGTGTGTGTGTAAAAGAAAGAAGATCAGTTTCAGTAGAGAGAAAAGATGTGCTTTTTCTCCAGGCAGTGTAGTGGCGTGTGCCTTTAATCCCAGCACTTGGGAGGCAGAGGCAGGTGAAACCCTGAGTTCAAAGCCAGGCTGGTCTACAGAGTGAGCTCCAGGACAGCCAGGGCTTCACAGAGAAACCTTGTCAAGAAAGAAGGAAAGGAAGGAAGGAAGGAAGGAAGGAAGGAAGGAAGGAAGGAAGGAAGGAAGGAAGGAAGGAAGGAAAGGAGGAAGGAAGGGCCTTTCCTCCCATCTCATTCATCCGCAGAGGGTCTTGCAGCAAAGAGCAGGTCTAGCAGCTTGCAGCCAGGATAGGCAGTCTTGGCCTGTACCGGCAACAATTTATTCATGCATGACTAGTGCCTTAGGCCGATCATGTTTCCCTGGTGAAGCCCTGGGCCCCCAAGGGAGCGCCGACCAGCACAGCTCTAAGCAGGCTGGCTGGAGTGTAGCAGAACCTGAGGACAGAGCCTCACCCTGCTTTCAAGGACTGGGCTCAGGGAGGCCTCAGGTTAAGTCTACACAGAGGAACCAGAGAAAGCTGGCAGGCGTGCACCGAAAAGGGTGTATGTATGGGAGGGTTGTGTGGGAATGGGAAAGGACACTGTGAGTAGGCCGAGCATCTGCCCTGGGTTGACAAAAGGACAAAATTTCAGGGGTGAGGGTCCACACCCGGGACCAGAGGGGGCGGGGCCACGGTCAGGCAGGAATTGGCCGGGCAAGGATTAAAAAAGGCCGATAACACACGGAACTGAGACTGGGGAGCCCGGTGCTGGGAGCACTACGGGGTGGGAAGTGGCCTAGGCAGCGTGGGGGTGGGGGTGGGGACAACTTTGGCGAGCCTCAGTCGCTTGACTTAGTCGAAATGCATTCAGAGAGGCAAAAGCTAGGTCGAGAGGACCCTACCCCGAGACCACTCCCACCTTTCCGAGCTACTATCCCTTATCACGTGGAAGTGCTGGGTCTCCCTGTCTCGGGCCTTTGGGATCTCCGAAGAACAGAAAGAAGATGGTGGCTGATTGCAAGGACGGGTCCTGAGAAAAGGGACGTGGGAAAGTCGCGATGGTCCCTCTGTCATTCCCTCTTCTCAGTTCCTAATGCTTCATGGACCTCAAGCCACCGCACCCCCACCCCGGGCTCCGTACTGGGTTCTGCCCCAGAATAACACCGCGTGCAGAGTCTGGAGCAGTTTGCACAGTCCCCCTTTTAAAACTCCCTTCAGTACACCAGGGGCAGCGTCCGCGCCTCAACGGCGCCCTCTGGAAACGCGGATGGAACCGCAGGGCCGGCGCGTCTTGCTCCGTCGGGGCGGGGGGGCGTTCAGCCGCAGCATCTCGGGTCCTCGCAGCGTGGAGCGGCGGTGCCTGGGACAGCCGCGACGCTGGGACGCTGGGGAGGGGCTGGTCCGGCTGCGCTGACCGGGATGTGTAGGCGGGCGCCATCTCCCACTGCTGCGGGTCCCCTCACCCTGTCTTCTCCCGGGTCCCAAGGGCGGCACGCCACTGCCTTCTCTCACCGTTTCTCGATGGAATGAGCTCTACCGCCAGCCACTACGGCAGCCACAGATTCGAATTCGACTGCCACCCCCACCCCACCCCACCCCCCTGGCGACAGCAGCAGGTGGTGGCGCGCAGCACAGAGTTTGGCTGGGGCTCAGCCTTGTGCAGATCAGCTCCTAGAATTCCATTTTGCTAGCGCGACCCCGGAACCCAGCCCCACAGATTCTGATACGGGCTGGGTAGCTGGAGACCCCGACAAAGGCCCTTCCGCAAGGGACCGCACAGTTGCACAGGCATTTTCTTCTAGTCCCAGGTTCTCAGGTTTTCTTAGGACCTCCATCTAGAGTCCATTAAGAAAATCTAAGTTTCATGATCAGTGAAATGGTGACGACAATCTTGCCTAAGGCTTACCTCTGTGATGGGTCTCCTGAGGTTCCGGATTTTTTATTTTTGTGAGTCCTGGGGTGCTGGAACCCTTGATAACATAAAGAGAAAGAAGAAAAGAAGAAGAAAAAATTGTCCCCCTGTGGGCTGGAAAGTGTGGGTGGCTTAACTGGGAACGGCCTTCTTTCTCCCACACATCAGAAGCTTGGGTTGGGGAAATCCCTTCTTCCACCCTAAGAGCAAACATCTGTGTGGCTGGTGCCCCCCCGCCCGGCCCCCCCAATCTGGAAGTCCTGCCTGTCTATCCGAACCAGAGGAACTCCAGCGCTCTGAGTCCATTCATTAAGTATGAATTGCCCACACAATGAACTGGACCATGTTTTTGGGATAGGGACCCAAAAGGACCCCATGCTCACAGGGTTTCAGTCTAGCAAGAGACATGCTTCAGCTGGTAACTACAACAGAAAACTGATTTACTAGAGGGCTCGTTCAACCACTCATGCGTGCACCTACCTCTAATTGTTTTCTTTTCAGACTTAATGTGTCTGAGTGTTTTAGCCGAATGTGTGTCTGTGCGTCACGCGTGGGTGGGCCTGATGACGACACAGGGGCATGGGATCCCCTGGAACTAAAGTTATGAGTGGTTGTGGTCCACCGTGTGGGTACTGAGAACCAAACCTGGGTTCTGAGTGTTGGCGCAGAGGCATTCCACCAGCCTGCTCTCAGGGGCCTAGCAACTGCTTACGTCATCACCGGCCAACACCAAGTCTGCTAGGTGTATGCCGCTATAAAAGAAACCACCCACCACCCCAGCTCTCACTCTGTCCCTGGGGTTCCCCCTTTCTCTCCCCCTCTGCCCTCCTCTCTCTGTTCTCATGGCTCTCTCTGTTTCCTGGCTATCTGCCTGTCTACGTATCCATTTCTGTGCTTCTATCCCTTCCCCGGGTCCTCACTCCTCTCCCTTCCCACAATAAACCTTGTATACACCAGATCTATTGAGTGGTGGGATTTCTCAGAGGCAGGCTTTCCGAGTGATGCTGACACACACCAGGGTTGGAGGAACACCGGAAAACATACAAAATGGCAAAATCCAGCCACGCTGTCAGAAATGAGAGCAGAGCTGGGGGAGCCATTCAGTCAAACCCCATCAGCATGCCCAACGCTCTGGGTTTGCACCACCAAATGGGTGGGAGAAGAAAAAAAGTAGAAGTAGTCTGTGGTGACTCATGGATGTAATCCCAGGATTTAGAGCCAGAGGCAGGAGGATCCCTGTGAATCTGAAGCCAGTCTGTGCTACAGAATAAGTTCCAGGTCATCTTAGGAGGAGACCTGCCTAAAATAATGATATTAATAATTACAATCTCAAAAATTATATACTCACACATACATACACACTCATACTCATAGTCTCACTCACTCACACACACACACACACACGTACACATATGTTCATTTGGAAACAAACAAAGCAATGTTATCCTATACAGAGAATGTGAGAAATGTCAAGCCAGGAAGTTTCCCGGTAATAAGAATTATTTGACCACGGTGCTGCTTATTGATCATGTGGAAGAATTTACCATACTACATATTTAGATGCGTATGTTTCTCTTTTTGTCTCCTTCCTCTTTCCTTCTTCCTCCCCCTCCTTCTCTTCCTCTTCTCCTTCTTGGTTCGTTTTGTTTTCAAGTCATTGTCTCATGTGTTCCAGGCTGAGTTCAGATTCACCATGTAGCCAAGAATGAGCTCCTGTAGTTACCTGCCAAGGGCTGGGATTACAGGTGTGTGTCACTATGCCTACTTTCTGTTAGGTTGTTTTTGTCCCCCTGTAAGTATACACAGGAGCCTTGGAGAGAATACAAGCTGGCATAATCATTGCTGACAGTAATACAATGGTTTAAAGAGAGCCCCTGAGAAGCATGATGGCAGCCAGATGGTGGTACCATAAACCTCTAACTCCAGCACTCGGGAGGCAGAAGAACGAGGATCTCTGTGAGTCTGAGGACAGCCTGGTCTACAGAGTGAGTTCCAGGACAGCCAGGGCTATACAGAGAAATGTGTAGGGAAATTTTAATCCAGCAACATGTCTGCTCTGGCTAGAAGACAGACAGGCCTTTAATCCCAGGAGACAGAGGCAAGCAGATCTCTGAGTTCAAGGCCAGCTGGTACAGAACAGGTTCCAGGTACAGAAAAGCTTAGGTCCAAGTGTGGTAGTACACACCTTACTCAGGAGTCAGTGAGCTGAGGGCAGTGCAGGGGAGTTGAGGTGGTGGCAGTTCAGTTCATGGAATTCAGAGGCAGTTTTTGTTGTTGTTTTAAGATTTATTTATTTATTCCATATACAGTGTTCTGCCTGTATGTACACCTGCACACCAGAACATCATTATAGATGGTTGTGAGCCACCATGTGGTTGCTGGGAATTGAACTCAGGACCTCTGGAAGAGCAGCCAGTGATCTTAACCTCTGAGCCATCTCTCCAGCCCCTCAGAGGCAGTTTTGAGCGAGACAGTTTTACAGATAGGTTGCAGAAAGAACAAGCTAGACACAGGTGAAGACAGAACAAGCCAGGAAATGAGAAGGAGCCAGAAGATTAGAACAAATTGCAAGAATTAGTTTGAGGCCAAGCAGAACAATTCAGTCAGAAGCCTAGAGAATCAAGTTTGAATGAGTCACCTTGGAGAGAATCTTGAGCCAGAACAGGGGAGTTGAACCAGCCAGTCAGATTTCAGAAAGAACTAGAAAGTATGACCTTATTCATCAGTCTCAGAGACAACAAATAAAAATTACTTTTATATCTGGTGACCAACATGGAACATTTTCTTGATTCATGATTGATGTGGGACTCAGGAATAGATGCTACCCATGGGAAGATGGCCCTGGGTCGTATAAGGAAACAAGCTGAGCCAGGCAGTGGTGGCACATGGCTTAATCGGGAGGCAGGGGTAAAAGTTACTTGTACAGAAACTCTGCCTTGAAAAAAGAAAAGAGAGATAGAGGCACCGTGGTCCATGCTTTAGTCTTAGCACTCAGCAGGCAGAGGCAAATTTCTATGAGTTGAAAGCTAGCTTGGTCTACATAGCAAGTTCTAGGCCAGGCACCATTTGAGATGAGATGAGGGAGGGAGTGGGGGGAGGGAAGAAAGCAGGAAGGGAGGGAGAAGGGAAAGGAGAGACTGAATGAACCCCTGCAAATGGCAGGAAGAGAAATGGCTACACGTCCACCTGCCGCTCTGCCCTCCCCTCCAGCTATGGGCAGCTCCGTCAGCTGTCAGAGCTTTTCAGTGATTGCCAACAGAACCTAAGACCCCTTAGAGGAAAGGATGGAGTCACTGACCTGTCACAACAGAGAAGTCAGTGAGCTACCCTAGTCCCATCAAAGCAGCACCAGAGTCCAGGGCTCCTGACTCCCAGGCTAGGCAGCTGGACACTATTCCCTTGCGGAAGAGCCGGCACCATAAAGAGGACAGGGGCGCTGGTCAGCCAGTGTCCTCTCCCTCTTGACTCCCTTGACTTGGGTCTTGGGAGGAGGGCCAAGTCCGGTGTGGATGATGCTTTTCTTATCCTGCTGCAACTTCCTTTCTGGGAACCAGGAACCTGATTCTGGGCAAAGACAATAAAATTCACCCAAAGGGCTCCTCCTGCCCCCGGCCGGATGGGCATCACGTGGCCCTCAATTAGCAGACCAGGAAAATTCCATCCCTTGCACACTTAGCCTCACATACCCATCTGCTCCCTCACCCTGGCACACTTAGCCTCCCTTACCCACTTTCTGCATTTACCCCTGCATGCTCCTGGCACACTCTTCTCCACCTCTCTCACGGCCACATAGCCAGCCTTTCCCTTCACCCCCTCACTGATCGCCACAGACATACCATGTCCCTAGGGCCACTGAAATTCCAGGCGGTGGGAGAGGAGGAGGAGGAGGAGGAGGAAGAGAGCTTAGACTCGGTGAAGGCACTGACCGCCAAGCTCCAGCTGCAGACCCGACGGCGGTCATATCTGGAGTGGACTGCCAGGCTCCAGAGCCGGGCTTGGTGCGGGGCACAAGCTAGACCGAAGGCGGGGGGACCTCGGTCCATCTGTGGCTTTGACTCCGTGGATTCTGCACTTGAGTGGCTCAGACGGGAGCTGGTGAGTCCAGAGGGTTTGACAGACCTGCACAGGGTCTTTGAGCCAGTCCTGGAGTGTGTGGGGTTGGGAGGAGGTGAGAATTGATCAATATCCACACTAGTTCCTCATGGCTGTGCCCTAGGGAAGAGGAGTCAGGAATTCACTTGTCCGTTGTTTGATTTGGGGAACAAACTCTGGAGTAAAATACCCTAGAGCAGTGGTTCTCAACCTGTGGGTCTTGACCCCCCTGGGGGTGTGGCAGGCATATTGGATATCCTGTATATCATATATTTACATTACAATTCACAACAGCAACAAAACTACAGTTATGAAGTAGCAACGAAAATGATTTTTTGGTTGGGGGGGTCTCACAACATGAGGAACTGTAGTAAAGAGTCCCATCATTAGGAAGGTTGAGAACCACCATTCTAGGGAGAAGAGACAGCCAAATAAAATGTAGTCCCTGACCGCACTGTCAGGTATAATCTGAGGAGGGAGAGTTGACCATTAGCTGTTAACCCAACGTGTGAAAATGTCCGTTCTCCCCGGGCATGGTGGCTCACGCCTGTAATCCTCACACTTGGGGAGACAGAGGCAGGCAGATCTCTGTGAGTTTGAGGCCAACCTGGTCTGCAAAGCAAGTCCAGGACATCCAGGGCCACACAGAGAAACCCTATCTGGGGAGAGGGAAGAGAATAGCCACTTTAGCTGGGTGAGTCAGTTGATTTGTGATAGTTGCTTTGTGATATGGTTCCTTGACTTGGTTTGAGAACTACCAATCGGGGGAAAAAGAATCTGAGGGATGGGGAAAGATGAGGTTAGGTGAGAAGGGGCTTTTGAGCTGGTCAATGCAAAGAATCTTCACAGACAGGGAATGATGGCTGGTCAGGCTGGAGGAAGCTAGTCTAGCGAACTCATCTCCCCTCTTGGTCACAGCAGGAGATGCGGGCGCAGGACCAGCAGCTGGCAGGGCAACTGCTGAGGCTGCGGGTCCAGCTGCACAGACTGAAAATAGACCAAGCTTGTCACCTACACCAGGAGCTTCTGGATGAGGCCGAGATGGGGCTGGAGCTGGAGTCTGGGACAGGCCCCGCTCTGGCCCCGCCACTGCGGCATCTGGGACTCACACGCATGAACATCAGTGCCAGGCGCTTCACCCTCTGCTGAGGGCGCTCCGGGGTCCCCCGGACTCTCTGGGAAGAAGGAAGTAGGAGGGGCCGCAGAGGGTTGGCGCTTGCTGGGGGAGAGGGCACGCTTGGGTTTCTGAAAGCTCAGTTCAGAGAGCTTAAAGACCTAGGGTGAGGGGAAGAGAGGGAGTTTAGGCCCCAAACTGTTTAATAAAAACACATGGTATCCCTTTCGGCGTCTTTGCAGTCCTTCACTGAGGCGGAATGGTGTTGTTGGGTGTCTACCTTGCACTGGGTTAGAGACTCCACCACAGGAGACAGGATCCTGCCTAGGGTAAGATGCACCCAGTCTCCCCAACAGCTCCGCGACCATTTCTCTGCCTTATCAAAACCAGAAGTGGGAAGAAACAATTTTGTTTGTTTACCTTGTTGATTGAGACAGGATTTCTCTGGGTAGCCCTGACCGTTCTGGAACTCTGCAAACCAGGCTGGCCCTGAATTCAGAGATCCACTCTGCCTGCTTTTGCCTCCTGAGTGTTGGGATTAAAGGTATGCACCACCACTGCCCGGTTGAAACAATTCCATTTATTTGTTTATTTATTTACCCATCTATGTATCTGTTTGTTTATTTTGGTTTTTTGAGACAAGGTTTTTCTGTGTAGCCCTGGCTGTTCTGGATTCACGTTATAGATCAGGCTGGCCTCGAACTCACATCAATCTGCCTGGCTCTGCCATAGCGCTGGGATTACAGGCATGCACCACCACGCCCAGCATCTTATGCCACTTCCATGGCAGGTGATAGAGGTACATCAAAGGCTTGGAGAATGCAGAAGCTGGTAGTTCTTTAGTCAAAATCAACTCTCCTATTTATTTCTTTTCTTTTTTTCAGAGACAGGGTCTCAGTATGTAGCTCCAACTGCCCTAAAACTCACTCTGCAGACTATACTGGCCTTGAACTCACAGAGATACACCTGCCTCTGCCTCCCAGTGCCGATCTGATCTCATTTGAGTGCAGGCACTAAAGGCATCCATCACTAAATAGGGCTTCCCCTATTTATTTCTATTAGACACTGGGCCAATCTCTGCACTAAGGAGGAAGAGAAAGGCAGATCTCTAGGAGCTTGAGGCCAGCCTGATCTACATAGTGAATTCCAGGCTAGCCACGGCTACCCTAGAAAGAGAGCCTGTGTCCAAAAATAAGTAAATAAGTAAACAAACAAACCAATAAAACCAAGCTGGCTGCTAAGTCTTGCTCCACAGGCAGCTAGAAATGCCTTACCTTAGGACACACAGAAGGCAGCCAATAAATGTAAGCGCTGCTTTGTAATACCAACCCCGGAGGCGTGCACTAAAGCTGAGGGGAGCTGTAACGTGCTAAGGTTCACAAGTGAAGGTAGCTGTACCCTGCACCGAGTCTGGGGACACATCTTCCGGCTAAGTCTCTCTGAAGGTTTTTTTTTTCCCCCCTGTGTCTCTCAAGCCTTTCTTTCTGTGTTACTCTCTTTGTCTGACTTTCCAACTCAGGCTTCCTCTCCCCCCCCCATTTCCTGCCCCCCCCCTCCTCTGCAGCTGAGGTGCACACAGCTTCAGCTCTCACCTCACAAACCCCAACAATGCTCTGCGGGCTCCCCTCCCCCACCTGCTCACTCAGCAGAGCTCAGGAGGTGACACATTTTTACTTTTCTTCCAGTGAGGTCAGGACCCATTCTTGGGCCTGATAGGGGCTCATTTGGGGTTCCTCATATCGCTGGTAGCCTGGCCTTCTGCCAGGGATGGGCGCCATCCTCACGTTTGACCTGCCTGCTGCTTTTGTTGCAAAGTTCTTAAACTCCTGCTGAGGTCAGAATGTCTGCTGACTGCCCCAGATGCCTGGGCAGTATGCTTGCTCAGTCTACCTGTGGCAAACAGCGGTGGAGGCTGTGCGCTCCATTAGGGGTGTGGCCTTGCCTTGCCTTGATTTACCATCTTCAGCCATGCTGTCCTATCCTCTGCCTGTTATTCTATCTGTTTATCTATCATCTATCTATCTATCTATCTATCTATCTATCTATCTATCTATCTATCTATCCTTCCATCTATCTGTCTAGACAGGGTCTCTTTATGTAGCCCTGGCTGTCCTGGAACTCACTGTATACACTAGTCTGTTTTAAAAATCACAGAGATCTGCAGATCTCTGCGCCCCCCCCCCCTTCCCCAATGCTGGGATTAAAGCTCTGTGCCACCATGCCCCAGCCTATCACTGCAGTCTTAAGGGCATGGGGTTTTCTTGTCTTCCTCCTGAAACAGGTTGTCAAAATTCACCTATAAGAGACCTGCCCCATGACGCTAACACAGCTGTTGTCCTGTGCCCCAAGGTGACGTGGGTCCTGCTCTGTCGCTGGCTGTGGAAGCCTTTTTACTGCCGCACACGCAACCCCGTCACTAACTATTTGGTAGAGATGCTGTCTAAGCTTCAATTCTGAGCAGAGATGCCCTTGGCTGTCAGGCTAAATTAAAGGCCAACAGTTCTTGTTCAGTGTGCCCTTCCCTGTAAGCTGAGCTTGTAGCTGCTGTCCTCTACTCCTGAGGGCAGAGGTGGCCTTTGGATCTCTTACCTAGGTGTATCTTGGAGGCCAGGAAGGGGGCTCCACCAAGCATCCTTTCTTGCCCTGTGTAATGACCCACTCCCTTAATCCCAGCACTGGGGAAGCGGAGGCATACGGCATGGTGCTCTGTGAGTTTAAGGCCGCACTGGTCTGGTCTGCAGTACAAGTTCCAGGACAGTCAGGGCTACACAGTAAGACCCTGCATTGAGAAGAAAGAAAAGTCCTCTCATTGGTTGTTATTATTATTATTGGTTTTTTGAGACAGGGACTCATGGGGTTCAGGCTGGCCTGGAACTCTGTATGTAGCCACTACTGTCTCCACCTCAAGAGTGCTGGGATGATAGACCGGTGCCATAACACATGGACCTCTCCTCAGCTTTCCCTCCTCCGAGTGCCTCCCTCAGTATGAGTAGGGGCTGGCTTAGAGATGTCTGGGACCCAGGAGGCTGAGGGTCTAGGGCTATGGCGGCAGGAAGCCTGGGGTGCTGGAGGCTTGTGGTCGGGTTGCTGGGGCCGGGTTGGCTGCGGAGTCCTCAGAAGGAGGCAGGAAGTCAGGGTGGAACGTGGGCGCGAAGAGACAGGTGTTGACTACGAAGGCGAGGGGAGCTGAGACCAGGTCCAGGCAGCCACTCCACGCCAGGAACAACATGTGAATGGGCCGGAAGGCTCCCAGGCTGGGCAGGTAAGGGGTACAGGGAAGAACAGTCGGGGGTGGGGGGCGACGGTGGAAGCCAGGCCGCAGAGGGCTGCGTCTGTGTGGAGGGACAGGCTCCCTGGGTGTACAATCGCCTTTCAGAAATGTCTGGCTGCAGGTTGGCTAGGTTGGTGGCTCTCGTCGCCTCTGCTCTTCTCTTGTCTGTCATTCCCCACCTCACGAGATGCCAGCAGCTGGGTGTGGTGGCACATGTCTTTGATCGGAGCATTCAGGGAGGCAGAAGCAGGTGGACTGATGTGAGTTTGAGGCCAGCCTAGTCTGCAATGCGAGTCCAGGTCAGACAAGGATACAGAGAGAAACGTTGTCTCGAAAAACAAAAACAAACAAACAAAAAAGGAGGGCCATCCGCAGTCACCAGTCCATCACAGGATGAGGCTTCTGTGGCCCAAAGGTGGCCATGTACCTGCTTAACCCATACCTCCTCAGGCTGGACAGCGGCAGAGCAGGACCTGGGGAGGGTGATGGCTGGAGCTGGACTCCTCCTACTCCTGTGACACATGTGGTGGGTGATGAGATGGCCAGTCCTGAGCACAGGGCCCCAAGAACCAATTCCCTGGTCCCTGGGGCAGACCCGAGTAACAAAAATTTGTGAAAGGGTAACCCATGGCATCCAGATGGACACATGAGAACTGAGTTGAGCCTTAGTGACCAGACCATGAAAGACAGAGAGGTTGCCAGGAAGCTAGGTATGAGAGGGATGCTGACCCAGAATGGCTGTGGGCTCCCAGGGGAAGTTCGTAGTGAATGAGAATGGGAGGAGAAAGGAAGAGGAAGGATATTTTTATCCCGGACGGGGTACAGCTGGCTCAGGGCAAGAACTTCTGAACTTCCATCTGGAAAGCCACCGTTCCTGTCCTGCCAAGTGTCAGGACAGGATGTCCTTTGCCCTTGTTGCCTCCTGTCTCAATTCAGCTGTGTTTGTGTGTACATGCTGGTCTTCATGATTTCATGATTCTTGCTTCAGGCCCCAAAGGGTGGAGGCCCAGAAACTGGTCATCAGTTGCCTCCCATCCCCTCTCGTTCTAAGCCTAAACTCTGGGAGACAGTCTCCGCCTCCGCTGACTTTCCAGGTTTCCCTTGCCTCGATGGAGATGTTTGCGAAACACATTTTCCGTCTTGTCAGCATATGCCAGCCTTCTCCAAGACCTCTTGCCTCCTACAGAGGCAGGAAACACACCAGCTCTTCCTGTGTCTCATATGTCCTTGAACAGGCAACTACAGCAGTCCCCTAGGCCAGCCCTGTTCTGACTGAGAGTCAGGGGCCCTAGTCCTTGGAACTCAGGACAGTGGCTCTTAAGATCAAAAGAGCCCAGAGGTCAAGGGCAGAGAATGGGTTGAGACCAGATGGGGGAGAACTTTCCTTCAGTCGGATCCGGAAGCCTCCTGAACAAGGCAGGGCTGGGAAGGGCAGAAGCTCCTTCTGGAGAGTGCTTGTGTTGTAAAGCTAAGGTCCTTATCCAATGGTGCCACTCTCTGGATACATGGAGGCAGAGACTTTGGAATAAAGTCAAAGCTGCAAGAGCCCAGGGATGTGGTACAGTGTAAAAAAACAAACTTTTCAGCATCAGAGAGGCCAAGGAGCAATTCCGGGCCCGATGTTTGCCTGGGTGAGCGGCTTCTCCACTCCAAACTTCAGCCTGCTTATAAAGACACAGTAACAAAGTTCTCCATTCCAAAGCGCCTGGCAGAATCAGAGGGATAACGAGGACAGTGCATCCTGGGTAGTCTGACACACAGTAGGTGCTTAAGGGAAGCCATGCACTTCCTTTCCCTGCAGAGTGTTTGTTCACACTCACGATTACACCTACTCAGGGCCTGGTGAACAGGCCAGTCCCTCAAGCTTGTGGTATGGCTTTGTAAATGAGCTTGTTTCCTGTATATGAGTGTGAAGACCCAGGAAGGCTAGTTTCTGACTTGAGAGAAGGGATCTGTCATAAGAGAGGGTTTCTCAGCCAGGCCCCATATTGCATTGTCTGGCACACAGTGTGCTGAGGCAGGAGCGTGGAGAGTTTGAGCCCTGTGTGGGCTACATAGCTAGGACCTTAACTTAGAAAAAAAAATGCTTACACACTCACAAACATATCTTCCTTGTTCAAAGCTTCTCCTGTGTCGTAGGAAAATAGTTGTGTGCAGGTTTGATCAGTGGTAGGATCCTACAAGGCCCTACACACCCACAGGCTGATGACTTCAAAGCCAGGTTCAGTTCGGAGGAAGGTGCTGGGGTAGGGGAAGGCAGGCCCAAGATAACATCCAATAAAAAAGGGACCTTTCTCCTCTTCCACCATTTAGTTATTTATTTGTTTGCTTTATTTGTTATTTATTTTGTTTTTTGAGACAGAGTTTCCCTATATAGCCTTGGCTGTCCTGGTCTCCATTTGTGGACCAGGCTGGCCTTGAACTTACACAGACCTACCTTCCTCTGCCTCCCTGAGCATTGCCATTAAAGGCATACACCACCACGCCCGACCCCTATCCCCCCGCCCCTCATCCAGGATCTCATGTACACGAAGTGCATTTCACTTTGCCCAGTGTCTAAAAATGTGATCTTTAATGGCTCCCCTCAGTGTGGCTCTGGAATATGTAATGCTTGTACCAGAAAAAAAAAAAAAAGTTCCATGGTGCACCTGGAAAGAAAAGGTTTTAGAGCCAACCAACATGGCCTCAGGGACAAATGTCCCATGGCTTGTTAAATCTCTACAGAGAAGAAGCCTGATTCATTTTGTCTGGTCCTAAAACTTCTAGGACAGAAAGCATTTTTTTTCCTCTCCCACCTATTCCAGCCCTGGGATGAAAGGTCAGGGGAGCTTTAGAGTGGGTATGTTCTCAAAGGATTGTCACTCACAGAGGATGGTGTCACAGTCCTGAGGAGGCAGAGGCAAGATGAGAAATGTGAGACCAGCTTGGGCTCCATAGACAGATGTTGTCTGAAAGGAGAGGGAAAGAACGGGGGAGTGTGTCTTCAATAGAGCTTTTGAGTTGGTGGTGATTTTGTTGTTTTTATTTTGCAGTTACAGAATTAGCACACGGGCTGGCTTTGTTTTGTTTTTAAAGTCAAACGGCACAGAGGCATCTAAAGATACCAGAAAGACAGCCTCCTCCATCCCGCTTCTGGGATGTGTCCCTAGGAGCCATCTGCCTGCTGATAGATTGCCCCGTGGGGCCTTGGCGGACAGGTGGAAGGTTAAAGCCCCATCTCTAGAGTGGGCAGAGCAAGGTTCAGCTGCAACTCCCTACTCGTTTGGTTTTTTAGGAGGCTTCAGGCAAATCGCTTTACCCAGTTTCAGCTCAGCTTTGCATCTGTAAAGTGGAGTTGATAATGACATTCATTTCGAAGGACTACAATGATAGTTATATGAAATTATGCAAATCACGAAAAGTGTATGAAATAATGGGCCTCTAGATACATTCAAATGCGGGTTAATTTACTGGCTACCGCATTTGCTTGGCATGAGGCGTCTTGGGAGTCTCCCCCTCTGCATACATGGGACTCTGATGTTAGCTTGGGGAGTGGGTAATAGTGATGATTTTCATGTCGCTTCCTGGAAAGTGTTGCTGTGAGAATGTGTTGTTGGGAGCTGCGACAGTCCTGATGGAACAGCAGAGAGCAGGCCTTTCAGCTTTGGGTGAAAATGAAGTGACCCACCGAGGGACACCGTCTCCGTCACGGAGGGCAGGCTATGTGATGGGGCCTGTTCTCGGTCTGTTCACCGCTGTTAATCTGCACTAGACCGGAAGGCTGGAAGGCCCGCTTCATTTTTGTCAATAGATCGGCCAGTTCAGAAAATTGCGCCATGGCCTGACACAGTGGTGCACGCCTGTAATCCCGGCACTCGGGAGGAAGAGGCAGGCGGATTTCTCTGAGTTCCAGGCCAGAGCTAGTTCCAGGACAACTAAAGCTATACACAGAGAAACCCTGTCTCCAAAAGTGAAACAAAAAAGTTGGGAGGAAAGCAATTGAGGAAAACAACTAATGTCAACCCCTCCATGCTCAAGCACACAAACACATACGCAGAGAGAGAGAGAGGAAGAGAGAAAGAAAGATTACTGCCTATGGACAGAACCTCAGCTCCAATTCTCTCTCACGCAGCTGTCTCCCACACTGTGGCGTGTAAGATGCTGACTGTGGGAGTCATTTTGGAGGCTGACGGATGAGCATGTACAAATGATAATTTACATGTTCTGTTGTGCGCTGACATGTAACTGCCTGTTACATGTCATGGTTACATGTCATGTCATGGTTAGTGGCACTGATTTTCCCTTTATGGTCGTGAAGTTTCTATTTCAGGTAAATGCCTTAAAAAGTGGAGCCAGGGAGTGATAACGCAGGCCTTGGTTCCCAGCTCTCTGGAGGCAGAGGTAGATGGATCTCTGTGAATCCGAGGCCAGCCTGACCTACAGAGCTAAAGCGGAAGTGCCCCGAATCATGAGGAAGAATGAAAATGACAGGCAGCTTCGATGTGGAAGACGCAGAATGAAACACATGTCCGCCTCAGACGATAATCATTCTCATCTGCGTAGTCTTTAATGTGACTGGGCCTGGTGGCACAGGCCAATTATGCTGACTGTTTGAGAGACAGAGACAGGAGAATTGAAGGTTTACGACCTGCCTGGCTACAGAGCAAGTTCAAGGCCAGCCTGGACAAATTAGTGAGTCAGTCCTCCCACTGAATTATACCTCCCCACCCCAACTGAAACAGTCACTGTTGTAGTATGAAGCATTTTACATTGCACGGTTTTCCATGTGTCATATACAGTGCTCATAATGGTCCAAGATGCAGGTCCATGTCTATTCTTGCTTTCCGGATACAGGAATTAGGAGAGGGTCTGAGGGTTCAGAAATCTAAGTTGGGTTTGGTGGCTCCAACCTATAACCCCAACACTTGGGAGGTTGCAACGAGAGCATTGTTTGAGGTCAGTTTGGCCTACTTAGCTTGACTCAAAGAAACGGTGTGTGTGAGTGCTTGTATGTTTGTGTTTGTTTTGTGTGTGTGTATATACTCTGTGTTTGTATGTTTGTGTGTGTGATTATATGTGTGTATTTGTATGTTTATGTGTACATTTATGTGTGTTGTGTATATGTTTATATGTTTGTGTGTGTTTCTGTGTTTCTATGTGGCTGTGTATGTGTTTATGTATTTTTTGTGTATATGTTTATGCCTGTGTATTTGTGTGTTTTTATGTGTTTGTGGGGAGGGGTAGGATTGCTCAGTGGGTAAAGCTCTTACTTCGAAGCCTGACAACCTGAATTGGCTCTCCAGGATCCATACTGTGGAGAGAGAAAACTGATTACACCAGCTGCCCCCTGACCTCCACACTAACAGCATAGGATGCCTGCCCACACACATGTACACACAAAAATAAATAGCTGTAATGGTTATTTTAAAACTCGGGTGTGTGGAGAGCAAGGTTTAGTAATCTTCCCGAAGATCTTTTGCCAGTGAGTGACCGAGAGACTGTGGAATCAAAGCTGAGTCTTTATGACAGAGACACAGTGAGCTCAGCCTCAGCAGCACTGAGCCATAAGGCTCCTTCCTCTCCATCCCATAATGCAAAGTGGACCTGGAGTTACCCAGGGCAGGAACCACCACTATGATGCCACATTCAAGAACCACGGCATAGCCCTTACTGACGACAGTGATTATCAAACAGGATCAGTTCTGTGTTTAAGGCAGTCCCTATTTGAGAGAGTACATCCGTCTCGTGGCTGAGGGCGTGGCTCACAGAAGAGTATGTTCTTAGCATGTGAAAGGCCATGGGCACAGGGCAGTAATCACAGCTGCTTGGGAGGAAAAGACAGGAGGCTCCCTGGGGCAACTAAGCGAGACCCGGTTTCAAACAAACAGAAACTTTCCAAGTACTGGGGAACCGAGGAGTGGTGGTACACACCTGGAAGCCCGCACTCGGCGGCAGGGGCAGGTGGGTTTATGCAGTCCGGGGGCAGCATGGTCTACTTAGTAATCTCCAAGGCGGGACACACGGCTCCTTTACTGGCTAGCAAACTTTATTATGCCTGCCAAGCCTAATGTTTTGGTATCATGATGAGGTTTGTGCGGCTAGGTCCTTCCTGGAACATGTGCGGCTTTGACAACATTCAAATCTTGGCTGCTAAAAAAAAAAAAAAAAAGAAAAAGAAAATGACAAGAAGCTGTTAAGTGTCTGGCAGATTCTGCTTCACAATGGCCTAACACATGTCAGCGGTCTGCCACAAAATGGTCTTCCTATATCCCTGTTTGTTTGTTTGTTTTTGTGGGTTTTGTTTGGGTTTTGCTTTTGGTTTTTCAAGACAGGGTTTCTCGTTGTAGCTCCGGCTGTCCTGGAACTCACCATGTGAGACCAGACTGGCTTTGAACTCAGTCTGCCTGCCTCTGGGATCAAAGGTGTGCATCACCCACTGCCTGGCCTGCCTATATTCTATGCAAAGCAGTGGTCCAAGACGCTCAGGCAAGAGGCTGGCCCACAGTGCAGACACAACATTCATGAATCAATAAGTCTGCTGTTGGAGAAGGAAGAGAGGTAATGGTCATGAAGCTGGGAATCATGGCCGAGTCAAGGGAATCAGAGCTCATTTTGATCTGTTTGACCCCTAAGCCATTCTGGGATCAGAAAAATCTAATCCAGGGACCCTCAAGATGGCTGAGCGGTGACCCCTCAAGGTGCCTGCTGCCAGGCCTGACATCTGAGTTCTCTCCATGGAACCCACGTAGTGAAAGGAGAGACCTGACTCCTGACCTTTGTCCTCTGACCTCCGCATTAGTGCAGTGGCATGCACACATATGGGAGCATGCGCAGGCACCCACCTTTTGTTTTGAGACAGGGTATCCTTGTGTAGCCTTGGCCGTCCTGGACTCGCTTTGTAGACCAGGCTGGCCTTGAGCTCACAGAGATCCTCCTGCCTCTGCCTCCCTGAGTGCTGGGATTTTACAGTTGTGCACCACTGAATTAGGCCAATAAATGTTTATTATTATTATTATTATTATTATTATTACTACTACTATTATTTGAGGCAGGTTGTCACCATATAGCCCTGGCTGGCCTGGCACTCAACATGGAGACTGACTAAGAACAGAGAGCCACTGGCTTTCTTCTTCTAAATGCTGAAATGAAAGGCCTGGCGATGCTTGGCAACAATAAAAATGAGAAAGAGAGAGAGAGAGAGAGAGGACTTACTTCAGGATCTTTCGACAGCCTGATTTGTTATGTGTTATATACCATGTGAACAAGGCTACTGTGTCTGGTGGCTCTGTGTTGAAGAACAACAAGTAAGGTGGGAACCAAAATTCAGCTCTGGCTCCACTAACACTGGGTTGGGGGGAGCGCTTTTACAAGAGCACACAGCGCCTAGTGGACCATACATACTGCTTTGAGTTTGACCAAGAGCAAGTCCTAGTCAGAAATGGTTTAGCATCCATACCACTCTCACTATTGAAGGAATAGTAGAAGGAAAAAAAAAAAGGCTCTTCATTCACACCAAATTTTGTCCTCCATGACTCCAGGAGCCCTGGGGACTGTCTTTCCCCCCGCCCCCCTTTCCATTTCAGACAATGAGAAGTTTACATTGTTTCAATATTTATCTCTTTATCTATTTTTTTTTAATATTTTAAAATTTTATGTGTACAAGTACCTGAATGTGTCTGTGTACCTAATGTATGTAGCGTCATGGAGGTCAGGAGGGGGTGTTGGATATCGTGGGTCTGGAATAACAGGTGGTTGTGAGCCACCATGTGAGAGCTGGGAACAGAACCCTGGTCCTCTGGGAGAGCAGCCAGTGCTATCGACCTTGTTCCTAACATGTTTAGACCACATTTGGCTACACTGCAAGCTTTGTTTTAAACTAAGATCAGAGGCAAGGTGCAAGGTGGCGCAGGCCTATGATCCCAGCACTCAGGGAGGCAGAGGCAGGAGGATCTCTGTGGGTTCAAGGCCAGCCTGGTCTACAGAGTGAGTCCAGGACAACCAAGGTTACACAGAGAAACCCTGTTTCTTAAAAAAACCACACACATAAATAAATAAATAAATAAATAAATAAATAAATAAATAAATAAATAAATAAATAAATAGAAATAAACTGAGAACAGACAGGTAAGACTCACATTTTGTATAAAAAGAAGCACCTTACAATTTTACAGATGGGCTTGGCTACAATTTAGAGACTACCCATCTGTCACACAGAGACTCAAGCAAACACCATGGTTTTGCACAAAGTAAGCAAGATACTCACTGAATTGTGTACACATTTGCACTCTCTGGTCAGGTAAAAGTAGCTCTAAGTGCATTCCAGCTGGAGAGAGAATTGTCTTGGTGAGAAAAGCCTTTGTTGACAATACAATGGTCAAGTTTGTGTGTGTGAGTGTGTATGTGTATGTGTGTGTGAGAGACACAGAGCGAGAGAGAGAATTTTGTGACAATGTATAGCTCTGACTGGCTTGTAACTCTCTACGTAGCCCAGCCTGTTTTGGAACTCACAAGACCCTCCTGCCTCTACCCCTAAGTGCGGGAATTAATAAAGGTGTGTGTCACCACAGCTGGCAATGGTCACATTTTGGGGTGAGGGATCTTCTCTTCCATTCCTGTCTTCCTGTCTAACTTCCTTCGAGATTTTTCAGGACCCCACTCTTGGGTGTAAATAGATACATACCGGGGTGACATAGTAGAAGAAAACACTTCAATAAAGGATGGAGGATTCTGGGGTCTTTTGTTTTGTTTTGTTTTTTGTTTTTCCAGACAAGGTTTCTCTGTGTAGCCTTGGCTGTCCTGGACTCACTTTGTAGACCAGGCTGGCCTCATATTCACAGAGATCCTCCTACCTCTGCCTCCCAAGTGCTGGGATTACAGGCATGGGCCACCACGCCCAGCTCCTGGGTTCTGATTTTTGTTTTGTTTAGTTTGTTTGTTTTGTTGTTGTTGTTTTTTTCTTTTTTGATTCAAGGTCTCTCTATGTGGTCCTCTTGTCACAATGGTAAAGCAATTTTCTGTGTAGGTAAAGCTGGCCTCAAACTCACAGAGATCTCTCTACCTCTTTTTCTTGAGTGCTGGGATTGAAGTGGTGGGCCCCTCCAGCCAGCTGTGGTTTGATTTCGAATTTTTGCCAGAAAATAGCAGTTTGCTGTTGGGAAGATCACTTAACTTCCCTGATCTCACAGATTCTCCATGCTTAGTGTTTATTTATTGGCTGGTGTGTATGTATTTTTTAAAGTGTGTGTGTGTGTGTGTGTGTGTGTGTGTGCGCCCGAGCATGCATTTGAGTGTGCACATGAGTGCAGGTGTCTGTCAAAGGAGGCAGAAGAGGGCATCAAATACCCTAGAGAAAGAGTTACAGGTGGTTGGGAGACAACCGTTGTGGAATTTGAGAACTGAAATTGGGTCATCTGCAAAAGCAGTACGGGTTTCTAATGGCGGAGCCATCCCTCCGACTTTGTGTATATGTGTTTGTATATCGTGTACACATATTTATGCAGATGCTTCTGCATGTGTGTGGGTGTAGAGGTCAGAGGTCAGGTGTCTTTCTTTTCTTTTATTAAAACAGGATCCCACTGTGTAGCGCTGGCTGTCCTGGGAGTCACTCCGTAGACCAGGCAGCTGGCCTCAGAGTCACAGAGATCCACCTGCCTCTGCCTCCTGCGTGCTGAGGTTAAGGACGTGTGCCACCACACCCAGAAAAAGGTTCATTCTTAGGGCACTGTCCAGGGTCACTTCAGTGGAACCTGTGGCTCTATGGTTAATGTAGCTGGTCGGTGAGCTTCAAACGTCCACGTGCCTCCATCTCCCTCGCACAGGCATTACGCCATCATGCCAAGTCTTCCACACGGGAGCTGAGAGCAGAGCTCCCAGGAAAAGCGTGGCAAGCGCTTTCCCGACTGAGGTCTCTCCCTAGCCACCCTCTGCTCCTTAAAAAATGTGTGGACAGGTGGGTGTGCACATGCCACCGTGTGTATATGGAGGCCAGAGGGCAAATTATAGGCATCAGCTCTCTTCTACCACCACGTAGGTCCCCGGGATCAAAGTCAGGACATTGGTTTTGTGGCAAGCAAGATTACCTTCTGAAGCCCCACTCAGAGGCCCACTCCTGTAATGTCAGTCCAGGACAGCCAAGGCTACACAGAGAGACCCTGTCTTGAAAAATCATAAATAAATAAATAAATAAATAAATAAATAAATAAATAAAATTTAAAAAAGGAATGACGTCAACAGATTACAACCTAGTGAATAAAATAGGAAATGGCGAGCCTGCATTAAAAAAAATTATTCTAAACTGACGGAGTCATCATTTTTCCAGCGCCCTGACCCATTGCTTAAAATTTAATCAGAAACTTAAATTTACATTGATGAAACAGTGTAATTTATCAAACTAATAATTTCCTTTTTCTAATGGTGCTGGGGGGGGTCAAACCCAAAGCTTTGTATATACGAATCAGGTGTTCTGAATGGCACTCCCAAGCCCAAACTTTTTGTTTTGTTTTTTGAGACAGAGTCTCTTTCAGTAGCCCTGGCTGTCCCGGAACTCACTCTGTAGACCAGGCTGGCCTCAACTCACAGATATCTGCCAGCATCTGCCTCCGGAGTGATGAGATTAAGGTCGAGTGCCACCACTGTCTGGTGAGATAAAGTCTTTCTAAAGTCTTTCCCTGGCTGGCCTCAAGCTTCAAGAGCCCAGCATTTGCTATCCACAGTGTCTGAGCTGGTACACATGGGTCTCAGTGCTTTTTTTTTTCTTTTCTTTTCTTCCTTCCTTTCTTTCTTTCAATGATTCATTCTTTTTATTTTTTTCAAGGCAGGGTTTCTCTGTGTAACCCTGGCTGTTCTGGAACTCACTCTGTAGACCAGGCTGGCCTCAAACTCAGAAATCTATCACTGCCTCTGCCTACCAAATTCCAGGATTAAAGGCGTGCCAAGGCCTGGTTTTATTTATTTATTTTTTCTGTTCTGAGACAGTATTTATTTATTTACTTTTATGTGTATGTGCATTTTTTTTCTGTATGTATGTCTGCACACCATATGCATTCCCCATGCCAGAGGAGGCTAGGAGAGGGTGGAGCCCCCGGAACTGGAGTTACAGATGGTTGTGAACCATTATGTAGATACTAGGAATTAAATCCCTGTCTCATGAAAATGCAACCAGTGCCCTTAACCACTCAGCCATCTCGCCAGCCCCTTTAAAAAAAAAAAAAAAAATATATATATATATATATATATATATATATATATATATATATATATTACTTTTATTATGGGGTGTGTGTGGCATGGGTATGTGAGTGCACACACCTGCGGAGGCTGGAGGGAGGGGGTCTTTCTGGAGCTGGAGTTACAGGTAGTTGTGAGCCACCCACTGTGGTGCTGGGGACTAAGCTCTCATTCTGTGCCAAAGAGCACTGCATGCTTTTTAGGCATTGAGCCATCTCCCTTGCCCCAGATAGGTTTTGTGAGGTAGCTCAGGCTAGCCTAGCCTCAAACTCTCGATCTTCCTTGGCAACCCACCTTGCAACCTTGTGCCATCAGGCCTTAGATCACTCTACTTCTTCTCTTTGTTTTTTTTAAAGTTGTTTTTGTTTTACGTGTCTGTGCACCACTTGTGGGCCCGTGCCTGTAGAGAGCAGAAGATGGGGTATTGGATGCCTTGACCTGGCGTGAGAGGGCTGTGAGCCACCATGTGGCTGCTGGGACTCAAACCCAGGACCTTTGGAGGAGCAACAAGGACTCTCAACCACTGAGCCATCTCTCCAGCCCCTGCATCGCTCTTCTTAACCCAAACTTTCCTCTTCTTTTTTCCTTTTCTTGAGACAGAGTGTATTTCTTATTATGTAGCCTTGGCTGCCCTGGAACGCACTATATAGACCAGGTTGACCTTGGCCTAGTAGATATTTGCTGCATCTGCCTCCCAGGGCTGAGAGCTGGGATTAAGGCACAAACCATCACACCCAATCTCTCCTGCCTGACAATGTCAGTCCTGAAAGGCACCCACTGCTCTAAGAGCCCAGCCCAGCTGGTGTTAGCACTGTGGGTACAGCTTAACCAGCCTATGTTTTCCCAAGGCCGTGTCAAAAACAGGATCTTACTCACCGCTCTTGCTCTGGGAGTTCCTAAGCTGTTAGCCACTTTCTGGCCATAAGATAACTGAGCTGATAAGACATGATAAGTCGGCTCTGGCAGGCAAACTTGAGTCTGCCGCTTGGCCTCTCAAAAATGGGTTGAAGGAAGAATGAATGTGTTTGTGTACTCACCTCCCTCTAGCTACTCTACTCACCTCTCTCTAGCTTCTGACACAAGGTCTCCTGTATCCCAAGCTAGCCTTGTACTCCTAATCTTCCTGCCTCTACCCAAGGACTGGAACCACAACCAGCCACCAAAATGATTTTCTTCGGTGCTGGTAATTGAAGCCTCGGGTGTGCTACCCGCTGAGCTACATCCACACCCCCTCTGAAGGCTCTTGGTTTAGCTTAATGTTCCGTGGATGTTTGTGGATGTTTTATTATTCCTCCATATAGTACACATTGTTTAAAGTCAAATACACAGGAAGATGCACATTTTGAAATCCTGTGGGAGCTAGGAGTGGCTCAGATGCAAAAAACCATGAGCCTGAAGAAGATCATTCCCCAGTCCAATTTTCCCATGCTGGTGGGTGCCTTTCCGAGCTCCAGTAAACTAAGCTAACAGTATGTAGGGTGATAAGAAAGGGTTGACAAGCCTCAATGACAGGTGAGGAAAAATGAGGCATCCAAGAATGGTTTCAACAAAGCCAGGAACACCAGTATCATCTGTTTTAGGTTCTGGGCTCTTGGTTTGTTTCTGAGAGGGGATTTCATGGAAATCTTGAACTCCCTATATAGTGAGGAATGACTTTGAACTTCTGACCCTCCCGCCTCTGTCTTCCAAGTGCCAGGATCACAGACCTGCACGCCTATGTCTAGAACTCAGCTAATAGTTGAGCAGAGGTCTTTCAGATTCCGGAGCCTATCTTCTGAATTTTGCTAACTGGAAACCTCCCTGCTCCTACATCCACTTGGACACAGCATAAATTAGCAAGTCTTGTTTTCCTCAGCTGCAAGCTTGCGGCTTCAGGCAGGCCTCCCTGGGGCTTGCTTTGATCATGTAAAGTCAGAAGTCAAAGCTATGTATGTGTGCCCAGCTACCTGAGAGGCAGAGCAGAAAGACCAACTGAGCACAAGTCCTGCCTGGGCAGTGCAGTGAGAACCTGCTAAAAAAATAAACACATAAATAAATGAAAACGGAGGTTTGGTTTGATGATTTTGAAGACCTTTGCAGGTGGGAGACTGCTTAATGCCCACATCCCGCTGGTAGGCGCTTCCAGGCAGATGATACACAGCTTCTATTCTTTTTTTCTTTTTCTTTCTAAGACAGGGTTTCTCCGTGTAGCCTAGGCTGTCCTGGACTCCCTTTGTAGACCAGGCTGGCCTTGAACTCACAGAGATCCACATGCCTCTGCTTCCCTGAGCGCTGGTATTGCAGGCGTGTGCCACCATGCCTGGCTTACAGCTTCTAGTCTTGAGGGAGCTATGTCCATCAAGGGGGAAGGACAGACGTTGGAAAGATGGTTCAAGTGTCAATAATGCCTGTTGCTCTATCACTGGACTTGAGCTCTGTTTCTAGAGGTCGAAGTCCAGTGTCTCAACCTGCTGTCACTTCAGTTCTAGGGGAACCAAAGGCCTCTCTGGGCACCTGCACACGTGAATACACACACATAGAGAGACAGACAAATAGAGATGAAGACAGAACAGTTTTTAAAGGGGGGAGAGAGAAGCATTAGTATTGACACACAGAACATAAGAATGACACTCGGTGCCTGACCCAACAATTGAGGCCCGAGCAAGCGCTGCAGGAGCCTGAGAGGCACAGAGCAAGATGTGACATTGAAGTGGAAACTTGCCTATGGAGTTAGAGCTTAGCAGACAAATAAGAGAGTCACAAACCCAGGGTAGGTAAGATGGTGCCTCTGGTGAAGGCGCTTGCTGAGTTCATCCCCAGATACACACACACACACACACACACACACACACACACACACACACACACGAAAACTAAAAAAAAAAAAGATAATATGATAAATACAAAGGTGTGGTCTAAAGAAAATAATTGTGGGTGTTCAGAAAGGCAAAGTAGGGGGTTGGGGATTTAGCTCAGTGGTAGAGCACTTGCCTAACATAACTCGAGGCCCTGGGTTCGGTCCTCAGCTCTGGAAAAAAAAAAGAAAAGGCAAAGTAGTTCGGAGTACAAGTTGTATGAATGTGTGGGTAGCTGTGTGTGTTTGTGTATGTGTTCGGTGTGTGTGTGTGGTATGTAGCACAGTAGATTAAACGACTGAGAATTGGATGACATCAAAGTGGTCCAAAAAAAAAAGATAGCATACGCCTTTATTAATGCTAGCATTCAGAGGCAGACGGATCTCTGCAGGTTTGAGGCCATCCAAAGCTACATAGTAAGAACTTACCTTTAAAATAAATCATCATCATCTTCTCATGGTAGATGGTTCTTTGACCACCAGTGCTTTGCAGGCAGTTTTGAGGGACAGTGACAGGGAAGGAGGTACATGGGGATTCCAGAGGCTTCAGAGCGAGCCCTGTGCTGCCTTGGTTAGAGCATCCCTACTTGCTGTGCCTATGAGGTTCTGCTTGATTTCATTTGACAAAAAGTTTCCACCGCTAAAACAAGTAACAGCCAACAGGGCCGCAGAAGCGTTTCTTTCTGCTGGTGAGAGGCAAAAGCGTGTTAGGAGAAACCGCCTGAAGGAGACTGTGGTGTGAGTGGGGTGGGGGCTGGGGTTGGGCAGAGGCTGGGGGTTGGTCTCTCAGCTTCGGTAGTGAGGCAGGGGAGTTGTAACTGGAAGGGACCCTCCGTGGTGGGGAGGGCGAAATGAAAACCTAGGTTTCCCCCAGGGCTTGGCAAAGTGTGTGATGTCTCCCAGGTAGTCCCCCAAAGTAGGGGGGGTAGCCAGGCTGAGGAGGCAGGAAGTGGGTAACTAGACTAACAAAGGCGCCTGTGGCGGTTTGCCCATCCCAGGTGGGAGGGTGGGGAGTAGCCCAGGGCCTGGGCCTCCTGTGAACTTAGTTGTCGCTGAAGGGCTCCGGCCTACAATTCCACATTCCAGTTCTTCATGTCTCAGGGGCCAATGGGAGTCCCTGAGCTGACAATCTCAGGTACTTTTTGTAAATTCCAGGGCAGTACTCTGGGATGTCTGATGTTGGGGGAAACTGGCTTAGGGAGAGCTCCTTCAGGCCAGGCGTCTCTACATTCCTTTAGGGATCATGGGCTGTGGCTGCAGCTCAAACCCTGAAGATGACTGGATGGAAAACATTGATGTGTGTGAAAACTGCCATTATCCCATTGTCCCACTGGACAGCAAGGCCACAGTAAGAAGATGGGATTGGGGTGGCGGTGGGGGTGGGAGATAGGATTGGTGAAGAAATGGGGGTGGGGAGAAAGAGGAGAAAAAGAATTAAGGTACCACAACCAAAGGCCCTGGAAATAACACCCATGTTCCTCAGAGTCCAGCAAGGTAGAGGCCCGGAGAGAGGGACAGACTTCCTAAGGTCATGTCTACACATAGCTGGTGAATTCAGAGAGAGGGCCGAGAGGAGGGGTGCCAGCCTCAGATCCAGTCTTTTTTCTCTGACCCTGGCCTCATTTCCTGCCCCACAGCTGCCCATCCGGAATGGCTCTGACGTTCGGGACCCACTGGTCACCTATGAGGGCTCCCTCCCACCAGCCTCCCCACTGCAAGGTGACTCCACCCAGCAGGGCGTGAAACTTAAGGCCTGTGGAGGGATGCTGTTGGTGTCTATACCCTCTCCAGCTCCCCTCCACCTTGTCTCATCCTGTGCCTCTAGCGCTCTGCCGTCCCTGCCAGCCCCAGGCTGGTTCTTTTTGACTCGTCCTGTCTTTACAGACATCCTGGTTATCGCTCTGCACAGCTATGAGCCCTCCCATGATGGAGACCTGGGCTTTGAGAAGGGTGAACAGCTCCGAATCCTGGAGCAGTGAGTATCCCCCTAATCCAGCTTGCTTGTCCTCTCTGTGTGTGTTTGTGTCCTCAGCACTCCTGAACTCCCGACAGACTCCAGCCTCAGGTTTTAGAATAAGGTGGAAAGCTCCAGAGCTCTTGAACTAGGGGAGCGAGCTGTGGCCTGGCCTAACTCGGAACTCCGAGGGGCTTCCGGGGGCTTTGCAGGACATTTTGATGGGTTTCTGTGGCACAGGAGCGGTGAGTGGTGGAAAGCTCAGTCCCTGACCACCGGCGAGGAAGGCTTCATCCCCTTCAACTTCGTGGCGAAAGCAAACAGCCTGGAGCCTGAACCGTGAGCAGGGGACCTCCGTGGGTATGGGGGAGCCCAGGGGTCTCAGAGTAGGGCATGGTCCCGGGAGTGGGGGCCGTCTGAGTGCGATGGAAGAAGAACTGCCCAAAGGTGGCTCACGCTTTAATCCCAGCACTCGGGAGCCAGGGGCGGGCATATCTCCGGATTTGGGGCCAGCCTGTTCTACAGAGCGAGTGCCAGGACAGCCCAGGCTACTTATTGGGGGAGAAAAAAAACGATTCAGCCAACAGCCTACAGTCTTGCGTTTGTCTTCCGTAGCTGGTTCTTCAAGAATCTGAGCCGTAAGGATGCAGAGCGGCAGCTTTTGGCCCCCGGGAACACCCACGGATCCTTCCTTATCCGGGAAAGTGAAAGCACGGCGGGTGAGTGACAGGGCCTGGTGGGCGGGGCCTCGGCGTGTGGGCGGGGCTGCGAGGTGAGCGTGAGCGCCTCCGGCCAAGGAGCGGGGCAGGGGGCGGCAGGGAGAGGGCGCGGTGGCCACCCGGTTTACGGGACGTGATCCCGCTCTTTTTCTTGCTCCTCTTCCACTTCTCCTCTTCACCTCCCTCTCCGCTCTCCGATCTTTCTTCAGGATCCTTCTCACTGTCGGTCAGAGACTTCGACCAGAACCAGGGAGAAGTGGTGAAACATTACAAGATCCGTAACCTAGACAACGGTGGCTTCTACATCTCCCCTCGGATCACTTTTCCCGGGCTGCACGAGCTGGTCCGCCATTACACCAGTGAGCTCCTGCAGAACACCTTCCCTTGTGAACGCTCTAGCAGCCTATTTCCCCGCCCCCTCCCCAGGCCGTCTTAGGGACCCTCCAACCATCTTTCATTCCCCTTCAGTGGATGAGGGGTATGAAGGTATAACCTTCGACCCTGCAGGCTGATGTTGGCTGATAGACCCACGACTCCACCACCTCCCCCACACGCCAGTCTGTTTCCCCCGCGTGGAAAGTGGAGAGAGGTAGTGGCTGGAGGGGGCACCCAAGGTGCTGCCTGACCCTTCTTTGTCCTTACAGACGCCTCGGATGGGCTGTGTACCAAACTGAGCCGTCCTTGCCAGAACCAGAAGCCCCAGAAGCCTTGGTGGGAGGACGAATGGGAGGTTCCCAGGGAGACACTGAAGTTGGTTGAGCGGCTGGGAGCTGGCCAGTTCGGGGAAGTGTGGATGGGTGAGTGTCGCCCTCAGGACTGACTGGAAAGAGGGGAGGACGTGTCTCCCGGCTGTGAGCCTCATGTCACACTGTCCTGCTCAGGGTAGCTACTTAGTTCATGGCCGTGGCCTCTGTAACTCCTCCTCCCGTACCCCACCTTCAGGGTACTACAACGGGCACACGAAGGTGGCAGTGAAGAGCCTGAAGCAAGGGAGCATGTCCCCCGATGCCTTCTTGGCTGAAGCTAACCTCATGAAGAGGCTGCAGCACCCGCGGCTGGTCCGGCTTTATGCAGTGGTCACCCAGGAACCCATCTACATCATCACAGAATACATGGAGAACGGTGGGTGTCCCCGATGCGTCTAGCCGCTTGAGGATGCTACTGTGGACCCACTCTAGGAATGTGCTTTTTCCTCTGGCCTGCTGCTGAGGGTTTCTGAGGACGCTTTCCTTCCAGGGGGTCCCCTGTGGGACAGGCTTTGGAAGAGCATTCATCCTCATAGTCTCTGATCTGCCGTTTCTTTTCCATTCTTCCAATACCCACATGGATCTCAGAACGCTTGAGCCACTGTGGGGTTGATGGGAATGGAACCCAGGTCCTCTGGAAGGGCAGTCAGTGCTCTTAACCACTGAGCCATGCTTCTACCCCCCCCCATATATATTATATTTATTAAGGATCAAAGAGCCTGTGTGCCTGCACAGACTTGTGGCTTTATAATTGTATATCTTTGGCCTGATCAATTCAATCAATTTCTGCCCCAGGTAGTTCTTTTTAATCTGTACATAGTGGTTTTAGGGGGTTGAAGAGGTGGCTCAGTGGTTAAGAGCATTGTCTGTTCTTCCAGAGGTCCTGAGTTCAATTCCCCGTAACCACATGATGGTTCACAACCATCTATACTGGGATCTGATGCCCTCTTCTGGCCTGCAGGGGCACATGTAGATAGAGCACTCATATACATAAAAAGTCTTTTTTTTTTAAATTTTATTCTGTGTGCATTGGTATGAAGGTGTTAGAATCCATAGGATTAGCGTTATAGACAGTTGGAAGCTGCCATAGGGGTGCTGGGAATTGAACCCAGGTCCTCTGCAAAAGCAGCCAGTGCCCTTCTTACCAGTGAGCCATCTCTCCAGCCCCTTGTTTTTTTGTTTTTGAGACAGGGTCTTGCTGTGCACTATAGGCTGGCCAAGAACTCTCTATGTAGACCAGGCTGACTTCAAACTTGCAGAGATCCTCCTGCCGCTGCTCCCTGAATTCTGGGATTAAGGGTGTGCTCTGTGTTCCATCATGCCCAGCTGAAATCTCATTTTGGTAATGGACACTGAAAAAAGCAGAGTTTGTGATTTAAGGATGTTCCCAAATACCCCAGGAGTGTGAATGGTGAAAAAAAAAAATTCTTAAATTATTTTTTTCTTTTTTTGATTTTTTTTGTCTTTCTTTCTGATCCATTTATTTATTATGTATACAATGTTCTGTCTGCATGTACACCTACACACCAGAAGAGGGCACCAGATCTCACTATAGATGGTTGTGAGCCACCATGTGGTTGCTGGCAATTGAACTCAGGACCTCTAGAAGAGCAGCCAGTGTTCTTAACCTCTGAGACATGTCTCCAGCCCTGCCTTTTTTTTTTTTTTTTTTTATTTATTTTTCAAGATGGGGTTTCTCTGTATAGCCCTGGCTGTCCTAGAACTCACTCTATAGACCAGGTTGGCCCTGACCTCATAGAGGTCTGTCTGTCCCTACCTCTCCAGGGATTAAAGGCATGTACCTCCACTGCCCAACCTCTTTTTTTGTTTGTTTGAGACAGGATTTGTCATTGTAGCCCTGGCTGTCCTGGTCTCAAACTCAGAGATCCACCTGCCTCTGCCTCTTGAGTGCTGGGATTAGAATCATGTGCCACAACTGCCTTGCTAATGGTGAAAGACTTTATGATAATTGGTAGGAAGAGTCTAGAAGAGTCCAGCTGGACTGGAAAAGAAAAGGAGAAACCTTTAGGAGACAAGAGATGAAGCAAAGATTTCTAGACTTCAAAGAGTCTAGCTGTTTATATGAATAATCCAAAACTTGTTTGTGATAGAGTGATAAAGACTGGTCTATGGGGCCTGGTGGGCCATGCCTGTAGTCCCAGCACTCTGGGAGGCAGAGGCAGGTGGATCTCTGATTTCAAGGCCAGCCTGGTCTACAAAGTCGAGGACAGCAAAGGCTACACAGAGAAACCCTGTCTCAAAAGCAAACAAACAAAACAAACAAACAAACAAAAGACAGGTCCATGGGAAGAAGGTACAAGCGCGGGATTTGCAGGGCCTTGGCTGCTGTGGAGCCTCTGGATCCTCTCTGGAAAAGACCTTCCCGTATGCTGACCATCCCACCCACATCCTTGCACACACACTCTTTTCTTCAGTCCTTATCCTTCCTGCTACTGTCAGGTAGTGCTTCCGGATCCTGGAAGAGCAGAAGGATCTTGGGGCAGTTTGGGCCAATAATTATTGCTTTTGCACACAGGGAGCCTAGTAGATTTTCTTAAGACCCCCTCGGGCATCAAGTTGAACATCAACAAACTTTTGGACATGGCAGCCCAGGTAAGGAGCCTGTCAAAGGGCTGGGTTAGGGTCGCAGGTCGGTGGGGTAAAGACTGATGACCTGTCCCTGACCCGCAGATTGCAGAGGGCATGGCATTCATCGAAGAGCAGAATTACATCCATCGTGACCTGCGGGCTGCCAACATCCTGGTGTCTGACACACTGAGCTGCAAGATTGCAGACTTCGGCCTGGCACGCCTCATCGAGGACAATGAGTACACAGCGAGGGAGGGTAGGTGTGGGGTGGAGAGGAGGTTCAGGTCCCGCCGTGGAGCAAGCGTGCCCAAGTGAGCTAGCTCTGCTTCCCTCTAGGAGCCAAATTTCCCATTAAATGGACAGCACCAGAAGCTATTAACTATGGCACCTTCACCATCAAGTCAGATGTGTGGTCTTTCGGGATCCTTCTGACAGAGATTGTCACCCATGGCCGCATCCCTTACCCAGGTAAGCCTTGAGGGAAACAACTGCCTGGACTATACGGAGGGGTAGCAAACACATCTTTTCCCTCACTTCTTCCCAGGTGCAGACTATGAAACTTCTAGGCACTTCTCTTCCATCCACTTGGGCTTGTGACTCCAACATCCCCCATTAGATGCTTCGTTTCCCAGCCGGCTTCCATCTCTGTCTCTGAGTCCCCACCTCTCAAAACCTCCAGCTCCTTGCTTAATGCTGACATGGGCCCCCTAGCATGGCAGACATCCTGGATCTCACTCCGTAAACCAGGCTGGTCTTGAACTCAGAGATACACTCGCCTCCGCCACCAAAGTGCTTGGGTTAAAAGCATGTGCCACCATCACCCAGCCCTCTGTTTCTTAAATATGAGATAAAAACAGTGCTCAGGCCATACTAAACCATTGCTAATCGTTGCGCTGGGTAAATTGTGTCATCTCTCTTAGCCTCAGTTTCCTGATATGTAAAACAAGAGACTTTGTGAAACACTCTGACCCATGCGGGCTGCTCACTACGCGATGGTCCTTTTTTACTGAAACTCCCAGAAAGGGCCCTTACCCCTCGTTCAACCAGGATGGGTGGGATTTTATTGAAAACTTATTTTTACTCATTAGGGTTGGTTTGTTTGTTGAGACAGTGTCTCAGACTGGCCTCTAACTCTCTATGAGATGCCGGGATTACAGGCATGTACGTACCTAAGTGTCCAGTCATGGAGGAACAAGGGATCAAACCCAGGCCCTGTGCATGCAAGGCAAGCATGCTGCCACTGAGGTCTACTTCTAGGCCTAGGGGTGGAATTTTTCTAGAAGGAATTTGCCAACCTCTGGGGAAAGGAAATGGCACAGAAAAGAGTAGGGAGGTTACAGAGCAGAGAGGCCAGATTGGCAGAAACTTCCCATAAGCCCAGGGCAACAGGAGCTGATATTTGATCCCAGAAATGTAAAGGCACTGAGAATCAGGTTAGACTCCTCTAACCTTTAGAGGCCTTAGAGACAGAAAGATTTCCCAGCTCTGTGCTTGTCCTATCTCAGCCCAGTTTCAACCCTGTGCCTATTCCCAAAGCTAGGGATACCACCACACTGTCCTGGCTGTGGGCTGTCATCTGTTCTGAGCCCTAACCCATCACTGCCACCAAATAAGAACAATCACAGGCATACCTTAGAAAAGTACGCCCCCTAATGAGGCACTGTATTGGTTTTTGTTTGTTTGTTTTTTGTTTGCTTGTTTTGTTTTTGAGACAGGGTTTCTTTGTGTTATAGCCATTGGCTGTCTTGGAACTCACTTTGTAAAACAGGCTAGCCTCGAACTCACTGAGATTCTCCTGCCTCTGCCTCCACCTCCTGAGTGTCAGCATTAAAGGCATGGGTCACCATGCCCAGCTGAGAACTCATTCTTAAAAGTTGTTATCTGAGGGGCAGGTGGGATGACACTGGAGCTCAGTGGCTAAGAGCACTGGCTGCTGTTCCAGAGGACCTGGGTTCAGTTCTCAGCACCCACATGGCAGATTACAGTTGTCTGTAACTATGGGTCCAAGGAACTCAGTGCCGTCTTCTGGCCATCTTGGGCACTATACACATGTGTAGTCCTGGCTGTCCTGGAACTCACTCTGTAGACCAGGCTGGCCTTGAATTTATGGAGATCCACCTGCTTCTGCCTCCTGAGTGCTGGAATTAAAGGTGTGCCACTATAACCATCTTAGACCTTTTTTTGGGGGAGGGGGCGGCGGGTTCAAGACAGGGTTTATCTTCCTAGCCTTGGCTGTCCTGGACTCGATTTGTAGATCAGGCTGACCTTGAACTCACAGAGATCTACCTGCCTCTGCCTGCCTGAGTGCTGGGATTACAGGCATGTGCCACCGTGCTCGGCTTAGACCCCACTTCTTAAAAATTCTGTCCTGGGCTGGAGAGATGGCTCAGTGGTTAAGAGCACTGTAGGTTCTTCCAAAGGACCCACGTTCAATTCCCAGCACCCACATGGCAGCTCACAACTGTCTGTACCTCCAGTTCCAGGTGATCTGACACCCTCACACCAATGCACATAAAATAAAGTTAAATAAATTAAATATTAAAAAAAAAAGTTCTGTCCTCTCCCACTAGTGCTATGAGTTGGGGACTAGGATTTCCAACTCATGGGGGTTGTGGCTCAGTGATGGAGTGCTTGTTTGACCTTTATAAGGTCCTTTATTCAATTCAAAGTACCACAAAAATAGATAGATGGAAGATAGATAGATAGATGGATGGATGGATGGATAGATAGATAGATAGATAGATAGATAGATAGATAGATGGAGCCTGGAATGGTGGTGCACTCCTAGCACTCAGAAGGCTGAGGCAAGTGGCTTTCCAAGTTTGAGGCTAGCCTGGTATATAGAGTTCCAGGACAGCGAGAGCTACATAGAGAAACCCTGTCTTGAAAAACAAACAAACAGCCGGGCATGAGGTGGTGCACACCTGTAATCCCTGCACTCGGGGAGACAGAGGCTGGCAGATTGTTGTGAGTTCAAGGCCAGCCTGGTCTACAAAGTCCAGGGCAGCCAAGGCTACACAGAGAAACCCTATCTCGAAAAACCAAAAAATAAAAACAAACAAACAAAAGCTAGATAGAGATAGATAGATGATAGGCAAATAGGAAAGAAAGAGACAAATCCAATTTAGCATCAGCTATTAGGTCTCAGAAGTGCAAAGGCTTAAGGTTCTTGCTTCCATCAACCTTCCAGGGATGACCAACCCTGAAGTGATCCAGAACCTGGAGCGAGGCTACCGAATGGTGCGACCGGACAACTGTCCGGAAGAGCTGTACAACCTCATGATGCTGTGCTGGAAGGAACGTCCGGAGGAGCGGCCCACATTCGACTACCTTCGAAGCGTCCTGGACGACTTCTTCACCGCCACGGAGGGCCAGTACCAGCCCCAGCCTTGACGCGCCTTGCGGTCCCAAGACCCTCCTCCATCCCTTTGCCCTGGCCGGGGCAGATGGAGTTCCTGTGCCATATTCGTGCGGCCTGCACACACATGGACTCGGACTCTGCACGTGAAGCCTGTGCACGTGCCACACATCATGCCAGTTTTGGTCTGGCGCACACATCTATAGTTGTGTGGGTTCTATACATGTGCCTTATACCCGTGGAACATGTGAGGCTAAGTCTTGGATACCACCTAAGGCATTTCTCCTGGACCCTTCCCTCTCCTGAAACCACAGAGGGGAGAAGACCTCTGATTGTTGCGTGTCTCTGTCTACCGCTTCTTTCCTGTGGGCCTCCAGAAGCCCCTTGTGGGCTGCCATCCAGCCTGATAGCTCTGTGTGTTCTGCCTCGGCGCCTAGCACACACCAGGAGCTCAATAAATGTCTGTTGATTAAGGACGTACAGTTTTCTACTGTGCACTTCATTTTCCTGATGGCAGACAGTGTGTGTGTGGGGTGTCAGATGATGGAAGCTGGGGTTCCGGTTGGATCGCCCACCCTTGCTTCTCCTGCTGTGAGTTGCCAGCATTCCTACAGGATATTTCACCTTTAATCTAAACGTGTCTCTCCACCGAACGTGGGAAGAGCCATGATCGTGTGAAGCGTACAGTGTGAAATGCTAGCCTTTGAGTGTCAATCTGCCTGAGAGACTAGCTCTACTAAAAACCCTCTGACTCTGGGCTGAGTGGCAGTGGCAGCAGACACCTGTAAGCCCAGCACTCCTGTCGGGAGAGGCTGTCGGATCTCTGTGAGTTTGAGACCAGTCTGGTCTACAGCGTGAGCTCCAGGACAGCCTGAGAAACATGGAGGAACCCTGTCTTGAAAAACTAAACAGAACAAGAACTTCTCTGAGTCCCCTCCAAACTTCATAGTCAGGACCCCATCTTTTCCTCTTCATCACCCCCAGTGCCACGAAAACTACCAGGTCTCAGTTTATCTTACGTTTCCTGGATAAAACCACCATCGGCCAGTGTGATGGCACACGTTTTTGTTTGTTTGTTTGTTTGTTTTTAAGACGGGTTTCTCTGTGTAGCCCTGCTTCTCCTGGAACTCATTCTGTAGAACAGGCTGGCCTCAGATCCTCCTGCCTCTGCCTCCCAGAGTCCTAGGATTACAAGCGTGTGCCACAGTACCAGGCTCGCACATGCTTTCAATCCCTGTACTCAGGAGGCAGAGACAGGAGGATCTCCTGAGTTTGAGGCCAGTTTGTCTCCAGAGTGAGTTCCAGGACAGCCAGTAATATGTAGAGGAACCCGTCTGTCTCAAATTAAAAAAAAAAAACAAAACAACGAACCAGCCATGTGGTGGTGGTGCGCACCTTTAATCCCGCACTCACAAAGCAGAGGGAGGCTGGTCTACAGAGTGAGTTCCAGAGCAGCCAGGGCTACACAGGGAAACTGTCTGAGAAACGTAAACACACAAAGAAACAAACCCAAACAGACAAACAGGAGGGGCATAGGTGGAGAAGAGGGAGGAGAAGAGGGAGGAGACGAGGGAGGGGCCGCAGCTGGGATACAAAGTTAATACATTGTAGTAAATAATTAATAAAAAAATAAAAAAATTAATTATATGACATTTTAAAAGAGTCACTAAAAGGTAACTAATATGTTTCAAAATGGAAAAGAAAACCAGACACAATTTGTGGATTGTAAAGAAGGCACTGAGATAAGATCAGCTCTCTTTGTAGATCCATTTTTATGTATATAAGTGTTTTGCCTGTAAGTATGTATGTGCACCAAGAGCTTGTACAGTGCCCTCAGAGGTCAGAAGAGGATGTAGGAAATAAAGTTAGGAATGGTTGTGAACCACCACGCGGGTTCTGGGAATGAAAGTCTGATCTTCTGCAAGAACAGCAAGTGCTCCTAACAGCTGAGCCCATTGAGGTTCAGTATTTTTCACTGCATTTTAAAGATAAACTTAGTCAATGTGTAAACCTGGGAAGATCTTATATATAAAACTCTAGATTCTGGCTGTCTCTTAACGAATGGGAGTTTTGGTTTCCTGGGACTTGCCTGTTCTCAGGAGCAAGCACTGGCTATCCAGTTAGTTGGGACATGAATTCTCTCACTGCCAGGGTCCCTTCTACATAATGCTATCCTAAGTCAAGTGTAAGCAGCCATTTGCCACCAACCTGGTGCTGCTGCTGTTCGCAGGAGAAAGAGGAAAATGAAGAAAGAAAATCAAAGTCAGAATTTTTAAAATTCTGATTTAAAAAAATTAAACCCGGAAATGGCAATATGTTTGGTAAGAGAAGGGAGGAGTCAAGATGTCAAAAGGGCCAAGCTTTAAAGTTGGCAAACAATCTCTGAGTCATGAGAGTATAAACTCATTCCTTTATACCACCCACTTTAGATGCTCTGTGTTGTAAACCTTGTTCTACATTTTGCAAAATGCTTCAGTACCCATGATCTCTTTCCATAACAGGCAGTGTGTGGCCGTGGAGCTGGTAAAAGTTGGGGTCTTCTCTCTATATTGCAAAGACAGACAAAAAAGGCATCCTAGGAAGGGTTAAGTAGGCCTACCTAAAGCCAGGAGGGAAGGAGCAACTAAGAAATGAAAGTCTGTTTCCTGGCCCTTCATTATGCTAAAACTGCCTTCTTACCTTATCACTAAAGGCCCACCCTGCCATTGTAATTCCCGAAGGAAGGAGTAAATACAAAACTAAATATAATGAGACCTAAAAAGATAAAAGGTCTGGATGTTGTAATGCAAGCCTCAATCCAGCTTTTTTTTTTTTTTTTTTTTTTTTTTGAGACTGAATCTCTTTATGTAGTACCAGTTCCCTGCACCCATTATGTGGGGCCTGGAACTCTTACAGACCCAACTGTCTTTCAAGTGATGAGACTAAAGGCATACTCTATGACACCCATCCCAGCTCTTGAGAGGATCCCTTAAATTCAAGTTTTCAAAACTGGGCTGGGTTGCGGCACATAGCTTTTTTTTTTTTTTTTTTAATATGTTTCAGTGTTTTGTTCCTATGTATGTTCTGTGTACCACGTGGGAGCTCAGTGCCTACAGAGTTGAGAAGAGGGTATCAGATCCCCTGGAACTGAGGTTAGAGATAGTTGTGAGCCACCGTGTAGGTGTTGGGACTTGAGCTTTAGAGGGACCCATGGCACTTTAATACACAGTGAGATCCTGTCTCACACAACACCAAGAAGAAAGATTTCAGGACTAAACTGGGAAACTGAGCAAGGTCCTAACTTAAAGGAAACCAAACAAAAGAAAACAAAAATATGTTCCATTGCTTGTAGGCATATAGGTGAGAAACTCATCACAATATTGGCTGAATAGTAAGCACTCAGTAAACACTGAGGGTTCTTCTTTTTTTCTTTTTCTTTTTTGGTTTTTCAAGACAGTGTTTCTCTGTGTAGCCTTGGCTGTTCTGGACTTGCTCTGTAGACCAGGCTGGCCTCAAATTCAGAGATAAGCTTGCCTCTGCCTCCTTGATTGCTGGGATTACAGGCCAGTGGCACTGCACCAAGTCTCTCTCTCTCTCCCAGGTCAGGGTTTGTGTAGCTCTGGCTGTCCTGGAACTCACTATGTAGAGCAGGCTGGCTTTGATTCACAGAGATCTAACACCCAGAGCTGGTATTAAAGGCATGTGCCACTTTATCCAGCTATTGTGTAAAAAAGGAGAGAGAGAGAGAGAGAGAGAGAGAGAGAGAGAGAAGAAAGAAAAAGAAAGAAAAGAAAGAAAAGAAAGAAAGGAAGGAAGGAAGGAAGGAAGAAAGAAGAAAGAAAGAAAGAAAGAAAGAAAGAAAGAAAAAAGAAAGAAAGAAAGGAAGGAAGGAAGGAAGGAAGGAAGAAAGAAAGAAAGAAAGAAAGAAAGAAAGAAAGAAAGAAAGAAAGAAAGAAAGAAAGAAAGAAAGACCCAGCGCAGAGCCTGGGTGGCTGCATTGGGTGGGGTGGGTTCTGAGTTTAGAAAAATTGAGTTCTGGGAATGTGAAATGGTTCAGTGCATAAGAGTGCTTGCCACCATGCCTGACGACAGAGTTCAATCCCCTGGACCTAAATTAGTGAAAGGAGAGAAGCAAAGCAACTCCTGACTGATCCCTCTGATCCCTATCTCTGGCCTTCTCCCCTCCCCCGAGCATGCCATTGCTTGCGAGCACTCCTTCCCATAAATTAAAAACAAAACACCAAATTCTGCTACTTTGTCACAGTGCTGGGTCGTATAGGGTTGTTTGTTTGTTTTCAATATGTACAATTGGAAATGGAATTTAATTTGTAGCACTAGTAGGCCACAAAGACTCGAAGTTCTTCACTTTATCTGTAAAATGGAGGCGGCGGGGTTGTTTTTTTGTTTGTTTGTTTTTGAGACAGGGTTTCACTAGGTAGAGTAGGCGGACCTCAGTTTACCGATATCCGCCTGACTCTGCCTCCTAAACGCTGGGATTAAGAGTTCGGGCAATGACGCCCAACTAAAATGGAGTTTTGACGTTTAGAAATAACCAAAAAAGTCCATCATCAGAGCTTGTGACCATGTGAAGGTCTTGCCCCGCTACAGTAGGCCTCTGGGTATTTTCTTCCTGTTCCTGGTCTTTTATTTCTCTCTGCGAGTTCTAATCCAGACCAAACCTATTCTTTTTTAGCGGAGTGACCTCACGCCAAGTCTCTCTCCCTGGGAAGCCTTCCGCGCATTCTCGGTAAAATGAGAAAGTTGGCCTCTGCTCCCTACCCAAGCTCGCAACTGTGAGCCGGGCTACGGAGTTTACGGGGCCGACTCCCTCCCCCGGGACTCGATGGTATGGCCCCCGCACTCCCCCACCCCTCCGCCCCGGACTTTGGTACAGGCCCAGGGGGCCCGCGGCGGCTTCTCTGGGCTGCCCTTGTCCCCCCGCCGAGTTCCGGGCCCGGCCCCGCGTAATCTGATTGGTTAGAGCGGGGCCCGGGCTGGGCGGCTATAGGCGAGCTAGGGAGGGGAGGGCGGGGCGACAGGTCTGGCCCCGCCCCCGGGTCGGACGCCTTAAGGAGCCGCGGGCCGGCGGGCGGACAGATTGACGGGAGGGCCTGGCGGCTAGCAAGATGGCGCAGACTCAGGGCACCAAGAGGAAAGTCTGTTACTACTACGACGGTGAGCGGCGGCCTGGTGGCGGGGCCCGGACGGTGGGGAAGGGCTGGGGGAGGAGGCTGGGAAGAGGTCGAGGCTGAGGGAGGAGCCTGGGAGGAGGTCGAGGCTGAAATGGGAGGCTGAGGAAAAGTCGAGGCTAGAGGAGGAGGCTGAGGAGAGGAAGTCGAGGCTGAAGCCGAGATGGGGGTCGTGGAGGGGATAGCTTGGGGTAACCTCGGCGGCGGAGAGTCTCAGGGAATCCGACGTGAAGTTGGAGTGGACTCCGGGAGGGAAAGCTAAGCCCGGGGCGGGGGGGGGGGGGCATAATGTGATGGGGACGGTTTGTTTGCCAGGATAGCATTTTCTGTTGAGGATACAAAGGTCTTCACTGCCCGCTTGTCCGTTTTTGGGGGAGTTTGGCAGGGCTGGCCACCCGCGTCCCCTCCCCCACCTCACTCCCCAAGTCTGTGAGGAGGGCCTGCAGTTGCTGGTTGGGAAGTGGGGCGCCCCGGGGATGCCAGGAGAGAGATGCAACTTGTTAAACAGACTCTTCATTGAACCAGCATGGGCCAGCTTATCCTGGCCGGGGCAGTGTTTCTGTTGGGGCTCCTCTAGACTTCCCTGCCTTGAGTTCCCGTCTGAAGGGGGAGCTACACAAGTCACAATTTAGGTGTAGTGCTGGGATAAGGGTCTGTTCAGCTATGGAGAACGCAGAGAAGGGGCTTCAGCCCATTCTGAGCGAGCTGATGGGTGTTAGTGCTTAGGACCCAAGAACTGGAGTTACTCACCAGGCCCAGGGAAGTCGAGCAAGGATAGCACCATTATTTGAGACAGGGTCTCGCTGTGTAGCTCAGACTGGCCTTGAATCGATCGTCTTCCTCATCTTCCTGCGTGCTGACCCTAAGCCCGCACAGTTTTGTCCATCCTTTGTTTTCATGTTTTAGGAATAACTGTTGGGTTGTTTAGGGGACATCTAGCCAGCCAGCCAATAGGCGGTTGGCTATTTAGTTCTGAAAGTTAGAAGACATACTTTTGGTAATTGTCAGTATAAAATAATTGAGATAATGCCGGTTATGGTGGTGCATACCTTTAATTTCTGCACTCGGGGAGGCAGAGGCAGGCTGATCTCTGAATTTGAGGCCGGTCTGGTCTACAGAGTAAGTTCTAGACAGCCAGGGCTATATAGAGAAACCCTGTCTCCAAACAAAAGAAAAAGGAAAAACCACTAATAATAATAATAGGAATTTTAATTAGTTTAGGAAAGGGTATGGTAACTCAAGTTGTAGAGAGTGAAGATCTACTTTTTTTTTTTTTTTAAGTTTTGGAAACGGTCTCTGTGTAGCCCTGGCTGTCCTGGAACTCACTCTGTAGACCAGGCTTTCCTCCTACTCAAGGAGATTACTCTTACTCTGCCTCCTGAGTGCTGGGATAAAAAGGCTGTGCCTCTACCCCTGGCCTGTTTTCATTCTAAAGTGCACTGAGAAGGTCCAGTAGCCATGATTGCTCATCTGCCATGCTGTCTTTCTCTTTCAACTGTTAGCTACATTGCTGTTCCAGTCTTGCCCAGTGCTGGGGGTGACAGGCCTTAGCCACCAAGTCTGGATTGTTCTTGTTTCTGTTTTTTTTTGTTTTTGTTTTGTTTTTTTTTTTTTTTTTTTGCTTTGTTTTTCTTTTTTGTTGTTTTTTGAGACAGGATTTCTCTTTAACAGCCCTGGCTGTTCTGGAACTCACTTTTGAACACCAGACTGGTCTCAAAATCCCAGAGATCCACCTGCTTCTATCTCCCACGTGCTAGGATTAAAGGTGTGGATGACCATGCTCAGCAACCTCATTTTTTTATTTATTTTTTCTTGTTTCTTATACATGGTAAGTTTCTTGGAGAACAGTCTCTGTATCCCCGGTTCCTAAAATGTTTGGTAGCTCCTAATAGACAGGGTTTCTCTGTGTCGCCCTGGCTGTCCTGGAGCTCACTCTGTAGACCAGGTTGGCCTCAAACTCAGATCTGCCTGCCTTTGAAATATTTTCGAGTTTATAATAGAATTGCAGAATTTTCCCTCCTTCTCTTTTTTCTTCCTCTTCCTTCTCTTTTTTTTTCTTGAGATAGGGTTTTTCTGTGCAGCCCTGGCTGTTCTGGAGCTACCTCTGTATACCAGGCTGGTCTTGAACTTACAGAGATCATTCTGCCTCTGCCTCCTGAGTGCTGGGATTAAAGATGTGTGTCACTTCTTCCTAGCAGAGGTTTCCCCTTTTCCTTTCAACTCAAAGGGAGACTTTCAATAAATATTTGTTGTGGCTGGGTGTGACACTCACCTATAATCCTGGCTCTGGGAGAGGCAGGTAGACCAGCCTGGTCTGCAAAGGGAGTTCAGGACAGTCAAGGGTACACAGAGAGAGAGAGAAAAAAAAAAAAGTTAGAGGTTTGTTGGTTAAATGAAGAAAGGAGGGCATAGAGAGCTGTCTCAGCAGCTGATAGTGTGTACTGCTCTTCAGAGGACTAGAGTTCAGTTTCTAGCGCCCATACTGGTTGGCTCACAATGCCTATAACTCAAACTGCGGGGTTCCAGCACCCTCTTCTGGCTTCCACAGGCACCTGCACAGCGTACATACGTAGCCCCGCATAGATAACACACCACACACATAATTAAAATATGACGTAGAGTGGCTGGATACATAGCTCAGCAGTTTAGAGCACTTCCCACTGAGGATCAATTTCTAGGACCCACATGTCAACTCACAACCATTTGTGACTCCAGTTTGAGACAATCCAGTGACTTCTTTAGGCTTCATGTGCTAGACAGGACTGTGGTGCTAGATATACATACAGGCAAGACATTAATACACACAAAATAAGTAATTGGAAGGTTTTTTTTTTTTTCTTTTTTTTCCAAGACGGGGTTTCTCTGTGTAGCCCCAGCTGTCTTAGAATTTGCTCTGTAGACCAGGCCAGCCTTGGAACTCAAAGAGATCTGCCTCCCTGCTGGGATTAAAGGCCTGTACCACCACTGCCTGGTTGAGGGATTGGGGCAGAAACTAGATTGGAATAGATTCAGAATTAGTGGAGAGGTGAAGAGGACACTTTAGCTTGAAGTTTTTAATTTATTTTTGAGACACAATCTCTATACTTTGTCAGCCTGCAACTAACAGGTCCACTTGCCTCTGCCTCCAGAGTGTTGGCTTTAAAGGTGTGCCCCTACACCCTCTAAGATAGAGTCATGGTATGTAGCCTTGAAAGAGTCTTTACAAGACAAGTTGGGTGGTGGTGGCACAACCCCTTTAATCAGAGCACTTGGAGGTGGTGGTGAGGATCTCTTGAGTTTGTGGCCAGCTTTGTGGCCAGCTTGATCTGTAGCTTGAGTTCCAGGACAGCCAGGGCTAAACAGAGTAACCCTGTCTGGGGGCGAAGGCGGGGGTAGAATCTTTACATAAAATAATCAAGAGGTTGAAGACACAGAGAAGGGGCTGGCTGCTAGTGACAGAGGAGACAGCTGAGCCAGAAGCCTAAGTCCACACAGGTGTACTAGTCCTCAGTGGGGTTTATGATGTCAGGGGACAAGGAAATTGTCAAGTGTAGGTAAGTTTGAAGGTAGAAGATTGGGAGAAAGGGCAGGGAATCCTCACGGGGAAGTAAGCATACTTTTGCGCCAGTCAGGGAGGCATATTCCTGTGTGTCTACAGTACAGACTGCTGATGTTTTCTGGGAAGCCCATGTAGGAAATATTTTGGTTTAGGCTTTGTTTTTTGTTTTTTGATATGGGGTATAGCCCTGGCTTGCTTGAAACTTTCTACGTAGACCAGGCTGGCCTTAAACTCACAGAGATCTGTCTGCTCTGCTTCCTAAGTGCTGCTACTGTTTTTGAGACAGTATCTCACCATGTACCCCAGGCTGGCTCTCTAGCCTCCTACCTCAGCCTCCTGGGTGCAAAGCTGGGGCAAAGGTTATGGATGGGTGCTGCAAATGCCTGCTTTATTTTAGGCATTATTTTGCCATATAATAGGTTGGTCTCTGCATCGGCTACTTAACTACTTAGCTCTGTGGTTGTGGTGTGAAAACAGCCACAGATGCTTTATGAATTAATGGCCAAGGCTGCTTCCAACAGAAGTTTACTTATGAAACTAGACAGCTGTGCTGGTTGGTGAGCAGCCACAGGTGAAGCTGGAAAGGCAGTGTCTTATTTATGGTGTCTGTTGCTGTGACGAAACACCAGAGAGCAAGCTGTGGAATAAAAGGTTTGTTTGGCTTATTCCTTCACATGTAGTCCATCACTGAAGGAAGCCAGGACAGGACCTCAAATGGCAAGGGCCCAGAGGCAGAAGCTGGGCCCTTAAGCAGTGTTCTTAAGGTTATGGAGGGGTGCTGCTTTCTAGCTCGTTCCTTAGCCCCCCTCAGCCTGCTTTCTCAGGGGTGACCCCACCCACAATGGGCTGGGCCCTCCCCTCCCCCATCAATAACTGATTAAGAAAATGCTCTACAAGCTGGCCCACAGAAGCCCAGGTTTATGGAGACATTATTTCAGTTGAAGTTTCCTCCACCCAAAGTATAGTTTTTGTCAAGCTGACATAAATCTAGCCAGCCCAAGGCAGATTAAACAAATCTTTACTCACAGTCTATTAAAGTCAAGGCCCATTGGCAGGAGGAGCTGTTAAATTATTATTATTATTTTTAGCAAGTGGGGGACGTTACAAGCTGTGCATTAGGAGAAATAAGTGGCAATAACATGAAAGACAGTTTGAGTCAAAGGCCAAGAACAAGTTAGAAGCAATTTCTGTCGATGAAACACACAGCAAGAAAGTTAGGTTTATCTGTAGGCTGTGGGTTATAAGGAATTCCGGAATTCCTTACAGGAGCAGTGAGATGAGTCGCCTCACTGCCTGCTCTTTCCCGGTGGATTTACCCACTGTTTTAAGGAGAAAATGGGCTAGATTCGCTCAGGAATTACTCTTATTCAAGGTGGAAAGAACTTGGAAATGAACATTAGTGTTCTGGTGGTTTGCTGGGCTCCCCTGGGAAGGTGCCTAACTGTCACTGAAGCTTCAGGGTGGGAGAGATGGCTTAGCAGTTAGGAGCACTGTCTGTCCTGAGGACTGGGGTTCAGTTCTCAGCACCCACATCAGGCAGTTAGTGTTCTGTATAGTGTCCTGTCTGCATGTGCACCTGCATACCAGAAGAGGGTGCCAGACCTCATTGTTGCTAGTTACAAGCCACCATGTGGTTGCTGGGAATTGAACTCAGGACCTTTAGGAAGAGGAGCAGTGTTCTTAACCTCTGAGCGATCTCTCTAGCCCGAAAGTAAAAAATCTAAAAAAGCCAGGTGGCAGCGCTTGGAAGACAGAGTTAGGTGAATCTCTGACTTTGAAGTCAGTTTTGTCTACAGGATAGCCAGGAGTACACAGAGAAACCCTGTCTCAAAAAACCAAAATAATAAAATAAATAACTTATTCTCTTCTTCAGGGGATGTTGGAAACTACTATTATGGACAAGGCCATCCAATGAAGCCTCACCGAATCCGCATGACTCACAATTTGCTGCTGAACTATGGTCTCTACCGAAAAATGGAAATTTATGTGAGTTACCGGAGTGTTGCCCCTGCCTAACCTCATCAGCTTTGGTTCCCTGTGGGCATTCCTTACATTCTCCACTGCTCATTCATTCAGTGGCTATTTTGGCAGGTAGTTTTAAGGATTTTGGTGTCAATACCATTTGTAAACAAGCAGGTTTTACTCTGGTATGTATATGTAGTAATTAAAGAGTGTTAATGGTAGAGAGGTGAGGAATGAAGAAAGAGGGAGCCTTGAAATGTTTCTCAGAAGGTTTAAAGATTGAATAGAAAGATAAGTGTGATCTGTAATTCTGGGTCTTTGAAGGTAGAGGTAGGATTGGGATTTCAAGGCTAGCCTCAGTGGTCGCATCAATTCAGAGCCAGCCTGGGTACAATGAGACCATAGCTCCCAACAAGAAAAAGAAAATGACTAGAAATTAGTCTAGTGTTCACAGAGAGACTGGAATCCCAGGTCAAAGGTTGAACAGAGGCGGAAAGCAGCAGTGAGGCTGACATGGTATTTTGAGAGAGTGAAAGTTCAGTGAATAAGTGCTCAGTAAGCTAAACATGGAACCACTAACTGTAATCCTGTCACTTGGGAAGTTGAGGCAGTGGATTGCTGAGAATTCAGGGCTGGCCTGGGCTATATTCTTGAATGAGTTCCAGACAGAACTCTGTCTCATAAATAACCTGAAAAAACCCAAAACAAACAACCGTGCCATGCAGTGCTTTAGTCCTAGCACCCTGGAGGCAGAGGCAGGCTGATCTTGAGCTGAGGCCAGCCTGGTTTACACATTGAGTTCCTGGTGGCTAGGATTACACAGAGAAACTCAAAAAACCAAAGAAAACAAAAAAATAACCAAAGGAGGAAAAGAAAAAAAAAGAGAAGAGTATGGACTGTTTTTCGACACCACACCTCTATCTCTCTCCGTAACTGAAGATGACCTATGAACTTTTGGTTCTCTTGGCTGCCCTTCCCAAGTGTTGGAATTACACCGTGCACCGTGTCTATTTTTATGTAGCAGCTTGAACACAGTTTTTTGTCTTCACATGCTAAACTTCCAAACTAAGCTACATCTCCAGCCTCAGTGTAAACTTGAGTCTCATTTCCAGATACAGCTCTAATTTTGTCTGAGCTTTCAATTTTAAAAGAGAAACTGGAACTTTGGATTATATAATGCCTCCTAAGTTTAAGATATTGGCTCAAGGTTATTGTCTTTGTTTTTATTTTGTTGGTGAGTGTTATACAAGGCTGTGATCCCCAGCACTGTTTTTGTCTTTTAGCATGTATGCAAGCAAAACACACCAGTATACCTGTAGGCCCGATTTGGCTCGATTCTTAGTTTGAATGAACTTTTCCAGAGTCAGTGAGGAATGAATACAGAGCTTTTTTTTTTCTTTTGGCTTATTTGAGATAGGGTTTTGTTGTCTATGTAGCCTCAACTGGCCCCAAACGTAGGCAGTCTTGTTGCCTCCCAAATTTGTTGTCATATGTCGAAGGCTGGCTTCCAACTCAGCATGCAGTAGAGGGTGACTCTGAGCTTCTGACCTGCCTCCACCTCCCAAAGCTAGCATGAGAGGCATGTACTAGTATGTCCAGTTCATACAGTGCTGGGCACTGAGCCCAGGACTTCATGCACAAAAAGCACTCTGCCCACTCCGCAGTGGCAAATACCTGTCAGTTGGGTGAGATGACGCACACCTTTAATCCTAGTGCTCTGGAGGCATAGGCAGGTGGATTTTGTGAGTTCAAGGCCAGCCAAGACAAACCTTGTCTAAGAAATAAATATAGCCTTTAATCCCAGCATTTGGGAGGTAGAGACAGGGGGATCACTGAGTTTGAGGACAGACTGCTCTATAGATTGATTTCTAGGACAGCATGGCTACAAAAAGAAACCCTGTCTTGAAAACCACACACACACAAAAGTGTGTGTGTGTGTGTGTGTGTGTGTGTGTGTGTAATTTAAAAATCAAGCAAATAGCAGAAATGTCAAGGCCAGTTATCTTTGGGGTTATCCCAGCAGAATGAGAAAGACAGGCTTAGGACTATGTTACTTATGGCATAAAGTTTGCTATTAATGGCTGTCTTCACAGCTTGAGTAACCTAGCAACAACAATATCCTCGGTGATTTAGAGATCTTCTTACCCAGATGCCTTTATCATGTTTTCAGAGCCAGTGGAGACCTGGGAAGGAGGAGGGACAAGTGACAGAGGAAGCTGGCTTTGAAGTGTTGATTCTTCCTCTCTTCTCCCAAGCACTGGGATGATAAGCATTTTTCCCTCCTTTATTAAAGAGGGAAAAAAAACAACAAAAACCCTTTCTAGAAGCTTTTTAGCAGAAATCTTTTTTTTTTTGACTTTTGGTCATTTGCTATCTTTCAGCTATCCTCTACCCTTAATGTATTTTGTGATTTGATACCTTGGGCTGGGTGTATCAACACCCAAATTGGTAGTTTCCAAGGCAAGTGCCACTGTGCCTGGCTCTGTACATTGTATTTTAGTTGTGTGGGTGTTTTTGTTTTGCCTGCATTTACCGTGTGTACCATTGCCTGCATGTACCATTAGTGTTAACCCGTGTGCAATGCCATGTAGGTCAGAAGAGAGTGTCAGATCTTCTAGAACTGGAATCATAGATGGTTGTGAGCTGTCTTGTAGGTGCTGAGAACCGAATCCTGCTCCTCTAGAAGAGCAGACAGTGCTCTTAACCTCTGAGCAGTCTCTTCATTGGGCCCATTCTCCCTGTTTCCTTGAAACAAGGTCCAGGTTACCCTAAATTCACTGTGTAACAGAGACGACCTTCAACATGATCCTCCATGTTGGCCTTTGAAGAGCTAGAATTATATACCGTGCTCCTAAGAGCATGTGTATATACATGCATCCAGAGTTTGAACCATTTAGACATTCACTGAGTGGATATGGTTTCATTAACAAATGGTAGAAGAGAAATTCTGAAAGTGAGGTTGAACCTCAGTGCTGCTAGATATGCAGCAAGAAACCATTTACTCCAACTGATTTAAACAGCTTCTAGGATTCCTGGGTAGAGCTGGCTTGTGAGTCCTCAGCTGGGCTTGGAGCTGCACACCTGTAATCCCAGCACTTGGGGAAGCAGAGGCAGGCAGAGTGCTGTGAGTTCAAGGCCAGCCTGGTCTACAGATTGAGTGCCAGGACAGCCAGTGCTACAAAGTGAGACCCTATCTCAAAACAAACAAACAAACCAACCAACCAACCTGAGTCTTAACTCAGAACACAGACCAAAAATGGGGTTAGGGTTTGTGCAGTATCTAGAAGCCAGTGCAAGACAGCTCTGCTGATATTGCCAAGAGGTAAAGGGTGTAGTTTATTAAAAATGGCTTTTGGATCTTTGATGAGATGGGTCTTTGGGGCAGGGCACTTGGTGCTGAGCCTAGGGCCTCAGTTCAGTACATGTGGTTCTGCAGGTTGTTCTCTGAACTCTGCTTGTGTACTGTGGTGCTCCCACATCTATGCACACATGCAGAAAACTCAAATATGTAAAACAAAACCCTTGGTATCTTTTGGTTTTGAGACAGGGATTCTCTGTATAGCTCTGGCTGGCCTGGACCTCTGTAGACCAGGTTGGCCTCGAATTCAGAAATCTGCCTGCCTCTGCCTCCTAAGTGCTAGAATTAAAGGCGTGGCTATCTTTGCTTTTGAGAAATGATTTTACTCAGTAGCTTCCAGTTGACCTGGAACTTGCTCTGTGACCTGATTGGCCTTGAACTTCCTGGATTGCCCCAGCCTCCTGAGTCCTGTGACTCTAGAATAGTTACTCTACCTGGCCTTAGGGTGTTTTGCTGAAACTTAATTTCATTTTATTTCTCTTTACATTAAAGATTAACTGAGGTCCAAAATAGTGCTTAGAGTCAGATATTTGGGTTTCTAGTCAAGTGTACCACAAGCATAACCTTTTCTGCTGTAATTTGCAAAATTCTGTGAATGAAAGCAACAGTACTGTCAACTTTAACACAGGACACAGAATATAAACACTCGGTAGGTGATAGTTGTGTAAATATAGTGAAGAGGGGCATCTTTCAAGGTTGCCACCTCTAAGGGTAAGGAGAAGGGAGTCTGTTCCCTGCCATACACACAGGGCTATAGCCCTGGCCGGCCTGGCACTCCTCCTTGGAGCTCAACTCTGATCTGCCTGCCCCTCGCTCCTGAGGGCTTTTGTTAGTCTTGCACCATAGGCTGGCCTTGAACTGTGGTGTGACCCGATCCACAGTCTTGCTCTACCTCCCGAGTGCTGTAGGGGAGGTCAATACCACCATGCTCAGTTGAGAAGAAAGAAGGAGAATTGGTGGTGATGAACACTAAGCTCAGCACTCAGGCTGAGGTCAGTATGTGAAACTGGGGTCAACTTGAATTACATAGTGATACAGTGGGGTTGGGTCTAGAGAGATGGCTCAGCAGTTAAGAGCCCTGGCTGTTCTTCCAGAGGACCCATGTTTGATTTCCAGCACCCACCGGCAGCTCACAACTGTCTGTGACTCCAGTTCCAGGGGATCTAATGCCCCTTGTGGCCTCCAGGGGCACTGTTTCACATGCATACAAGCAAAACATTCGTGCACCTAAAATAAAATAATAATACTGTGAGGAAATATGTTGAGATCATTAGGAAACTTGTTTTAAAAAGCTCTAGAACTTCTAGAAAGTTTTAGTAGGAAGGGCTTGATCAGGATTCTTGGTACAAAGGTTTATAAAAGAACCCGGGTGGGGGTGGCACACACCTTTAATCCCATCACTCAGGAAGACGGAACACTGACACAGGCAGATCCCTGAACTCAAGGCCATTTTGGTCTACAGGTCGAGTTCCTTAATTGCCAGGGCTTCTACACAAAGAAGCCTCCTCAAACCACTGCCACCCCTAAAAATATATGTCCTAGCCTGGTGTTTTGGTTTACATCTTCTGTCTCAGCACCAGGAGCAGAGGCAGGGAGATCTTCAGGCCAACCTGGTCTACATAGTGAGTGCCAAGCCACCCAGGACTACATAATGAGACCTCATCTCAAAAGAATAAAAGTAACAAAGGCCTGTGTATTTTAGTCAACCTTCCCTTGAACTCTTGGAGCTTTTTGGCCCATGACTACGTATTATTAATAATAATTTATAAGACCCTGTGTAGTTTTCCAAGTTAGTTTTTGTTCAGCACTTAATTGTAACTAATGGGAAAGGAACTATGCTAAGAGGTAGATAGAAGGTGCAAAGAGAAAATACAAGTGATTCAACTAGAAGAGTGAAGACTCACTGGTCAAGGCTAAATTGCCCTTTTCTTTTTGCCCTCTAGCGTCCTCATAAAGCCAATGCTGAGGAGATGACAAAATACCACAGTGATGACTACATTAAATTCTTGCGTTCCATTCGCCCAGATAACATGTCTGAGTACAGCAAGCAAATGCAGAGATGTAAGTATGTTCTTTTTTCACCCCACTCTGAAGCTGGCTGTTGGATTTCTTTCTCCATGGGGAAACCCACACTTTAGCCACATTTAGTTCACAAATGATTTGTCTTGTGCTCCAAAGGTGCCAACATATTTTCTCATCTAATCTGTTTTTTTCTTGCCTTCTGATCCTAAATAAATAATAGGGTTACAGCACTGTCCATGGCTTACTATAATGGTGAAGGGAAAGGCTAAGAAGCAGGCAGGAGACACTGGTCTCTTAACTGACTGCACAAGGCACTTTCCCTAAGATCTCTGTTCTGTAAATTGGGATGAGCTGGGTGGCTTCTGATTCCTTAGTTGCTCTAACTTTGCATTTAGAATTTAGAGGCCACAAAGGACAGACTAGATGACGTAATCTTTAAGATGAGATGATGCTACGCCTGACTGCTGGGACCCGGCATCAGGCTGCATCCCACCCGAGAAGCCACCCTTTGTAGGAATTGTGATTGCTTTAGCTGTGACAAAGCATTGGTCAAATTTGGGACTACATTGTCATTCCTGAATTCTCTCTTTTGTGGTGGAAGTGTCTACTTTCTAAATTGAGAAGATCTTGCTGACTTCCTGGAGATCAGTTCATTTCTTTCCTGCAGTTGTTTTAGGGGTTTTCACGAAACATTGACAGTGAAGATCAGGAACAAGTTCAGTTGTCAACCAAGGGCTCTCATTAGAGAAGCCTCATTAGTGTTACAGCAAGAAAATGAGCTTTCTTTTCTTTTCTTTTTTTTTTTAAGCATATTTTTTTTTGTGTGTGTGTTTGTCTCTGTGTATGCACATATGGAAGCCAGAGGGACAAGGTGAAGTTAAATCTCTCTTTCTACCAGGTTGTGCTATCTGGGGATCAAAACCAGGCCATCAGGCTTGCTGCTGTCAAACACCTTTTATTTATTTATTTATTTTTATTTTTTATTTTTTTGTCTGTTTTGTTTTCAAGACAGGGATTCTCTGTGTATTCTTGGTTGTCCTGGACTCACTTTGTAGACCAGGCTGCCCTCAAACTCAGAGATCTGCCTGCCTCTGCCTCTGCCTCCCCAGTGCTGGGATTACAGGTGTGTGCCAGTGTGCCCAGCCATGCTGAATTTTCTGGATGGTCTTGAGATTTCATGTCTGGGTTTGAATGCGCGCCTGCTTAGTTGTGTGTGGTGTGTGGCTTTGCTGAACTGGAGTTTCAAGCTTGCTGGGTAAGTGCTGGACCACTGAGCTGCTCATCTCTCCTCTTGTGCTCCCTTTTTTTTTTTTAAGGAGGGGTACTTGTAGCAATGGCCTGTGCATGAAGCTCAAAGGACAACTTTGGGGAGTGGTTCTCTCCTGTTGTGGGTTCCAGGGGCTGAACTCAAGTCGTAGGTTTTTATTGCGGGTGCTTTTACCCTTCTTTCCTGTTCAACTTTGTCTTGACCAAGTTTTTGAGACCCTTTGAGAGTGACCTTCCCGCTCTACAAGAAAGGCAGTAGTGGCTATCTTATATTTGAGGCTAGTGCATTCAATGAACAGTTGCTTTTGAGCTTACGTGATATTTGTTATTACAGATCTGTCAAGGCAGACAAAATACAAGGCCTTCAAGAATGTTCAGGTTCTATGCCAGTATTCTAGTTTCTCAGAAATTAGCATTATAAAGTTGTGTTTAAACATTAGGTTTGGGGGATGGCTGGAGAGATGGCTCTGGTTAAGAGCACTGTCTGCTCTTCCAAAGGACCTGGGTTCAATTCCCAGCACTCAAATGGCACCTCACAGTTGTAACACCAATTCCAAGGGATCTGACACCCTCACACTAATGCACATAAAATTAAAAAATAAAAATAAAAAATAAATAATTAGGTTTGTAATTTTCTCATTGAAAATAAAGGTGGACCTGGGGCTGGAGAGATGGCTCAGTGGTCAGAGCAGTGGCTGCTTTTCCAAAGGACCAAGGTTTGATTCTCAGTACCTTCATGATAGCTCATAGCCATCTGTTCAGATGATGCCCTCTTCTGGACTCTCTGGGCATTGTACGTATGTGGTGTACGTTCATACATGGAGACAAAACATCCACAAACATAAAATCAAAATAAATCTTGAAAAAAAGAAAAGGTGGACAGGATGAGGGTCTCCCCTTAATGAATCCTTACATACTTAATTCATAGTTACAGGAATCAAAGTAGCAAAGATGTCACTTAATGAAGTGCTTTCCAAAATGTCTATCACAGCAGTCAGCAAAACCTTTTGAGTTCTTTATTAATGTTTAATAAGTAAGTATCTAACCTGGGGAGTTATGTCTGAGTTACACCAACTGAGTTTGTATACACATAAAAACTTTGGGACTTTGACGGCTTTGATTAAATGTTCTGCTAATATTTATTAAATCAAAATGGGAACCTAAATAAATGTGATTTCTGGAGCAGATAATCAGAACATGAAGCTCATGGTGAAAACATGATGAGGGGAATTGAGGTGGTAGAGCAGTCAGGTAGCATTCTTGTCTGACTGTAGGCTGATCCAAGAGATAGTCACATGGTGAGATGGAGAAGAAAACTCCAGGCTCCTGATTTGGAGTGTAATTGTCAGTGTCCATACATTTTATATCTGTGGTTCTGTTGCACACTCTTTAAAAGGCATTCATAAGGGGCTGGAGAGATAGCTCAGGTTAAAAGCTCTGTCTGCTCTTCCAAAGGACCCAGATTGAACTCCCAGCACCCACATGGCAGCTCACAACTGTCTGTAACTCCAGTTCCAGATGGCCCGACACTCTCATACCAACACAAATTTAAAAAAAAATAATAAATCATAAGTTGGGTGTGGTGCCTGTAATCCCAGTACTCAGGAAGGCAGAGGCAAGGGGATCTCAGAGTTCAAGGCCAGCTTGATCTACAAAGTGAGTCCAGGACAGCCAAGTCTATACAGAGAAACCCTGTCTTGAAAAACAAAAAGTATCCCTAGCCAGGCATTGTCATCCCAGCACTTGGGAGACTAAGGAAGAAAGCTGAGTCTTCAAGGTCATCTTTGGAGATAGAGTAAGACCTTGACTCAAAGCAAAGAATGCGTTTGTACTAAGTGACCATTAGCAGGGTCTTTCCTATCATTCCTTAAGCAGTCTAGCGTAACAGGCACATTGTGTTAGGTATAATAACCATTCAAGAGATGATTTCAAATATACAAGGATTCCGGGACTACACAGTGAGATTCCGTCTTACCAAATCAAAACGATAGGCAGTGGGTTTAGTGACCCATACCTGTAATCCCACAGCCGCGCCCAGGGGAGAGGACTGCCTTCTGTTGAAGATGCCCCTGGCAACACCATGAGTGAGTGGTCTACAGGGTGAGGCTTGTCTCAAAAGCAGCTATAAATAATGAGCACCCGTGTTTCCTCACAGCCCAAGACAGAAGACCTGAGAGTACAGTTGAAGACCGGGCACAGCTTGTTTCTTTACTCTGCCGTTCTCTTGCTGTCCCCTTCCCCATTCTGTGACCCTGTTGCTGAGGTATAACTTGTATCCTAAAGTTACTGTTTAATCCTATACAGGTTTCTACAGTGCTGCGGTATGTTGTTGTTGGGTGAGACAGGGTCTAATACTGTTTAGATCTGCTTGGTTCTTGCTTTTTAAGTAGGCTAGCCTCAAACTCAGAGACCCTCCTAAGTGATGCTATTACAGCCATGACTTCCCTCCTTGCTTTGTCTCCAAAGGTGCTGCTTTTTTCAAAAGACAGTCTCATGTAGTGAAGGATGGTCTTGAACTTACTATGTAGTTAAATTGAAATCTTCATTATTCTCCTTCCACCTCCCAGGTGCTGAGCTTACAGTGTGAGCTATTGTGCTGGGCACCACAACTCCTTGAACTGAAAATCAGTGGGCAGTGTGAGCTATATGTTGAATTGGGTCCTGAAGGTTCATCTTTTTCTCGTGTCTAAAACACCCATTTCCCTTCTTTTGGGATGTCATGTTCTGCAAGGGAGTGTAAACCAACTTTTGGAAATGAGATGCCAAGGCCTGAGGGAAACAGCCAGGTCAGGGAATTATTTGCTTCTGGATAAATAGCCTGACCCCAGGGACCAAAGTTCTTATTGACATAGTCTCTTCCAGTGTTTGCCAAGAAAGTGAGGAAAAGCCACTCACTGCCCGCTCCCTATGTAATCAATTGGCAAACTTTTCAAGTTACTGTAGCACTAGAGTTTCTAACTTAAAAGTGGGAATGCAAGCATGTTACAGTATATGGGTGGAGGAGTTTTCTTCCTCCACCTTCTGTGAGTTAGAGATTCAACTCCAGCCACCAGGCTTACACAGCAAGTACCTTTGCCTGCTGAGCCAGCTCATTGGCCCACAGTTGATAATTTTGGAGGTTATTGCAGATATAGCTGTGTTTTGAGATGTCACCACAATCCAGGATGTTCCTTCCCAGCCTCTTCCTCCATGCTCTCTTTGGGAACCCCTATTGATAAAAGACTGGGCAAGAGAATAAGGCTATAGCCCTCACTCCTGCCTATGACCTCAGCAGTTTCCTTTTTTTGTGTGTGTGAGAGGAGATAGCCTGGGGTTCCTCTGCCACACCACCCTCCAGGTGTGTTTCCTGTCTGTTTTGTTTCATTTGCATTAGTGTTTGCATGTGTTTCTGCATCATGGCCTACTTTGTACTTTTACCTTATGGGCTTTAAATAACTCAGGTTGTCCCTGGGGTGTAGTAGAAAGCACTGGACTGTGGTGGGCACCACATGGAGGGCCTAGTCCGGTTCCAGTTCTGCCTGGTTACGTAGCCTTCAGCAAGACACTGTCTTCTTTGCATGTCTTCATTCTGCTGTACAGTGGTCCTGTCTTGTCCAGCTCTTGGAGTTGTGAGAATCAAGTGAGTGTATATGTGAAAGCACTTTGGAAGAGACCAGGACACATTTTCTCAGGTCTTTAGGACAGGAAGCAAATTGTGAGGCTTGAATGTAACCTCTGGTATTTATTTAGCAGCTTACCTCTCTGAGCCCATTTCCCTATTTATAGGATTGGACCAAAGTCTACCCCAGAAGATGTGTGTGAGGACAGATGTATCAGGTAGTTAAAATTCTCAGCAGCATATGGGATGAATGCTTTTGGCACTCAGCAAATAATTATGTAGGTCTCTGTTTACTTCATCTTCCTGAGTCTATTTCTTCATTTATAAGATCGGAATGAATTCCACCTCAGAAGAATGTGAGGATAAATGCATCGGGTATCTAAAATGGTTAGAAGTGATGGCATCCTGTGAACACTCACCAAATGAGAGTAGCATAGGTTTTTTTTTTTACCAGCATTTTCCAGGTTCCTAGATGCTTTCCCTATAAGATTTCTAGTGCTGTGTGTGTAATAGTCCTAGCTGAGGCAGCAGGATAGCTTAAGCCAGGAGTTGAAGACCAGCTTGAGGAACACAGTGATGGTCTCAAATGGTGGGGGAGGGTCTCTTAATTTTCTCACTGACTGGTTGAAGTAAATTCCATTATTGCTTATTATAGTTAATAGCGTAAATCTCCAAGAAGTTAACCCTGAGTAGACCCCAAGCCTTCTGAATCTAAATTGTTTTGCTTTTCTTTTCATCAGCTTATAAATATCTGAATTTAAAAAAACAAAACAAAACTGAAGGAAATTGTGGAAACTAACCTTTTGCTTCTCTCTCTCAAGTCAACGTTGGTGAGGACTGTCCAGTATTTGATGGCCTGTTTGAGTTCTGTCAGTTGTCTACTGGTGGCTCTGTAGGTAAGGAAACAAAATCTACTCCTTGGGGCTGTGCTGGACTGTTGTAGTGAGATCTGCCTTTTGGATGGGGCCCTGGTATTGCTGACCTATGACCGCTAAGAATGATACTGTGGGTTGTTACCTCAGATCTTTGATAGAGTGCTGAAAGGTGTTCTTAACTCTCTTCTCCTGCCCAGAGAGCTTATCTCCAGGATCCTGGCAGGCTTTAAGGGGTTGTTAAGACACTCTATGTAAAAGCAGTTTTCGAGTCGCAAAGTTCTATAAACATCTCTGTCTTACGAAAAAGGAAGGCCATTAACTTCCGATGTCACAAGTATTCTTCACAGGTCGTTTCCACTATAATTTCTGAGTTGCCTTAATATTACCCTAAACACTAGCAAATGTAGCCATGCATGGCTTAAGGATGGGAACACATTTTGAGAAATGTGTTGTTAAACAGTTTTGTTGTGTATTATAGTGTAGACAGATGTAGATGGTAGAGCCTCCTGCATATCTAGTCCATATATTTTACATATAGTATAGTGTATTGTTTCTCAGGACCTTGATGAATAGAATGTAATTAAATCAAATACCAGAAAAAAATACAAGGGCAAGAGCGATGGCCCAGCCTTACTGTAGTTGCTCAGGGTTTTGGTTCCCAGCCCCCATATGGCATCTAACAACTAAAACTTCTGTTCCAAGGCATCCAGTGCCCTCTTCTGACTTGGTGCACTTAACATCCATGCAGGCAAAATACTCATAAAACAGTAAACACAATATGCCAATGTACACGACATTTCTGCTTTAGTGCTTTTTGGGGTTTGTTTTTGTTTTAAGACACGGTCACTCTGTAGCCCTGGAACTCAAGTAGACCAGGCTGGCTTCAAACTCAAGAGATCCGCCCGCCTCTGCTTCCCTAGTATTGGGATTAAGTCTGTATGCTACCACATGTGGCATACAGTGAATTTTTTTGGTTGATCTTTTTTTTCTTTTTTCTTTTTTTTTTTTCCTAGACAGGATTTTTCTGTGTAGCCCTGTCTGTTTTGGCAGTTTCTCTTTAGACCAGGTTGACCTGTAACTCAGAGATCTGCACTTCCCAAGTGCTAGGATTAAAGCCATGTGCCACCATACCCAGCAGCAAGTTATTTTAAATTTTTATTTATTTTTTGATAAAGGACCTTTATGTAATTCTGATTGTTCTAAAACTTGCTATGTAGACCAGGCTGTTTTTGAACTCGCAGAGATCCTCCTGCCTCTACTTTGATTGCTACAATTAAAGGTGTTCACTTCAATGCCCGGCTTAGTGATTTTTTTTTTTTTTTTAAATAAGTGTACTCTGTAAAATAATAATGTATAAGCCAGGTGTGGTGACACATGCCTGATTCCATTACTAGTCTGAGGTAGGAAGGTTCAAGCCAGCATGTTCCTCTGATCTGTAAGTATGTGCCATAGGTATTTGTTAACATTGCCAGGTAATTAGTTACATACCATATGTGCCTGGCAGCACAGCAGATTCATTTACTCACCATTTCCACAGGAATGTGAGCTATGGCTTGACTTATACTGCTGCAGCAGCTGGGCCTGATGGCAGCACACCCTGCCACCCTCAAGGCTAAGGCGGGATTGCCACTAGTTTCAGGCTGGACTCGCCTGTCCTATGAAGCTGCCTCAGCGAAGAACGATAAGTTTACAGAAACACTATTAGATGTGTTTTTTCGTTTTTAAAACCTTGTACAGTGCTTAACCGTATTCACTTTTCTATGATTATTGTAGTTCTTCCTTTCCTCCCCCATGTAACTTTGAAAACACAGGAAAACCCAAGCCCATCTAGATTCACTCTGTAGATGACTGCTCTTTTCATTTCAGTGTTTGTGTATTCATGTCTTTATTTTTGTCTGAACACACACAATTTTTATTTTATTTTATTTTATTTTATCCCGAGACAGGGTTTCTCTGTATAGCCCTGACTATCCTGGAACTCACAGAGATCTGCCTGCCTTTAAAGTATGTTATGCTGTTATATTACATAGTTTTATGCCATTTTTAGTTTTTTGTTTGTTTAGTATTTGTGTGTTCATCTATATGTCTGTTTGTATATGTTCATGTGCCTATGGCTTAATGTGCTGCAGGCCTAAGAATAAAGCCCCTTCAGTGTCATCCATAACCACTCTGTAAAACTCCTCTTTGACATTTTGTGTCTGTATATGTGTGCAGTGATCTGCATCTAGCAGTCAGAGGACAACTTACAGAAGGCACCCATCATGTAGGATCCAGGGAATTGAACTCGGTAGTCAGGCTTGGTGGCAAGGCCTGTTTCAGCCATCTTGCCAGCCTATAAGTGTTTTAACTGAGTTATTCCACCAGCCTTCTTTTTAAATCTCATTCTGTAGCTCAGGCTGGCCTCCTGCTCTAGTCATGTGTCACCACACGAAGCTTTAAACTGCTTGTGTGTAGTGTCAGACAGTATGTGTCTGGTGATTGTATGTTATGCGCACTGCATGAGCGTGCTCCCTGTTGTTAGAGCATGCATCTTTCCTGCTTTGGGTGCTGCTGAAGTCAGCAGTGCTGCCACGATGCATAGGGTGCGTTCTTTCATCTTCTTGGAACTCTGTACTTGGAATCAGTCTGTCCTTCGTATTTTTGAGATTATTATTATTATTATTTTTTTTTTTTTTTACTGTGAACCACAATAATTAATACTTTCACAAATGCATTCAAAGATAACCCAGGTATGTATGCAACCCACACAAGTATGCACGTTTACACATTCACTGTGACACCAAAGTTGCTTATAAAGGAACAGTTAACCTGTACTGTTACTTATTTATTTTACTCTATATAGACTCTATGTGACCCACTAAATCAGTTTCAGGACATAAAGGGTTATCATCCTTGATTTGGAAACGTTAGTGGTCAGGCTGAGGTATATTCCCTATTGAAATGAGAAGTGGGTGCGTAGTGAATTTTATAATCTACACTGTATAATAAACTGTCTTTCACTGGGTTGTGGATGGAAGGGGAAAGGTTTATTGACAGGCTTGTGTCCTCTTTCCGTGCCCAGCAAGTGCTGTGAAACTTAATAAGCAGCAGACGGATATCGCTGTGAACTGGGCTGGAGGCCTGCATCATGCGAAGAAGTCTGAAGCATCTGGCTTCTGTTACGTCAATGACATCGTCTTGGCCATCCTGGAACTGCTAAAGTATGCCTGCCTGGCCTTATGTCTTGGAGGAGCACCTTAGGCCAGGTTCCCACTTCCCTGTCCCCTGGGCTTGCTTCCCTAGTTTCCTTTTCTTATGGTGTGCTGGCTAGGATGTGTTCCATGAGTGTCTCTGGCCATCCTCTCCTTGACGGGGTCTTGATTTGATCTGAGCCCACGGCAAGATCTGGGGCAGGCGCTGCTCAGGTCCTGCTCCAGAGTGTCCTTGTGTGACTGGAGTTGACCCTGGCTGTAGAGTAGGAAGATCGGACATGGTCGGCTTGGTCAGGCCTCTGGAGACACCCGGCCGCTCTTCCACCTTCCTTCAGCCAGTTTCCACGTCTCTGGTGCTTAGAGATACCTGAGGGAGGCAGCTAGCCCGGTAAGCTGGGACCTGGCGCCCTTGGCGCGTCCCATCCCCAAAGAGCCCCCAGGCCCCTGACCACCTTCTAATCCTAGGTATCACCAGAGGGTGCTGTATATTGACATTGATATTCACCATGGCGATGGCGTGGAAGAGGCCTTCTATACCACAGACCGGGTCATGACTGTGTCTTTTCATAAATACGGAGAGTACTTCCCAGGAACTGGGGACCTACGGGTGAGAACTCCCTTTAGGGACTAACCAACTCACCTTCAGCTCTAACTCTCCTATCTTATGCCACCAAAAACTACGCCTCTTCTGCCATTCAGAATACCACACTATTGTCGGGTCACCTTTACGGCCTCTTCCATTCTTTATTCTGGAAGAGGGATATTGGGACACAAGGGGTCAGAAGAATTCGGGGTTTTCTGGTTCATTGTCCCTGCCTTCTGATCACCGCTGGCCCACTTCATCCCTTAAGGTGGAATTTGGAGTGAAGGATGACTCTTGGGAGTCATTTCAAAGGTTCTTTATTTTTAGGTCACCTTCCCCGTTAGCAGTATGACTGAAAGCAATGAACTCTCCCCACAACACTACATGAAAGCCTGAGTCTCACATAGAACAATTAATAGGTGTGTGCCCCTCCTAAGGCTGCTCCATCTGTTAGCATGAATACAGTGAGATCTGTTTGCCCTGCCATTCACCCTTAGGTGAAAAAATGGTACTAATTAAGTTGTTTGATATAATGAACATTCAGATAAGCAGCTTTTATTACTTTGAAGTTAATTGGAAAAACTTTCTTCTCTGACTGTTGCCCTCTACAGCGTCCTAGAAAGGACAGAATAAACGTAGAGGAGTAGATGTGGTGGACTGTGGTGGAGTACAGTCTCTTTGGCAGTTGTGTGTTGCTTCTGTGACCGCCTGCTTGCTGGCTCTTAACTAGAGGCAGGAACCTTGCTCTGTGGGGCTGGCTGTGAAGTCTCTGCCCAGTCTTGTTCAGGAATATTGGGAGGTGTGAATTGTCCCTGTTCTGGCCTTGCTAATCTCACGGGCTCAGCTTGTCCCTCATAGAACCACTGTCTCTCTCCTTAGTCTTCCAATCCCATCTTTGAATCCCCTTCTATTTTTGTCTTTCAATTTTAATATCCTTTTTGGTTAGGATATTGGGGCTGGCAAAGGAAAGTACTATGCTGTTAACTACCCGCTGCGAGATGGGATCGATGATGAGTCCTATGAAGCCATCTTCAAGCCAGTGAGTGCCTTGGTCCACCCCTTGGGCTGCTGTTGGGATTGACTTGGGGAATTTAGCAAAACACCTGCCATAGCCCAGTGGCTGTTCCTCACAGTGGCTTGCTGGAAAGGAGGAATATTTCCAACTTTGTTGTATGGCAGTGGGAAACAAAGCATCTATGTAATTTCTTGCTGCCTTCTGTGAGTCTGGCCGTTTGCTCAGTACAAGAACATGTGAGGCACAGTCTTTGTGGGAGGTAAACTATTTACCCAACAGTCTGTGGACAGTTGTGACAAAACTTTTCCTAGAGAGCTATAACATACATGTGTATCCACCCCAGATAGGGAACCAACCCACAACAGAGCCAAGTACAGACAGCACCAGAGTCCAGCTTGGGGAACCAGTGAGTTTTATAGAAGTTACTTACCGGAATAAAATGTCTCAAAGATAGTAGCTGCATCACCAAAGCCCATCCAGACAGCTCACAGAATGCAACAGCTCACAAAAGCTGGAAACCTGAAGCACACTGCGTTGAGGCAGCAACAGGTTGGAGTGTCCTATCTAGTGTGTGAGTCAGTCTAAACCTTTTCCAGGCAGCTCAGTTGTTCACTGTTTCTTCAAATGCAGCCTTTTTTTTTTTTTACAAGAATTATTTAATATTTATGCAGCATTCTGTCTGCATGTGTGCCTGTGCACCAGAAGAGGGCACCAGATCTCATTATAAATGGTTGTGAGCCACCATGTGGTTGCTGGGAACTGAGCTCAGGACCTTTGGAAGTACAGCCAGTGCTGTACTCTTAACCTCTGAGCCATTGCTGTAGCCCTGAGAATATTTTTTTATAGCTTTTACTACTTACTCTGGAAGAGAGCAGGCCTAGTGAGTCTGTTGAATTTCAGGGACTTCCTGAAGCTATTTTGAGTACCTTCCTGCTTAAGGAGCTTCCCTGTAGGATTTCTGTAGGAATCAGAAACTGTTACATAACACTAATGTGGACTTGTTGTTATTTTTGTTCATTTAAGCAGGAGTTTACTTGGCAAAGCAGGGAATGTTCCAAAGAAAAATGAGAGCAGGCTGATCTAATTGGGTAGCCGTCCTCAGTGTTTTCTCTCTCTACATCTTTGGAGTCAGCCACTAGTATATTATTTGTTCATTATGTTCTGTCTTCCGATTTTTTTGTTTCTTGCTACCTTTTACTAATGTCTACACATTTAATGAATTGGGGTTTATTCTAGTCTTTGCAGACTGGCTTTGCCTGGAAAAGCCCCCAGCTATTTAGCCTGTCTAGAGACTCTGGAAAGACCATGTGATATGTTCTACAGGCTGGCTGGCTTTTGGAGTCCTCAGCAGGCTGATTGGAACCTGTACTTTTACAGGGGTGAACAGAGGACTGAGAGACGCCTGCTGCCCGAGTTAGGAAGGTGGTAGTAAGAGATTGCAAAGGCTCTCACCAAGGCAATGCTGGCCTCAGACATCCATCCATTTACCTGCCTCTGCCTCCTGAGTGCTGAGGCTACACTGCCGCCATGCCAGTCCTTGAGCTAGATTGTTCTTTTTTTAAATGTGGAGGTACCTATGTGAAGGAAGGAAGCTAAGACTGAAGGGATGGCTGCGCCTTTAATCCCAGCACTCAGGGAGGCAGAGGCAGGTGGACTGCTGTGAGTTTGCGCTGAACCTGGTGTATAAAGCTGGTCCAGAACAGCCAAGGCTGCACAGAGAAAACCTGTCTCAAAATCCCGTACCCAAACAACAGCAACAAAAGTCTGAAGGGATGGCATTGGACAAAAGGAATATCTGTAGCATAGAAGCAGTTAGGAGTCTGGAGTGATATATGCTGTTTTAATGTGTGGGAAGAGAATAGGAAAAAGCTGCTAGGAAGCGGATGTTAGAGTTCATGTGCTTTAAAATCATTGATGCATACATATTAGGATCTGTATTTCAAAGGGACCTCAGATGCCATGCTGAAGAATTTAATTTTTTGAAGTAATTGATGTAAGTCTTGTGGTTGGTTACTCAGACAAGTGCCTACTATGTGCTTAGCAGTAAAGATGACAGAAACTTGAGTTACAGGCTCCTGAGTAACAGTATATGCTTAGGTGTAGGAATAAAATATACGAAAATAAAGTGACTCCATGTAAGGTTTAAATCTATAGGGACACATGAGTAGAGCAGATGCAGCTAGAGGTTGGGAAGCTTCCGGAAGGAAGCAACTTGGGAGCCTGGCAGTTCAAAAAGGAAAAGAGGAGGGAGTTGAGAAGGAGGCCATTCAAAGTGCAGTTGTTCGACCTGTTAATTATCTTTACAGGTGCATTCAAATTGGAAAACTCTTGCTTACCGCACAGTATCAGAAATGAAAAGGAAGAATATGTGCCAGTCCTTTCTACCTCTGACCCTCACATGCTTTATCTTGTATTATATGTTAACCGAGGTGTGTCTTTCTAGGTCATGTCCAAAGTGATGGAGATGTTCCAGCCTAGTGCAGTGGTCTTACAGTGTGGCTCAGACTCCCTGTCTGGGGATAGGTTAGGCTGCTTCAATCTCACCATCAAAGGTGAGCCCAGGGAACACACACATGGGTAGGCGGGGTCTGCTGGTTCCCCTGTAAACCAACATCCCTTTTCCTTCCAAAGGGCACGCCAAGTGTGTGGAGTTCGTCAAGAGTTTCAACTTGCCTATGCTAATGCTGGGAGGAGGTGGCTATACCATCCGTAATGTGGCTCGGTGCTGGACTTATGAAACAGCTGTGGCCCTGGACACAGAGATCCCTAATGGTATTAGCTCCGGGCCAGGTTGGGCCTTGTGGGAGCTGGACTTCAAGTGCATTCCTTTACAACTTCTTTTCCACTTGGTCATAAGGTCTTTCATCACTGAGGCTCCTGCCTGTTTTCTGACAGGCAGACTGTAACCATCATTTTCCCCGAGTCTTGTCTTCTCTACCTGTGGACGTTATCAGTTATTGAGATGTTTGGGATTTCCACTGCCTAGTCTAGTGAGTACATGAGTGCTTAGTTGTACACCACAGGCTTGATGACACTGATGTTGATTCTAGAGAATGGTGTTACAAAGATTAAAATCCTGGCAGGGTACAGTGGCACATGCCTGTGATACCAGCACTCAGGGAGGCAAAGGCAGGTGGATCTCTGTGAGTTTGAGGCCAGCCTAGTCTACAAAGCAAGTCTAGGACAACCAAGGCTACACAAAGAAACTCTGTCTGGAAACAAACAATTAAAATTCTGATCAGGCACAGTGGGTCCTAAGTGTAAGTTAAACCCTTAAGAAGGAAGCTCAGGCCTGCCTGGCCACAGAGACCCTGTCTCAAAAAGCAGAAAAGATAAAAAACACTTAGAAGGTGTCCAGGTCTTACTGTATCTTAGAGGCATTCTTCTCTAAAAGATGGGTAAACAGATCTAGAGAAAGCTCTGTGCTTTTCTCTGGGCCCTACATTGGCTATGTCTTGACTGTCCTCTCCCATACCCCCTCAGAGCTACCATACAATGACTACTTTGAATACTTTGGACCGGATTTCAAGCTTCACATCAGCCCTTCCAATATGACTAACCAGAACACTAATGAGTACCTGGAAAAGATCAAGTGAGTGTGTGGTCAGGTTACCTCTGGATTTAACAGGCCAGGCTCTAGTTTCTCTCTAACCACAGCCCATCCATCCTCTCCTGTTACCCATAGGCAGCGACTTTTTGAGAACTTGAGAATGCTGCCCCATGCACCTGGGGTCCAGATGCAGGCCATACCTGAAGATGCCATCCCAGAGGAGAGTGGTGATGAAGATGAAGAAGACCCTGACAAACGCATCTCCAGTAAGACCTAGTCCAGGGGCCTGTGCCCTTTCAGTAGACAGCTCTAGACTCCCATCTCCAAGCTGCCCAGCTGTTAAGAAATCTTAGCATTGAGTCCCCTTGCCCCCACCTGTCTTGGTATCTTTCCCTGGTGTGTTGGATGGGAGGTGCTGGGGATGGAACCCAGGGCCTTCTCATATGCAGGCAGGCACTCTACCATCAGTCCCCTGGCATGTCTTGAAGGATACTCAGGGAGGTATTGGGCATAGACCCTGAAATGGCCCCTTGTGCTCACACCAATGTTTCTTTATCTCCTGCCTCCCAGTCTGCTCCTCTGACAAACGAATTGCCTGTGAGGAAGAATTCTCTGATTCAGATGAGGAGGGTGAAGGTGGTCGCAAGAACTCATCTAACTTCAAAAAAGCCAAAAGAGTGAAAACAGAAGATGAAAAAGAGAAAGATCCAGAAGAAAAAAAAGGTAGGTTTGGATTGGACCAGGACTTGGGTCTGTATAGGGCACAGGAAGGAGCTGACCTAGGCCCAGCCAACTCCTTTAGATCTTTAACTGTTTTTGAGCCTTTCAGTGGCTCCTAGAAATAGCAAGACCCACAAAACAATGAAACTTGGTCTCTGCTGGCTGATTGAGTCTGGCTCTCACATACCACTCAAGCCCTTTTCCCAGCACTTTGCCCTGTTTCCCAGGGGGCTGCCTCTGCCTGTGTTCTGGTTGAAACAAGCTGGGAAACCGGTCTAACCCGTTTGTTTTCAGCCAAGCTCACCAAAGGACCTGGGATACGCTTTTTCTCATTTTCCTATAACCAGTGAACTGTAGTATTGAAGAACGGGTTTCAGGATAGAAGAGTCCCCCTGTCTTTTCGGGTGAGGCCTTCAACCATACCTGTGCTCTTATGTTCTAGAAGTCACAGAAGAGGAGAAAATCAAGGAGGAGAAGCCAGAAGTCAAAGGGTGAGGAAATTGGAGCATCCCCCTTTGCATCCTACCACTGGAGGGACGGGAAGGAGCAGAGACAGCTGGTCCAGCTTACGAAGGCTCTTTCAGGGTCCAGTCTGTATGTCTCTGCCCCCGGCAGTCACCTGGGCAGCCTGGGTCCTGTGGAAGTCATTGTAGCCCATACTTGTGCTTCAGGCCTCTAGGGTCAGTTTTCTCATGTGATTCTGTTCTCTCCACAGGGTCAAAGAAGAGGTCAAGTTGGCCTGAGCAAGATCTACAGCTCTGACTTCTCCCCAGATTCCTCACTTTCCCCCAGATTTTATATTTTCTATTCTTCTGTGTATTTATATAAAATATATTAAATATAATGTCCCCAGGGACTAGATAGGAACCAGGGACCAGAGCCCAGGGCAGTGGTGCTGAGAGACTCTTACCTTGTCCCTCTGCCCCAGGTTTTAGTAGTGAACCATGTAGGGTCTGAGGGGTGGGGGATAGAAAACAACCAGAAGACATAATCCTGAACTGCCAAGTGCCTGCTTAGGAGCTGTTAAGATGCCCTTATTAAGCTTTCTAGAGGGGGTGACTGGGTCTTCTGGGACCCTTTATTCAGGCTTAGGTAATATCAGCCATTTTTAGATTGGTTCTGTTTATACCTTCCCACTCGTCTCAGGCAAGCAGAAAAACTTACCATTGCCCTGTCTTCCCCCCAATTCTGCAGGTGGAGGTTGTTAGCCTAGCTTCCTTTTTGAGATATTTTCATTTTGTGAGACTCTTTGTAATAAAACAGCACATTTCTATACCCTCCTGTACTTGTTTCCTAGTGGTGTCCCTGGTTGGTTGGTTTTAACTCCTGTCTCTTCTGGGTCATCACTTCCAGAAAACCCACTGGACTCACGTGCCTTCTTGCTGTTCCTAGTTCATGCAGGGCTTCCCACCCCATACCCCAGAAGACCACTCAGTAAAGCACCACTAAAGGGACAACATTTATTCCTTTTCCAAATGTTACAGTAAATCCAGATGGCAGAGAATGGTTTTATAGCAGTTAGAAAAAAAAAAAAAAAGTACAAATCCAGGGTTTGGCCATTAAAAGTTATTTACAACGATGGGAGGGGGAGAGAAAAAAAAAAAAAGACAACAAGAAGTTGCTTCACATTACAGACCTCCTTCCCGCCCAAAGCCTAATACTTGTTTATCAAGTCAGAGAGACATGGTTGAATCACAAGCTGGAGGTTTGAACTTGAGTAAGACATTTATAAAAACCCAGACGGGGGCAATGTCCTCCCCAGCCCAGGTGCCACTAGGCACAGCACAAGAGACTGAAAACTCAACAAGGGAAAGGCTGGACACTCAGGGTTTGGGAGTATAAGCCCCCACTCTTGGCCCAGGGGGTTGGGAAGTAGGATAAACAAAATGTACTTGGAAAAGAATTGGAAAGCCAACAATTGCCTTCTGCAGGGGTGGGGCCCAGGAAGGAGGTAGGGACAGGAACATTTCACATCACTAACCTAAGGGACCATCTTCAACTGGCCTTAAGAGTAAGACCAAATGGCTGATGGGAGAATCCACAGGAGGGAGGAAGGGAACGTGGCTGGGAGGGGGCAACAAGCCCCTTCCTTTCTGGGCATAGGAAGGCAGCCAGGGCACCAGGTCCAGGCAGTGACCTCAGAAGGGCAGCACAGTTTTTGCAGCTTAGAGATCACCCACCTGCCCCCACCCAGCTACTCATTCTGCTCAGCACTGGCAGATGCAGGGCCACTCTCGGGCCCCGAGGGAGTGGACGGCTCTGCAGCCTGGGGCCCTGCCTCCTCTTCCGTGTCTCCTCCCTTAGAGGCAGCACTAGCCTCTGCCCCCTTGGCCTGGGGCTCTTGGCTTTCGGGGGTGGCAGCAGCCTTCCCTTCTTGGGCAGTGCCCTCGTCGCTGCAGGCGCCGATTTCCCCCTGCTCCTGCTCTTCCTCTGTGGGTGAGGAGGCCGAGGAATCACCCCCACCCTCCTTCCGATTTCTCTTGAAGGACAGGCCGCTCAATTTGAAAGGCTTCTTGAAAGAGAATTTCTTCTTCTTCTTGGGGGTCTCCTTGGGGGCAACCTCCCCCTTGGCCTCAGCTTCCTGGCTAGGGGGCGCTGGCTCGATGGCATCACCAGTAGCCCCAGCTGCCTCCTCTGTTCCGTTCACGGGTGGTGACTCCCCTTCACCCTTGGGGGTTAAGTCTCCATTGCTTTTCACGTGGCCATTCTCCTGCGGGGCAGAGGACACAGCAGTCAGGGCCGGGGCCCTTCTCCCCCTCCCCCAGCCTGCTTCTGGCCCCTCGCAGGCTATAGAACTCCACTGCCGGGGTCTGCAATCAAACAAATCTGGCTTTGGCCTCGCTCCCATCCAACATAGCCCTCGCCCCTCACGGGCGCGCGGGGACGGGCGCAGCCGGCAGGAGGCGCTGGGGTACGGGCCCCCACCCCCCTCCCCCGGGGCGCGCTCTCTATTTTCCGCGCGGAACCTCACCGGGCCCTGGGCTGGCGGGCAAGCCTCGCCCGGCGCTCCTGGGCGGGAAGCAGCCCCGGGACGCTGCCTCCCTGCACCTGGACGGCCTATTTTCCCAGGCTGGCGCTTTGTGCGATCGGCCCCACACACACCCCAGGGTCTCCCCCCCCGCCCCCATCTCTGCTCCCTGCCGCTTCCAAAACCACCGCGGGCCGCCGAGGTCGGGGCTGGATTCTAGGGTCCCTGGGCGCCGAGCACAGGTCCCGCGCGGCCCCAGACGGCCCCTTGGCGCGGCCTAGCAGCGCCTTTGTTCCCGCGCGGCCTTCGGGGCGGCCTGGGGGCAGCGCCCGCGGTCCAGGCGCGAACAAAGAAGGCGACGAGCCCGGCCGGCGCCCCCTCCTGCCCCTCCCCTCGTTCGCCCGCGGGGGCTGCGGCGCCGAGAACAAAGGGACCGGGCGGGGGAGGGGGCGCCGCGTGTCCCGGGCCGGACAAAGCGCGCGGCCCCGGCCCTGGGCCCCAGAGGGGGCGAGGCGCGCGGGCAGGGGGCCGAGGCCCGCCGCGCCGAGCGCACCCACCTGTCCGTTGGCCTTTGCGGGGGAAGCGCCCGCTGCCTCCTCGGCGGTCACGTCGCCCCGGGGAGCCTTGGAGCTCTGGCTGCCCATGGTGGGGGTCTGCTGGGGGCGCCCGGAGCCGCCCCGCGCTGGCGCCGCAGGGATAGTTCGGCTGGGACGGCCCGGCGGGCAGAGGGGTGGGGCTGCGTCGAGGGGGAGGGGTACGGGGGCCAAGCGCGCTGCACCCCCGCTCCGCGGCCGACCCGCTAGCTGCGCCCGCCGCCGCCGCGCTCCGCGCCAGAATGCCGCCCGCCGCCCGCCGAGCTGCCTATATGTACGCGCCCGGAGCTCGGGGCGGGGCCGGACATTTAAATGAGCACCCAATCCGGGGCGGAGGCGGGGTCGGGCCCGGGCCCCTCTCGTGCAGTGGGCAAGCGAGCCCTCTGGTTCCCCCATCACATGGTACTGCCAGGGGCAGGTGGGGTTCAGTGTGGGAAGGAGAGGTCCCTGGTCCCGCCGGGAGATGGACTAGGAGGAGGCCGTCGATGAAGAAGCATCCCCTGCCCTCAGCGCCCCACTTTCAGCTTGACTCCTGTTCCACAGTGGCGAGGCCCGCTTTCCCTGGTTCCACACTGGCTTCTTGAACTCTTGGAAGGGCTCACAGGTCCAGACTCGTCAGACCTCGGGTGCTGAGTTATGCTCTAGAAATTTGTCCCAAACTCCCGCAGCCACCCTGCGAGGCTGAGCTTAGGCTGGGGCACTCAGATCATAACAGTGAGATCCAATAGTCCGTCTTCTCGGCCTGTTGATGGCCAGTTCCTAATCCTCACAGTGTGAATCTATTACCAAGTCCATGGCAGGGGGAAGGATGGGCTTGGTGTGTGTGTGTGTGTGTGTGTGTGTGTGTGTGTGTGTGTGTGTGTGTGTGTGTGTCCTTGACCAGAAGTCATTGCATCTTCATCCTCCTTTGTAAGCAAAAGAGCCTGGGGCTCAGAGGGGCCCCTTTAGGCCTGATTTCCCCTCCTCTTAGGTCTCTGCCCACAGGCTGAGGCTTCCCCAGTGAGACTCAACAGACTTCAAACACCAGTCCCTGAAAGTGAAGAAAGACATTTGGATTTCCTCCACAACTGTGGCACACCATTAGTGATAAAACCCCCAAACCTACCCCGTTTGAAGACCTTGGTGGGTTTCCATTTCCTCCTTAGGGCCAGGTAGACTGGTGAGAACCCCTGAGTCTCTGGGTGGGCCCACGTAGGCGTTTGGGCTTGTACAACTGCTTCTTCTTGTGTCCCCTCCCCCCAGTAGAAAAGGGATGGGGACCGGGGGAAGCCAAGTGTTTGTAAAGAAAGGCTGTGTCCTGGACAGCTCAATATGTCCCTCCCTCCTGGGGGAGGCCAGAATCTGTGAGGTGTGGGGAATCCCCAGGGCCTGAGAAATCAGGGAACTCCCCACAGATCTGACCTTAGAGTGATGATGTCAGTTCTACATTCGGTTTACTCTCCTGTCCGTTATTCCCTCCCTGACTCTTACACTTCTGGACTAGCCTCTCATTTTATCCCCGGTGCAGGACACTCCCAAAAGCATGCATCAGCTACCAGCAGCAGCAGCAGCTAAGGGTGAAAACCCCCTGAAGAAATTTCCTGTTGAGAAGCGGGGCTGTCCGATGAGGGTGAGAGGCAAGAAGAATTATTTAGGCACAGAGAAGGGCGCTGTGTCCCCACCGCAGGCCACTCGAAGTACAGTGGCTCTATCTGACCTGCTCTCTGTCACGGCTACAATAGGAGACCCACAATGCTGCCAGGCGCTGCCTGTCCTGGCTAGCAGGATTCAGTGTGTGTGTGTGTGTGTGTGTGTGTGTGTGTGTGTGTGTGTGTGTCCTGGAGGGGTTGAGGTCTTAGGAGTAGATCTCAAGGCTTCTGTTCTCCAGGCACTGCCTGGTGGTGGGGATAGAGACAAGTGTCTGAGAAGATCCCAGGAGAGAAGAACATGAGGCCTAAAAGACCCCAACTGCCTAGACCCCCCCCCCCAAAAAAAAGCTTCCTTCACAGGGGAGGCTCTGCATCTTCTCCAAACATTCCAGAAGGCTGAGGAGGGGGCGCCTGGCCTTCAGCAAATTCAGGTCCCAGCAGAATCTGATTTCTGGGAAAGGAAAGATGATGGGGCCGCAGAGGCCGCATACAACAGCCCCCATGGCCTCCTGTCCACACTGTGGCTCCTTTCTCCCCAGCTGCTGCCAACCCGGACAATGCTCCCATTGTTCCGGGACTTCCAGAGCCTGTGTGCAACTGTGTCTGTTTGCTGTGTGTGACTTCGTATGGCTTTGTGATTGTGTGCGTGTGACTTTGTGATTGTGTGTGTGTGTGAGAGAGAGAGAGACACTAGGTGGGCACATTTGTCATTGTACAAACAAATGATGAGTCTGCATCTTTGTTTGGTTCTGTATATTCAAGAGTTTAGAGAGTGTTGGTGACCGCCTGTGACTCTTTGAGACTTTCTGGGTGGATTCTTGGCCTTCCACGAGACTGTCTGTTGGTGACTGAATGGGATGTGGTCTGTAGCTGAGTTATGTGTGAGGCTGAGGAAACAGACTGAAGAGTGGTTATTTTGTGAAACTCTCCCCAGGAAGCTTGTGTGCCTCGGTGGGCCACAGAGACTGTGGCAGACTGTCCTGTCCAACGTGACACAACCTGGAGGAGACGCTTGGGTAAGGAAGAGTTGCCTAATTCAGACTGGCCTGCGGCCATGACTGTGGGCATCCGCTGAGGCCTTCTAGGGTTCCTTGATTACTAAGTGATGTGGGAGGGCCAGGCCACTGTGAGCGCTGTCACCCCTAAGCAGGTGGTCCTCGATTGTGTAAGAAGGGCAGCTGAACAGGAGCCAGGGGTCAGGCCTGCAAGCAGCATTCCTCTGTGGTTTTGCTGCAAGCCCCTGCTTGAGTTCTCGTCCTGACATCCCTCAGTGATGGGCTGTGACCTGGGGTTATAACCCAAATAAACCCTTTCCTCCTCTCAATTGCTTTTGGTCCATGTTTTGGTGTGGTGGGCGGGGATGATGAATTTCCTGGGAGCAACCTGGGACCTCTACAGACACAGAGGGCAGGACCAACCAGGAGAAAATGAAAGAAGAGGATGTTCCCTCTAATAAAGACACCAGGGCCGGGCATGGCTGTGCCCTGCCTTTAATCCCAGCACTCGGGAGACGGAGGCAGGAGGATCTCTGTGAGTGTGAGGCTAGCCTGGTCTACACAGTGAGTTCTGGGATAAGCAAGGCTGTGTAATGCAAACCTGTCTATAAACAAACAAATATGTAAATAAATGGACCTCTGGGTTAGAGAGACACCTCAGTAGTTAAGAGCACTGGTTGCTCTTCCACAGGCTCTGGTTCAATTCCCAGCACCCAAACGGCAGCTCACAACTGTCTGGGACTACCAGGTCCAGGGAATCAGATGTTCTCTTCTGGCCTCCGTAGGGATGGAGATGGTACTCAGACACGCAAGCAGGCAGAACACCCATACTCATAAGAGTAAAATTAAATTAAAAAGACACCCGCAGCTGTGGGTGGGCCCATCAACTGAGATGGGGGTGGGGAGGTGGAGGATGAGCTTTCCAGCTGTGAAAACAGCATACCTGAAGGCCTTGGGATAGGAGGAGACCTCCAAGGGGGCTTGGTCTTCCTAGAGCCTCTAGGGAGTGCTACCTGGTGTAGTCTGGATTCTGGCTGCAGGGTCTTCATCTCCTGAAACATCTTCCTGACCAGAAACCTCAGATCTGACCTGGGCCAGCATCTTGCTTGGCTCCAGAGCTGGTTTTCTCTCTTCTTTGTCCTCGGTTTCCTGGCCTGTACAGTGAGGAATGAGCTCCTAATCCATACTCATGAAGACATACTGGAATCCCTCCTCCTCACACTAAAGAGGGGTATATGTTGAGACCCAGGGTCCCAGTCACAGGGAGTCTATGTTTAGGAGAGACATGCAGTGATGTAAGGTAGAGCCAGACTGGAGGCTGGATGAAGCCTGTTGGCCTTTGTGGAGGAAAAGCTTAGATGGGGGGGGGGGGGACTGTGAGAGCAGTGAGTTTTTATGCAGGTAAGGGTGGGAGGAAGGGGCTAGGAAAGGAGGCAGGGTCTTAGGATACAAAGAATGAGTGTAGACACAATGGGGAGAGGGTGACACTTCCCCTCATTTGAATGACAGCCAGTGCAGCTTCCACTGACTAAGGCTGGGCATCAGAGAGGAGTTTGGGGAGTTGTTGAATCTTGTTTGAGGGGTCCCAGAGAGGTCCAGGAGGGCATCAGGAGGCAACCAGTACGTGACATGCTTCTGTACATAGATACACATATTTCCTGAGTCAAAGGCCAGGGCCTACAGTGTGGCTAGCAACCTGAGAGGGACAACAGGCAAGTTTTAAGACAGAGCTAACCCAGGGAAATCAGGGCCTCTGCTTTCTGCCATGTGAGGTCATCCAGGAAGTGCCCAGGCTTCAGGATCACCGACTGGGGCGAGGCAGGCAGCAAGGGAGGGCCTGTGAAGAAGCCAGCTGAGAACAGAACTCAAAGAATAGATCTTTGAGCACAGGGGAGATCTTCAGACAGAGGGCAATGCTGGTGGCTTAGGGGTTGACAGAGTACCTCATCCTAGGATCAGGGAGGTACAGCCAACATAGTTCCCATTGTCTGAGGAGGAGGCTGAAGCCCAGGGAAGGAGCTTCCATGGTGGTGCACCTCTGTAATCCCAGCACTCAGGGAGGCAGAGGCAGGCGGATCTCTGTAAGCATGAGGCCAGCCTGGTCTATACACAGGACAGCCAAGGCTACACAGAGAAAGAGAAACCCTGTCTCAGACAAAAAACAAAAACAAACAAACAAACAAACCTAGCACCAGAAATTTAAAAATAAATCAAGTTTTCTGATGCTCAGAGAGCAAAAGCACCAGGCATTGAGCTCAGCAGGAGGCGTCCAGAAAAATACTTCAGGTGGCTAGGAGTGATTAGAGCATTGGCAAAGAAAAGCCCAGCAAGGACGCGGCCAATATCATCAGACCCTGACATCTGGGCCCAGGGTTACTTTTCATGGGCCTGAGCTCTCTGGGTTCCAGCTCAGTTGTCAGCAGTATCACGTCTATAACCTCCCCGTCAATTCTAATGCATTCTGGGCCACTTCAGGAGATATCTGAAAATTCCCTTTCAGAATTTCAGGTTGTCCTGAACCCTTGTTTTTCCCTTCCCCTTCCTTTTCTTTGAAGTGTGTATGTAGGGGGTGGGGGAGGGTACTGGGTGCCAGGGCAGGGTTGATGGCACAGAAGCAGGTTGGATGGGCACATTCTCTGCCCGGTTCAGTTGTGTGGGGCTTGGTTGCCCTGATAGCACAGGCTTGTGCTCTTGGCTCAATTTCCCAAGCTTGATGAGGTCACCAGAAATTCAACCCAGTTATCTCGGCTGTGTGGAGCCCGCCCTTGCCCCAACTCCCTCCCTCTTCATGACTTTTAGTTTCTTTTCAACTCCTGGGCACCTTTGAGGAAAGACTATCCGGACAGTAAAATTGGGATTGCTTATAACTTTCCAGCCAAAATTCCCCACAAAGGGGAAGTCCCTCTAACAGGGAAACTGAAACTTCCAGTCCCTCTCAATCACCCTTTCCTCTATATCATCTCCCTGACGCCCTTTCCTCTCTCCTCAGAGTAGTGCCTGCCCCCAGGCAATCTAAGCCATGCTACCTTCCAGTTTTGTAACTGTAGGCAAGTTTCCTCCCCTGAAGTCACGCTCTCCCATCTCTGTCACATGAGGACCGTGGGAGCACTCATGTTGCCGCAAGGTGTGGTGCTCCTTCCTCATGTAGCTTTACAGTCCCCAAGCCTAAGCATCCACATCTTTAAAATGGGGGTGGGACTGTACCTACTCCCTAGGGCTAGTTGATGGTCAGCTGGATGAGCTAGGGGCATCAAGGAAAGGCCAGAAGCACTGAGCGTGCAGATCCTGGAGGCTTTCACAGATGTTCTCTTCTTCTCTCCAAGACTCAGTGAGCTTCAGTTCTACAGCTATGCATTCCCTTGGAGTGTTGAGATCCCTCCCACCTCAGGGCATTTGAACATGCCCCTTCCCTCTACAGAGAAAACCTCTGACTTTGCACATTTCTCCTTTTTATAGTGTGTGTATGTGCCTGTGTGGGTGTATGTGGGTGTGTGCTTCTATGTGTGTGTGTGTGTGTGTGTGTGTGTGTGTGTGTGTGTGTGTGTATCTCTGTATTCATGTATGTCTTTGTGCGTGTGTGTGCTTGTGTGGGTGTGTCCATGTGTGTTTCTCTGTATGTGTGTGTGCCTGTGTATCTGGGTGTGATGTATGCGTGTGGAATTCAGAGTATGAGTCCCCAGGATGGAACTCAGGTTGTCAGGCTTTGTGGAAAGCCATCTCTATGGTCCTCTACTTTTAAAAATATATATGTAATATAATATATATAATACAATATTATATATATATATATATATATATATATATTTTTTTTTTTTTTTTTTTTTTTTTTTTTTTTTTTTTTTTTTTTTTTTGGAGATAGGGTTTCACTGTGTAGCCCTGGCTGTCCTGTAACTCACTCTGTACATCAGGCTGGCCAGATCTGCCTGCCTCTGTCTCGTGAGTGCTTGGGTTAAAGGTATGAGCCACTACCACCTGGCTGGTCTTTTACTTTTAACACCCAGATCAAAGCCTTCCCCAGGAACTTTCTAGATTCACCAAGGAGAAAAAATGACTCTCCCCAGGACACACTCCATGAGTCTGGGCTTAGGGCTTTTGCTCAGCACTTTTCACAGTGAATCCCTGTTGTTCAAATAGGAAATAGGGCTGACCCAGGTCTTGGCCCAGCTCAGCTTAGCCGTGCCTTTCTTTAGCCACAGCTCTGAGGAAGATTGGCTTTCTCCTGGGCTGTGTAATCTCAATCCTCCCTCTGCCACTAGATGTGCTCCCAGGTGCTCTCCATCAGCCCCGGGGCATTTCCTAATGCAGCTTGCTCAGCTATTAATATTTCAAAGTTTGGGATGGAACCCAGTTATCTGAGCCAGCTTAAGCCCATTCTCACATAGAAAAGCAGTGCACTAGCACTGAGATACACCCCATCCACTGAGATATGACCCTGATCATTTTGGGTTTTTTGAGTCATTAAGAGACAGAATGAAAGGCTTAAAGAAATGTAAAATCAAACATGCTCCATTTAAGCTGAATGCCATAGAGCACACCTGTAGTCCCAGCACTCAGGAGGCAGAGGCAGGCGGATCTCTGTGAGTTGGAGGCCAGCCTGGTCCAGGACAGCCAAGGCTACACAGAGAAACCCTGTCTTGGGGTAGACAAAACAAAACAAACAACAATGAAACTCAAAAGCAAACAAACAAACAAACAAACAAAAACATGCTCTATTTGAGGCCGTGTCTGGTGATGTGTGTCATTAATCCCAGCACTTGGGAGGCAGAAGCAGGAGGATCTCTATAGGTCTGAGGCCAGCCTGATCTACATAGTGAGATCCAGGACAGCCAGGCCTGCATAGAGAAACCGTTTCTCAAAACAAAAATAAAAGCCAACCAACCAACAACAAAACACCTTCACTTGGCTTTTTCTGGCTCTCAGTGGTTCTCTGCTGCTCTTAGAACCCTGCACTGAGCAAGCAAGGCCTCTGCTATCTGGTCCTTGGCACAGGCTCTAGCTTCCAGTCCAGCCACATTCTCCTCTTTCTCGCACCTTTGAACCTGATTGTTTTTCCTTGCTGTCTTGAAAGGAGCACAGCTTATTGTAGTCATCCGACCCAGAGGAGGGAGAGGCACTCAGGAGAGGTAGCGTAAACCGGCATTCCTTGTTTTTCACTGCTCTCAGGGCTGGAACTAAAGGCATAACCTTGGATCTGGACTTAAAGATGCCCAGAGAAGTCCATGGAGAGAGCAGGCAGGTGGTGGGTGGATGGAGGAGCCTGAATTATAAAGTAGATAAAAGGGGCTGAGGAGATGGCTCAGTAGTTAAGAGAGAGCATTTACTGGTCTTCCTAAAGGTCCTGAGTTCAATTCCCAGCACCTACAGGGCAGCTCACAACTGTCTGATGGCTGTCTTCTGATATGCAAATGTATATGCAGACTAAAGTGTGTACACACACACACACACACACACACACCTTAAAAGATAAGAAAAAGAGATAACCTTCTTTTCTAACAATGCTACATTTGAAGCTACTGGATACGGTGGGACCCATTAGAGACAAAGTATGCCTCTAGAAGGCAGAATCAGGGACTCCAAGCATGACTCTGGACAAGGTACCTGGAGGGAGAGTCAGTGGTCAGTGGTGGGCCATCAAGGAGGGAGTGACCCTGGAGCAGGGTGTCCTCAAGGCTGAGAGAAGAAACAATTTCTGGAAAGAATGAATGATCTGTTCACTTGCCAATGACAGGCCTTGGGAGAGGACAGAGGAGGAGGAAGGCTGATGGTGGCTTGGGCCAGTGGGTAAGGGTTGCAGTGCCACACAGGGCAAGCCTAGAGAAGAGCAGGATGCTGTGGGTGGAACTGGAGAGAGAATCATCTGTCTATGAGAGGCTATGAGGTGGTGACTGAGAGAGAGGCTGGTATCCTCAGCCCAGACCTTGGTCCTGGAGTGACCTGAAAAGGGTCACTCTGGATGTCTGTAGAGAGACCTATAGGGCACAGACAAACAGGCCCAGGTAAGCAGATGGGAAGGGACAGAAAGAAGCAAGAAATCGGCTGGGCATGGTGGCACACGCCTGTAATCCCCAGCACTCTGGGAGGCAGAAGCAGGTAGATCTCTGTGGGTTCGAGGCCAGCCTGGTCTACAGAGTGAGTTCTAGGACAGCCAAGGCTACAAAGAGAAACCCTGTCTCGAAAAAACAATAACAACGAAGAAGAAGAAGCAAGGAAGCCAGAGAAAGCCTAAAGAAAAACAGGGTGGCTGGCTCTGGGCAAAGGAGGGACCAGGAAGTCTAGACCAGAGACAGCTACTGGTGACAAGTGGTCTCAGGAGATGGGCACCGCCTCTGTCATTACTTTTTTTTTTTTTTTAATTTATGACAGGGTCTTACTATGTAGCCTTGGGCAGCCTGGAACTTACCTATTTAGACTGGGTTAGCCTCAGACACACAGAGAGCTGTCTGCCTCTGCCTCCTGAGTGCTAGGATTAAAGGTGTGTGTCAACCATGCCTGGCCCCCACTGAGTGTCTCTATCAGCTCTAAGACTCCTTTCTTCTGGCCATGGGCACTTTTAGTCACACTTTGATGGGGAAGGTGTGAGTAGGGCCTTAGTGCTACATAGAACCTTCGAGAATGTGTATGAGGAAGCACAGACAGGTGCCTGAAGCCATGGACTGAACCAGCTTGCACGGACATTTTAAACCTGTTCATGGCTCTCAGTTTCCTCCTATGTCCATGTTCTCTACAGCTCTGACCCTCAGCTGACCTTAGCTGGAAGGCAGACCTAGTTGCATGTCCGGTGGCCCCTCATGGAGGTGAACCTTTCAGCTCCCAACTGCCCAGTCTCCCCTCCCTCACTTTGTCCTCAGTCTCAGAATGCTGCTGTGTTCCCCATACCCCCACCCTACCCCCAGGGGCTTCTCAGCTATCAAGAACCACAGCTCAAGGGATCCCTGGAGCTTCCTGACCCTTCAGAGGAAACAAGCTATGTCACCTTCCTGAGACCCTTCTCTGAGCTGGCCTGTGTTTCTACCTTTTTCCTGGCATAAATTCTGCCTGCCTGCATGCCTGTAATCCCAGCATTCGGGGAGGCAGATCTCTGTGAGTTCGAGGCCAGTCTGGTCTACAAGGCTGCCCAGGACAGCCAAAGCTACACAGAGAAACCCTGTCTCAAAAACAAACCAAAAAAAAGTTCTGCCTGCCCTGCTGGGTTCACAGATGAGACAGGAGAAGTGGGAGTATGGGGTCAATACATTGTATATCAATGGGAAGAACTGAGATGTCCCCCCACCCCCACAAAGTGGAGACAGCTCAAGGCAACACAAGCTATCTAACTGGGACATGAAGGGCAGAAACTCAGAGCCCCTGGGAGAGATGATCTTCATCAGAGAGAGGGGACATCAGAATGCGCAGTGTTCCCAGGCCGCCCTTGCTCATCTTTGGTTTGGTTTGGGATCATCGAGCAAACAGCCTGAAGCCTATATCCCCACATTCCTAGAAAACAGAAGCCTGTGACACTCTCCTGGAAGGGCAAGGCACAGGGAGTCTAGCTGAGCATTCCCCGTGACCTGAGCTCAAACAGCCCTGCCACAAATGTCTTTGCCCTGATGTCTCTGGCTGAGTCATTTAGTGTCTGTCGGCCTCAGGCTCCTCATCTGTGGAGGACTGATTTAGGTGTTGGTGGTTCCCCTCTACAAGCGGAGATGATGCTTAAGGAGAAAACAGGTGCGAAATGAAACTAAATCTCAGCCGTCTCTGTTGCCAACATGTCTCAGTCCTGTCTTTGTTTCCCTCTGCGGCTGCCTGCCTGAGTTTGAGTCCGTACAGTGAGGTCTTTGGACACAATGGATGCTTATATGATCAATTGTCTCTGTCCTTTGAGATTTACCTCCCAGGAGTTGCAGGCAGTTGTCACGCCTGTCATTGTCAGGTCTTCCGCCACCTTTCCATCTAGACCGACCCTGCTGCTGAGGCCAGCCCATCTCCTCCCCTTTGCCCACAAGGCAACAGGACTGGAAAGGCTGGGGGTTGCCTCAGCGGGGGCTGTGGTGAAGGACTTCCTCAGGGCTGCAGGGTGCCACCCCTCCGGAAAACAGCCAGAGTCCTGGGACCAATGCGCTTCCAGGGAAAAGCCTTGTCTGTCTGGCTAGACCGGTCCTTCTGCTGGAGTAAATCATACGGGCAGTTATCCTGGGGACCCCCTGGGGTCCTGTTTAAACCCAGTCCAGGTCCCGTGAGATGGCAGAGACAGCAAACAGGAGCAGAGCCTAGGCAGCACGATTCTTCAAGCACGGAGCCAGGGGACACGGGTCATCCACCAGACACATGCTCTCACCTCCATCTAGAACACTTCCTAGATGCTAGAAATGGCTGATCCTGTCAGCTTTCAAGCTGCCAGCTGACAGAATCTCGGATTCACTGTTGCTGAGTCCACTATGTGTCAGGCACTGTCTAGACCTGTGAGCAAGATGGCCCTGCCCATCCCATGTGGAGCAGCACCTGGCCCTTCCCTGTTCTCAAACACAGTGACGTTGCTTATCTCTGATGCCTTTTTATGGCCTATTTCCCACAGGAGAATAACCTCCAGGGAAACGGGGACCTCAGCTGTCTCGCCAGTGATGCCCAAGAACTCAGTGGAGAAAAAAAATCTGGTAGGCCGCCCAATCAGGACTGATAAATAAATGGACGCAGAGATCAGAGGCAGGACAGACACAAGACTTCAGTGCGGCAGGGGAATATGAAACACACGGACACACGCTCGGGACGATTGCCTCCTCAGTGTCCTTCAAGCCAACTCTGAGCTGTTCTTTCTTTGGCCATTTACTTTCCCAATAGCCCCCGGGCTGAGGTCGTTCTTGCTCTGAAACATACCTAGATAATAGTTGAGGATGTCTTGATCCCTACATTTCTTGTGTTGGCATAAAGCTGGCCTTCTTTTGGGGACTTAATTTTGGAGACAGTCTCTCTATGTAGCCCTGGACATTCTGGAACTCACTGTGTAGACCAGGCTGGCCTCGAACTCAAAGAGGTTTGCCTGCCTCTGCCCCTGGAGTGCTGGGATTTAAGGCATGTGCCGCCATGTCAGGCTTGCTTTCTTTCTTAATGTGTATCTGTGTATGTGTATATCACTGGGGTGCCCCCACAGGCCGGAAGAGAATGTTCTCTTAGAGCTGGAGTAACAGGAGGTTGTGAGCCACAAACATGGGTGCTGGGGACCAAATTCAGGTTCTCTGGAAGAGCAGCAAACGCTGTTAACTGCCGAGCCAAGTCTCCAGCCCGCGTTTTGAGCTTTTTTTTTTTTTTTTTTTTTTTTTTTTTTGGTGAATAGGTACTTGCCAATCTTAAAAAAAAAAAAAAAGAGATACGTTCGAGGGCAGGCAAGATAGCTCAGAGGGTAAGGGCTTTTGCTAACAAGCCCGCCGACTTAAATCCCCCAAATCCAAATGGCGGAAGAAGAGAAGTGATTCCCGCAGGATGTTCTTTGACTTCCAAACACAGGCTGTGCCTCACACCTACCTCTCCTAAAAAAAGAAAAAGTGAAACTACTTTTTAAAACTCCGGGGAGGTCAAAGCTCCAGAAACTGGATCTTCTTTTCTGCCTCGCCCTTCCCCACCCCCCACCCTGGCCCCGCTCAAGTCCCGCCCCTCACCCACGCTCCGGCGGGCGTAGGGAAACCCTGTTTCTTCCTCCAGCCAAGTTAATGTTCGGCCTCTACAGCTTCCATCTGGAGGGCCCCACGCTGGGCAGACAGGGAGGGGACCAGGCTGCCCTCCTACCTCCTCTTGGCCCCGCCCCTAGATCAGGCGCCGCCCCTTTCCCGAGGACGTGTACCCAGCTCGGCCCGCGCCCTTCCCGGGGGGCTCGCATCCCCGAGGACCCCGCCCCTTCCCGAGGGCCCCTTCCTTCCCCACGCCCCGGGCCCCGCTCCCGACCCAGGCCGCCCTTCTTCCTCGAGGGCTCCGCCCCGGCCGGTCCCGCCTCCTTCGCCGGGAACCCCGCCCCGCTCCTCTCAGGCCACGCCTTCCCTCCCCGAGAAGGCCCCTGCGCGCTGCCCCCGGCGCCCCGCGGCTTGACCGCTGTAGGCTGTGGGCCGGGGCATCGACAGTCGATCGCCGGGCGGGTGGCCCCGACAGAGCAGCTTCCTGTGCTTGGGCCAGCTCCAGGCAGCACCCGGCAGGCGGCGGCGCTGCGGACAGTAGTCTCCCAGGCTTTGGCGGTCGGTGGACCGCAGTAGCACCAGAAATAAATACAGCTTCTGGTCCAGGCGGTGCGGGATAGGTCATTTCGGGAGAGTCCGATGGGGACTGGGAGCTCAGGCTTCCCCAATCCCCACCTCCCTCTTCCCAAGGACCCGAGCACCTACCTCTCTCCAACCGCCAGACTCAGCCCTCACCACCGGGACAGAGGAAAATTCACAAGTGGGCAGTCTCGGTGAAGAGCATGCCCAGTCCTCTAGACTCAGTGTTTGGCTAATACCTGTCTAGGTGAGAGGGGGAGGTCTGAAAGCCCATAGTCCCCCTGGGCCTGCCGCTTTTAGCAGGAGGCTTCCAAAGCGGGAGGCTTCCGCTGGCAGAGGGGATTGGGGATTGGTCTTGGGTGGGACGAGTCACCATCAGGGTCTTCAAGTCTTCAAGTTCCCCCAAGATACGATCACCAGCCCCTGAGGCCCAGGGCCTGGAGGAAGGGGGGGCCAAGTGCTGGAAAGCCAGCTACTCCTGAGAGGACCCCCCCCCACACACACACACTCTACCAGACGCCTCCAGCCTCTAGTCCCACAAGCCTTCCCGTGTGCTTGCGAGGACCCACATCTCAAAGTCTTTCTCTGTTTGCATAGTCCCGAGCACAAAGGAGGCTGAAGAGTAGGAACACAACATGATGCCTCCCTTCACCACCGCTCTCAATCATGAAACATTCTCCATCTGCTGCGTGGTGGTGTCACACGCTTTTCATCTCAGCACTTGGGAGGCAGGGGCAGGCACATCTTTCTGAGTTCGAGGCCAGCCTGGTCTAAAGAGTGAGTTCCAGGACAGCCAGGGCTACACAGAGAAACCCTGTCTCAAAAAAACGCAAAAAACAAATACCTGTTCTAACTCACTCTTTTGGCTGAAGAAGAAACAGGTTTGGAGAGGGATAGCAAAGGGCGAGGCAAGTCTGTGTGCCCTTGCCCTGTTTGAAGCATGGTGCTTGGGGCTCTGAGCCCAGAAAGCTCCCTGACATGGTGCTCCTCAAGAATGTCCAGGCCTGGCTCCTTTTCCCACACTGCCAGTTTGGGATATTTAACCCCTAGTGACTCACACAGGCCTCAGAGGAGAGTGGGCAGCTGTTTTGAGTCCCCAGAGTCCAGCACAGGCCCTGACTTGTCCCCCCCCCCCCAATTGTGCAGCCATATGTAAGGATTTCTTTTCTCTCCTTGGACAGTCTCCCTCTACCAATCCCTTTTCATTCCCCTTCTCAGCCTCTCCCTCCAGGATGGCTCCTTCCCATCAGCACACAGGCTCTGGGCTTGCCTATCTCTGAAAGAAGGAACAGAGAGGCCTCCCTGCCCCTCTCCCTTTGCCAGCTCCCTTCCAGGCCAACATTCTTGAAGAAGTGGACTCGCTTATGTTGCCTCTTCCCCGCTGGCCCCTGACGCAATCTGGTTCCCTCCCGTACCATTCCATGGGAACCGTCCCTGAAGGTCATCACTGACCTCCTTGTTGCTAAATCTGAGGGATGCGTGGAGTCGTTATCTGACTTGACCCCACGGCTGTGGCTGACTGGACACTTACACAGTCAGAAACTCCCTCCCACTGGAGATACTTTGGGATACCTTTCCCTTGTTTGGGGGACATTGTGCACTCCTTGTTCTCTTAGCAGCTTTGGCTCCCTCATTGTGGCATTCCTGGGCATGGGGAGCCCGAGCCTAGGTTCCCAGGCCTTCAGTGTGTGTCAGAGATCCTGCTGTCTTTCAGGCTGGCCTCTGCCCCACCCCACCTGCCTCCTGAAGGCTTCCAGAGTGTGGTGACCACAGCAGCCATGCTCCCACATCATATTAGTCACGGCCTTCTTTAGAAGTACTTGCTTGGCCAGGCGGTGGTGGCACACACCTTGAATCCCAACACGTGGGAGGCAGAGCAGGCACATCTCTGTGAGTTCAAGGCCAGCCTGGTCTACAGAGCAAGTCCAGGACAGCCAAGGCTACACAGAGAAACCCTGTCTCGGGGGTGGGGGAGAAATACTTGAACAATAAATCTAGGCTTGGTTCTTTTTGTTATTATTCATTTGTATAATTTATATGGTATTTTGCATGCATGTAGGTATGTGGTCCATTGTTTGCCTGGTGCCCATAGAGGCCAGAAGATGATATTGGCTGCCTTGTAACTGGGAATGAAATCTGGACCCAGTGCTCTGAACTGTTGAGCTCTCTCTCTAGTCTAGCATCTTAAAAGAAATGTATAAAGCACAAGTGACTGGTATCCATATCTATCTATCTATCTATCTATCTATCTATCTATCTATCTATCTATCTACAGTATCTAGGGATTAAAAGTGTGTACCATCACACTTGACTTTTTTGTTGTTGTTGTTGTTGTTTGTTGTTTTTTGAGACAGAGTTTCTCTGTGCAGCACTGGCTGGCCTGGAACTCAGAGATCCACCTGCCTCTGCCTTCCAAATGCTGGGATTAAATGTGTGCACCGCCACCACCTGGCCTGTCTCTCTTTTCATATTCAAGCAACCAGAAAGACTTGTGTCTCTAGCCTCCTCTTCCGCTATCTAGACCTGGCCCAAGGGCCCATCGCTTGGTGGGTGGGGGCCTCACAATCTTGTCTTTGCCTCCATCCTCCATTCCCTCCATGATCTGTCCTAGTAGGGCAGCCAGGATTGTTCTTCCAGAGACGTGAGTGCACCCCCCATAGTCTCCTCAGCACTAAATTCACACACAATTTTAGTGCGTAGACATTCTCCACCTCCATGACCTGCTTGTTCAAACGCCATTTCCTTATGTGAGTCATTCCTGACTCCCAGCCAGGCCATTCGATTGTGTTAGTCTACCTGGTCGCTATAAGCCTTGCTCGCTTCACTGGGCTTATCAGTCATTCATGAGCCAGTCTAATCTGCAGACTTTAAGGGCCCTCCCACTCCAGGCCTCAGCAACGTTAGGAAGAACACAGCAGAGCTCTGTGCCCCTGTGAGCGCTCAGACAGGCACAACAAGAAAGTGGTGGTGGTCAGGGTAGTTTTTCCTGAGAAGCGAAAACTTGTGAAAACCTGAGGGGCTAGTGGGGAGCAGAGAGAAGCCATTCCAGGCATAGGGTACACGTGCTGAAAGGTGGGAAGAAAAAACAAAGCAATCCACAAAAGCTGGCTGGACACGGTGGCACCCGCCTTTGATCCCAGCGCTCAGGGCTCAGGTAGGAGGCAGAGGGAGGTGGATCACTGAGTTCAAGGCCAGCCTGGTCTACGCAGAGAAAGCTTCTCTCTCGCTCTCTCAAAAGGAAAAACAGCTTTGTGAGTTGTTGCTTGCTTCATATCTAATGTGGCTGGACAAGTGACATGAAGTCACTGAGGAGATTTAAGTAGAAGTGTCTCCCCTGGGGCTGTACACGGAATCAAGCAAGCCAGGAGGGGGCTGGAAATGATTCGAGGAGGCTGAATGGCTGGTGGGCTCTCTCTCAGAATGCTGGCAGGGGAACTTGGGCAGGACATGCTTGCCTGGACTAGGGGTTGAGGAAATGGGCAGGCACGGAGCACCTTTGAGGCATAGTCCTCCACGGTGAGTGGGGAAGGGCCTGTGGATGTGGAACACCATTTCTCGCTGCTGTCCAATCTGTTCTACCTGCTGCAAGGTTGGCCTCTGTCTTCCTTTGGTCTCCCATTCATCCTTTTTTTTTTTTCCCGTAGGAGCTCAGGAAGTTGAAGGTTGCTGACAAGGCTTAGTGCCGGGCATATGGGAGGAGGAGAAAGAGGAAGCTGGGTCAAAGGCCGGATGTGATGGACTTGAGAGAAAGTGACATCTGTGGTTTCCTGAGAGCCTGGAAATTCCACTGGCCCTGACTGTGTCAAGAGCAACATCCTGGGGTCTCCTCCATGATCACCCTGCCCCCCCGCCCCTCTAGGGGTTGGCCACAAAACTCCCTAACAGACCCCTCGATGAGAAGCTGACACTGTGCCCCTACCATGGCCTGACCCTCCTGTAGCCCTTGGAGGCTGGCTGGCTTACCCCGGTTGTACCTACGAAGCTTGAAGGGGTTAAGGAATCTGCTCAGAGTAACATAGCTAGGAGGAGGCAGAGTGAGGATTTGAACTGAGGTTTGACTGACATCAGAGCCTGGGCTTTTTTACTTCCTCGGCTATATTAAGCCTGTCCACCCTTCAGTTGATTGGCTCAGCAAGGGGAGGAGGCTTTGTGGGGGATTTGCTCGTGGTTGGGGTGGCTGCCCCCCTCTCATATCAAGAGATGGGAAATAGTGCTGACGTCAATTGTTGCCATGGTGATACAGCAACCCTTTCCCTGCCGTCTCCATGGAAACCTGGGGGGTCCATCTGTACTTCGATTCGCCCCCTCCTTCTAAAAGGGGGGTCCCTTCGGGAGGGGCCAGCTAATAGGTATCTGAGAGAGAAGTCAGAGAAGGCAGTGATTCAAACATCTTTTTCTGGGTCCCTTCTCATTGCTCAGGCCCAGAGAATAAGGCCTGGGATCAGGAGGTCCTGTCCTGGAGTCTCTAGCTAGCTCTACCCTTGAGTGAGGGACGAAGCACTTCCTTTCTAGCTAGGCATTCTTTTAGAAGCTGACCCTTCCCTAATTTCCTGGATTCCAGATCTGTCCCTCTTCCGTGTGGTGACAGTGGCTCTGGCTGCCTGGCTTTCTGCTGCTCCTTGAAGTCAAAAGGTCAGAGTAACAGCAATTTCAGCCTCAATTTTTCAAGGGCTAGCTGAGTCTGGCCTCCTTCCTGGAGGAGATTTTATATAGACTATGTAGATTATATAGAAATGACCTTACCAGAGCCAGAGCCTTTAATCCCAGCTCTCGGGAGGCAAAGGCAGATCGATGCGAGTTCGAGGTCAGCCTGGTCTACACAGAGAAACCCTGTCTCAAAAAAACAAAAATCAAAAAATAACCTTTACCAAAGCTTGCAGAAGGTGACATACCGTCCCACCCTCCCTTTTCCAGATATGGACAAGGATGCTCGGAGAGTCTTAGATATCAACCCAAGGTCATACAGACGGAGAATGGCAGGGGCAGGACTAGAACTCAGGATTGGGGTTGGAGCCAGAGGCTTTTCTAGGTGGAAGCAGGAAGGACCAGAATAGAATGGAAGATAGAAACAGGAGAATGGAGCCTGGCTTAGTCTGTTGTCTGCAGAACAAATGTCACACTCCTCAGCTTGGGCCTCAAGGCTTCCTGGATGTACCTTTTAACCTATCCCTGGAGTTCCTGCATTCGATATGGGATCTGAGCACGTGACACACTCCTGGCTTGAATAAAAACTTAATTCCTCATTTTGCCTTCCACCTTCCTGCCTTAATAAGCCTTTGCCCAAAACGCTCCATGTGGAATGCCCCTTTCTCCAGCTCACTGATGCTCTAGAGCTTGCTAGCTCCATGGTCTGACTAGCAAGATCCGTGCCTGAAGTCAGCCTCCCTGGAAAACCAAGTCTATAGGAGGTGGCAGGAACTGTCCATTTTTTTTTTTAGGTTGTTAAGGTTTGTTTTGTTTTGTATTTTTATGGTCTTTTTAAAGAAAAGGAAGGCTGAGAAGAGGGTGGGGCAGGAAAGGAAGTGCAGGAGATGAGAAGGAAAAGGGGGGATGGGAAGGATTCAGCATTTCAGGGCTGGAGGAGTCCACAGAGCCCAGCATTTATGGACCACCCGAGAGAGCATTTTGTGTGAAAACCAACAAGGGTTCTTTAGCTGGGTGTGGTGCCACACTGTAATCCCAGCCCCGACGAGGCAGGAGAGTGTCAAGTGCCTGGATAGCCTGTCCTGCTTAGAAAACCCGCCTTAAAAACATACAAATAAGGGGCTGGAGAGGTGGCTCAGCAGTCAAGAGCCCTGGCTGCCCTTCCAGAGGTCCTGAGTTCAAGTCCCAGCAACCACACGGGATCTGTTCTATCATGCACGTGTGCATGCAGATAAAGCTCTCATATACATAAATAAATAAATAAATAAATATAAAAATGCAAATAAGGGGCTGGAGAGATGGCTCAGCGGTTAAGAGCACTGGCTGCTTCTTCAGAGGACCCTGGTTCGATTCCCAGCACAACAGCGCAGCTCACAACCGTGTGCAACTCCAGTTCCGGGGATCCAACCCCCTCAGACATGCAGACAAAACACCAATGTATATACAATAAAAGTAAATAAATTTAAAAAATACAAATAAAAAGGGGTTGGAAAGATGGCTCAGCAGTTGTGAACACTGGCTGCTCTTCCAGAGGTCCTGGCTTTGATCCTTGGCACCCACACAGTGTCTCACTAAGACCTGTACCTCCAGTTCCAGAGGGTCTAACGACCTCTCTGGCCTCTGGACAGGGCATGCACACAGTGAGCACACATGCATGCTGGCAAAACATCGGAACATGTAAAATAAAAATAAGTCTTAAAAAAACATTTTAAAAAGGCTGGGTTGGCAGAGGGATTATTCAGCAGGTGCAAAGACATGGGATGGATTCCTAGAACTGAATAAAACCAGGCCTGTGGCACAGGCCTATGGCCAGCCTTAGCTACCTAGTGAGTCTGAAGTCAGATTGAGCTCTATCAGACCCTGTATGGCTTTTCATTTGTTTTATTAATTTTTTAATAAACCAGCTGACCAACTAAAAATTTCCTTTTTAGATGATTATGAGATTTCCCAGATGACCATGGGATTTGAAGTATTCTATAAAGGGGCTTGGACTTCACATGTGGGTCAGAGGAAAGATATTTTAATCATTTATTTTACACATCAAGGGACTAGAGATCCAACTAGACCACTGGGTTATATATCTTCACATTTAAAGAGAATTTTAAAAACCAGCAAATTATAGGGTCTGATGTAACCGCATACATCTGTGATTTACTGGGGAGGTTGAGTCAGGAAAAAATCAAAGTTAGAGGCTAGCCTAGACTACAGAGTAAGATTCTGTTACAAAAACAACCAAACAAAAATCACCATCCTTGTTACTGTAGAATAACAATAGCAATATTAGAATGTGTTCCACTTAAACGGGCTCCCTTCTTGGGAACCTTCCTATCATTACTTCTGTTTGGGGTTGGAGAGGTCAAGGCATTTAGTTTGAGGAGACAGAATAGTTAGGTGTTCCAGCATTACCCATTATTGAGGAAACTTGGGCAAATCCTTTAATTACTCATCTAGAAAATAGGTAATTAAGAAACTTGGGCCCACTGGGTGCAGTGGTGCATGCCTATAATCCCAGCACTCAGGGGCACAGAAACAGAGGCAGAGGCAGGCGGATCTCTGTGAGTTCAAGGCCAGCCTGATCTACCAGAGAGAGTCCAGGACAGCCAAGCCTCCACAGAGAAACTGTTGTGGAAGTTTTGGTTTCTTTGTATGTTATGAAAATATGCTTTTGTTTTTAATCCCAAGTGTGGGATTTTAGTTGGGCTATAATTTGTCAACACCTGTTAATTGTCACGTGTGGGGCATGATCTTTGCCAGCTGGTAATGGCTTTCCATATGCCGTGCGGAAGGGAGAGGGTCTAGGATTCTGAGAGTAGAAATATGAGGCTGAGAAAGAGACTGTGTGGGGTTAGGTGTGGCGTTCAGTGTTGGCATGTGGCGGTTTGGAGAGACAGACGGAGAGAACCGCTTCAGGGCACAGCGGCGTGGAGGAGCCTGCTGGCTGCCTCTGTCTGTGGTTGACAGTGATTGGTACAGAGCCCTCAAAGAACCCCTTGACCTTAAACTAGCTGGGAGAAGTAAAGGGTCTGAGCCCCCCTTCCCCCCCACTAACCTTTTCTCTCTCCTATTTAAGGTTGGGGGTTGGTGGAGGGGAGGTAGAGGCCTGAACACCCCAAACAGAGTTTTAAACAAGACCGCTACAGGTGGCTGGCTTTCTGCTACAAGAAACCCTGGTTCAAAAACCAAAAACCAAAACCAAAAACAACAACAAAAGAACGGTGGGCCAGGCATGGTGCTGCTCACCTTTAATCTGAACACCCAGGAAGCTGAGGAAGGTGGATCTCCTGAGTTCAGGGCCAGTGAGTTTTAGGCCAGGTCAGATAAAAAAATAAAAATAAAAATTGGCGGGGGGAGGGGCGGGAAGGATGAATTGGAGAGATGGCTTGGTTGTTGGTTGTTAAGGGCAGTTGTTCTTACAAAGCTACCACACAGTGGTTCAAAACCACCCTTAACCTTGGTTCCGGGGAATTCAACAGGCATACATTGGTGTACACACAGATACAGAAAAATAGAAATCTAAAAAAAGTATTTAAGTCATATTTTTCAGATAACTTTCTTTTCAGTCGGTAACCCCACTAGTCTTAGGAGAAACCAAAGGTCCAAACAGCTGGAGCTGACCCAGAAAGCAGGCCAAAGAACAGCAGGAAGCCAAATCTAATTCTAGCTTGGGAGAATTACATGGACTTGCTGTGGCCCAGTCTTTATTTTTCTGTGGTGTCCGCTCATCTTTCCCTCCCTTGCTCCAGGGTCCCGCAGAGAAATCAAGATTTCATTGGCGAACCCAGGCCAGCGAAGAGGAGAGCTCTGCAGCTCTGCAGGTTTAGGGGAAAGGGTGGTAGCCAACCAGAAATGCCTGGAAGAGGGTGACAACCCCCTAGAGGGACGTGGGCCGGTAAATTGAGACAGGTGGAAGGAGGAGGTGGCCCAAGGGACGGTAGAGTAGCGCAACTGACTGGGGCAGAGCAACCGATGGGCCCGATCCGACGGATAGACATACACGGCCAGCCCTTAGTGGAAAGAACAGTTTATGCTGTGCTTTATTAAAATGTGCATCATTCTTTTATTTTAAAATGTGCATCATTGTCTCGTGCTCGGCGCGTGCGACCTCAGCGTGGTGGCCCGCGGCTGGCCTCGTCCCTCCCGGCTCCTGCAGAGCTGCCGTGCGCAGGCGCACTCAGGTAGCACGGGCCCGGGGGCTCCCGCCCATGGCCAGGTAGACGTCGATGGGCACGTGCAGCAGCGTCAGACAGTGGCAGCCCGGGCAGCGTCGGAGCGGCCTGGAGAAAGCGGCAGGCGACAGGGGGCGTATAGTGTTGGGGCGCGCCCTGGGTTCTTTAGGGTAGGGCACTGGGGATGGGGCGGGGCCGAGGGGCGGGGCGTCGGCCTCACCTGACCGGGTTTTGATCCGTGGCAGCAGGCTCCGGGCTGTCCTGGGACTCGGGGGCGGAGGCAAGGCCAGGGGAGTCTCCGGCCTCAATGGGGAATCTTCGACCCTGTGGGGTCTCCTGGGCACTCATGTCCAGGCCCCGGGGCACTCTGTGCGGGAGTGGCGGTCAGGCAGCTCGAGGACCCTGGGTGCTCCCTGCCTGTGCCCGCCTCCTGTGTCGTGGCTTACCTGCCGGAGGCCGAGGCCGGTCCCAGGCTGGAAGCAACTGCCCGAGCCCTGGCCGCGGGAGGACGCTCCGGTCCAGGCGGAGCCTGGCAGGTGTCTGATGCAAGTCCCGGCCCCAGCGTCGAAGGGGAGGACTGCATTGTGACCCCGGTCTCTGCGTGCTGACCTCACACAGCCTGTTCCTCGCTAGAATTCTAGGCTGTTCCAGAGCGTTCGGGCACTCCGTGTGGGCCTGGGCCTGAAGCCAGAGGGTTCTGGCTACTGCACCTTGGTGACTGGCTTGCACTGTCCCCCAAAAGTTCGATGGGGACCTCGGAGGCGAGGGCGGCCTGCCTGGAAGCGGAGTCCACATGGAGAAGCCCCGCATCCCTGGCCTACGCGGCCACCCAGGCCCGTTCCTCAGCACTGCTGCCACTCGGTGCCTTCCTCAAGAATGACTTAACCCATGCTGGGTTAGCTGCTGGTGGTGAGGGAAAGCGGGGACACTGCCCCTGTTGTCTGAGGGTCACACAGCATTTACATCACAATTGGACAGGAGTTTAAAAATGTCTGGTCCTCTCCCTCCCCACCACCTGTGGCTGTGTCCAGACGGAGAATGTTCTAGCCCTGGAGGCAGCTGTGGATGAAGTCCTTGGGAGGAAAAGAAGCAGGCCAAGGGCGATGGTGGAGTAGAGCTGCCTCACGGAGGCAGCATGAGCTGAGAGGGTGACAAGAAGGAGGCGCTACACAGCATGGAGGACTTTCTACTCTCCAATGGGTACCAGCTGGGCAAGACCATTGGGGAAGGGACCTACTCAAAAGTCAAAGAAGCATTTTCCAAAAAACATCAAAGAAAAGTGGCAATTAAAATTATAGACAAGATGGGAGGGCCAGAAGGTGAGCTGGGCCCTTTGGAGGAAGGGTGGGCTAGCCAACATGGGTAGGCGCTTCCTTCAGAACAGTTCTTTCCTTTTAGTCAAACAAAGCAAGCCAGATTGCTGCCCTAAACAGAGGGATGTGGTAGCCGGGCTTGGTGGCGCATGCCTTTAACCCCAGCACTCAGGGAAGCAGAGACAAGTAGATTGCTGTGAGTTCTAGGCCAGCCTGGTCTACATGGTCCAGGACAGCCAAGGCTATACAGAGAAACGAGAAAAACAAAAACAAACAAACAAAAAAAAACCCGACCCCCCCCCACACATGCACACCACACACACACACACACACACACACACAAAGAATGTGGGAAATCCGGGATTCTTGCATCTTTCCAGATCCACAAGTACAGCACAAGGCAGAGGATCCTCAATTTTCCCAAGAGGTGTTGACGGGAAGACCGCAAAACTGGTGCCAAGACAGGTGGCAGAGCGACAGGAAGGCAGGGCTCCAGGAAAGAATCCTGGGATTCAATAGCATTGAAGTTCCTAAGCACCCCTTCGTCTGTAGTTTCACAGACTTCAGGGAGGAGGCTCCAAGGATGAGCTAATCATGAATAAAAGGGAGTACCTGGCTGTTGGAGACACCTGAGACTACTCAGGGAGTCAAGGAGGAACACCTGGGCATGGTGTGTGTCCAGAAGCCGGAAAGCAGGAGTCAGGAATGAGAACAGGCCTTTCTGATCTTGATAGCCCATCCTGTCTCCCCATTTTTTTTTTCCCTCAGAATTTATCCAGAGATTCCTGCCTCGGGAGCTCCAGATTGTCCGTACCCTGGACCACAAAAACATCATCCGGGTGTATGAGATGTTGGAGTCAGCAGATGGAAAAATCTACCTGGTGATGGAACTGGCTGAGGGAGGGGATGTCTTTGACTGTGTGCTCAACGGAGGGCCACTTCCCGAGACCCGGGCCAAAGCCCTCTTCCGCCAGATGGTTGAGGCTATTCGCTACTGCCATGGCTGTGGCGTGGCCCACCGGGACCTTAAGTGTGAGAACGCCTTGTTGCAGGGCTTCAACCTGAAGCTGACCGACTTTGGCTTTGCCAAGGTGCTACCCAAGACACGCAGGGAGCTAAGTCAGACCTTCTGTGGCAGCACAGCCTATGCCGCTCCTGAGGTGCTGCAGGGCATACCCCATGATAGCAAGAAAGGTGATGTCTGGAGCATGGGTGTGGTCCTGTATGTAATGCTCTGCGCAAGCCTACCTTTTGATGACACAGATATCCCCAAGATGCTGTGGCAGCAACAGAAGGGGGTATCCTTCCCCACTCATCTGGGCATCTCAACCGAATGCCAGGACCTGCTCAAGCGGCTCCTGGAACCAGATATGATACTCCGGCCTTCAATCGAAGAAGTTAGTTGGCACCCATGGCTAGCAAACACTTGATAAAAGCAATGGCAAGTCCTCCCCAATAAAGTAGGGGGAGAAAGCAAACCCAAAACCCGCTTCTAAAATGGTGATATATAGTCTACACTTTAAGTTCATTTATCCCATAGCCCCCTTCTACCTCCTCAATGTGGCCCCACGGGCCTCTTACCAAAGAGATCTTCTAGAGATCTTCCTGGAACTAAGGGCTTTATTTTAGTCTTTTCCTTTATTAATGGCTCCCAAAGGATTTTCGTATGTCATAGGTGTTTAGTTGGAGCTCATTAAGTTAGACCCTAAAATCTTCAATGGGCAGGGAGAACAGGAGAGAGCCTTGACCTGAGTACTACAACTTGCTTTCCAAAGAAAAGCAAAAGCGTTTGGAATGCAGAAATGGCCTCCTAACTCCTTGGCTTGTTGAGATGCTGGCTGGGCCTGTCCCTTTCTCAAACCAGATGCCGAGTTGAGTCTGAAAGAGGAGTGTCTCCAGGACGCAGCCTATGCTCTAGCTCCAGGGAGGAAGGAAGTCATGCTTGCAGTTGTGCGAGCCTCTGTAAAGGGGGACAGAAACATCCCCAGACACTTCTGTTCAATCACTTTAATGCTGTTATGGCAAATCTGTAAAAGGTTCAGGACAAACTTTTTTTTGTTCCTTTTTAATTACAAAACTAACAGCTGTTAGAATTTTTTTTCTTTTTCTTTTCCTTTTCCCAACTACAAAATACTCTGGGGAGATGCATTATAATTTAAAATATATAATATTGCACAAACAACCAAAAGGTTAATTAAACTAAAATAATTACAAAGAGAAAAACCCATCCCATCAGAAAAAAAAATATTTAGCATTCTCTCCATCCTCCCCCCCTTCACTGAAGGTTTGAAGTAGTGCCCACCATTCACAGTGACCCTGAACCAGCTTCCTTTTGTCACCGGTGGATGCACTAGCATGCAGAACCACCAGAGAGCATCCATGCAGCACCAGGTCTTCATGTGGCCCTCACTGTCTCAAGAGGGTAAGAGCCCCAGGCTGTCTTCAGGAAGGAGGGCCTCTGTAGGAGACAGGAGTCTCAGGATGCTTGTCCCAGCACATCCCTTCAGGAGCAGAGGGCTGAGGAGAAGCTGGCCTGATGATGGACCATGAGTACTTGCCTCTGCTCACGCTTCATAGAGCTCACAGCTGGCTTCTGTCTTAAGCTAAGGGAGTCAAGCTAGGTAGCTGCTTGGAGCAGGTGCCCTATCAGTCAAAACACAGAAAGGCCTGGAAGTGGCTCCCTCCCTTCTTGGGGAGGGAAAGAAACAAGAGCAGACTCTTGCAGTGGCACAGCTGGGCTAAGGACTTGGGTGCATCTGACATAAAAGCCCTGGGAATGTGTGGGGATATCCCAGTGTGGGCTGGAGGAGAGTCAAGTTTGGTTTTAGATCCTGAACCCCATAGGACCTTTCCAGGAATGGAAAATGCTTGGGATGGAGATTCCAGAGAGAGACAATTTCCCAAAGATGATTGCCTCTTACTCATTGTGACAGGAACCAAGACGCTGTTCACTGTCCCTGTGTTGCCAAGGACAGGTGGCATGGCTTTCCTTGCTGGTTTACTAGCTTATAGGATAGAGTGTGTTGTCTTGGCCTCTTCAAAGAGAGACCAGTGCATCAGCTCCCATCTCTGTGCAGAAGATGGCTACCCCAGGAGGTTCCCAGCAGGGATCCCTAGAACAGCAGAGAAATGCAGGCTCTCCGGTGATGGGGTAAGGGTCGTCCCCTTAGGTCATCCTAAGGTTGGCACAAGTCAGACTTCTGGTTTGTATTTAGAAAGGCTCTTCCAAGGTGTGAGCAGAGGGCCAGCAAGGAGCCACCAGAGTATGTGCCAAGGTCTGGATGGCAGAGGCCATTTGGGGGACATTCTCAGTGTCTTCCAAGGCCAGCTGAGACTAGCGAGCGAGGGAGGTGGGATGTGCCGTGGGTCGGGGAGCTGCTTGCTCTGGCTCCCTCATTCCCAGTCCTCCCACTCTACGTCTTCCAGCTGCAAAGGTGAGGAGACAGTGAGAGCACAGACACACTTACTCCTCCGACCTCCGAGTCAAGCCCAGAGCCCACCTCCCTGTGCTGAGCAAGGCCACCACTGGGCAGGGCCCACCCCACAGGTATGCCCTAGCTTTAGGGAACACAGATGCCCGATGCCTGAGGGAGAGAGGCTTGCTGCTTTGACTGCTTTAGATCCAAAGGGAATACTTCCAACACACCTGGGCATGGGATGGCCTGCCCAAGAAGCCACTCCCAAAAGGAGATCGTGTTTCCTGCTAGCAAAGGCCATGTGCCTCAAAAGCCAAGAACTGAGAGTGGCGCTGTGACTACGAACAGGGTAGCACAGTGCTGCAAGTGCTGATACAGCTAAAACTTTGTTGGTTTGTTTTTGGAGATAGGGTTTCTCTGTCTTGCCCTGGCTGTCCTGTAACTCACTATGTAGACCAAGCGGGTCTAGAACTCACAGCCTGCCTCTGGTCCCAATTGCTGGGATTAAAGGTGTGTGCCATTACCGCCTGGCTAAACTTTTACTTCTTTTGTCAACTTTAAACAAGCTTTAGGGAGTCTGGACTTGACTCCATCTGTCACAGGTGAAATGGACTCTTTCCTCCCCTCCTGTTCTTTTTGTACAAGGTCTTTTCCAGGGTTTCTGTACCCTAACTTCCAGCTCAGGTCTTTTTCTTGCCTTGCTACTCCTGGCCTGTTCTCAGCTGACTCCTGCTGCAGTAGGACTGATGTGGACTGCCTGTCAGATTTTGTTGTATGAGTATGTTTTCAGAGTCGGGGATCGAACTCAGGACCTCCTGGATGCTTTGGCAGGTGCTCTACCACAAAGCCCTTCCCAGCCAAGCAGATTAGGTTTTAAAGAGAGCTAAAAGACATAAGCTTGCAAATCCTTAACATGTAACAGCTGGTCTTCTGTAACAGTGAGGTCACAGGTGCAAAATACTCTTGACTAGGTCATCAATTCCCAGCTTTTCAATGTCAAACGCCAGATGCTTGTCATTGAGCCTGGTGGTCCATGCCTGTAATCCATGAACTCAGGAGGCAGAGGCGAGAAGACTGATGCAAATTCATGGCCAATCTGGCCTATATAGTGAGTCATTGATACCCACCCTCAGGGGGGAAAAGGGAGAGAGAACTGGGGGAGAAAGAAGGGGAGAGAGAAAGGAAGAGAATAAGAGAGAAAAAGATGATGATAGAGGGAGACACAGAGATTGAGACGCAGACCTTGTGTCTCCAATTCTCTAAACTGCCTACTTCTTTTGGTTTTGTTTTGAGACTGAGTCTCTTGTGTAGTCCTAGTTGTCTTAGAATCTGATATGTAGATGAGGCTGGCCTTGAACTAAAACTCACAGAGATCTGTCTGCCTCTATCTCTTGAGTAGTAGGACTAAAGGTGTGTGCCATCACTTCTGGCCGAAACTGGGCCAACTCTTGACTTGGGAAGGTAGTAAAGAATGAAAACAATAAAAGGCCCACTTAAATTTAATAGCAGGAAAGGGTTGGTGGTGTGTGACACTAACGTCTACTGAATGCTGTCAATGACAGGGACCTCACTTAGTGTTTAAATGGTGCACCTCACTACAGCTTCTAAGCCAGCCACTATGAGTCCTATATTTTAGGAGAGGAAATAGAGGTTAAATGTCTTGGTCTCAATCAAAGGCCTCCTGTCTTCAAGACCAGGAACCTGCTAAAGTCTCACAAATTGCAGGCTAGGGACAGAGTTTAACATTTATATCTCTCTATATATCTAATCCAGGCCCAGGCTAGCCTGAATTTTCTCTGAACTAGTCTAGGCAATGGGGTCCCTGTGCCTCTTCCTGAGTACTGGGATTACACTGGGAATAACTGCCACCATGCCATGTAAGCATCGTTTTTTGTTGTTTTTTGTTTGTTTGCTTTGTTTTTAGTTCCTCGGGTGACTGTGAGACAGAGCTAAGGTCAAGAACTCACTCATGCACCCACCCTAGAACTGATCAGCAGCAGAGCCCAATGACAAGTGTCATAGGCTTGATGGCAAAGCCTCCTCTCTCTTCCTGCAGGCATTAGCTCAGCTAGATGTAGGGATTTACCCTGAAGGGGCAACAGGGTTTGCTGCCAAAGGAATTCTACTCTCACATCACGGGACTAGCTTGTCCTGACTGGACCCACTCACCTCACCGGAGGCCTCCACTTTGGAAAGTGCCATCTGCACTTCCTCTTCTGTCATGTCCAGGTCAAAGTCCTTCTCCCAGTCCTCACTGATGTCCGTGCTGGAGCCTGCAATCATGAGCCACATGGAATAAGCAGCGGGAGAGGAGGAGGAGTGTCTACATATGGTTATTTAGGCACTTGCTCCCGTGTGTGTGTGTATGTGTGTGTGTGTGTGTGTGTATGTACATGTGATTTTTAAACAGGATGATAACATACAACATCATTATAATCTGAATTGGGCTCAATGATCTTATTTGTAGTAGTCTAAGGAAATATCCTGGAGGCAGAAGAATATTTAGCTTTGAAAGGGATATAGCTCAGTAGTAAAACATGTGACACACCCAAGGTCTAGTTAGAGCCCTAAGCAACACAACATGCTCTTACATACTTAGGGTTGGGGATATAGCTCAGTGTTTGCCTACATGAACAAGGCCATGGGTTCTGTCCCCACGACTGCATGAAACCAGGTATGGGGGAATATGCTGTGCTCTCCAGCACTTGGCAGAGGCAGGAACAGGAGTCCAAGACTGGCCTTGACAACATAGATTTTTCCAGGCCAACTGGGTACAGGAGAACCTGTCCTTTTCTTCTTTCTTTTCTCTCTCTCTCTCTCTTTTTTTTTTTTTTTTTTGAGCAGGGTCTCACTATATAGCCCTGGTTGTCCTGAAACTTGCTATGTAGACCAGGCTGTCCTTGAACTTAGAGATCCACCTACCTCTGCTTCCCAATTGCAAGGATGAGACCCCATCTTAAAAGAAAAATAGGGCTGATGAGATGGTTCAGGAGAGAAGCTGTTCTGATTTCCACATGCCTGGGCACAAGTGTATATTGCTTAAGTGTAAAACATTGATTTGTCTCTCCCTGAGACACTTTTGTCCTATCTGGCCTGGAACTTGCTGTATAGATTAGGCTGGCCTCAAATTCAGAGAGATCCATTTCCCTCTCACCCTTGAGTGCTGGGATTAAAAGCAGAAGTCACCATGGCCAAGCACCTTCAGGATTTAGAGAAATTTAGTAACTGCTAGGCAGGACAGGCTCATGAGCCACCTTCCCTCCCTGAGGTCTACAGACAGGTTACAGTTGCTGGAGAAAGAGAGACAATTTCTCTAGAGTGTAGTACAGGAAAATTGCCCTTGTTCCTGTAAATAGCTCCTAACCTGGGCTCTGGGAGGTAGTCCTAATTAAACTCATGGATCCACATTAAGAAAAAAAAAAAAAAGGGGGGGGTAACAGGAGGTGAACACGAATAAAGTGCAATGCATATACGCATGAAGACATCAGAATAGCAGCAGTGTCTTGTCCCTCTTCCAAGTGCTGGGATTAGAAGCACGAGCCACCATGTCCAGCTTATTTCTCTAGAACAGGTCATACTATGTAAGCCAGGCTGGCCTCAAACTCCTAACTGTGCCTTAGCCTCTCAGTGCAGGTATTACACGCCTTGAAGCACCACCCAGCGACAGTCTATTTCACCCTATTTACAATTCTTTGAGATAGTGTTTCAAGTGTTCCTGCTGGCCTCAGACTCACCATGTGTTTGAAGCTCCTCGTTCTTTAACCTTTCTAAGTGACGGGGTTCCAGTGTGGGCCGCCCAGCTTGGTTTATACAGTGCTGTGGCTCAAACTCAAGAGTTCCTGCAAGCTAGGCAAACTCTTCCACCTTATTTTAAATCGCAACCTTTTCCTTTCACACTGCTCCCCCCCCCACTGCATTTATTCTTTTATAACATATAATCAGGTTAGCTCTTCTGACTGTCCAATAATTCAGGATGTATAACATGAGCCCCAAGAACAGGATGTTTTTTTTTCTTATATAGTCCCTTTTGCCTAGAACATCAAGTTGATACCTAATATTCATAGAGCCAGATCTGCTTTTATGGAACACAGGGTCTGCAGGATGGCTTACTGCACAAACATGCTTGTTAAATCTAATAACCCGAGTCTAATCCCCAAAACACACATGACAGGAGGGAAGAAGCAACTCACAGACTGTTCTTACTGTAAGCTCGCGCATGCACAGGTGTGCACAAAAACCAGACACACACTCACACAAGAAGAAGGGCAGGGCTGGAGAGGTGGCTCAGTGGTTAACAATGCATCTTGCTCCTGGAGAGAACCTCAGTTCAGTTTTCAGCCCCCAAATCAAGCCTCTCACAACTGCCAGTGACTCTAGCTCCAGGAGATCCAACGCACTCTTCTAGCCTATAAAGGCTGCTCTCATGCACACACACAACTCTGTGAGAGAGAGAAGAGAGAGAGAGAGAAGAGAAAGATTGTGTGTGTGCAGGTCTGCATGAGAGCACCTTTATAGGCTAGCTGAGTAGGTTGGATCTTCTGGAGTTGGGACACACACACACACACACACACACACACACACACGCACACGCGCGCCTGGAGAGATGGCGTGGCGGTTAAAAGCACTTGCTATTCTTTCGGAGGACCCTGCTTCTATTCTCAGCACCCATATGGTAGCTCATAACCTTCCTTAACCCCATTTCCAGGGGATCCAACACCTTCTTCTGACCTTGGGGCACCAGATGTGCACGTGGTACATGAAGTCAAAACACCCACACATCTAAAACCTTTTACTTATTTATTTTGGTGTTCTGAGACAGTGAGACCCTAAGTCAAAAATAAATTTAAAAAATTTAAAGTCAACAGGCAGTGGTGGCACATGACGTTTTTTAAAAAAGTTTATTAATTTTTTTTAATTTATAACTTTTTAATTTAATTTATTCTGCCTGCATGTGTGCCTGTGTACCAGAGCTCACTATAGATTGTTGTAAGCCACCATGTGGTTGCTGGGAATTGAACTCAGGACCTTTGGGAGAACAGCCAGTGCTCTTAACCTCTGAACTATCTCTCCAGCCCAGCACATGCCTTTAATCCCAGCACTGAGGAGGCAGAGGCAGGTAGATATCTGAGTTTGATGCCAGCCTGATCTACAGAATGAGTTCCAGGCTAGCCAGGACTACACAGAGAAACCCTGTCCTGAAAAAAACAAAAAAAGAGAAGGAAAGAAAATTAAAGCCTAAATTGTTCTTAGAACATCCGTGCCCCCTGTACACATGCTGTTTGCGGACACTCTCCTGTTGTGACAGCACACACTCCATGGTCCAAAGAGCTCACAATAGGTATGACCTGGCCTGCTCAGTTTTCTACTTCTTGCTTCGCGCAATTTGATACAGTGTGATGACTGCCTTAAACACACCTGGGCATGACTTGTTCTAGATACAGAAACCAGTTATGTCAAAATTATAGCAAGAAATGAACTGCAAAAACCGCTGTTCTGCTCCACATTCTGCACAAAGGGCCTTGCTTGGTCCTCTCTTCCCCACCACAGCCTCTGGAGCTTGGCAGGCCTGGGCTGACTGTTATACCCACTGTGAAAATATTGGTCAAATAATTCTGAGTTGCCAATCATTCAAATTATGCTGAAAAAATAGGTTGGGGATGTAGCACTTACTTAGCATGTACAAAGCCCTAGGTTTGATTCTCCAACACTTGAAAAAAAATAAAAAACAAAACCAAAAAAACCAAAAACCCAACGAAGCACAAAACAGGTGTGGTGACCCACCCTGCAATCTTAGCAGGTTCAAGGTCATTCTCTACTACAAAGTGAGTTCAGCATCAGCATAGGATACCTGAGATCCAGTCTCAAAATACAAATACCACCCTCTATGCAAAGACCACTGCGGAAACTTACTAGAAGACAGAATTCTCCCTGCCCCGGCATTCTGACTCAGCAGGCCAGGTGTAGCCTAGGATTCTGTATTAGACAGCCTGGTTAACTGGATGAAGAAATGAACCTGCTGTTTGAGAAATAACAGCATTAGCGGTATGAATGTCATGTGCCAATTACGTGTTGAATGTAACGATATTTGACAAACGGAAAAGCAGGGCCGTATTCTTCCACAGGTTTTGTCTCACAGTAATTTTACATGTGGTGGATTTGGAAGGTCTACAAGTTAGCGCGGACCTTCAACCAAGACTCAAGTTCTGCTACTGTATGGAGACTCTTATGCTGTGCCTTCGGGACACTCAACTGCTTATCTGTCAGCGTGGCTTCCTGTGGGTCAAAAGCCAGACTCTTAGCCAATTCCTTGTGTGGCTGCGGCTATGATAGTGTCCCCTGATCTGGAACATGAAATGCTCTTCAGGCTTAAATGCTAGGGCAGACCTTTCTAGAAGCAGAAATGCATCAGCTAGCGTTTGGGAACATTTCACATCTACTTTCTATGCTGGGTATCAACAGTCCCAATTTACACATGACAGAATGAAGGCTTTAATGGCACAGATCTTGTCCTGTCACACAAGGGGCATGTTACAAGATCTGTTAAGAATGCTAACATTTGTGATGGAGTCTTTTCGTTGTTGTTTTTCCACCTAGGTGATTTACTAACCTGAAGGTTCTATCAACCAGAGTTAATTTTTTGTGCACTTATTTTCTCATTTCCCTAAACAGAGATTAAAAAAACAGGTTCCACGAGTAATAGTGAGGTGGGGCTGTAAGCCAGAGCCATAGGCCACACACTCATCCCGACTTCCCCTTCGCAGCTCTGCTGAGGATCTCGAGAGAGGCAAGTGCAATCTGGGGCTGCACACAGATCCAGCCCGGCAGCCTGGGATGTGGGATGGGGTGAGAAGGAGAGGGAGTCAGCACAAGCTTGCTTCTTTCCCACCCTCCATTCTGGTGGTGCTGGGAACCAAGCACAACCTCCACATCCAGTGTAGGCCCACCATGTAGCACAGCCTGGCATACAACATCATGCTTTTACTTGAGAGGGAGGCAGGCAGGGGGATGGGTTCCAGCAAGGCTCGGGCTGTAGAGATGGCTCAGCAAGTTAGAATGTATACTGCTCTTCCCAAGGACCTTAACTCCTTTCCCAGCACCCATGTTTCAAAACAAACAAACAAACAAACAAACAAACCAACCAACCAACCACAATGAGGGGTAGAGAGGCACAACAGAGACGATGTATCTCACTTGAAATCCACAACTATAACCTCAGAGGGCTGGACCATCCCATACCTCTAAGGTCCACTGTGTACTATTCCACCTTCCTACAGACCCTTTCATTGTCTTCAGAGTGATCTTCCTGTTGATTTCAGGGGACTGACTGGTTTTTCTTTTTATTATTTTTATGTCTGTGTATATGTATCTGTACAAGTGAGCGCAGATGTCCACGGAAGGCAGAAGAGAGTTCAGATCCCTTGGAACTGGAGTTACAGGTGGTTTTGAGAGGTCTGAGTGGGTGCTCAGAACTGGACTTAGGACCTCTTCAAAGAAAAGCAAGTGTTCTTATCTGCTGAGCCACCCTACCATCTCTCTCTCTCTTTCCAAGACAGTTTCTCTGTGTGTAGCCCTCGCTATCGTGGAACTTGCTCTATAGACCAGGCTGGTCTCGAACTCACAGAGATCTGTCTGCTTCTGCTTCCCCAAGTGATGGGATTACAGGTGGGCACCACAGCCCCCAGCTCTTTTGTGGCCATCAGTATGAAAATAGGGAACTGCACAGATCTTAGCTTTGTGAGACTCTAGTGATGGGCAGATCCAGTGCTTAGCACAGGTCTAGGCACAGAAACACTTAGAGAATATTACCTATCATTAGTACTATGTTGGCTGGGTTTTGTTTGGTCAACCAGACAGAGCTAGGGTCAGGGTCAACTGGGAAGAGGGAACCACACTGGAAAGATTGCCTCTCTCAGACTAGCCATTCTGTGGGATATTTTCTTGGCTGATGATTGATGTGGGAGGGCCCAGCCCACTGTGGCTGGTGCTACCTCTGGGCAGGTTCCTGGGTCATGTAAGAAAGCAGATTGAGCAAGCCAGGAAGCAGCACTCCTCCATGGCCTCTGCACCAGCTCCTGCCTCCAGGCTCCTGCCTCGAGCAACTTCCCTGAAGTGAGCATCACTTCCCTCAGTGATGGACTGTATGTGGAGGCGTAAGAAAACATAAAGCCTTCCCCACCAAGTTGCTTCCAGTCATGATGTTCATCACAGCAGGAGAAAAGCATTCTATGACAGCTACTACCATTTCCCCAAAGTAGGGCTTGACCAAAGTTGCTGCCCTGACTGAGGGCTATCATGAAACAATTTCCATTTACGGAAGAGAAGAGCAGTGACCTTTCTAAAGTCACATGGCCTATGACCTGGGCCTTTGTGCTCTGCTGCTTTCAGCCCTCAGTCTAAACCTCAAGTCCAGTTCAAGATGTGACATTTTCCATTGCTTTTTAAGAACCAGCTCAGGCTGGTGGCTTGGTGTACACTTTTAATCCTAGCAAGGAGGAGGAATAGGCAGATAGATCTCTGTAAATTCCAGACCAGCCTGGTCTACACAGCAAGTTCTAGGCCATCAGTAATACACAATGAGGCCCAGTCTCAAAAAAACGAACAAGAGAACCAACTTTCCCACTATTCTGTGTCTCTCTTACCCAAAAGAAATATGGGAAGGGGGCTTTAGCCACAAGCCTGTAAGCATGCCCCCTCAAGCTGAACTATGACTCCGCAGCACCTGCCCCAACTCTCCACCTCTGTGTCCTTGGTGAATCACTGCTGACGCTCAGAGTCCTCCTGGCTCTGAATGCTCCAGTATCAGACCTGTCATATACTGCTCATGTTTCATCACAAAGACTGTCCCTTCTGCCCCACCCCCTTAGTGTCTCATAAAGAACAGGCAGGAGCTCAATGGATGACCTCACTGAACAAAGGAGAACAGAAGCACCGTGTTAGAGACTGGGAACGTGGAAGTTTCCGCCAGGAGCTGACGTGCATCCCCTGACAGAGGCTGTAGCCCATTTACCATCTCCTGCAGCAAACTGTCATCACACTGCAGCCCAGGCCTCACCTGCAGGGCAAGCTCTATGGCAGCATGTGGGTCAAGGGGTGGTTATCTGCAGCAGGGTCTCAGGAAATGCAGAAGGCTGACAGATCTACCCTTGCCTGTAATTCCTGGGGTTGAGAAAGTCCTTTCACATATACAGTCTCCAGCCTAAGCCTCCACTGCACAGACAGAGCTAAGGCCGTGCTGCTGAAGCTGGCTCACCTCACTCACTCTCGGGCATCCAGCTCATCCCTGATGCTAGGTCCCCGCTCGGTCTCCCTGGTTCTTCGTAACAAGGCTTAGAGAAGCTGACTTTCCCAGGGCTCCACAAGGGAGGAGACCTCTAACATCAACACCACAGGGATTCCCAACAAGGGCAAAGTTTAAAAGGCTACAAACGGGCCAAGCCTAATGGACTCAAGGCAGGCCCAGACCTGGTTCTGAAGCTAGGCGTTCCACTTTTCCAGTCACATTAATTTGAAAAAGTTACCTAACATTTCTAGACTTTTATTTTTATTTTTTGGTTTTTCGAGACAGAGTTTCTCTGTAGCTTTGGTTGTCCTGAACTTGCTTTGTAGACCAGGATGGCCTCGAACTTCTGCCTCCCAGAGTGCTGGCATTACAGGTGTGCGTTACCATGCCCAGCTTAGATATTTTTCTTATCTGTAAAATGATGTTAATATGGACCTGGGCATGTGAGATAAGGGGAACATTCAAAACCATGTGACCTTTAGCTAGCATGAGCTTCACTCTGTGGATTTAAGGACCCTACCAGGCTGGGCAGGGCGATTCACTCCTATAGTTCCACCACTCTGGATGCTAAGGATTCAAGAGTTAAAGGCCAGCCTAGACTACATGGTTTCAGGTCAGCCTGAGCTATATAGTGAGGTCCTGTCTCCAAAAGCCAACACCAGGGCTAGAACATGGCTCAGAGGTTAAACGCACTGGCTGCTCTTAACAGAGGATTTGGATTTGATTCTCGGCACCTACATCGTGGTTCACAACTGTCTGTAACTTTTCATTCCCAGGAGAAACCTAACGCCCTCTCCTGGACTCTGTGGGCACTGCCTGCACATGGTTCACACAGATAGGACATATAAATGAAAACAACGATAACAAAAAGCCAAAACCAAGGCAAACAAAAGACCCCAACAATTTCCCAGTGCTTCACCTTTCATTCAAAGACTGTGTAAATGTTAGCTAATAAAGTATGGTGATTTATATGCAGCCCTCCTCCCACGACCACAGGCGAAGGCTGTCTGTCCCCAGGGTCTGCTTGAAGGACAGATACATCTACACACACACTGGCCGCTCTTGCTTCCCCCTCATACAGCCCCTGCACTCAGGCCTCCAGACCTACCTTTCTTGCCATTGTTGGAGGGTGTAGACTTCCCACTATCTGAGTTCAGCTCAAACACTCGTAAGTCTGTGGGCACCTCCTCTCTTAGGGTCTCTACTCTGGCTGGAGGCCTGGGCTCTGGGCCGCTGGCTCGGCCTGCAGGGGTTAGAGGCTTGGAGGGAACTGGGGGCGGGGGTCCAGTTTCACCCTCATCTTCAGCCAGACTCCGTTCTTCCAGAGACGCTTCGAGCAGCTTTTGGGACAGGTCTACGGGCAGCACTGGCGCCTCGGGTGCAGCAGTAGGGTTGGCAATCTGCGTCACGAGGGAGACGCTCTCACTGCTCTCTGATGGTGTTACCTCTGCAGGGGGCTCCACTGGAGTCTCTTCACAAGGGCTCTGGGGGCCAGGCCCATCTTCAGGGGATGTGGAAGTTTTGGTCTCTTTTGGAATCTTTGCCTCTTTTGGAGACGGTGCAATGGCTTCAAGCTCCTCTGCAGAGAGAAAGGTAGGCAGAGAGGGAGTGTAGCCCTCGTCAGCCCCAAGGCAACCTGGGACCGTGCACACCCTACCATGTTTACTGCAGTGAAGCCTAGCCTGTGTCCGTCCGTGTTCCTCAGGGCAGATCCTTTTGCAGACACTCCCTGCTTGTTAGTCTCACCTAGAAAGGCCAAGCTGGACTGCTAACGGCAGCCTGAGAAAGGGTGAGACACGAGAAAGCCAAGCCCAGACTCTGGTCCATCCGTGCAAGCCAGTATTTACTTTCAACTTGCTACCTCACGAGCAAGAAGGGCTTCTTGCTAAGAGTTACCCACACATTACATTAAGCTCTTAACGGAGGCTGGACATACAGCGTAGGTATTTAATATATCCTGAGCTAGAGTCTTCCCTTTTCTCTTTTTAACTTTATTTTGAGATAGTCTCTTTATTTAGTCTTGGCTGACCTAGAACTTACTATGTAGACCAGGCTGTCCTGGAATTCATAGAGGTCTGTCTGCCTCTGCCTCTTGAGTACCAGACTCTTGAACCACAAACCTGTAGTCTTATGTAGAAGGGCATGGGGTGGGGGTGGGGGGAATTTAGATTTCAGTGTGCGCCTCAGTCATTAAGCAGGTTCATATGTAACATGGAAATCTGCTCCAACTGGTACACATGATTTCTGTACCCAAACTCTGGGTCCCATGAGCCTGTATGACAGGTTCCCTGTCGGCTGAGTGCCCAGCACCACTCTGTACTCATCCCTGCTTCCCCAGGGACACCATGCCTCTCCAGGCCTTCTAGAGTACCATAGACAAATTTGTCACCATCTCAGTTCAACACCTCTTACCTTCTTCCTCCTCCCAGCCGGGTTCTTCGGAGATGCTCTGGTCTGCCCGCTGCTTCAGGGCATCCCTCCGGGCCTGCTCCTGAGGGTGGGAAGAGTAAGGACCAGGAAGTTAGGGTACCCTCCTCTCAGGCCCTGGTCCTGACCCTAGAACCCTTGGCAACTCCAGGAAGGACTACAGTCTTCTAACTCTTTCTTGCCTTAACAAAAATCCAGCTCTTCCCCGAAAGCTGGGGGTGGGCCTTCCCAAGTTAGCCCAGCATACCTGTTCAAGTTGGTAGACTTTATAGAAGTACCGATGCCAGAATTCTGAATGGGAAACGGCTGCTGGAACCTGGAGGAGGAAGTGCTGGTAAAAATTTAGGAATGATGTGCGGAGTCTGTTCCCAGCCACTCTAAGAGTCTAGACACAAGAAGTGGCTTGACAATAATTGTCAAAGCCCTTTTACCACATGTTAACTTCAACCAGACCCACCTTCCGGGCCCAATTTGGCCAACGAAGGAGAGCAAAACTCCTATAACGACTTTGCTGGTCTTTCTCACTATCCTGACCGCCAGAAGCCTGGCAAATCAGCCTCTTCCTGGCATCTTCGTGGCTCAGCACATGGCCCACCTGGCTCTACAGGATCCCCCACTACACACCCTCCCACTTCCCAACACCTCAGGCTCGGAACCAACAGAGGTCCTGCCGGGCTGTGCCCTCACCATCTTGGTGTAGAGGGCCCGGATGGAGGGGCTGCCTACAAGGAGCTCTGAGATCTCCCCCTTCTTCTCCTCCAAGCAGAACTGAGAAAGCCAGGCGTCAAACAACTCCGGGGGCCCTGCAGAGGGACAGACGCTGACAGTCAGTTCCCTGTGTCTAGGGAAAGAACACTGGGACTAGAGAAAACACTTAAGCCTGGACTTGGACAGTAAAGAAAGCTGAAGGGTTCTTTTCAAGACCATTTCATCTAAAGGGAAGAGAGTCAGGCTAGGGGAAGGGCTGGGTGGGTTCTTCCAGGATCAGGATCTCTAGAAAGGACTATGGTCTCCAATGTTGCCTATTTCTACTGACACTTCAGTCCTACACACTCAGCCACTGAAACAGCTTTGCTAAATGTGGACCCACGGTGTCAGAGCCCATGGCCGTGTCTCTGTCCTCCCTTACGTCATGTGACCAGGAGCCTCTGCCCTCTCCATCTTCTGTTCCTTTCCTCCTTCTCTGAACTTTCTGGGTCTACCTGGGCTCCTCCTTTTCCTCTCCCCACTTTGTTTTTTCTCATGAGTCACCCCTAAACCATTTTAGCCTCTTTTGACAATTCCTATTTCTTTGCCACCCAGAACCCACCCTGGGCTCCAGATCTAGCTACCATTCTTGTTTCCACTCTGTTACCACTGGAAACCCATAAGACATCCCACTGCCTTCCTTACCTACCCTCTGATTCTACTGTTTCAGACTCCTCTGTCACAGACGGTTCCTCTTCCACCAGCCTGCCCCTCTCCAGTCTTACCTCTGACATGGGGATCCCTAGGCACCCCCTCCCCTACATTACCTTCCACCTCTCTCAACCTTTACAACATGGCCTCAAGGCTACTTTAAAAAAAATGCAAAACCTGATCACCTTGGGCCTCAAATCTTTTCAATAGTTCTTTACAATGTGAGCTTTTAAAGCTAGGGTCTACGGTATATATACACACGTGTGTGTGTGTGTGTGTGTGTGTGTGTGTGTGTGTGTGTGTGCGCGCGCGCACACACACACATGTTCTCACAGAGATCTGCCCACCTCTGCCACCCAAGTCATGGGATTAATAAAGGCATGCACTAACATGGCCTTGTACAGAAAATTTTATAGAAAGGGCTCATCATTTTTGTTTGTTTTTTCAAGACAATTTCTCTGTGTAGCCTTGGCTGTCCTGGAACTTACTCTGTAGACCAGGTTGGCCTCAAACTCATAGGGATCCACTTGCCTCTGCCTCCCAAATACTTTAAGGCGTGTGCTACCACCGGTCTCACCATTTTGATCAGCTTAGTGGTGATTTTTTTCCCTAGTATTAGAGATTGAACTTAAGGCCTTATGTATGCTAGGCAAATATATCCCAAGTCCTGTTTATTTTTACTTCGATGCAAGGTTTTGCTAAATTGCCCAAGTTGGCTCTGAACTCATTATATAGCTCAATCTAGTCCCAATCTTTCAATTCTCCTGCCTCAGCCTCCAAGTAGCTTACAGTATTATAAGAATATTATGCTATTGTGCCTGCCTGTCAATAGATTTTTAAAGGCCTCTATGACTCAATAAAAGTTTAGAACCATCACCATGAGTCTCTCAAGACCAAACACAAGCTGCTTATTCTGATACACAACGCCCTCCCAATGAGCTCCCAGGCTGCCTTTACTCCTTCATGAACTTTACATTATGTCACCAAACAGAGGCTCCCTATTCTTTCTGGATTTCCTTTTGTTTTTTTTTTGAGACAGGGTTTCTCTGTGTAGTCTTGGCTGTCCTGGACTCACTTTGCTGAACAGGCTGGCCTCAAACTCACAGAGATCCGCTGCTCTGCCTCCCTGAGTGTGCCTCCATGCCCAGCTCCTTCTGGATTTTCAAATATACTCTTGCCTGGCCTGAACAGACTCCCACTCATGAATACCGCTTCTAGACTCCACAGGCTAGGTGCATTCCGCGGATGCCCATTGCCCACAGTGCTGCAGGGTCAAACCACTCTTTGCTTGATTCCTTGTCTCCCTTCTCTCTCTTTTTGCTTCTGGTTCTGAAGGAATAAACAGTTTGAAGGTTTCACTCATTTCTGGTCTCTAATTTCTATAATGGGGCATAGTAGAAAGGCACAGGGGTGGGGTGGGAGCGCAGCAGGGATGGCAGACAAGCTAAACAGAGAAGCCGAGGGACCATAAGAGCAAAGCCTCTTCAAGAGACAGAGTTAGGGTGAAGAGATTTGAGGTTCAGGGAGGAAATGGGGCCATTTACCCACTTTACACAGCAAAAGGTTTATCTACGGGTCCTACGATGTTCCCAGTATGTAGGGCTACCTGCTCTGTGATACCTCTCCATCTATGGGCCCCGCAAGCTCACCCCCACTGCTACCCCCTCACCATCGGGTTCATTGCAGTACGTTGCTGGGTCTGACTGCAGACTGTAGAGACGAGCCTGTAAGCAACAGAGAAGAGAGAACAGAAACTCTGGGGAGGTGAACACAGAGAAAATCCCCTCTGTGAATGGTAGCCAATCAGCTACAACCCAGCTTCCCCCTTGTTGGTTGGTAAATCCACAGGGCACTTATTAGTGATCATGGTGGCACTCAGCTAACCCCTCAGAAAAGTAGTCTCTTACCCAATATTCCAATCCTGAAAACTAAGAAAATATAGTAAGCAGGTTATAAAATTATATGCACAACTCCTCCTGAAAAATGTGAAAATACATCAAATGCTATTATGTTAATAAAGTCCAAATTTAAGGGCAGATTGTGAAATAAGGTAATTATTCCCAAGTTAAAAAGGGTGAGTGCTGGTGTACACCTTTATTAATCCCAGCACTTAAGAAAAAGGCAGGCAGATCTCTGTCAGTTTAAGCCTAGCCTGATCTACATACTGAGTTCCAGACCAACCAATACTATACAGTGAGATTATGTCTTAAAATAAATAAAAGAAAACTTAAAAGCCCATCAACAATGCTGGGAGAAGTGGCAGCAAAGGCTTTTAATCCTAGCACTTGGGAAGCAGAGGCAGGCAGATCTGAGTTTGAGGCCAGCCTGGTCAGCAAAACAAATTCCAGAACAGCCACAGCTACACAGAAAAACTCTGCCTTGATAAACCAAATAATAACATCAATAATAATATAATTATTTTATATAATTTAAAACATTTATATTATAATTAATTAGTGTAAAATATTATCATTATAAAAAATAATAACTGTTCCATCAACACCATCTTGGGCTGAGATGTAATTCAGCCATAGGCACTTGCTTAGCATGTATAAAGCCAACATAGCAGGGAACAAAGTTAGGTCCAGCATAAGAGAAAAGAAAAGCTCAAGTTTAGAACTGTGCTACCAAATGCACTGGAGGGCCACAGGAAGGCCGACTTCAGCCGACAAACAGAAAAGCCTCTCTTTGCTCACACCACACAGGGCATCAGCAGGTGAGTTCTGGTGTTGAGTCACTGTGATAACTTAGACTCTTATCACTTCAAAGCTCAAAATTCTGGCACATGTTACTAAATAGTGCCAGTAATCAAAGTTTGGAATGGAAACCCAATGTGATAAGGCCTGACTGCCATGAGACAACCCTGCGAATTCAAGAGAGACTGACCATGAAACAGGAGACAGACACACAAACATACTGCTCTAGTTGCTGTTCATGGGTTCCGATTGCTACATTTATTTCTAGTGGAAATGAGTCTCTTCTTTTTTTTTAATTAAAGAACCCAAATATGAGGCAATTTATGTACCAGAGATGTTCTCAGTATCCTTATTATGGTTGAAAGCTGAAAGGAATCCAAATGTGTAACCCAAGAAAGTGATTGAACAAATGATGCTATTTGTACTCATTTGCAGGAATGTAGATGAAAAGTGGTTATGAAAGATGCTAATAGTTTGTTATGTATCTCTTTAAAACATAACACATAATGCCTGTTTGTTTAAAAGGAAAAAGCTCGAACTATCTTTACTCATGTTTGTGAAGATTACAAAAGCAATATGGAAGGTTCTGAGACAAGGAGGAACCAGAGGTATCTTTGGGTAATGAGATTATGGGACTAGAAATACAGTTGCAGCCAGGCTTGGTGGTGTACACAGTTAGTCCCAGTGCTCAGGTAGGAAGAGGCAAGCTGATCTCTGTGAGTCAAAGCCAACCTGGTCTACAAAGTGAGTCCAGGACAGCCAAGTCTACACAGAGAAACCCTGTCTCAAAAAAACCAAAAGGAAAAAAAAGAAAAAAAAATACAGTTGCTGGACAATAGTAGTGCATGTCTTTAATCCCAGAACTCAGGAGGCAGAGACAGGTGGATCTCTGTAGGCCAATTTGGTTTACAGAATGACACAGAGAAACCCTGACCACCCCCCTCCAAAAAAAAAAAAAAAAAAAAGAGAAGAAATATAGTAATTATCTACTTTTTTATTGATGTTTGATGTTTCTCTGTTATACAAATTTGTCTATATTTTCAGTCTGAACACATACTGCTTTTGTGACTATATGTTGGTAGGTAAAGCTTTGAATCTCTAACAAAGGCTGCCAGTGAATACCTTGGTGCCATCATACGGCTCAGCTGTGCCAGAGGGTGTGCCCATCAGGGTGATGACATCGCAGTCGATGGTTTTGTCTGGTGAAGGGGCAAAGGTGTCTGAGATCACCCCTAAGAAGTCAGATAACCCCTTCTTCATTTTTTCTGTTGCCCCTGAGGAGCCTTCAGTCTGCAGAGAAAACCAAAGAAAGGAAAACAGTGTTCTCGGAGCCGGATGCAGTCTGGGGTGGAGAAGGTGAAGCATTAGGAGAGGGGTGTACTACGCGCAAGGATCAGATGCATACAAACTCCTCCACACCTCAGACTGGAGGAGGAGTCTAGACTAGAGCCCTCCAGTCCCATTTGGGAACACAGAACAGGGCCAGGGTGCACCTGATGAGAGCTTCCGCTGCTGGTTACATCAAAGGGTCAAGGCAATCGAGGCTGATCAAAACTAGCAGGAGGGCAAAGGAGAGGGCTCAGTTAGAGGTGCTCACTGGGCACGCGTGATGACCTGAGTTGCGTCCTATACACTCATGTAAAAGGCCAGGTCTGGTGACAGAGCCCGGGAGGCAAAGACAGGCAGATGCCTGGTGCTTGCTGGCAGAGGGCACAGGCGAGCCTAACTTACAAGCTTCAGGCCCAGTGAGGGGCACTATCTCAAGAAACAAGGTGGATGGCTACAGAGCACCTGACGGTGTCCTTTGGCTTCTAGATCCACACAAACCCCACACGCATGTGAACCCACAGATACTTTCCATACCACATGAACATGTGTGCATGCACATTTACATGTTTGTAAACACACAGTCAAAAGAAGAGCCATGTCATTTTAGTAAACCTGAAATGAGTGGTTTGTTGTTTGTTTTTTAAGATTTGTTTATTTATTATGTATAGTGTTCTGCGTGTACACCTACAGGCCAGAAGAGGGCACCAGATCTCACTATAGATGGTTGTGAGCTACTATGCGGTTGCTTGGAATTGAACTTAGGACCTTTGTAAGAGCAGCCAATGCTCTTAACCCGAGCCATCTCTCCAGCCCAAGTGGTGGTTTTAAATGCTATGTCTAATACTGGGAGGTTACAAGACCACAATACTCTTTGAGTCTGTCCTTTGTGAAATGTGGATGACTAAGGCATGGCTAATGCCTGACATAGACAAAGAGCAGTGCTGTAATACAACTTTTCCATTATTGGTAAGACCTTCTGGAGGCACAATCAGTACATCATGGGTCAGTATGCCCTCTGCCTGGCACGGATGATGAACTGAGAGAAAGGGCAGACTCCAAAAATCTCATGCAAATCTCTAATATTAACTTTGCTGTGTTGAGACAAGATTCTGCTTTGTAGCCAGGGCTATGTAGTGCAGACCTACCTAAAACTTGTTCCCAAGGCCAGCCTAAAATTTAAAATCTTCCAGCCTCAACTTCCCAAGTGCTGGGATTACAGGTATGTGTTGACATGACCTCTTCTTTCTAAAAAGATGTTTGTGTGTGTGTGTGTGCACACGCATATATTCATGAATGTGTGTAGGTGTCCTCCACAGAGGCCAGGAGGGAACACCAAGTCCCCTGGAGCTGGGAGTCACAGTGGTTGTGAGCTGTGGGACATGGGTGCTGGGGACTGAACGAAGGTTCTCTGAAAGAGCTGTCTCTCCAGCCCCTAGCAGTATTTATTCTTCATTGAGCTGCCTAGGCATGTACAACCGAGAGAGCGCCTGGCATCCATGCTGTCATTAAGTATACAATCATATTTGTTGAATGAAAAAAAAAAAAAAAAAGGCTAAAGTAGTGAATAAGTGGTGCTTGTTACTGGCTACACGCAGCAGTTCCTCAAGCTACAACCTGCCATTCATACTTTTCGACTGGATTTTCAGACAGGGTCTTGCTTCATAGCTCAGGCTGGTCTGAACATTCAAACCTTAGTCTCTTGTGTGCTAGAATTACAGGCATGTGCCATCACACCCAATTTGTCATTTGTGATTCTCAGTAGCTATGGTAAACAAGAAGGACTTTGTAAGTAAGCCTGGCTGAGAAACCCTAAACTTGTCCTCCTTTCTCTTCCTGTTTTCATTCCTAATCCCCTTCTCCTTCTCTTCTCTTCTCTTCCTTTGCCCATTTATGAGAGGGGGCTTCATTTATGATGTTGTCTAGGTTCAAGAGATTTGCCTCAGCCTCTTGTACAGGGAAAAGAGTTACATGCCATCAGAACTAGCTCAAAAACTTATTTGTTATAACATGGACTCTACGAATCTCAGGGCAACTGATTTAGCCAGAGACGAAATGAGGAAACTAGACTGTTTCTAGACTAATGGGAAAACTGTATATAAAAGCCAGCATGTTAGCCACAAATGGTGGATCAAAGCCATAGTTCCAGTCCTTGGAAGGTCGAGGCAGGAGGACGGCCATGTGTCTGAGGCCAGACTGGTCTATATAGTGAGATGAGGTCTCCAAACCACCGAAACAGCTCACGTGCACACTCACACGTAGAAAATTAGATATACAAGATTATCTCTGATCAAATATTTTTGCTTTCTGCATGGTGCTGCCTAGTTTTCTGTCACCTTGACACAGCTAGTCATCAGAGAGAAGAAAACTTCAACTGAGAACATACCTCCATAAGGTTGCCCATATGGGGCGGGCCCACCATTGTAAGGATACGTAAGACAAATAAGCCCTTTCTTCCCTCTGTTCTTTTGGTCAGAGTGGCCTTGAAACTCAGAGATTCACTGCCTCTGCCTCCTGAGTGCTGGGACTAAAGGCATGCACAACTACTGCCTGGTGGTCACAGTTTCTGTTGTTTGTTTGCTTGTTTTTTAAGATTTATTTACTTATTATTTAAACAGTATTCTGCCTGCATGCCAGAAGAGGGCACCAGATCTCATTACAGATGATTATGAGCCAGCACGTGGTTGCTGGGACTTGAACTCATGACCGCTGGAAGCAGCCCGGTTACAGTGTTTTATCGCAGTAATAGAAACCCTAACTAAGACACGCATTGACTTTAAAATCTAACACCATGCTCACCCAAAGATTTCATTGTACATCTGAGATTAAGAAACAGCTTTGAGGGGCTAGAGAGATGGCTCAGAGGTTAAGAGCACTGTCTGTTCTTCCAGAGGTCCTCAGTTCAATTCCCAGCAACCACATGGTGGCTCATGACCATCTATAGTGAGATCTGGTGCCCTCTTTTGGCCTGCAGTATACATGTGGGCAGAACATTGTGTATGTAATAAATAAATAAAAGAAAAGAAAACAGCTTTGAGAAGATAAGGCACAAAATAAACATACCTGAAATCTATAGGAATATACTCAAAATTTTAAAATGTATTATTAGTCTATGTGATATGGGGGGGCATGTCTGTATGCACACTGTGAACATATGGAGGTCAGAGGGCTGGTTCTCTTACATGGGCTCTGGGTACTGAACTCAGGTTGTCAGGCTTGAGTGACATATGTACTTTAGTACTTAAGTACTGCTAACCATCTTGTTGGTCCATATGTGTGTGTGTATATATTTTTAAAAAATGAACTGTTTGGGGGGACAGAGACTTACACAGCTCAGGTTGGCCTCAAATTCACTATGTTGCATGCTGAAGGGCAGATATGTGCCACCATGCCTAGTCCGCACGGTCATGATGGACTCCCGACTCGACAAGTTCTAGAATCACCCAAGAGGCAAGCCTCTGGCCACCCCTGTGAGGGATTATCTAAGCCAGGTTGGCCTCCAGGCACACACGAAGAACCAATAGTTTAGGTTAACTGAGGTGGGCACCATCCCCCTGAGCTGGGGTCCTGGACGGAGTCAATGGAGACGCTGAGCTAGACTAGCGTCTGCTCCTGACTGCGAATGCAGTGTGACCGGCCGCCTCAAGCTCCTGCTGCGAGGACACACCGCACCCCCGCCCAGTCATGGTGAACTGTGCCCTCCAAGTGTGAGCCAGAATAAACCCTCTCCAAGTTGCTCTTGCCAGGCATCTGAACACGGTAATGTGACCAGGAACCAACACACTAGCACTCAAATAACACACTTCTCCGGCTTCCTACTAAGAATCTTTTCTTTATGATTTGTAGTATTTTCTCTGTGTGTTTTGCTTGCATGTATGTATGTACATGCACCCCTGGAACTGGAGTTATGGATGGTTGTGAGCCACCATGTAGGTTCTAGGAACCAACTCAGGGTCCTCTGTAAGAGCAGCAGGGACACTTTACCACGAAGTCATCTCTCTAGCTCCATAAAAATATTTTCTTTTAGGCATTCTGCAATAGATATTAAAAGGCTAAGCTATATTTACCCTTGACCCTTTCTAATATTGCATAATAAAACATTATGACACTGGGCAAAATCTTAGTAAGAATAACATTACTGAAGATCTGTGAATAATACCAGAAGCGCAATAGGAAACTGAGGGCTTTTTAAATTGTTCCAACCGATGACCAGGCACCTGAGGAGACTGTAGGCGGAGGCCTGCAATGACTTAAGTAAAAAGTAAGTTAAGGTGCTGGAGAGCTGGCTCAACAATTTAAGCAGTCCTCTTCCAGAGGACCTGGCCTCCATTCCCAGCCCCCACATGGTAGCTTACAACCATCTGTAACTTCAGCTCCAGAAGATTTTATACCTTCTTCTGCCCTCCGTAGGTACTGCATGAATGTGATTTACAGGTACACTTGCATGCAAAACAACCACATATATTAAATAAATATAAATATATACATATATTTGTGCATGCATACATACATATTTTTTAAAGTAAGTCAAGAGCCAGGTATATTGGTATATGTATGTGCCTAGCATTTGGGGTTAGAGGTGGGAGAATCAGGAGTTTAAGGCCATTCTCTGATATGTGACCAGTTTGAGACTACTCTAGGCTATTTGAGATGGGGGGTAGGGGGAAGAAAAAAGAAAAGCCAAAGAGGTAAAAACAAATAGGTTAAAAAAATGATATTCAGGGCTGGGGGCTGGCAAGAAGGCCCAGTGGATGGATAAAGGCACATGTTGCCAAGCCTGATGGCCTGGAATCAAAAGGAGAGAACCAACTCTTACAAGCTGTCTTCTAACCTAGCACACACACATACGAACATATAAATACATAAATAAAAATGTTTTAAAAATTATATTTAGTTGGCCCTAAGTTTTTTTTTTTCCCTAAAGAAAGTACACATAAGGGTATTTCACCCAAATAGTAACAACAGTTACCTTCTTAGGAAAGGTTTCTTTTACACACGTACACCACTCTGCTTACCTACATTTTCTACAATGCATTTTACTAATGGAAAATATTTGCTAAAACAATACAGACATCACAAAACTAGTACTTACTCTGTATGTATTTGCTTGATAAACAATTCCTCCAAAGTAGGAGGAAAAACATCCCTTTCTCCCCACAGGGAAAAACAATCACCTAATGACAGGAAAGTTGGGAGTCCCCACTAGGTCCCCAGGGCCGTCACTCAGGGTACGGGTACTCACGGCCAGCCTCTCCTTGACCACGCTGGCTGTGGCCGCTATGGTGCAGGCTGTGTCATGCTGTACCACCTGGGTAAATTCCGTCAGGTCCCGCTTCATGAACTCCAGAGCTTCAGTGGACTATGGAAGACAGAGGACAATGGCAAAGCTGGCAGGCCCCATCATTCCATGTGTCTAGGTCTTCCCCCCCCCCCCAAACAGGTATGTGGAAAAGTCAGGTGACCTAAGGGCCATGGCTCGGAAATAATGCTTACTTGTGCCAATTCCACAATCTGGGCTTACCGGACAGCAGAGAGGAACGTGCCTGCTCTTCCGCTTAAGGACTGAGTCTCGACCCTGACACTCACAAACTATGTGTGCAGGAGTGAGTCTCACTTAGTCATGGTTTTTCTGCTATCAAATGATCTCAAATGCAGAATGGCATTAAGAATGTTCACATAAATGAAAACTTGCTTTGATATATCTCTTCTCCTACCCCACGACAGGGCTTCTCTGGTTGACCCTGGAACTCATGCTGTACACCAGGTTGGTCTTGAACTTGGAGAGTCACCCGACTCTGCCTCTGAAATGCTGGGATTAAAGACTTTTTTTTTTTTTTTTTAATCCAAGGAAGCACAGGTTCTCCCTCAGGTCTTGGTTCCACTGTTGCGGTTTTGTCTATCCGTTAGGTTTCTCTGGAGTGAATGCTATTTGCTCCTGTCTAACCAACCTGTTTCAGAGCTAGCGTGAGCCAGCCGGTCCTCTGCTGCCTTCCATGTCTGCCTTCCTTCTACCATGCTCACCAACTCCAAGGTGACTTCCTGGAGCCTCTGTGCTCACCCCACCTTACACACCCTCTCATATTATGTGGCATCAATCACCTGAGCATTTGTTTTGTTCCAAGGTTTCACTATGGAGGCTGATTCTTCTGCCTCTGCCTCCCTCTCTAGTACTGAGGCGAGAGTCTGTACCATCGTGCCCAGCCAAGGCATGGTTTTGAGTATTCTGTTTTTTTCCTTTTCTCTAGGATGGGCCTGCCTACTTTTGACTGGCCTGGCATGACTGAGCAGGATAATGAGGAACCGGTAAAAGGCTGAAGCAGGTGAGACACACTGCCATTTTCATTTTTATTATGTCACTCTAGTGACTGGCATAGTTTTAGGCATTCAGGGTCAAGGTGACCATGGGATAGTTGGGTGGTTAATTGTTCAGTAAGAACTACCCCTAAGCACCAAAGGCTCAAGGAGAAGAAACAGGAATCACCCCCCAAAGACAGGTACACAGTGAGAGCCTGCAGAGTCCACACAGCTTGAGCTGAGGACAAAGATCCCCAGAGCCCCATCCTTAGAGGGCAAGCCAGAGAAACATGAGCTCAACAGTCAGGAAAGGAAAACCCGGACACGTGTGTGGAGAACTGGGAGAGAACTACCTCACAAAAGTCAAAAGACTGAAATTAAAAAAAAAAAAAAGAGGGGGTGGTGGTGGTGGAGTGTGGAACACACGTTAGTGTCAACTGCTGCAGAAAGTTCCAGAAAGATAAGGGCTGAAAACTACCCAGCGGAGCTGGCGATCGTGAAATGAGTGTCACTACAGATAAGTGCATGGGTGGCTGCAGGGGTGGGGAGTGAGATCAAGCTTGTTGACTTCATATTTTTAGAGTGTGTGAGGCTGTTGAACAACGACCTGAGGGAAGAGTTTGTGAAGTCAAAACCAGAGAAGGAAAGGGTTTGTGGGGAGCGCCCAGACTCAGTGAGACCAGGGCCTCTGTGGTGAGGCCGGGGAGCAGCTGGGCCTCCCCTGAGACTGCATGTGTGCTTGCACGTGGAAGTGCAGGATAGATACGCAGGAGGCTCAGGACAGGAGCAGGCAGGAAGCAGAGGAAGACAGATTATACAGCCCCCCCCCCCCCCCCCCCCAGAGGTGCAGGCTCTGGGACAACGCATGCTAAGGGAGCAGGGAAGCGACTGATCCAAAAGGAGGCGGGATGGGAAGCAACGGCAAGGAAAGCATCAGAAGAACAAGAGAATGTAGTCGAGAAAAGACGGTGACGAAGTTTACCTACAGCACGCGATAGAGTGAATGTCTGCAGAGTGCTCAAAGTGCTACGCATTGCCTTAGTACCCTATGTATTAGCATTTAATCCTCATGACAGGTGAGGAAATGAAGCCTTCAAAAGTTAAAAAAAAAAACCAAACCAACCAAACTTGTCCAAGTCAAATGTGTGCACTGGGGAAGCAGAGGCAGGTGGATCCCTGCCAGTCTGAGGCCAACCTGGACTACATATGATTCCAGCGCAACCAGGGGCGACCTACACAACAAGACTGTCTCGAAACAACACAAACAAAAACCAATAACTTGTCCAAGCTCCCATAAACAGAAGTGACTAAGGGAGAGAGTACTCCTTCTCTTACTGAAATCGGCCTTAAAACTCCCAGGAACACCTTGTGTAATGCCTGCTGGGATGAATGCTATCCTGTCCTTGCTTGCCATGCTTTCTCAGAAAAGCACACTACTCTGAGACCTCATATTTAACCTTAGCGTAAAGTCCTTCCTCTTCATCTTCAACAAAACAAACAGCTCAGAGAATTCTCAGTTGTGCTGGGCTGCAGCTTGAGGGGATATCCGGGGTACCCAGGCCAGGGAGAGGGGGTGGACTCTGAGCCTAAAGCACTGGGCTGACTCAGGATCAGAAGCCTCTAGGAGTCTGCCCTGAAGCAGGACTCCACTTCATTTGCTGGAGGTAAACAGTAATTACTTTTTCCACAACTTAGGCGAGCTGGTCTTAAAGGTAATGTGGGCTAAAACAGGAACACCAACTGGCATTGCCTACTACAGGGTCAAGCCTACGTCAAGTCACAGGATTCCTCAGCCAGCCGTTTCCCCAGGTCTCCACTCTCTGGCCATCAATCCCCCTTCCCTTTGCAAACCACTCAGACAGGGACCATCAGGCACTGGTGTGTTATGGCAATCCTCATCCTTGCTTTTCACCTTTTACACCTTCCTTGGCATGCTCATGCCTCTCTGGCCTAGACAAGATGTCAGGTACCTTCCCTTCACAGGATTTACAACAGTAACTAAGCAGGTATTATTCTGTCTGACTGCCTCCCCACCAGACCGAGGCCCAAGATCGTTTGACTAAGGTCTGTATCCTTAGTCTGTCTGAGAGTAGTCATAGTCATATACGCTAATATTTGAATTGCTGAGAGAGTAAGGTGTTGCTAGCGGTGGTGTTTTACCCTTTCCTCTCAAATGGCCTCAAGGAAGCTCGAAAAATCCAGGCAGGGCTAGCTGGACTTGGTTGCAAGGAAGTCGGCGCGGTGCCCTGCCGAAGAGAAGAAGGGTGCTGGCCCGGCTTACCTTCTCTTTGACTGCCTGGTAGCTCTGCTGCAGCCAGCTCCGCCACCACCCCACGTCCTCCCTGTGGAAGACAGCACATCTGGAGGCCCTGCCGCGCGACTCCTGCCCAGCCTCCGCCGGGGCCGGCGGGTGAGGCTTCGCGGGCCGCTTCCCCACCCCCTCGCACCACGCTTCCATTCTGCCCCTTCGGTTCGGTCCGCACCCACGCGGGCAGCCTGTTCCCAACAGGGACCCTGGCTCAGTACCCCAACCCTGGGAGCACCCAGGCCCCCGAGTCAGAGAGCAGAACGACAGGCTCACCCTTCCGCCATCTTGCCTGCATGACATCACCACTATTTACCGACCTTTGACTTCCGACACGGCACCGCCCCCTCAGGCTCCGCCCCCAAGAGCGCGTCCCTATCCCAGCCCTCCGCCCAGTCCCCGCCCCTTTCGTCGACATGTCCCGCCTATGTCCAATCCGAGTCCCAATGTCGATTTTTGGTTCCGCCTCTGAACGCTCTATCCAGTCCGATTCAAGATTGCCCTCGGGTCCCACCCACTAACCACTACCTTTCCCGGTCGCCCCTGACTACAGTGGCCTCCCTGGCCCAAGTTCTCTACGGTGGAGACGTTCGAACGCAGGGCCGGCACCGCCCCCCTTTGTGAAACCCGCGGTGCAGCGGCGGCTCAGGGTTCAGTTCCAGCCTAACTCAGCAAGCTCAGACTCCGGGGCTCTGAGCCGGGGCTGTGGGGGGAAATCAGAGGCTGGTTCAAGCTGTCCCCTGGGTGACACCGTCAACCCCAAGTATCCTCTGGAGAAGCAGATACACATTCAGTTGTCGCTACTCTCGGTGGCCCGGTTTAAGGCTACGTGAGCTGTGCTGGAAAAATCCTGAGACCTGACAGAGGGCAACTGAGGTCTCGAGTTGTGGAAGGGGGATTTCTGTAGCTCCCGTGGCCTACCTACTACCGCAATCTACGCGAACCCCACCCTCCCCCCAGCACGAGTTTGCTTCCCTTCCTGAACCGTTGCACCGTAGTTAAGGTCACCTTTGCCACTCAATCCCATAGCGTCCTGTTTCCCCAAGAACCAAGCTATGCTAATTCTCCCAGTGCTCCCCCAAAGCCGCTCAGCTCATCTAACTTCTCTCTCTCTCTTGAAGATTTATTTTATGTATATGAGTGCTCTATCTGCATGTACACCGGCAGGCCAGAAGAGGGCATCAGATCCCAGTATAGATGGTTGTGAGCCACCACGTGGCTGCGGGGGAGGGGACCTCTGGAAGAGCAGATAGTGCTCCTAACTGCTGAGCCATCCAGCCTTATCTAACTCCTTTGGTATGTTTTTGTTTTCGAGACAGGGTTTCTCTGTGTAGCCTTGGCTGTCTTAGACTCTCTTTGTAGACCAGGCTGGCTTCAAACTCACCGATCTGCCTGCCTCTGCCTCCCCCCTAGTGCTGGGATGTACGCCACCGCGCTAGGCTTGTCTAACTTTTCTTTAAAGAGATTATTGCATTTCTTTCGGGCAGGCTTTTGCCTTCTCACAATCCAGTGAAGGAAGAAGGAAGTTTTGTTAAGGTCTCCAGGAACAATGACCAGTTTTCTATTCCCTTATTCGAACCATTAATCTCTTACTCAGTTGCCTACTTCCTCCTTCCCCCCACCACCCCCGCAGACTCTTCTAGCGGCTTTCAGTATATCAGCCTCACACACACACACACACACACCTGTCCCCTGGGACTCTCCTCCACGCAGACTTTTTCTTTCTTGTTTCTAGAAAAGTCCAAGATCTCAGCGCTTGTCTCTCTTTTTCCAATGTCTGGCCTCATGTCAAGATTTTGAAAGCCGTCCGTATGCTGGCAACTCTTAAGTTGTCTCTTCATCTCAAATGCCCCTCTGAACACCAGGTCCTTTGTATTTGTTAGACGTGTAATAAACACTAATTTCACATGCCCCGGATAGACCTCATCTGTAAATGGCGAGCTCATTCTTCTAGTTGCTCAAGCCAATTGTCCTTGTGTCCTCTCTTTCAGTGGTGGCTCCACCTTTAAAACGAAGGTGGAGTCCAGTCACTTCTTTCTACCATCATCTGTCCTGGTGTTCATCACAGGAGCCTCTTGGCTGGTATAGCCTGTACCCACATTTGCCTTTCTTTAACTTGTTTACTTGTTTTGTAAATAATAAAAAAAAGTAAGACTTTGAGAATGTAAAACGACACAGATGCTTTTGTGATAAAGAAAGCGTTTTCTCGAAATATGACTATGTGATCTAACAATTCTGCTTCTGGGCATATGCCTCAAAGAACTGAAAGCAGAAACCCGCACAGAGAGTTAAGCGGCCATGAGCATAGAAACATCATTTACAATAACCAACACATGAAGAAAACCTAACAAAATAGAAATGTGCTTGTGAAAGAATATTATTCACCCTTAAAAAGAAATAAATTCCGACATATGCCCCAAGGTGGGTTCGTCTAGGCGATGCTATGCGAAGCGGAATAAAGTAGGCATAAAAGGATAACTTGTTGTATTTCATTTAAGTGAAGTATTTAGAGTAATCAAATTCAGAGACAGAAAGTAGAAGGATGATTGGAAGGGCTTGGGGGAGGCCAGCCTGGGATACAGAGTGAGTTCCAGGACAGTCAAGGCTACACAGAGAAACCCTGTCTCAAAAAAACAGAAAAGGGGATGGTTGGGGGGAGGGGAATATAGATTTCTGTTTAATAGGTACGAGCTTCAGTTTGAGAAAAAGCGCCTTGGAACGAACTACTTAGGTGGAAACGGCTGTTGGCAATGTTGATTATATCACATTTTGGGACTGATTCTGCTTAACAAATCATTAAACTGAAAACGGTTAAGATGTTTTGTTTTAACTAGAGGATTTAACGCAAGGTAGTGTGGGTGCTAGGCAAACGTGCTACCAGTAGGTTACAACCCAGCTCTGAAATGGTAACTTAGAATCTTACATAGAAAAACAATCAGCTCATCACCTCCTCCTCCCATGCTCAGAAAGGCATTATCTGTTCACAGAGAGGGCCTCTAAGCCCCTCATGCTCTCCTTTCGGTCCCTACCTGGTGGAGCTGACTGCGTACTGCCGCCTTCCTTGGTCACACTGCCCCGTAGACATTGGTTACTTAAGATTTCCCTAAGAATTTCTGGTGCTTTCCTGACCCTGAGCCCTTAAATTTGTCCATTCGACTTTCAACGCTCTTACCTCAGCTTCCTACCCGTTCTGACCACATTACTGAAAACTTGAGCTTGTGTCTGAGCGTGGCACACCCCCTTCCTCCCAGCACTTGAAGGCAGAAGCAGGTGGATCCCTATGAGTTTGAGGCCAGAATGGTCTGTGGAGAATTCACACAAAAGCAATACCACCCAAACCAAAAATACTCAAGCTTGAATCCCAGGATCATGATCTTTCTTCCCCGCTTATTTTTTTCCTCTGCATCCAACACTATACATGTTGTGGATTTTAGTTTTTTAAAGAAATTACCTGCCTTGCCAGGCTCCGTGGCACATGCCTTGCCAGGCTCCGTGGCACATGCCTGTAATCCTAGCACTCAGGGAGGCAGAGGCTGGCAGATCTCTGAGTTCAAGGCTACCCTGGTCTACAAAGCAAGTCCAGGACAGCCAAGGCTACACAGATAAACAAAAACAAACAAACAAACAAACAAACAAAAAGAAAAGAAAAGAAATTACCTGCCTCTTCTGTCCATAAATGTGCTTTCGGTGAAAACAGAGATTTCTATCTGTTTTGGTTGCCTGTTTGCCCCCAGTGCCTAGACCAGTGCCTGGCATGAGAAGCACACTCAGCAGCTATTGAATGAATAAAAGAATAAGTGCCTTATTGGAGGCACTTATATGGAGGCACTTATAGACAAAGGCAAGACCGATGTACAGTCTGGAGCAGCTAAAATGAAGAGGAGAGAGAAGATGGAGGGGAGGGAGTGAAGGCTCCTAGCATCCAAGCGCTGAGACTTCTGAACATGAGGCACGTCGTCAACAAAGGTGGTTTGTTTTTTGGAGCCGGGGGATCAAATGTGCCAGACGGTGCTCTCCCACTGACCGCTGACCACACATCCATCCTACCTGTGTGACATCACCAAAGGCTTTGTTTTATGTTGACTTTTGTTTCTGAGTTTTGTCTTTTCTGTCAGGCTCTGCGGGGGCTGGAGACATGGCTCCACAGTTGAGAGCCTTGCTGTTCTTTCAGAAGGTCCCACTCCTAGCACCCACATGATGGCTCGAAGCCTTCTAAACTCCAGCTTGAAGAGGTCCAAGGGCCCCTTCTGGCATCTGCCGGTGGCACCGAGCACCCACATATGCACATACATACATTCATGTAGGCAAAACACCGATAACACCTATGCATATAAAAAATGTAAATCTGTTTTTAATCTTGCTATGTGGCTGGCTCCAAATTTGCTGTGTAGCCTAGCCCATCCTGGAATGCCTTGTCCTGTCTTCAAAACAAAGTCAGCATTAAGTCACTTTTTACCTCTACAACCCCTTTTTAGACCCAAGCCACCTGATGCCACCCAAGCCATACAAATGCTGGGATTATGGATAGGCACCATTGGATATAAAAATTATTTCAACATAGTAGCATACACCTTTAACCCCAGCACTCAGAAGGCAGAGGCAAACAGATCTCTTAGTTTGAGGTCAGTCTGGTCTCCACAGCAAGTTCCAGGCCAGCCAGGAACATAATGAGACCCACCTAAAAAAAAACAAAACAAAACATTTTTTTGGTCTTTTTTTGTGTGTGTGTGCCATGTAATGATGATGTGATCAAATCAAGGTCATTTATTACACAAGAAATCTCCTGTACATTAATAAGTTGATATTTAGAAACATAGAATCTCTTCCCAAGGCCATACAACTAGGAAAGGCTAGACTGTGAACCTAAAATTGTCCATTAAAACCAAATTTCTGGGGCTGGAAAGATGGTTCAGCGGTTAAGAGCACTGGCTGCTTTTCCAGAGGACCTGGGTTAAATTCCCAGCACCCACGAGGCAGTTCACAACTGCCTGTAACTCTATTTTCAGGGGATCTGACACCTTCACACAGACATAACCACAGGCAAAGCATGAATACACATGAAATGAAAATAGTTGTTTATTTTTTTTAATAGAACACTTAATGCTTTGCAAGGACCTGGATTTGATTCCCACCACCAGTACGATGGCTCACAACCACCCATGAGCCCATGCTGGATGGTAGTCATCAGAGAATACTGTTCAGACAAAGCAAAGAAAAAGTGCTTATCAGCTGGCCAGTGACTACACTGGGTCTTTAGGATCTCAGCAAAGCCCTGAGTCTTTCTCAGGGTAAGCTTTAAGCTAAAACCTAAGGCCTAGATTGACATACTTCAGTTAACAAGAACAGTTAGCCAGAAGCAGAACTACAGAAACCAGAAAGCAGGGCTAGTACATTTAGAGACTTTCCCAGAACAATGGGCTTTGATGGATTAGGCCTTTGTTTTTGTTTTGGCAGGTTGTGCTGTGGCAGGTCTACTTTCTGAGTTTCACAGCCTGAATGGCACTTCCATCATGGAGTCAGTTGTGCCTATTAAGGTCTGCGGCCGGTTACAACCAGTTCCAGGGAACCCAACAGGCATGTAAGTGGTGCACAAATATGCATACAGGAAAAACATTCACATGTGATTTTTGTTTTGTTTTGTTTTGTTTTTGAGACAGGGTTTCTCTGTGTAGCCTTGACGGTCCTAGACTCGCTTTGTAGACCAGGCTGGCCTTGAACTCACAGAGATCCACCTGCCTCTGCCTCCCTGAGTGCTGGAATTCCAGGTCCTGTCCACTCACCCAGATAACAAACTATAGAGAGACAACAAGTACTTCTTACCCTTCAGGACAGTCCCTTTAGCTCACGCCTTCACCCGCAGGCCTAGCACACTGTTTGTTCACAAAGTCCTCAGGCTTATTAGACAGAGAAACTCAAAGCAATGCTGGTCTTCCTCATTTGTCCTTTCTGGAACCCTGACCCAGGACTCCTCCCCATCACTCAAATCCTAGTTCAGCCACTTTCCAGCCATGGGGCCTCCAGGCTTTCATGTCTCCCTCCTTAAGATGTGATCCAGCCGGGCAGTGGTGACACACGCCTGTAACTCCGGCACTCGGGAGGCAGAGGCAGGTGGATCCCCCGTGAGCTTGAGGCCAGGTCCTGTGTACCGAGTGAATTCCAGGATAGCCAAGGCCACGCAGGGAGACCCTGTCTTGAAAGACAAAAGAAACAAAAAGACAAACACAAAAACAAGACGAGATGGGAATCTCTGTTGTTGTGAGGATTACCTGTGTCAGGAATCCTCGTCTTCACCCTGGTCAGTTAAGAAGCTGTGATGATTCTTGCTCTAGATTCCGGCTCTGTTCCTAAGACGCCCATACACGTACCTACCACTAGATGATGCTGTGGGCTCATTTATAGGATACCTTTCCAAGGCCCCTAGGAGGACGTGGTCCTGGGAAGACTTCCAGAGCCTTGGAAAGACCTGGTTTTTCTCAATGAAAGGCAGCTAGGCCTTGGATGATCCCGGGAGGTGACTCTGCCTTCCAGATATTCCGGAAGCTTCATTGTCACAAGCTCACAGTTTCCACTGTGGAGACACCAGCGTAGAGTTAGTAGGAAGGATTAAATAAATTGTGTGATCTGGCACAAAGCTAATCGATTTAGCTGATCCAGGTAACAGAGAAAGCCAACTGAGTGGCCCTTGTTCAGAGCTTAAGCCATGTTAAAGAGAGGTAGAATAATACTTTTCCACCCATATTTCTCACCCAGAAGTCGCTTACAGGGCTGCAGACATGCATGCTTTCCCTAATGCTCTGGGCTTTTTCTTTCTCTATAGTTTCCCTCCCTGCTGTGCAGTTGCCTGCTGCTGTCTGGGTAATGCTGGTTTAAGTCACCATGACTTTTTTCTTTTCCCTTCCAACCTGGCGAGGGCTTTTCTTTAAAACGCTAATACGATTTTCCTTCAGTCCAAAAATATCTAAATTTGCCAGGCTGCGGTGACACACAACTTTAATCCCAGCACTGGGGAGGCAGAGGCAGGCAGATCTCTGAGTTCGAGGCCAGCCTGGACTGCAGAGTGAGTCCAGGACAGCCAGGACTACACAGAGAAACCCTGTCTCGAAACAAAACAAAATCTAAATTACATTAACTCACTTTGTGTGTGTGGTTTTGTTCATAAGTTTGTGTGTGTGTGTGTGTGAATTTACACAAACTTTATATATATATATATATATATATATATATTATTATTATTATTATTATTATTTTAACCGAACCCAGGGCCTTGTGCTTGCTAGGCAAGTGCTCTACGACTGAGCTAAATCCCCAACCCCTTACACAAACTTACAACTAATTATATAAAAGCAGGATCAGCAAGACAGTTCCATAGGCAAAGGCATTTGTTGCTAAGGCTGACAACCTGAGTGTGATCCCCAGCACCTACATCCTGGAAGAAGGGAACTGAGTTCAGCAAGTTATTCATTCGCTCTCTGATTTTGACACACACGCCCTGGCACGTGTGTACCCACACAGATACAGTAAATGTAATAAAACATATTATATAAAAACAAAGGTAATGTATACCCTGAACTCACTACTATATAATAATTATTGCTCAGGTTTTGGTTTTCTTGTTGCCTTGTGTGTGGGGTTTGTTGTTTTGTTTTTTCTTGAGACAGCTTCTCTCTGTAGCCCTGGCTGTCCTGGAACTCACTCTGTACACCAGGCTGGCCTCAAACTCAGAGTTCCGCCTGCCTCTGCCTCCCCAGTGCTGCTGTAAAAAGTGTGCTCCACCATGTCCAGATTACTCGGTTCTTAGGAAAATCTCACTATGCTGCCTCCAGCTGTCTGGGAAACTGAAGTCATCCTGCTTTAGTCTTCTATGCAGCTAGAAATCATGGTTTCTCTGTGTCTCTGTCTCTTCTGTGTGTGTGTGTGTGTGTGTGTGTGTGTGTGTGTGTGTGTGTGTGT
>NW_026591598.1:8216996-8217208 GCF_907164565.1 Psammomys obesus | reverse complement strand
TGTGTGTGTGTGTGTGTGTGTGTGTGTGTGTGTGTGTGTGTGTGTGTGGTGTGTACGTGGAGGTCAGAGGTGATCCCTGGGGGCACTCGAGCACTGTACCCCTCTTGATTAAGACTTTTTAACAGCTGAGTGTAGTGAGTGCACGCCTTTAGTCCCAGCACCAGGGAGGCAGAGGCAGAGGCAGAGGCAGAGGCAGAGGCAGAGGCAGAGGC
>NW_026591598.1:8188369-8216986 GCF_907164565.1 Psammomys obesus | reverse complement strand
GAGGCAGAGGCAGAGGCAGAGGCAGAGGCAGAGGCAGAGGCAGAGGCAGAGGCAGAGGCAGAGGCAGAGGCAGAGGGAGAGAGGCAGAGAGGCAGAGTGGCAGAGGCAGAGAGAGAGGCAGAGGCAGAGGCAGAGAGGGGCGGCAGAGAGAGGCAGGGAGAGAGACAGAGGCAGAGAGAGAGGTGCAGAGAGAGAGGGGCAGAGAGAGAGGGGCAGAGAGAGGGGCAGAGAGAGAGAGGTAGAGAGAGAGGCACAGAAAGAGAGGCAGAGAGAGAGAGAGAGAGGTAGAGAGAGGCACAGAGAGAGAGGCAGAGAGAGAAAGAGGCAGAGAGAGAGGGGCAGAGAGAGAAAGGCAGAGAGAGAAAGAGAGGCAGGCAGAGAGAGGCAGAGGCAGAGACAGAGAGAGGCAGTGGCAGATGGAACTCTGAGTTTGAGGTTAGGACAGCAAAAGCTATATAGTGAGACCCTAACTTGAAAAAATAAAAATAAAACAACAACAACAAAAGATTTCTTTGTTTTATTTTTTGTGTCAGTATTTTGCCTATATTTGCCTGGTATCTGTGGAGGTCAGAAGAGGGGCTGGACTTCCTGGAACTGGACTTATAGACAGTTGTGAGCCACTGTGTGGGTACGGGGAATTGAACCCAGGTCCTCTACAAGAGCAACAAGTGCTCTTAACCCCCAACCCATCTCTCCAGACCCAGGTTTTTGTTGTGGCTGTTGTCTTTAGAGATAGGATCATCACCCAGTAGATGAGACCGGCCTGCCGACGAGCCCCATGGGTCTGCCTGCCTGCCTCCATAGCAGTGGGATCACAGATGCAGGCCAACGTGCCTGGCTTTTTCTATTTGTTGTTGTTTTGTTGGTTTTTCAAGACAGAGTCTCTCTGTGTAGCCCCGACTGTCCTGGAACTCACCCTGTAGATCAGGCTGGCCTCTAACTCAGAGATTCACCTGCCTCTGCCTCCCTAGTGCTGGGATTAAAGGCTTGTGACACCACACCTTTTAACTGTGTCTGTGTGGGGTGTTTGTGTTCTACAGTGTGTGTGTGGGTGTGTGTAAGCCAGAGCTCAAAGTTGAGTGTTTCCCTCATTTTGTTTCCACCTTACTTTTTGAGATTGATTCTCTCCCTTAACCTGTAACTCACCTATTCAGCTAGATCAGCTGGCCAGCAAGACTAGGGCTCCTCCTGTCCCTACCCACTATTGCTAGGATAATATGTGCACACTGCTATAGCAGCTTGTAAGTGAAAGCCTATGTGTGCTGCAGGGGCCAGAGCATAGGAGCGGTGGCCAAAGAGTTATCCTTTGTTGCTCAGATGTCACGTGCTCTAGATACTGAACCTGGAGCTGCAGGCTATGTTTTCCCGGCTGGCATTGGCTCAATCTTTCCTTATTATGTCCCCTTTGGAAGAGGAATATTTGCCCTGCGCTACTATAGATTGTGAACAGTTAAAACTTCTTTTCTGATTTTTCAGAGAAAAAAATGGAGTTCGTGTAGATCTGTTGTGTAGCAGTTTCCTCTGAAATTAAAGTCTCCCGCTTTGTGGGGCCGGAGAGATGGTTCAATGGTTAAGAGTGCTTCCTGCTCTGGCAGAGGGCAAGCCTTCTCCTGTTTCCCCCTTGCTGCTCCTGGTTGCTGTTGTGAGACAAGGAGTTGGAGATCTCCTGAAATGAGGGTTGGACTGGCTCCAGGGAACCTGAGGACCCTAACCAGCAGGAAGCAGCTAAGAAAGAAAACTGCACTCCCTCTCCCACTAACCCTTTCTCTCTCCTGCCTGGTGTGGGAGTGTTGAAAGGGATTGGTGGAGTATGGAGAAAAAGATATAAGAAATGTAAACAAAAGAGTTTTTAAAAACTAACGCCAACTCACCGGCTTAGGTCCCAGCATCCACACAGCAGCTTACAATCATCTGCAACTCCAATTTGACCTCTGATGCACTCTTCTGGCCTCTGTGGACACCAGACACTCCCGTGTTATATATACATATATACACACACACAAAGGCAAAACACTTCTTATTTTACACATAAAGTAAGTAAATCTAAAAGAAAAATTAAAAAACTTTCCTCTTGAAGAGAAGCTCCTTAAGACACAGAGAATGTTAGGTGGGTGGCGAAACAACAGGGTAGTCTAAAGGGAGGTAAAATGTTCCATCTTGCAAGGAAACCCAGTAAGCTCAGGAAGTAAGCAACTCAAAGACCTCAGGAAGTTCCTAAAGCTGACCAGATTCACTGGGCCCCCTTCCTCCCCAAGCATAAGGACTCTGCTGAGAGACTCTCACAGCAGCCGAACTACCTGGGAAAGACCCTCTCCACCTTGAGATGCTGGCAGGCTCTGCAGTGTGGTCCAGATTTCCAGGCTGGGGTGGGCTTTGGTGACAAGGCTGTCTGTGAGTCATTCCTGATCCTGTTATATAACCCCTCACCTATAATCCTGTAAGTAACCCCAGTAAAATTTATTGATTCACCAATGAAATTTGGTATTTCATTGGTTCTGCCTCTGAGATGAATATAGACTTTTGTTCAGGTCTCCTCAGGAATAGTGTCACAACACACCAAGGTGTTAGAAAAAACTTTGGATTTTTTTTTTTTTTTTTTTTTTTTTTTTTTGAGGCAGGGTTTCACTGTGTAGTGCTGGCTGTCTCGGAACTTACTGTGTAGACCAGGCTGGCCTCAAACTCACAGAGATGCTTTTCTTCTGTTTTCCCGAGCACTGGTATTAAAGGCCTATGCCACCATGCCCAGAGTTTACCGCACATTCTTGACACCAGCACCTTACCACGCCTTTGCCTCATGTGAAGCCATGAAACACAATAAATTCTTCCTCCCTTGGTTTGCTTCTGCTAGGTGTTTTGTGACAGTGACAAGAACTAATAGCCTTCCCAAGGAAGATACTCCAAGCCTTGGCATTCCTCCACCAAGTTTTCAAGTATCTTTTGTCAATAACCTGCAATTTATTCTCTAAATGGTGAAGTCAAGCTCCTGAGAGACAGTAGTGATGGAAAGGGAAAGGGAAACTACTTAAAATATATAAATACACTGAGAAAGGAAATTCAAGAGGTAGCAGTGTAAGGAACAGTGTCTGCACAGGACACCCCAAGATCAGGTTCTCAGCACAAAGGAGATTTATTTGCTCCAGAGGGACAGAGGGCAGGAAATAAGAAACAAAGACAGGAGAGAGAGGACTAGGGAGAAGAGGAAGGGAACAGGGAGAGGAGGAAGAGATATTTGTCCTGGGGTGGAGAGATGAAAAAGATAAGAGAGGAGACAGACGTGGCCCATAGGCAAATGGCAGTTTACAAAGGTGAAAAGGGAAGCCTGTGTTAGGGTGAGGTGGTTAATTTTAATTGGGCATCTTAACTAGGTGAGCCAAAGAGGTCTTTTGATGGCTGGACTTCTATACTTCGATAGCTGGACGGTGGTAGTACAGGAGGAGGAAGTGGCCAAATAAGGGAATAGAGCGTGGTGGCGGGCTTTAGGAATGTCATCTGATGGTTTTTAGCAAGGCAGAGGGAATGAGGGAGAAGGGCAAGGCCGGCCAGAACCATGCTCACCCTGCAGGCGCCGGCTGGAGTTCCTTCAGGCTGCAATCCTTACCCGCCTTGCATTTTAAGGCTGAACTTGTGCTCCTGGCTTTCCCACATGGCTGTCATTCCATGGTAGTTCATCTGCCTTCAGCCAGCGGCAGATGGTTAAGCATTTTGCCCAGGGAAGAGGTCCAACTTTTTGTTACTGAGAGATCTGTGTCCCAGAAGATTAAAAAAAAAAAAAAAAAAAAAAAAAAAGCATGTGACTGCATTTTGTTTAACCTTAATTTTTATAGTATATATTTAAAAATAAAATGTGGGTTATTAATATTTATTATTTACATATCTTTTAGTTAATCAGCAGTTATTCCTAACCCAGCTGTATATCCAAATCACCACACGGAGACTAGGATTTATTTAATTAACCTGGAGCACAATGCTGGGCAATAGTTACTCCATCCTAAACCTCCAAGCCCGCATAGTTTCCTACCATTCAAATGTTACCCATTACACTTGCTTTTGGTCATATTTTAGGTCTGAATGAACGAGGGCACATTCCACAAGAATATTATACCATAAAATTAGGCTTTACTATGACATTTTCTTGCACTTTGATTATCTCTCCCCGAGCCCTGTTATATCGTCTTGTTATTTCTCCAGCTCCCCTAGGTCCCTCTTCCTCTTTATCTAGTAGTCTTTCTCCTTAGGGGTGAGCTTGATTAACAGACTCCCACCACGACTGCCCACTTCTGGCTTGGGCCAGATATAGTCCCAAAGCACACTTTAGGCAAGTTTTTCCTTCGCTCTCACCTGAGCTGAAGTCACTGCAACAGTGTGGCAGGAATGGGCCAAGCAGAAACGCAAACAATTTGCCTATTGTTCTGAAAGACCCCTGCCTCACCCTAAGTTAAACATAGCTATGAGAAACTCTGTAGGCTAGGTGGGGAACTGGAAAATTACTGAGAAACCTAGCTGTGTCACCCACTTGGGATATCTGCGGTCAGGCTGCCCCAGTCATACTAAAAACAGTTTGTGTTAATCACCCTCATAGATATCTGTGAGACTGTTTCAGTTAAGATAGAGAAAAACAAAATAACAGGTGGCGGGCCACGTCAAGGGGTCATCATAACCCCCTTGACCACCCAGTTCCTGAAATCTTGGTGCCCCTGCCAAACTTTGACGCAAATCGTGGTCTCATGAAAATGTACCAATCAGCCCCCTGTAACCATGCTTCTCGCTTCTGTACCAGTGCTTCTGCTCTAAAACCCTATAAAAACCCCAGCTTCCTACCTAGGGGGCGCGCAAAGTTATCCGAATGACCTTGCTGCCCCGGGTACCCGTGTATCAAAATAAAAGCCTCTTGCTGTTTGCATCCGAATGGCCTCGTTGTTCCTTGGGAGGGGTCTCTCAGACGAAAGATACCCAGCCGGGGATCTTTCAGTTCCTTCAGGATGGTTTTGCTCATGAGAATCATGAGAATCACTGAGCATTGGTGCCAAATACATATGGTTTGTGATGGGCACCTTAGATTGCAAGGTTACATGGTCCCCTATGGTCAGGTGTACAGCCTATCAGAACCTAGTAAAGACTGGGAGCTTTTCTTCTTTTTTCTTCAAAAGAAGCGCTCCTTATAAATTCGACATGACTTTTGTAAGGGAGGGTGCAGTGAAGCCACCACACTTGACTGATCCGTGGGTAGAAAGGAAGGTTTATCAGGGGTCAAACTGCCAAGGCCATGGGGAAGAGAAGAGCAAAATGGCCGTAAAGCAAGGTTTCATTCGACAGTCAGCAGGGTGGGGAGCTTAGAGCTGATACAAGGTGTTTGGACTGACCATGACGGAGATGCGCTAGCCTGAGGAAGCGGGCCTTTTGAGGGTGGATTAGCCGAGGTTCCTGGTAAACAGAAACCCACCTTATGAGATCTGAACGGTTCACCCAATAACAGTCCTTCTCCTGGCCAAGGCCTTCTGGTTAGGACAATGTCACCAACACTGCCATTTTGGGTTGATGCTGTGGACCCAACCTTTTGTTGATGATAAAGGGCAAGGATAGTCCTCTGGCTGCTTCCTGCTGATTGGGGGGTTTGAGAAGAGGAGGGGAGTCTAGAATGCTAAAAGGGGCTCAAGCTGTCAGGTGATGGTAGGAGACCCGAGGAAAGGCACAATCATTGTTATAAGAAGAATAGAGACCAGTGGGCTGAGATGGGGTAGAAGCCAGGGGCCCAAGGAAGAGCAGACCGAGAGCCCAGCACAGGAGTCTGCCCTTGGAGGCTGCAGCGGGTAGCCAGCTTGTGAAAGCCTTTAATCCCCTCACTCACTTGGTTGGACTGGTTTACAGGGGCCTTTAGTATAAGGGCTTGCTGGTTTTGCGAGACCACTGAGGGACCGAAAAGTGAGCTGGTTTTGTAGCAGTTGCAGGACTGGATGCTGTCTGTCAGAGAAGTAAAAGTTGGCTGGGACAGATATACATGAAGGACAGAAAATAAAGTTAAGTTGCTTAGGGGGGTTTTATTTTGGGAGTATGCTGAAATTTCTGCTCTGAAACCCGCACTGTAAAGATAGCAGTTAATAAAGTCTGTAAAACAGATTTATTTTTTTGAGCCATAGCTTAAAAAAAAAAAAAAAGCCTGAAAAGTTTGCCACCTGTTAGAAGTATGAACATTCATCTGCAATAAACAAAAATCTCCCTGCAGGAAAGAGAACAACGGGGAAGAACTTGAGGACCTGGCAGATGGTCTGGGATAGAAATACAAAACAGTCTTTATCCAGGACAGAGAAGTGTTACCAAAAGCTTTAATAGCCACTTCATGGACTCAGGGCTGCAGAATCGTCCCATGCCTAAGGGCTTATGGTTGGGACTGAGAGTGGGTAGGAGTTAGGCGTGGAGGAGCCAAGGGGACTAGAGAAAGGAGAGCGGGTGTGGTTATAAAGAAAGAAGAAAATCCCAAGCGTTCGATTTTACGAATAAAGACTCAGGAGCCAGATGCTGGGGTGAAAACCTACTAGCTCAGAGAAGCAGAGAAAGCACCCAGCTAACCTTCCTACTCAGCTGACTTTCCAGAAGTAAAAAGCCCTTCCTGCTCAGCTCACGTCCCAAGAGGAAAGTACTCTCACTCCTCCTCCACGCTGTCTTAAATACCCTTCAACTCCAAGTCCCTCCTTTCTACTTCCTGTCCTATTTCTATCCCAGACCATCTGTCAGGTCCTCAAGTTCTTCTTCCCCTATCTGTCCTCCGGGACATCCTCTCACTCTCCTACCCACCCCACCCCCACCCCCACCCCCGCCCCGCCCCGCCCCATGTTTCCTGTCAAACTGGTTGCTTGCTCTGCTTCTTGACCGAGGGTTAACTTTATTTAGTCCTATTTACAGAAAGCTCTTGGATTAAAGGTGTGTGCTAGGGCTGAGCTATGCACAAGTGCTTGTTTACAGAAAACAGGGAGCTCTTGGGTTAAAGGTGTGTCCTAGGTGAATGTGGTGATATCAGGTGTCTTCCTCTATCACGGTGCCCATTTTTTGGGATGGAGTCTCCTGCTGATTTTGGAACTTACTATTTTGGCTAGATCGGCTGGCCAGAAGATGGGATCCCCCATCTTCCCCTCAGTGCTGGGGTAACATGCGCACTGCCACGCCTGATCTTTATGTGCTCCGTGTTTTGGGGATCCAAACTCCAATCTTCATGCTCACGCAGAAATCACCTACTCACTGGGCAAAATCTTAAATAAATAAATTAAATCTGCTTATTTTATTTTGTCTTTCAAACATTTTTAGGGAAATTCTGTGTCCAGGATGTGTGTGTGCGGCTCTGTGCATGCAGATGCCCCCGAGGCCAGAAGGGGTAGTCAGATTCTTTGGAGCTGAAGTTACAGGTGGTCTTGAGCAGCCTGATATGGCTGGAAACTGAACTCAGGCCCTATGCAGGACCGGTACAGTCTCGTAACTGCTGAACACTTCTCCAGCCCCATATAGGGCTTTTTCCCCCCTTTCATTCTTTCAAGCGCTTAGCCTTTTGGGCATCTTGGTACTTGTAGTTTTGTCCACTAGCTGTTTCCTTAAGCCAGAGGGCTGAGACCACAACTCCCATCACCCCGTGAACGCTGGATTCTTCAGAGCGCATCCTCCAGAGGTGGGTGCCCGGACCATTGACGAACCTGCTGGCTAAAGGACCCGCCTTCCTCGGCCCACGGTCCCCCACCATTGGCCATCTCCCCCGCCTCTCACCGGAGGGGCGCAGGTGAATGAAAGGGGGGCGTGTCCGTACGCGCAGCTCGCAGGCGGCGGCTGGAACCCGGTGCCAGGTGAGAAGCCAGCATCCGGTCCGCGCCGCGGCTTTTTTGGTTTTGGGGAAAGTTGGGGACACCTCCGGAGCCTGGCTCAGGGGACCAGGTGTGGGTAGCGGGCACGGTGCCTTTCCCGGCCAGCTTTGGGCCGTCTGGCCCAGCAACTCCCTGGACCCCGGCTGCGCGGGAGTCTCCCACAGGGGCAGACCCTCCCACTTCTTGCCTGGGGCGGGTGGACCCCGAGACACATGCCCCACCCTCCCTGGTTGTGGGTGACCCACCCCTCATGGTCCAGGTGGGAGTTCTGGCTTCTGCTCTTTCTGATCCTGAACGATACCCAGGCGCCAGGGCTTGGCCAGGCTGAGCCAGTGTCTGCCTCGGCCATGGTCATTTTGCTGATGTGAAGATATGGGAGAGGCAAGGCCTCGGTTTCCACACCGAGACACCAGGGACTGCGCCCAGTACCGGGTTCCAGTGGCCTCCTCAGGTCGTCTGACACTGGATGGATTGTTCCTTCTGTCTTGAGAGCAATTGAGCAGGAAACCAAAGATGGCAATTGGTCAGAAATTCCCTGCAAATGGAAACTCTTGTTGGTTTCCCTCCTTTCCATGGGTCAGAGGGGGGAGTGGCTTCTAGTGCTGGACCTGTTAGAGGGTTTGGGGAGATCGGTAAACACTGGTTAAGGATTGCCTGTCTGGAATCAGTTGACTATGGATTCTAAATCCTGGACATGTAATCTGTATCTTTGGAGCTCAGATTTCCCCACCTCTGAAAAATGAAAATATTCTGCACTGCGGTAGTATGAGGCTAAAATGAACGTGCTTAATGCTTCGTAATGAATGATGCGCAGGAAATTCTAGTAATTGAGCAGTTTTTATTCTCAGGTTGGTGGAACTGGTGGAGAGTTGTCAGAAAGAGGGGTCTGGCCAGCAGTGGTGGTAGCACACCTGTACTGGGGAGGCAGAGGCAGGAGGATGGGAGTGAGTTCAAGACTAGCCTGGTCTACATAGCCAGACTCTATCTCAAAACAAACAAGGCAAATGAATGGGGGTAAATGGGAAGTAGAGAGAAGGTGCAGGGATTTGGGGTTTATGGGGGGTGGGGGGAAGTTTGAGACAGGGTTTCTCTGTGTAATAGCCTTGGTTGTCCCAGACTCTCTTTGTTTTCCAGGCTGGCCTCGAACTCACAGAGATCTGCCTGCCTCTGCCTCTGGAGTGCTGGAATTAAAGACACACACCACCACTGCCCGGCTTTTTTTTTTTTTTTTCCTTATTTTTAATGTATGTGTGTGGGTCTGGGCTTTGGAATGCTGCTGCCCACTGAGGCCACATGTGTGGACACATTTTCAGAGCTGGAGTTACTGGCAGTTGTGAGCCACCAGACTCCAGACTCGGGTGCTGGGAATTGGACTCGGATCCTTTGGAAATCAGTATTTCCTCTTTCACTGTTGAGCCAACTCTCCAGCCCCTGCTTTTGGCTTTTGCTCAAAGACAGCCTTGTAGCCTGGCTAGGATTCCCTTAAGGATCTTTAAGGAGTTTGTATTACATAATGTCGACAGTCTCTTTGGGGATGTGCACTGGATTTGTTTAATTTTGCTGTTCCTGATAGCTTCCTTTTGTCAGGAAATATACATAGTAACTTTTTTTTTTTTTTTTTTTGGTGTTTTGTTTTGTTTTGGAGACAGGGTCTTGTTTCTTTTTTTTAAATATTTATTTATTATTTATATAATGTTCTGCTTTCATGTGTGCCTGCAGGCCAGAAGAGGACACCAGATCTCATGATAGATGGTTGTGAGCCATCATGTGGTTGCTGGGAATTAAACTCAGCACCTTTGGTTTTGTTTTTTTTTCAGACAGGGTTTCTCTGTAACAGCCCTGGCTGTCTTGGAACTCACTCTGTAAACCAGGCTGGCCTTAAACTGCCTCCCTCGGCCTCCCAAATCCTGGGATTAAAGGCATGTGATACCTTCACCCAGCTATTCGTTTTGTTTTAAGTTTTATAATTTATTTGTTTTTTTTTAAGTTTTTATTTTATTTTTAAATTATGTATACAATGCTCTGCCTACATGTGGGCCTGAACGCCAGAAGAGGGCACCAGATCTCATTAAAGATGGTTGTGAGCCACCTTGTGGTTGCTGGGAATTGAACTCAGGAACTCAGTCAGTGCTCTTAACTGCTGAGCCATCTCTCCGGCCCCTTATCTATCTATCTATCTATCTATCTATCTATCTATCTATCTATCTATCTATCTATCTATTTATTTATTTATTTATTTATTTTAAGACAGGGTTTTTCTCTGTAGCCCTGGCTGTCCTGGCCCCTTATTTATTTATTTATTCATTTATTTATTCATTTATTTATTTATTTACTTATTTACTTATTCATTTATTCATTTATTTATTTATTTATCTATTTATTTATTTATTTATTTATTTATTTATTTATTTATTTATTTATTTATTTATTTTAAGACAGGGTTTTTCTCTGTAGCCCTGGCTGTCCTGGAACTCATTCTGTAAACCAGCCTGGCCTCAAACTCAGAGATCCACCTGTCTCTGCTTCTCCAGTGCTGGGATTAAAGCTGTGGGCCACCCCTGCCTGGCTTGGCTTTAAAAAAATCACTATTTGCTTGCTTATTTATTTATTTATCTATCTATTTATTTATTTATTTTTCATTCATTCATTTGTGTGTGTGTGCATATTCATGTGGAGGTCAGAGTACAACTTTTAGGAATTGGTCCTCTCCTTCTACCATTTGAGTCCTGAGCCTCAAACGCAGACCATGAGGCTTGGTAGCAAGTGCTTTTACCTTTTCAACCATCACCCTGGCCCAGTATTTAGTGATGGTTGAATTGAATGGGAACCTTGGGTGGATCCCAAATGCCACGAGTATTCGGGGAAATGTGTGTGAGAGCAGTGCTCAGCTGCTGTTCAGTGAGAAGTCGTGGCTTTCAGCACAGCCCGGGGGCGGAGCCCAGGGACCAGCTGGGCGGAGTAGAGAAGTCTTGTCTTGCTACATACCAAGTGACCCTCCTGCCTCATCCTTCCATGGCTGGGACTACCCCACACCTGGCCAGGAAAGTGTAGGGTGAAAGCTCAGAGTCCGTTAACACCATTCTTATCCCAAATACCTCTACTGTTGTATCTTTCTTGTATAATTTTCCAGGAAAAAAAAAATCACTATATATGAGTAAACACACACACTATAATTTGTTAGGATCTTGTGCGTTTTTTTCTTTTTTGTCTTTGTTGTTGTTGGGTTTGTTTGTTTTTTTTTTTTAATATATTTTGGTGACATTTTCAGTTGACAAGAGATGGTTCTACGTGATTGTGCCTTTTTAAATTTAATTTAATTTTTTCGTATAGGTATTTTGCCTGGGTGTGTGTCTATGTACCACACGTGTTCCGGGCACCTACAGAAGCTAGAAGAAAGCATTGGCTCCCCTGGAACTGGAGTTACAGACTGTTGTGAGCCACCATGTGGGTGCTGGGAATTGAACCTGGGTCCTCTGCAACAGCAGCCCATGCTCTTAACCACTGAGCCATCTCTTCAGCCCAACAGTCTTTAAAGATTAAATAGTTTATTTGGGAATTGACTAGAAGAGCAGTGGGAATACCCGTGTCATAATGTGTAGTATGTATGCTCTGTGCATGTTCAAGGGGGTAAAGCCAAAGGGCAAGGTTCAGAGGCAAAATGGGAATTATACAAAGTATTTTGAGACACTAATCCTTGCTACAAGTAATTATAACAAGAATGTTATCTGTCAAAGGCAGAGGCAGGCAGATCTCTGTGAGTTCAAGGCCAGCCTCGTCTACAGAGTGATTCCAGGACAGCCAAGAAACTCTGCCTCAAAAAACAACAACAACAACAACACACACACAAACACAAACCAAAACCCACAGATACAAGACTGTGCCCTTCCTTTTAAACTGTAGTGTTTACTTAACTACTTTGGATAATAATTTTTTTTTTAATTATAATTTTGTTGAGTTTAAGATGAACATGAAAGTATAGGATTTGGACTCAGTGGATCAGTACGGTTCAGTACGGCTTGCTGCCAGGCTTGAAGACCTGGGTTTGATTCCAGGAACCTGTTTGGCAGGAGAGCACCAGGTTTCAAGAGTTGTCATCCGACCTTCACATGAATACAGGGGTGAATATGCCCACCAGGCCCCTTGCCCCCCCCCCCCCACTTAAAAAATACATATACACACACACAGCTTTGACTTTTCTCCCCTCAAATATTTTTAGTCCACGGTGTAGAAGCTGCATTCTACAGAGAGCTGACTATATTTACCGTCAGGACTGCAGTGGGTCAGCAGGTTAAGGAAGGAGTGGCTGATGGATGTTTGTGGTCTGAGGGGAGAGGAAAGGCGTGCTTGAGGTAGAAGGCTAGCCCCTCCATTTTCCTCACCACCAGGAAGAGCCTGAGCTTGATTTTCTTGTTCTGCCTAGAATTTAAAAATAGCTTTTTTTTTTTTTAAGATTTATTTTTTTATGTATACAGTGTTCTGCTTGCATGCACACCTGCGCACCAGAAGAGGGCACCAGATTTCATTATGGATGGTTGTGAGCCACCATGTGGTTGCTGGGAATTGAAATCAGGACCTCTGGAAGAGCAAGCAGTGCTCTTAACCTCTGAGCTAGCTCTCCAGCCCCAGGAGCATGTTTTTTTGTTTTTGTTTTTGTTTTTTTAATTTAGCAAACGCTCCTTAACCAAAGTGCTCTGCCAGGTGCTGTGAGGGCTGTCAGATTTAATAAGATACACCCATGCCTTTAAAGAGCTTGCCATCTTCTGAGGGAGAGGGCCAGGGACTGTAACAGTGGCAGGCATTAACCAAGGATAGTGGAAGGAGTTCAGGCACTGAGCACAGCTAAGGCAAAAGAGGGACTTAATTGGTTTGGACACAGCTTGAGCTAGGTAGGGCTTAGCTAGTGTCCCCAGTTCCTGTCAGCGGTCGCCTTTGTGAGGCTGGCTCCTCTGGTGGCAAAGTGTTGCATTCTTCACTTTCTGTGAGTTCACAGAGCAGTGTGCCTCTTTCAGAAGCTCGACAAAGGTCCCAGTGCTTTTCATGGGCTCTGATCAAGCCGCTGTACCATTTCTGAATCCATCCCTGATGGTCAGAGACTGTTGTAGCCTCTCTGACAGCCTGCACACCTGGAAGCTGAGCTGGATGGGACCTGCTTGCACATTGGCCAGGTGCAGGGGAAGAATGATTTCATAGCAGCCTTCGAAGGGGGCTAGTGTGCTGACAGGCCAGGGAATCTACCATTTTCTCCACAAGATACAAGCTGAGGCTGCTAGCTAATCTCTAATCCTAGATTGGGATACTGGGTAGGAAACTGTACCACTTGAACCTTTTTGTAAAATTAATTTATTTATTCATTTTATAAGAGTAGAATGCAGTGCTTAAGATCTATCAACTCTAGACATAGACTCTAGCTGTGTCACAGCTTAGTCGTTCCTTATCTTTGATTTCTCTATTGAAAAAATAGGGACAAAATTAGGACTTACAAAAATTTATTTATTTAAGATAGGGTATAATTTCCCAGGCTAACTTGGAACTACCTATATAGCTGACAATGGCCTTGAACTCCTCATCCTCCTGCCTCTGCCTCACTAATGCTGGCATCTGCCACTACCCCCAGTTTATGAGGGGCTGGGAATGGAACCCAAGCCTTCATGAGTGCTAGGCAGGCATTCGGCCAACTGAGCATTGAGACAGGACCTCGATGCTGGCCCAAGCTGGCATTGAACTCTCTGTGAAGTCAAAGACAACCTTGGGAATGATGAAATGGCTCAAAGGTGCTTGCCACTGGGCCTGATGATATGATTTCCATTTCCAGAACCCACATGGTCAGAATTGACTTCTGCATGCGTACCATGGCACCCACATGCCCATATACGTACATACCTACATACGTGTGTACATACATATATACACACAATGTAGATAAATAAGTGTAAACAACATCAGAGACAACCAACTCCTCATCCTCTTCTCTCTGCCTCTTAAGTACTAAAATTATGGTTGTTTCTATTTTATTTTTTGTTTTTGAAACAGGGTCCCTCCGTGTAGCCCTGGTTGCCCCGGGCTGTTACTTTGCAGACCAGGCTGGCCTCAAATTGATAAATCTGCCTGCCTCTGCCTCCTGAGTGCTGGGATTAAAGTCGTGTGTCACCACTGCCCAGCTGGTTATTTTTACGTTTTTTTTTTTTTTTTTGGAAGATATCTTATTTATGTATTTATTTATATATGAGTGCCCATGGAGACCAAAAGAGGGTGTTGAATCCCCTGGAGCCAGAGTTATAAGTGGTTGTGTGTTGCCCAGTGTGGGTGCTGGGAACCAAACTCTAGGCCTCTGGAAGAGCAGCAAGTGTTCTTAATCACTGAGCCGTGTCTCCCACCCCCATTTATTTATAGGCAGGGTCTCATTCTGTATCCCAAGTTGGCCCCCAACTCCTGATTCGCCTACCTCAGCCTCCTGAATAAACATAGAAAGAATCCACGCAAAACACAATCACTCTGCCCACGTGTTCTTAGCTATCACTGCTCTTTGTTAGACTGTTTTCTGTCTACATCGTGAAAACACCACTGACCTCGTAGTTTGGTTTAAAAAAAAAAAATCATTTCTTTTTTAGATTTATTTGTTTTACTTTATGTGAGTGTTTTGCATGCGAGTATGTTGTGGGTTCCAGCACGACGGGTGCCCCGTGGAGGTCAGTGAGGTTTGGGATCCCCTGACGCTGGGATTAAGGACGGGAGAGACCTGCATGTGGGTGCTGGGAACTGAACCCACAGCCCGTGCAAGAGCAGCAAGCGCTCTTAGCCGCTGAGTCATCCCTCCAGCTCAGAAGCAGTGGTTTTAAATATAACATACGATCTGCATGAACATGCTGAAGCCAGGGATTTGATGGGGTGGTAGAGTAGTTTGCCTTGCACGCAGGAAGTACTGGGTTCAGGCACCACATAAACTGGCAATGGTGACCCGCCCCAAGAGTTCAGGATCATTCTTGGCTGCGTAGAAAATTCAGGGCCAGCCTGGGCAACAGAAAAAAAAAGAACCAGACTCAGTGAGCACAGCTTATCCGTAAGGTTGGAATGCGTGAATTAACTTCAATAAAAAAAATCTTGGCAGAGCTCCAGGCCCCGCCAGGGCAGCAGCGGCTGGTGGAGAGATGGAGGCGCAGTCCTATTGCGCCAAGCTCTTGGGGGAGTTGAATGAGCAGCGGAAAAGGGACTTTTTCTGTGATTGCAGCATCATCGTGGAAGGGCGCATCTTCAAGGCCCACAGGAACATTTTGTTTGCTAACAGTGGCTACTTCCGTGCCGTGCTCATCCACTACATTCAGGACAGCGGGCGGCACAGCACAGCCTCCTTGGACATTGTCACCTCCGACGCCTTCTCCACCATCTTAGACTTCCTCTACTCCGGGAAGCTGGACCTGTGTGGCGAGAATGTGATTGAAGTTATGTCAGCTGCCAGCTACCTGCAGATGAACGACGTGGTCAACTTCTGCAAGGCATACATCAGGTCGTCCCTTGACATTTGCCGGAAGATGGAGAAGGAGGCTGCGGTGGCCGCAGCCATGGCGGCGGCAGCTGCGGCGGCGGCGGCCGCTGCTGCAGCTCATCAGCTAGACGGTGGAAGTCCGAGTTCAGGACTGGAGGGCACTTCCTGTGGTGCCAAGAGCTTTGTCTCCTCCCCGGTGGAGGGAGAGGGGAGCGTGGAGTGTACAAGAGCGTCCCCTTGTGAAGAGTGCCGTCCCTTGGAGCTGGTGCTGAAAGACAGCCAGGGCTCTGGGGCCTCTGACGGTGACCTTTCTATTGTGCCCAGACGGGTTGAACCTAAGGTGGAGTTTGGTGTTGCCGGAGTGGAGGCGGAGGCCGGCGAACAGCTGCAGTACGGCACCCCGCTGGTGCCGGCGGAGGAAGCCCTGCCCAGTCACCAGGCCTTAGATTTGACTTACGGCAGCTACCACGTGAAGCAGTTCCTGGAGGCCCTCCTGCGCAGCGGTGCTGTCCAGAGCAAAGAGGACTCAGAGCATCACCTCTCTCAGAGTTTGGAGGGAAGACTGGAAGGCGCAGGAGTGGCCATGAGTTCGGTGATGGATGTTCAGAATGACTGGTATAGAGAGGACTCAGGTGAGTTCTGGTTACCGGCATTCAGTGCTCTCTGAGCCTCGCGTTCGCCCATCATCCCACCGTTGCTACCACTACATCATGGCTGTGGCCGCCAGCACTACCCTAGGTATCCACTGGGAGCTTCCCGTAGATAAAACAACGTTTCTTTGTGTAGCGCGTCTGTGTGCGCGAGTGCATGTGGGGAGCAGGGGTATTAGATGTCACACAAGAGATGTCCACCACCTTGTTTTTAATTACAAATTATTTTATGTTACTTCACATGTATGCATTTTTGCCTGTATTTTTGCGTGTATGCCTGTACGTCATGTGTGTGCAGGGGCCGGGAGAAGGTGTTGGCTCTCCGAGGACAGGAGTCACTGATGGTTGTGAGCCGCCTCGTGCATGTTGGGAATTGAACCTAGGTCCTCTGAAAGCAGCCAGGGCCCTAAACTGCTCATCCACCTCTGTAGCCCCTGCCTTGGTTTTTGAGACAGGGTCTCTCGCCGGCCTAGGGCTTGCCAATTTTGCTTAGGCTGGCTGGCCGGTGGCCCTGGACCCCCTGCCAGGGATTCAGCCATCTCCCTAGGAGTACAGGCGTGTGTAGCCACGCCCAGCTTTTCACAGGTGGTGGGGATTAAAATCAGGCTCTCAAGAGCCAGGCCTGGTGGTGCAAGCAGAGCCAGGAGGAGCTTTGTGAGTTCAAGGCCAGCCTGGTCTACAAAGAGAGTTCCAGGACAGCCAGGGCTACCCAGAGAAACTCTGTCTCAAAAAACCAAAAATAACAACAACAACAACAAAAAAAACCGGAATGGGAAGGCTCATCAGGTTTAAAACCTAAACACCCTGGAATAAAAACAAGTTTATTCTGCCTTATGGCACTCATATTCCCACATATCTTTTCCTCTATTCCCACGTAAACTAATTAATCTTTAAAGAATCCGGTTGCCAGGCACTATGTCCAAACAGTACCACCGACCAGGTGGTCACATACATGAGCCTCTGGAGAACGTTGCTCATTCAAATCAGCACAGCACGGTAGCCCTCCGGTTCTTGGGACGTTGCCGATCGTGGCTTTAATGATAGGCCTGTGGGTTTGAGAAGATCAGGGCTGGCACACCAGGTGCCACTTAGTGCTTCTCTAATAAGCGTGCCTGGGTGGTTTTCCTGGTGTTTCCGGGTAAGAACCCGTGTGTTGTTTCTTTTGCACGGTGATTGGTCTTTATAGCCCAGGATGTTGGTTGTTGCTCATGCCGGGATGAACCACGCTGTGTGTTACAGTGGAGCTGCCTGCGGAGAACACAGAAATAATCTTGGGATACCACAGAATATTTGTAAAACTCACCGAACGTGGGGCTGGAGAGGCGGCTCAGAGGTTAAGACTGCCCTTCCAGAGGACCCAGGTTTGGTCCCAGAGCATTTATGTCAGGTGGCTTATAACTTCAGGTCCAAGGAGACACCTTCTTCTGGCCCCCATGGGTACCTGTCCACACGTGGCATTAATACACAGACGTGCCCATTTACATGAATAAAAATAAAATAAAGAGTAAATCTTAGACAACGGCAAAAACCTTTCATGGGCTGGAGAAATGTGTCAGCCATTGAAGCTCATGCTGAAAAACCAAGCTGGGTGGGTGGGGATGAGACTTGGTGAAAGAACATTTGTGTCCCACACTCCCAGCCCTGAGTTCAGTCTTCAGGCATAGGGTAGGGGTGGGGGTGGGGGAGCCCAATCAGCTGACCTTTGACCTCCCGGGAGCCAGACAAAGCAGAGCTTGTGCCGGTCAATCTTGCTGCCTCCTAGCAGGTGGAGTCTTATCCATGACCTCTCTGTCTGGGTTGATGGGGTTTCCCAGTCCCACCCTGAACGGTGGCTGTGGCTATTTACAGCTAACTGGGTCTGTCGGGTTCCTCAGGTGACGTGCTGGTGGTCCCCATCAAGCTCCACAAGTGTCCTTTCTGTCCCTACACTGCCAAACAGAAGGGCATCCTCAAGCGGCACATCCGCTCCCACACGGGCGAGCGGCCTTATCCCTGTGAGACCTGCGGGAAGAGGTTCACGCGCCAGGAGCACCTTCGGAGCCATGCCCTGAGCGTAAGTGTCAGCCAGGGTGTTTCCTTCCTAACAGGAGGGCGGGCCCAGGTCACATCTCCGTCCCCTGGAGATGTAAGGTGCATCCCCAATCCCCCCTCCCCCAACCAGCACCTGTTACTTCCATCTGCCCAGCAAGCGCTCTGAACCGCTGAGTCATCTCTCCAGCCCCCCCCCCCAACCCCCGACCCCTTTATTTCGGTGACGTTTGTCCCCTCGTGGCAGGTCCACAGATCCAACCGTCCAATGATCTGCAAAGGCTGCCGAAGGACCTTCACGAGCCACCTGTCGCAGGGGCTGCGGCGCTTCGGGCTGTGCGACAGCTGCACCTGCGTCACAGACGCTCACGAGGAGGACGACGAGCTAGTGCCGGTCAACCTTAGCCTGGTGGAGGCGTCTTCCGAAAGCCACGAGAAGAGCGACACGGACGACTGGCCCATCTACGTGGAGTCCGGCGAGGAGAACGACCCAGCGGCGGAGGAGGCCGACGACGGGCCGCACCCTCGGCCCCCTGCTCTACCGGCCGAGCGACGCTGACGTTGCAGCCGGGGAATCGGTTGTGAGGTTTTGGTGTTACTGCTCGTTCTTACCGTGAAAGGCACCGCTTGTTTAACTTTGTGAAAGTCGGGGATTGTCTGCCCGCAGTGCTGTCACTTTGGTTAGGCTGTGTGTGATGGAGGCTGGGTGTTGGGGCTCCAAAGACTGATTGAGGTTTTCGGGTGGGTCCTGAGGGGTTTGTTGGCCCCTCCTCGGTTCTGAGCGCATCAAGGTTGGCCCTGAGGCCTCCTCACTTTCCTGCTTCTGAAGAGGCGGCAGGAATATGTCGTCAGGACACCAGGCTTTCCCTTGCCGGGCGTTTCATAGCGAATTCTGGGGCTCTGCGCTGACTACATGGTCATGGTTAGACTGTACTTCCAAAGGCCCCGAGCTTTGTGACACACTGAGGTGAATTGTGAGTCAGTTAGGGCCCCCTTGCTTGCCCAACTGAGGGAAGTTAAATGAGCCCCCCAAAAGAACCTGTGAGCCAGCGCGGGGAAGTGTCCCTGTGTGCTCTGCTATTGACAATTCCATACACACAAATACCCTGTTCTGAGCTTTTAAAACAAGTCGTCTGGGCGAAGCTCAAAATGCTCCCCTGCTTTTCTTAGTCATTTCCAAGAGTCCTCTCAGAGCAGCCTGGAAATGTACGTCCCGCTGGCATTCTTTCACCTCGTTTATGCCCAGACTTTAGTTGGGGGAAGCGCACACCTGGCTAACGTGCGATTTCTAGGTCATTCGGCTTTCAGAAGATTTTCTAGAAGAAAGGAGCTGGCTGGAACAGGTTTCAAGCCAGCCTGCTTTTGCACCCACACTGCAGCCAGGTCACAAAGTGTCAAATGACAGGAAAGACAGTGGATGAAGGATGTGCTAGGAGCCACCTTCATAGGCTTTCCTTGTGTTAAAAGTATCCAAAGTGGACTTAAAAAAAAAAATCCCCTTGTCTTCCTTAATTTCAGTACAGTTTCAAAAGGCAGTGAGGTCACCCATCTTTCTGCCTCTTGAACAATAACTAAACAGGAAGCTTTTATATATTGATTTGTCTGGTCTTTGAAGAGTTAAAGCTTTTGTTGGTTGGTTGGTTGGTTGGTTGGTTGGTTGGTTGGTTTGTTTTGAGACAGGGTCTCTCTGTGTAGCCTTGGCTGCCCTGGATCTCACTATGTAGACCAGGCTGGCCTTGAACTCACAAAGATCTGACAGCCTTTGCTTCGAAAGGGTCTGGGATTAAAGGTATGGACCACTGGAGATACAGTCCATTGCCTGTCATTAGGAAGGGCCTGGGTCCAATCCTAGTACAGCAATAAACAGATACCTAATTTTGTGTGGTCTACAAGAAAAAAAGAAGCCATTAAAAAAAAAAAAAAGAAGAAAGCAAAGAGGCTGGAAAGATGGCTCAGCAGTTAAGAGCAGAGGTTGTGAACCTGGGTTCGGTTCCCAGCAATGACGTGGTAGCTCACAACGGTCTGTAACTCCAGTTCCAGGAGATCTGACACCCTTATAGCAATGCACATAAAATAAAATTAAATAAGTTATAAGAAAAATGGTAAACTTCATTAAGAAAGCAGAGTCTTTTGATTTCGTTTGGTTTTGGTTTTCTCAGTGGCGGGTGTTGTATCCAGGACTTGTTGGGCAAGTGCTCTCTTAGACTTAAGTACTGTGCCCCTGGAAAGGTGTTTAAAGTCTGGGACAATACTCTGAAGCTGTGGTGACACTTTTTTAAAAGTTTATTTTATGTATGTGAATGCTCTATCTGCATGCTGGAAGAGGGCATCAGATCCCAGTATAGATGGTTGGGAGCCACTGTGCGGTTGCTGGGAATCGAACTCAGGACCTCTGGAAGAGCAGATGGTGCTCTTAACCTCTCTCCGGCCCCCTGTGGTGATGCTTTATGCTGCTGTGATGTCCACACCGGGTTAGTGGCTTAGTCTTCTTGAACAAGGCATGGACTAGCTCAGGTGTGGCTCCCTAGTGAGCCACATCACATAAAGACTAATACCAGACAGGCTTAGTGGCACATGCCTTTATTAATCACGGCAGCACTCACGAGGCAGAGGCAGGCAGACCTCTTAGTTCAAGGCTAAGCTGGTCTATATAGTGAGTTCCAGGCTAGTCACTTAGTCACTGATACATAGTGAGATCATCTCAAAAACACAAAGAAAAAGTTTTGAAATAAGTCAAAGGTTTGAGAGTTTTAAAAGCCAGTCTTTTATCACATGTCATCTGAAAAAAAAAAAAAAAAAAAAAAGACTACATTATCTGGGTGGTGGTGGCAAACGTCTTTAATCCCAGCACTTGGGAGGAAGACACAGGAGTTTCTCCGAGTTCGAGGCCAGCCTAGTCTACAGAAGGAGTTCCAGGACAGTCAGGGCTACATAGAGAAAACCTGTCTTGAGAAACAAAACAAAAAAGAAGAAAAAAAGAAAAATAAAACAACAAACTAAATAAAGAAGCTGCAATGTGGCTCAATGGTAGAGCACTTTCCTTGCAATGCTAGGGCATGGATGCAGTCCTCGGCATTGCAAAACACATTAACTCACTAGATCAAGTTACAAATTGACTTTTATTGTTTGTTTGTTTGTTTGTTTGATGCAGGATTTCTCTGTGTAGCCCTGGCTGTCCTGGAACTTACCTTGTAGACCAGGCTGGCCTCAAACTCAGATCTGCCTGCTGCTGTCTCTCTGAGTGCTGGGATTATAGGCATGCGCCACCTTGCTGGGCTACAAATCGACTATTATCAGGGTCCAGAAATACTTTTCTTGCCTAAGACAAAAATATTAGTTGTTGGGGCTGGAGAGATGGCTCAGCAGTTAAGAGCACTGGCTGCTCTTCCAGAGGTCCTGGGTTCAATTCCCAGCAACCTTGTGGCGGCTCACAACCATCTATAATGAGATCTGCTGCCCTCTTCTGGCATGCAGGTGTACATGCAGATCCAACACTCATATACCTAAGATAAAACTTATAAAAACTTAAAAATATTAGCTGTTTTTCGATGTGGGATATGTTGGTGCACACTTGTGAGAGCCCGGTTCTGAGGAGGTAGCAGAAATATATCATTTAAATGTACAAATTTTAAAAATCAGCAGTACCAAGATTGAGAAGTGCTAGATATAAAGCGGGGTGTTTGTTTTTTTAATGATCTTTCACGATGGTCTTAATTTTGTGGTCTGTTTCTGAGACCAGACGTTTCATAGTCTGCCCAGTGCCTGATGCAGGTTTATGATCTAGAAACTTCGAAATTCAGCCATGTGTGGTAGGAAACACCTGGAAGAGGGATAGGGAAGAGGAGGACCTTTGGATCAGGAGTTCCAGGTCAACCTCAGCTACAAAACAAGTTCTTAAGAAGCTGGGTCAGAGGGCGTGGTGGCCTGCACCTTTGATCCCAGCACTCCAGAGGCAGAAGCAGGTGGACCTCTGTGAGTTGGAAGCCAGCTTGGTTTACCTAATGAGTTCCAGGCCAACTATGGCCTGTCTCAAAAAATAAAACGGAGAGGGTGGAGAGATGGCTTAGTGCTTAAGAGCTCTTATTGCTCTTGCAGAGGAGCCAAGTTCGGTTCCCAGCTCTGAGGCTGCCTGTCTCTGCAGCTTTATGTGCATCTGAGGCCTCTCCTCCCTTCAGGCACCTGCACGCATGTGCGCACTCACACCCACAGAGTTACTCGAAAATATCTAAGAGAAAAACCTGAAAGAGAAAGAAAGAGAAGAAGGAACAAATGAAAAGTCTTTCACTCTGGTTTACATACCCAGAATCGTTCACTCCTGTCTGACGTTTTCTTGTTTCAGGGTTTGTTTCTTCTTATTGGTTACTTTTTATAGTTTTTGTCTTTTTTTCTTTTTCTTTTTTAGTTTTTCAAGGCAGGGTTTCTCAGCGTAGCCTTGGCTGTCCTGGGACCCGCTTTGTAGACCAGGCTGGCCCCGAACTCACAGAGATCCACCTGCCTATGCCTCCCGGGTGCTTGGATTAAAGGCATGGGCCATCATGACTGGCAAAAGTGGCCATTTTTGTTAAATGAGTCTGTCTCACAGCGGCAGAATTTGGGGAAGAAAATAGGCTGTAAAGCGCAGTGTGTATAGTGTTCATTCTCCGTGATGCCCCAGATTGTTCATCCCTGGTTGACTGTTTGGAGTTTGTGCAGTGTGCATTATACTAACTGGCTTGTGTACCCTGTCATTTTTTAAAAAGCTGCTTCTTTGGTGGACGCTGTCAGAGCATGAACTGGTCTCCTTTCCAATGTGCTTTCACGTTCAGTGAGCAGTATTTATTATCCTAGTATCTTCAAGGTTTAACTCATGGTGCTAACAGCTTAAAAAGTATTAGGATGATACTGGGGATTGAAACTAAGCAAGCAGTATGCCACTGAGTCATACCTGCAGCCCATGATGACTTTGTTTTTTAAGACAGGGTTTTTATGTGTAGCCCTGACTATGTTGACTTTTTTTTGTTTTGCTTTGTTTTTGTTTTCGAGACAGGGTTTCTCTGCGTAGCCCTGGCTGCCCTGGACTCGCTTTGTAGACCAGGCTGGCCTCGAACTCACAGTGACCTGCTTTACCTCTGCCTCCCCAGTTGCTGGGACTAAAGGCGTGCACCACCACACCCGGCACATGCTGGCATTTTTATAAGTAAATTCACAGTTGGGCCCAACACTGACCGTTAGTGACTGAGTTAATATCATCGTATCTTTCTGGCACGTTCAGTCCAAGTTCACAAGAAGATATTTTTGTCTCATAGCAGATACAGTGCATAGATGGGCTCAAGATACAAACTTGAAATGAAATTTAGTGGTACTTGAAATGAGAGGTAGTGGGTACATGCTGTTAATTCCAGCACTCAGAGGCAGGCAGCGCTCTGTAGTGTTCATGGTAGTCAGTGCTATATAAAAAGGCTCCGACGACCCCATCCCCCAAAAAGAAGAAGAAAAGAAGAAATTACTGTGTGCATGATTTCTGATCCTTGTACAGAAAGATGGTATTTTTCTGTATTCTTCTCTTGTCCCTGGCTTAATCCTTAGTGCCATAAAGAAAAAAGGGGGGGGGGGGAGAAATCCCTGGTATTAGGGTGAGAATTACGTGCTTTTGGCAAGTACCAAGCTTGGTGATTTTACAGGAAGACATCCACTTCAGATACACATCTTGGTGACATGAAGACTGTGCAGGGTGTAACCAGGCTTTTTCTTTAGAAGTAGAGTGCACACCTGTGATCCCAGCACTCAGGGAGGCAGAGGCAGGCGGATCTCTGTGAGTTCGAGGCTAGCCTGTTCTACAGAGTGAGTTCACGACAGCCAAGGCTACACAGAGAAACCCTGTCTCAAATAAACCAAGGAAAGAAGAAGGAGGAGGAGAAAAGAGACATTCCAGATACTTGCATGTCATTTACTATCCATCTCCTTGAGGAGCATCCTCTGTTCCTGGGAAGAAAAGAAGCAAACAGTATTGCTATGCTTTCTAGGGGGCTCCATGGTGTGAAGGTTTAGAAACATTCAGATACATGAGCTCCCGCAGTTGGCATCAGAGTCACATGGAAAGGTAGAGAATGGAATGCATAGCTTGGCAGCAGGTGAGAACCAGTTAATATGCTTCTGTGAGGTCCCTGAAGCTGTCCATACGGCATAGCTCAGGTGCAGGACAGAGCGCACAGGATGGACTTTGCCTTGGATCTTATGTCTTCTGTGACAGACAACCTCAGACGTAGCTGCCAGGGTCTCAGTAAGACCGGGGTTGGGGGTTACTCGGATGCTTGTATTTTGATGCTAATTACTGGCCCTCAAGATCTCATTATTGCCCTATCCTTGTTGTGTGAACCTGCCCAAGACACTGTTCCTGATTGGTTGATTAAAAGGCCTAAAAGCTGGAAAGGGCAGAATGGGGTAGGGGTGGCTAAGGTTCCCCAGGCTTTGGGTTCAGGAGAATCATGGGAAGTAGACAGACAGGCAGGAAGAGAGTAGGAAGGAGGACACCACGATGGGTGTCTGGAACTCACTTTGTAAACCAGGCTAGCCCCAAACTCACAGATCCTCCTGCCTCTGTTTCCCTTCCCGAGGGCTGGGATTAAAGGTGTGCACCATCACACCAGCTCCATTTTGGGAGTTTTTTTTTTTTATATATATATATATTTCTTGTTTTGTTTTCGTTTGTCTTTTACTTGTTTATTTTTAAAGAGAAAGGTTAAAAAAGACATAAAGTTGGGTGGCAGGGAAGTGGGGAGAATCTTTGAGGAACTGGAGGAGGAGGAAACATGATCAAAATAGATAAAATTTTTAAAAAATTCTTCTTAAAAAAAGTGTCATGAAGCTGGAGAGATGGCTCAGAGTTTAAGAGCACACACTGCTCTTGAAGAGGATTCCCAGCATCCACATGATGGCTCACAACCATCAGGGGATCCGATGTCCTCTTCTGACTTCTGTGGGCACCAGGCACACTCAAGCTACACAGATATCCACACAGGCAAAACATTTACACACATAAAATAAAAATAAAAAGTAAAGTCTAAGAAAAAGAAAGCTGGAGAGATGGCTCTGAGATTAAGAGCACTGGCTGTTCTTCCAAAGGTCCTGAATTTAAAATTCCCAGCACCCACATGGTGGCTCATAACCATCAATGAGATCTGGTGCCCTCTTCTGGTGTGTAGGCACACATGCAGGCAGAATATTGTATAAATAAATAAATAAACCTTAAAAAAAGAAAAAAAAAGCCAACCAAAAAACAAAACAAGGGGCTGGAGAGATGGCTCAGTGGCTAAGAGCACCGCCTGCTCTTTCCAAGGATCCAGGTTCAATTCCCAGCACCCACATGGCCGCTCACAGTTGTCTGTAACACCAATTCCAAGGGATCTGATATCATCACACTAATGTGCATAAAATTTAAAAAGTAAATAAAATTCAAAAAACAAACAAACAAATAAGAACCCACCCACTAGTCTTCCAAATGTTCTGAGTTCAGTTCCCAGCACCTACAGGGAAGTTCACAGCTGTCTGATGCTGTTTTTTTGGTGTAAAAGATATATATGCAGACAAAGCACCCATATATAACACATATGTAAATATGCATTATTATAATACATAAAGAAAAATTTTAATGTCATGTATCAGGGCCTAGAGAGATGGTTCACTGGCTGAGTGCTAAGAGCACTGGCTGCCCTTCTTTGAACTCAGCCTCAGCTCCCTTGTAGTGGCTCACAACTATCTGTAACTCCAGCTCCAGAAAATCTGACACCCTCTTCCGGCCAAGGAAAACACTGATACATAGAAACATAAATAGAATTTTTGGCAGCTCACAAGCATCTGTAACTCCAGTCCCAGGGGATCTGTTACCCTCTTCTGTTAATGACCAGGCATGCAAGTGTTGTACAGACATACATGCAGGCAAAACACCCATACACATAAAAAATAATTTTTTTAAAACACTCAAAGTCAGCCAGGTGGTGGTGGCACAAGTCTTTAATCCCAGCACTTGGGAGGCAGAGGCAGGGGGATCTCTGTGAGCTCGAGGCCCGAGTTCCAGGATAGCAGAGCTACACAGAAAAACAAAACAAACATAAAAAGTTCAACGTCATTTTCTGCTACATAACAAGTTTGAGGCCATCCTGGGATACTAAGAGTCTGTTCATTGGTGCGCACACAGGCACATATGCTATACATGTGTATATGTCTTACCACAGGGGAATTTTTGAGTGGAACCTCCGAGGGTCCCACTATTGTAGTTTGAAGAAAGCCTGTGCTCGCTCAGGAACCAGCGAACGCTGTGTTGGACGGGTTTGACTCCTCTTGCCTGCTTCAGCTGCTCCCGGCACATCAATAAGTGAGGACGGCTGGTTATTTATTCAGCAGCCACCCAACAATTATTTATGAGGTTCTTACTATAGGCCAGACTCTGATTTTGCAGTGAGCCAGCACCATCCTTGCTTTTAAGGACCTTGCTCTGTGTAATCAGGGAGACAAGAATTAAAGCAGCTATGGCAGAGTGCATGCTGGGTGACGGCAGGGGGCCCTGAGAGAATGCCGGTGGGCGCCCTCATCCAGGCTTCCAGCCTCAGCAAACGCTTTACCTGTCTAAGTTGCCAGGACCGTTAGCCCATCCAGTGAACTTCTGTTTATAAGCAGTTTAAGTCATTGCTGAAACTTCCTGCCTTGCCCCAAACATGGTGGCTCTGAACACTAACAGTGTTTTAATTACCTGTTTTGTTTAGATGTGTAGATATAGTATACACACTTGAGGGCTAGTGGAGTAGCTTAGCGGATGGCACGGTCGGTCCAGGTGCTGTGGCCTGTGGGAGGTGGAGGTAGGATCGGGAGTTCAAGGTTAGCTTCAGCTGCATATAGTTTGAATCTAGCTTGGGGTGGGAGAAACATGCTTCAGCACTGCAGAATTTCAGATATATCTAGCATTAAAAAAAAAAAAATCAGCCTCAGCTGGGCACATTGGCACACGCCTTTAATCCCAGCACTCAGGAGGCAGAGGTGGGCGGAGCTCTGTATGTTCCAGGCCAGGCTGGTCTACAGAGTAAGTGTCAGGCTACACACTACCCAGAGAAACCCCATGTTGAAAAACTAAAAACAACACACACACACACACACACACACAAGAGCATCTACACAGGCAACTTTTAAAACACTATAGTAAAATCGCTTATTGCAAAAAGACAACAGTATTATTTGTCAATTAAAATTAAATTTAAATCAACAGCAAATAACTTGTTTGGTTGGTTTAATATCACAGAAGGGAAATGTTATGACTGTGACCAATGGGGAGGATTCCCTCCTCCCATAGTCTCAGGACTGGGTCCTGGCTACCCACCTGGGCTAGTTTAATGCCCAGAAACTTCAGGATAGCTCTAGGGCGGGACTGTCAAAGGATCTGAAGGTTAGGAAGGGCCAGAAGCCAGCTCCCCTTCACAGAGACACGAAATTCCTTGCTGCCCCACTGCTGGGTAAGATCAGAAACCGGGTCCTGACAGGGTTCTGCTGATAACAAACTTGTCCCGGCAGGCAGAGAAGCCCATCCACAGAGAGCCTTGTTTCCTTGGCTACCCATCAAGCCAAGATGCTGTTTGGGCCTGTATGATAAGGCATGCTTTGTGTAGCCATGTCCTACATTCTTGTCACGCTTCGACAGGGACCGGGGAAGCCACAGGTGGAGTGTAGGGGAAGTTAAGTTAATTTCTTTGTCCTCTCATACGCAGTTACTATCTGCGGCTTTGTCACCACCACCATAGACACACACACACAAATGTAAATTGAAATTTCCACTATCTAATTATTTAATAAATACAAGGTATTTTTTTTCTTTCTTTGTTTGTTTGTTCTGTTTGTTTTTTGAGACAGGGTTTCTCTGTGTAGCCTTGGCTGTCCTGGACTTGCTTTGTAGACCAGGCTGGCCTGGAACTCAGAGACCGGCCTGCCTCAGCTGCCCTCAGTGCTGAGATCACAGGCATGCACCATCACGCCCAGCTCAAAAGTATTTTATCTTAATGTATTCATTTCGTTTCATTAAAAACTTTCAAGAGTGACAGACTGCGTCGGCACACCACTTTAATCCCAGCACTCAGAGGCAGAGGCAGGTGGATCTTCGTGAGCTGGGGGCCAGTTCCGGTCGACAGAGCGAGTTCCATGACAGACCGGGCTACGAAGAGAAATCCTGTCTTGAAACACCATTTAAAAAAGAAAAGAAAAAAAAAACCCTTCAAAAGTAAAAATATTCAGCACTTTCTTAGAGTTACCTTTTCCAGGTCTGAGGTGGTGTGGCTCGGTTGACGGTGCGCTTGCTTCGTGGGCCCGAAGCTCTGGGTTAGAGTCCTCGCTCCTCATAAACTGGAAGACAGAGGCGGGGAGATCAGATGTTTAAGGTCACCCTCAATTACACGATGTCGTGGTACATGAGTTAAGGAGGCTTAACTTCTCTTCGAGAGGACCTGTGTTCAAACACGTGTCTAGTACCCCACGGCAGCGCGAAACCATCTGTAACCCCAGTTCCAGGGGCTGCGACTCCCTCTCCTGGCCTCTTCAGGCATTGCAGGCAGGTGGTGTGTGTGTGTGTGTGTGTGTGTGTGTGTGTGTGTGTGTGTGTGTG
>NW_026591598.1:8160455-8188359 GCF_907164565.1 Psammomys obesus | reverse complement strand
GTGTGTGTGTGTGTGTGTGTGTGTGTGTGTGTGTGTGTGTGTGTGTGTCCAGTTTCATTCAGGGGAGATGTTTTCCCTGAACTTGTGACCTACACTTGTGCACATATCTACACACACGTGCTTGCGTGCGTGCGTGCGCTCTCCCAGAAGACCTGAGCTCCATTTCCAGGACCCACATGGCAGCTCTCAACCATTTGCAGCTCCAGGACCTGGGAATCCAGTGTCCCCCTTCTGGCCTCTGTGGACACCAGGCACACGGGTGGTGCACAGGCATGCAGGTGAGTCACGCATGTGTGCATAAAAAGGAAATTTATATTTTTAGCCCACAGACTAAAGACACCCAGGAAATAGAGTTCTAAACAGAAGCAGCTTCCATTAAATGGTACCTCCCACCTGTGTCCACGGTTTTAGGAACTCTTGATTGCATGACCACGGTGTCCGGGCATCGACTTCCAAGTCAGAGTCAGTGTGGAAGACTGACCACTGCTTGAAAGGGCCTGGGAGAGATGGCGCTTTTTTATTATAAATTTATTACTTTATTCTTTACAATTTATTCATTTTGTATCCCGATTGTAGCCCCCTCCCTCAACTCCTCTCAGTCCCTCCATCTTCCCTCCCCATCCCTTTCCCCTAGTCCACTGAAAGGGGGAGTTCTCCTCCCCTGCCATCTGTCCCTAGCTCATCAAGTCCCATCAGGACTGCCTGGATCCTCTTCCTCTGTGGCCTCGAAAGGCCACATTGCCAGGGGGAAATGACAGAGGCAGCCCCTGCTCCCCTTACTCGGGAACCCACATGGAGACTGAGCTGTCTATAGCCTACATCTGAGCAAGGGGTCTAGGTCCTCTCCATGCATGGTCCTTGGTTGGTACATCAGTCTCTGCAGAAACCCCCGGGCTCAGATTTTTTAGCTTTGTTGGTCTCCTTGTGAAGCTCTTGCCCCCTCCATGTCCTTCTATTCCCACCCTCATTCTTCCATAAGACTCCCTGCGTGCTACCCAAAATTTGGCTGTGAGTCTCAGCATCTGCCTCGATCCCCTGTTGGATGGAGCCTTTCAGAGGACCCTCTATAGTGGGCTGCCATCCTGTTCCTTCTCTTCCACCGCTTCTGGTGTCTATCCTGTTTGCCATTCTGAATGGGATTCAAGCATCCTCCCTAGGGTGAGAGATGGCTCTATAGTTAGGAGCACTGGCTGCTCTTGGGGGAGGACCCAGGTTTGGTTCCCAGCACCCACACGATGGCTCGCTGCAATCTATAAAGTACAGGCATGACACCCGTTCACACATAAACTACACTTTCTAATAAAGAAGCTGGCAGATGCCACAAACATCCAGGGGATGCACACAGCCAACCTAAGCTCTGAGTTCTACAGCCAGTTTCCAAGCGGCCTTACTTCATCTTACACAGGCATTTGTCAAAAGGCTAATTAACATTTTTTTAAAGGAAGAGAGTTCGGACGTGGCGGCACAGGTTAATCCCAGCACTCAATGAGGCAGAGGCTGAGGCAGAGGCAGAGGCAGGCAGATCTATGTGAGTTTGAGGCCACCCTGGTCTAAACGGTGTGTTCCAGGCCAGTCAGGGCTATGGAGAGAGACCCTGTCTCGAAAGAAGAGGGAAGGGTAGAAGCCTCCATTGGCAATAATCTTGGCCACGAGCAAAATGGTAACTGACAATCCTTTTGAAAAGGGGAGAAGCAGCCAACATGGCTGCTCATCTTAGCATGTGGGGGGCAGACATGTGGTGGGAGGGGATCCCCACAAGTTTGAGACCAGCCAGAGCTACAAAGGAAGACCCTGTCTCAAGCCTTCCTTTCCTCAAAATGGGGAACTCTGGGGACCGGATTGGCCTTTATGTTTAAGCCAGGACAGTTCCTCTGGTCCAGTGGGGTCCAGGTTGTGTGTTGTTTTGATTACACACACACACACACACACACACACACACACACACACACACACAGAGCTAAAACCAAGAGATAGTAAAGTAATAAATCAGTGGATGTAACTCATATAATCTGAAATTGACTTCTTATTTCTGCTGCCTTAGCATTTTTCTTAATGTTTTGAAACATATGTGCATATTTGTGTTTTAAAATGATTTCAGCTGCACAACAGTTTCAAATATTTCTCATTCGAAGGCAGGAAGTTGGTCCAGTTTCAGCAATATATTGATACAATTTTACATTTTTTTAAAAATGTTGAAGCTATGTTTATTTAAGATTGGCTGGGCTCTTTGCCTGCTCTTGAAGAAAAAAAAAAACATTTATAGCATGTAGATTTTTTTTTTCAAAGATTCCACATAACAATATAGAACTGTTAATGTTAAATGCTCTTTCCATCTGTCAGAAAACTCATTAGCTTCATTTACTATAAGAAGGAAAAAAAATAACTTATTCTGTCAGTAGTGGAACAGGGGTTAGGCCACTTCTTGCTTACTATCTGGTTTTTATAAAGTTTTATTGCAACAAAGTTTCATCTGTTCCATTCTGTGTTGCAAATGCCAGCTTTTGCACTGCAGTGGCAAAGTTCAGTGCTTGTGACAGGTACCTTTTATCTGCAAAGCCTAAAATGTTTGTGGTAGTTCTGAGTGAGGTGTCCCCCATAATCTCCAGCATTTGAATACTTGGTCCCCAGTTAGTGTCGCTGTTGGGGTAAATTTAGGAAATGAGGTCTTGGGAAAGGAAATATGGCACACTGGGACAAGCTTTGAGAGTTTTAAGATTCATCATGTGGTTTCTAATTCCCTCTCTCTGCTTTGGGCGTTGTGGTTCAAGAAGTGAGTTCTCAGCTTCCTGCTCTGTTGTAAGATATGATTAATATTTATTAGTGGTTTATCTTCTAGTAATGCTGCTGTTAATCCTCAACATCTGTATAACCAAATCACCACACAGAGACTTGTTTTTTAGTTAACCTAGAACACAATGCTGGGCAATATTTACTCCCTCCTAAACCTCCAAGCCCTCAGTTTCCTAACACTTAGATTTCCCACATTATACTTGCTTTTTGTGAAATCTTAGGTCTGGTTCATGCTCCATGTCCTCCAAGATCTCTCCTCCAGCTCTGCTCTCCTCGCTCTCTTCTCGCCCCTTCTCCTCCCACTCCTTTCCTGTTCTCTAGCTCCTCCTCTTTCCTGTCCTCTGGCTCCTCCCATTGCACAACATTGTATCTAGTTGCTTTATTTTGTCCTGTTTACACAAGAGTTGAGACAGGATGCTTATAATGACTATCACAATGCAATATCCGGATTGAAACCAGAGAGTTGGGGGTGGGGAAATCAGCATTTGAATTAACAAGGGTAAGGTGTATACATTTTAAAAGAACATTATGCCAACACTGCTTCTACCATGCATTTGCATTTGCTCCACCCATCATGGACTCTAACTCTCCGGAAACTTGAGTCCAAATAAACTCTTTCTTCTGTGAGTTGCCTGTGGTCATGGTGCTTTGTTATAGCAATAGAAGAGACATATTGTTCTCTAAACTATTACATTGCAGAGTTGGCCTACCTGTGAGCTATTCTGCCGGATGGGACTGCAGATCCGTTATTCTTCCTGCGGCAGGTTTAGACCAATCTGTGAGCACCACTAGGATTTAGCTTGAGTGGTGTAGGTGTGCATACAGGGGTATCCGTAGAGGATCATGGTGGATCTGTAGGAAGCTTCAGGGGAAGTGGCTGTGAGGCTCTGGCCAAGAGAAAGACAGGGTTTCCCTACATAGCCCCAGCTGTCCTCGAACTCACTATGTAGACCAAGATGGTTTCGAACTCACAGAGATCTGCCTGCTCCTGCTTTCCATGCACTGGAATTAGAGGCATATGCCACCCTGCCCTGTTTGGAGCATCTGTTTTGATCAGAGCACCTTTGGCTTCAAGGAACAGACACCTGGAATCTTAAGGCAATGGGTCTTAAAGAGTGTGGATGTTGTCAGAACTAACAACTTAAGCAGCATCTCGGAGAGTGCGGGAAAACTAGGGTCTGAGAGTAGTTGTTTCATAACAGGCCCCCAGATCTTAGCCTAGCATGGAAGTGCCAATCAGGCCATAAAACTCAGCATGCAGACAGTACCACCTGCCCGAACTAAAACAAAGACCTAATCCATCAAAGTCGTGGTTCTGGGAAAGTCTCTAAAGCTTGCTTTTGGGCTTCTATAGTTCTGCTTCTGGCTAACTATTCTTGTCAACTGAAGTATGTCAACCCAGAACATGGCTTTTGTGCTTAAAAGCTCATACTGAGAAAGGGTAGCTCATGGCTACCCTGGGATCCTGAACACCTGGTAAATAAAGACTTTCTATCGGCTTTAACCCATGGCTGAGCAGTCATCTCTGGTGAATACCCCACATCATTTCAAAGCTACAACGTGTGATTTCAGGCTAAGGACTGTGGCCCGTGTGTGTAATTCTAGCCAGCCTAGGCCATATGGCAAGACCCTATCTAAAAAGCCAAATGAAAAAATAGAAAGTGTGGCTTCACTGGGCACTATGGCATATATGTCTGTAATCCCAGAACCTGGGACGTTTAGGCAGAGAGATCATGAATTTGAGGTCAGCCTGGGCTGTTTAACTAGGTCCTATCTCAGGCAAATAAGCGTTTTATGAGCATTCTGGAAAAGGGTCAGCAGGACGCCCAGAATTATAAGGTAAGAGCCAAGGCTGCAGCTGTCGACTGTGGTCCTGACCTGCTTGTCCATTCATGCGGATATGAGGTGTCTCACAAGACCAGCTTCTGCTCCCCTTTCAGCAGCTCCAAATGGCCACCCAGGTCTGACTAGACCACTGCTTTTCAGGGAAGCCAGCATGGTCTGCATAGAGAGTTTCAGGCCAAACCAGGGGTATACAATGAGACCTCACCTAACAAAACAAAACCACAACAAAGCCTGGTGGTGGAGGCATGCACCTTTGGTCCCAGCACTCTAGAGGCAGAGGCAGGCAGATCTCTGTGAGTTCAAGGTCAGCCAGAGATACATAGTGATTCCCTGTTCTCAACAAAACACATAAAATCCATCAGGGAGAGCCAGGCCTGGTGGCACACAGACTTGGGATGCTAGGGCAGGACAGTTGAATATCAAAGCCTGTTGGCTATAGAGTTGAGTTCAAGGTCAGCGTGGACGACTCAGACTAAACTTAAAAAAATAAAAATAAGAGACTTGGGTAGAGCTCAGTAGAAGAGTGGTGCCCAGCATGCAAGAGGTCGTAGATTCCCCAGTACTGAAGAGAGAAAGAGAAGGAAAAAAAAAAATCAAAGCTCTTTCAGAGGGGACAAAGAGTGTAGCTTTGTAAGATGTAATGGGTAAAAAAACCTGCCTGGCACAGCTCAGGAAAAAACAAAACAAAACAAACAAACAAAAAAAACAACAACCCAAAAACCAAAACACAAAACAAAACTACAACAAAAACCTCCTCAGGCTTCCTCAGATGACAGAGTGACCTCGGGTCAGGCAGCCATGGTAGGATGGGGCTTGGGGGTTCGGTTGGAAATGAGGCCAGGATGGGTTTCAAGGATCAAGAGAATCATGGCACAGAGCTGGGGCTAGCTCAGTGACAGAGCATCCAGTTAACAGGCTCAAGGGCCCTGGTTCTATCCCCAGCATCGCCAGAAAAATAAAAATAAAAAGGATGGGACTGGAGAGGTGGCCCAGCAGGTGAAAGCTTTTGCTGTTCTTAGAGAGGAGCAGGCTCAGTCCCCAGGCCCTTACAACCTTAGCTACCTAACAACAGGTAGCTTGCAACCCTCTGTAACTACCGTTCCTGATGTCACCTGAGTTGGGGTGGGAGCCTGCGTTCTTGGAGGCGCTAGCAAGCCAGCCTCAGCCACCTGTCCTTGATGAGCCAATAAAAAAAGAAAAACAAAACCCAATAAATAATGAAAAGCAGAAAAGGGAGATTTAATATGAGGTATGAAGGGATAACGGTGGCCTTCCAAGACCATCTCCTGGGTCGGCGGGGGATGGGGAGGGAGATGGGGAGGGAGATTCCAATTTCCAAGGCTTGTTTCAACAGTCCAGACAGCCAGAAAGAGAGACCCAAACACCTTTCAGAATATCCTCATGCCTTTCCAGCATTTCGGTTCCAACGCGAGAGAACTGGTGAGGAAGGGCTGTATATTAATTAGTCCATTCCATTTATTGAAAACGTCCGGAAGAGGCAAGTCATTAGAGACGGCCACAGGACTGGTGACTGGGCGGGAGTCGGGGGATGGAGGGAACCGAGGGAAGAGGGACAATGCTGACTGCCAGTTTAAGGTAGCCCAGGCTGGCCTTGAGGGATAACTTTGAACTCCTGATTCCCTTCCTGCTGAGGGCTGGGATGACACCACCACACCTGGCTGAATCGTGCTTTTAAAATGTTAAGTTTTAATCACGAGACACGTCGACTTGTATTTTACCACATGAAAAGAAAAAGGAAAGTCTAGGTACTGTTGGTGGACTGCTGGAGGACCTCTTGCCACAGCTGAGTTGTTGCCCAGCCTCCCTCCGGGGAAAGGCGGGAAGACAGCGGGAATGAGCCAGGGTGAGCCTGAAGCAGCCCAGCGCCACAGCAGCAGGAGGGTCAGGCCCCGGCGGCTGATTTATGGAGGTTGCACGAGTCGTGATTCGATTCCGGCTAAGCATCTTAGGCAGGACTTTTGCAGAAGTCCTCCCTAGCGCTTGGTACCCAGAGGTACTGCGGTTTAAATCTGTCAGGTCTTATGACTGGTAATGTTCGCTTCTGTCTGAAATAAAGGTGATGTCTGCCAGGATTCTTTTGCTGGAAAGTTACCCCTGGCAATTAAAAACGACTTTTTGTACTTTTGACCCATCATTGTCTTGGTTCCAGTTAAAATTTCTTCTCTCATGGAAGCAGGTCCCCTGTTTGTACCTAAGTCACCGTGTCTCTTCTTTAAAGATTTATTTATTTTACCTGTACGAATGTTTTGTCTGTATACTTACCACATGTGTGCCTGGTGCCTGGAGGTCAGAAGACGATGTCTGATCCCCTGGAACTGGAGTTATGGATGGTTGTGAGCCACCATGTGGGTGCTTGGAGTTGAACCCCCATTCTCTGGAACAGCAAAGGCTCTAAACCGCTGGGCCATCTCTCCAGCCACACCTGTTTCTTTTAAACATTTTTAAACTAATATTTTTTTTAAAATGCAGACTCACCTATTTTATTCACTAGATTGTAATCTGTTGATGTCATTTAAAAAATTATTTATTTGCTTATTTATTTTTGATTTTTTGAGACAGGGTTTCTCTTTATAGCCTGGGCTGTCTTGGACTGGCTTTGTAGACCAGGCTGGCCTTGAACTCACAGAGATCTGCCTGCCTCTGCCTCTCCGAGTGCTGCTATTACAGTCGTGTGCCATGGCACCCGGCTGGTGTCATTCATATTTAATGTTCCAAAGTTGGGCGAATGAAAGTCCTTTCGAGCCAACTGCCTGTTCTCATTTGATATGTCCCCATTGTTCTCTGAATTCTTCCTCCTGATACAGGATGTTCTGGACTCTTCCTGTACAATTTCCCTACCCGGCTGGGGCTTAGAATGGAGTAAAAGTACTCCACTCTAAGCAGAGAGCCCTGCTTCTCCTTAAAGAACTTGTAATCTTGAGTCAGGATTTTCCTCTGTGACGCAGGCTGGTTTTGCATTCTGGAGCCTCCTACCTCTGTCTTCTAAATGCTAGGATTATAGGTACCAACCACCAGGTCTAGAGAGTGAGGAGTTAGAAAGCTAGATCTGCGCCCTGGGTGGTGGTTCATACCTGTAATCTTAGCACTTGGTGGGTGGAGACAGGAAAATAAAATAATAAAATAAAATAATAAAATAAAATAAAATAAAATAAAATAAAATAAAATAAAATAAAAATAAAGCCAGTCATGGTGGGTGCTGAACGCCTTTAATCCCAGTGCCCAAAGGCGGAGACAGGACAATCTCTGAGTTTACATAATGAGTTGTGAGTTTCAGGTCAGCCAGGGCTAATCAGTGAGAACTGTCAAGAAGAATCGGGGAAAAGAGGGAAAAAAAAACAACCCAAAAAACAAAAAACAAGCCAAGCTTACAGCGTTTGCTTTGAGGCCCTCTCAGGGGACGTTCCATACAGCAATAGTAAGTTAGAAGACATATAGAAAATAATATAGAATGATTATAGAGTTAAACATACTAACCTTCCTTCTCTCTTACCTAGGGCTGGGGGGTTGGAAGGGAGGTAGAGGCTTGAGGAACCATAAGTAAAAATAAATAGATAGATAGATTGATAGATAGATAGATAGATAAACAAACAAACAAATAAATAAATAAATAAAGTAGGTTTTTAAAAAACACAGCCCCCACAGTAAGTACTCTTAATCACTGAGGCATCTCTTTAGCCCCTACCCATCACTAAAGTTTCGAACCACCAAAAGTAAAGAAAGAAAGAAAAAATCGGATACAATCTCAGGCACCCCAGCCTTGGTGGCACACCCCTGTGACCCTGGCATTCATTTAGAAGCCTGACGCAGGCGGATCCAGACTTCCAGGGCTCCCAAGCAAGAACCCATCTCAAAGAAACCTAAAACCAGCCCATGCTTTAGTAGAGTAATATTCAGCATGTTAATTAATTAATGTATTTCTTTATCCCTGAGTGTTGTGGGGGTTCAGAAGCCACCCCGCACATATAAAGCACTAGTCACAGGACTCAGGCCTCTCCTTCTGTCACATAGGTCCTAGAGATGCAACTGGGCTTGGTGACAGGCACCCTTACCCCGCCTCTCTCCAACCCCCCAGCCTTTTCTTTGTGTGTAAGAGTCTTCATTTTATTTATTTGAAATCATACCGTAAATGCGATTTTGCAGCCTGGTCTTTTTCATTAAAATGTGCAGAGGTAGGCAAATTACAACCCACGGGCCAGAGTTGGCTCTCTGCCCATTATTGGATTGTTGTGAACTCAAATTGGTTTTTAAACTTTAAATAGCCGAAACAAAATCAGAAGAGCAATAATATTTTCTGACATGTGAAAATTACATCAAATTCCAAAGTTAAGCTTCCTTAAGTGGTCGGCTCCCTCGTGTTTGTTTATATATTATCGAGGAGACTAAATTGCCTGAGAAATCCAAAGTTCTATTTACCCTTTACAGAAAAGGTTTGCTGCCTTTGCAATATTGTTATTATTATTATTTTTGAGACAGAGTTTCTCTGTGTAGCCCTGGCTGTTCTGGAACTCACTCTGTAGACCAGGCTGGCCTTGAACTCATATATCAGCCTGCCTCTGCCTCCCAAGTGCTGGGATGAAAGACATGTGCCACCACTCCTCAGCTGCAATGTTTTATCTTAATCATTGTGTGTGTGTTGTGATGATGTTCCTGTGTGACAGTCAGAAGTTAACTTCGGATGCCTTCCTCAGGAACCACCTACCTTCATTGTTTTGTTTTAAAATATATTATTTATTCTTCAAGCATTTCATACATATATGTGTGTGTATTTTAATCACATTCACCTCCCAGGTCCCACGTCTTCCTCCCAATTTCATGTCAGTATTATCAATAACGATATTTATTTATTATTGTTTATTATAGTAATATTTAATATTTATTATCTTAACTCACTGAGTTCACTGAGTCTGCCTTTGTCTTTTGAGACAGAGTCTCCCTTTGGCCTGCAGTGGCCCAGTGAGCCCCAGGGATCCTCCTGTCTCCACCAGAAATTACAAATCGTTGTCCCCAGGCTGGGATCTGGGGATCTAACTCAGGTCCTCAAGCATTCACTGCAAGCATTTCACAGCCTGAGCCATCTTCCCAGCTCCGAAAACATGGCTTTAAACTGGCTGCTTAATCCTTGTTCAAAAATGTCACAGAAAACAAAGATCAAACACCTGCGTGCTTTACCCTCAGGAGGCAAAGGCAGGGAAATTGCTTGGAGTTTGAAGCCAATCTGGGCTACACAGCAAGTTCCAAGACCACCTCTCCAAAGATCCAAAACCAATAACACCCAGAAATGTTATTAAGTGCTCATTAAAGGCCATTTATTAGTGATTCACGAGGAGAAGGGAAGAAGAAAAATAAAGGTTTTCAGAAGTGCCTGAGTTTAGGCATCTACTAAAATTATTAATCAGTGGAAAATACATCTTTTCATTAGTCATCTAAAGGAAACAGGGAACTGTAGAGCAGTGCTTACCTAGCATTTACAAGCAATCGTACACACATGTGGGGGCACACACACACACACACACACACACACACACTACACATGATAGAATACTGTCCTGGTAAATGAATTGTAAATTGAAAGTATTGTAAATCAGAAATATAACTATGAGTAGCTGGGCATGGTGGTGCACACCTGTAATCCCTGTACTCTGGAGGCAGAAGCAGGTGGATCTCTGTGAGTTCGAGGACAGCCTGGTCTACAGAGAGAGTTCCAGGGCGGCCAAGGCTACACAGAGAGACCCTGTCTCAAAAAAAAAAAAAAAAAAAAAAAAAAAAAAAAAAAAAAAAAAACAACCAACCAAAGAAAATGAACAAAAATTAAATAATAATAATAACTATCTAACTGAATCATGTTAGTTGGGGAAATCTGTGTAGAGCTGACCTCTTCGTTAGCCCAATATGGCGGCACACACCCGCAGTCTCAGCTATGGGAAGGCTGAAGCAGAGGCCAGGCAGTGGTGGCGCACACCTCTGATCCCAGCAGAGGAAGGCAGATCTCCTTGTTCAAGGCCAGCCTGGTCTACAGAACAAGTTCCAGGATTTTTTTTTTTTTTTTAAGCCAACTGAGTAGGATACCATAGGTCAATTTCTGGCCTGGAAATCACAGAGATCCACCTGCTTCTGCCTCCCAAATGCTGGTGTACCACCGTCAGCTAAGAAAGGTTTTTCTGCCACTGAATTATTTTTTGAGAAAAGGCTCAGGCTTGTCTCAGACTCTTTGGTTCAAGGGATCTATCCCCCTGTTAGCCTTCTGAGTACAGGGGACTTACTGAAATAGGGATTACACCCAGAAACTCTGCCCTCGATCCTACTGGAATCTACTGGACAGTTCTCTGCGTGAGGGATCCTGGGGAACAGCAGGCAAGCGCCGCCACGGTAGTTTTATATTGCTTATCAGGGCTGCTAACGTAGAACGCAATAAAATCTGAGCACTCGCACACAATACTAAATCATCCAAGCCAGCTGCCTGAATGCAATCAAACTTGACTCCGGGATAGAACTCAGGAACGGTTTTTACAAAACCCAGAGGAACGAAAGCTTAGCACATCTCCTTGACCCTACCAACCACAAAAGCCTGGTCAGCGGCCAATTAATTAAGAAGTAAGTTTTCTGGACAATATCTGGGCTACAGAAACTCTAATGCCCACAACCTCTCAACATGGACTGGTGCTCCAGACCAAAGGCTAGATTAATGTTTTTGTTTCTGCTTTTAAATTCTCAGCCGCCTGTGCTGAGAATCCCAGCACTCTGGAGGGAGAGGCACTCGGATCACTGAGAGTTCAAGGTCAGCCTGGTCTTGAGGCCATCCTGGTCTACAAAGTTAGTCCAGGACAGCCCAGGCTACACAGAGAAACCCTGTCTCAAAAAAGCTAAAACAAAAACAAACAACAACAACAACAAGACAAAACAAACAAAGTCACTCTCTAAACCAGGCTGGCCTTGAACTTGTACTCACAGAGATCTGCCTGTTTCTGCCTCTCCTTTTCCGGAACTAAAGGCATGTGCCACCACTTTTGACCTTTTTTTTTTTCTTTTTAAGATGTATTTATTTGTTTGTTTGTTCCTGGAGAGAGGAACACACCATAGCAAACTTGAGAAAGCCAGGGCAAAACCTGTGGGACCCAGTTCTCTCCTTCCACTACGCAGGTCCTGGATGTGCTGGCTAGTTTTACATCAACCGGACACAAGCTGGACTCATCAGAGAGGAGGAGCCTCAGGTGAGAAAATGCCTCCATACGATCAGGCCAAGCAAGAAAATGTAGGGCATTTTCTCAACCAGTGGTTTAATGGGAGAACCCAGCCTGTGTTGAGCAAGGCCACCTCTGGGCTGGTGGGTCTGGATTTTATAAGAAAACAGGCTGAGCAAACCAGTAAGCAGCCTTCCTCTGCATTGGCTCTTGCCCCCTATCCTGTTTTGAGTTCCTTCAATGATGAACAGTTAATTGTAAGCCAAATAAACCCTTTCTTCCCTAACTTGCTTTTTGGTCATGGTGTTTCATCCCAGCAATGGTAGTATGACACTGGGGATATTTCTGGATCATTCTATCCTATCCTATCCTATCCTATCCTATCCTATCCTATCCTATCCTATCCTATCCTATCCTATCCTATCCTATCCATTTATTTGGTTTTTCAATACAGGGTTTCTCTGTGTAGCCCTGGCTGTCCTGAAACTTGCTCTTTAAACCAAGCTTGCCTGCTCTAAAGATCCTCCTGCTTCTGCCTCCCAAGTGCTGGGATTGAAGGTGTGTGCCACCATCCCCTGGCTCTAAAATTTTATTATTAAGTCAGGCTGACAGGATGGTGCAGGTGTTTTCTCTGCCAGCCCCTCCTCCAGATGCACGAGGCCAGAGATCACACAGCGCAGAGGACTTCCAGGCAATGGGAGGCACCCAGAGTGAGCTGCCCAAGCCTTTCTCTGTGGCTGTTCACGTGCTCCGTTAACTCATCCTGAACCTGTTAGTCATCTCCAATGAGGTACTCAACACCTCCTCCGCCTCCAGCAGGGCCCAGCGAGTTTTTCTCCCTAAAGGGCCAGGTAGTAAAAACCCTGGGCGCAGGGTGTATACCTTGCGTTGTAACCGGTTCAGCGCTGACACTGCTGCGCGGAAGCTGCCACAGGCAATGAACGAAAGAGCAACCGCGGTTGATTTTGTAGTTCATCTTCGTGGTCAGCTTGATCTTTGGGTGTGCGGGTGAGGGCATCTCCAGAAAGCCCAAATGAGGAGGGAAGACACACTTTGAATGTGGTCCTGTCGTTCTGTGTCTCCCTCTGCTTTCGGGCTGCCACCAAGGCCGCACTGGGAAATAGGAGCATCTCTCGAAGGAAGGTCTGACCATTGCCGGCTTCCGGGAGGAAGCTCCCAGGTTCTGCTTCCTGCAGGAGTGGCTAGAGCACTCAGAGTGAGGTCCATAAGCAAGGGGAGGGGTTACTGCGCTACAATTAGCTCTTTTAAATGAGATTTCTAGCGCTGAGCTCGCAGTGGGACGGCAGGCTTCAGCAGTTACCAAGCCAGCTATGGCTGCCTGTCTGGAAGCTAAACCTGGGGAACCAACGATGAATTCTTCAGGGAGGAGGGGAGCCCGTCCTTCCCCCCACCAAGTCCCAGGTGGTCATGGTAGAGGAATGGAGTAAGAGGGAGCTTATTTTGTGAATTAGGGACATTATAAACCTTGGGCAGTGGGAGGGTTTTCCAGGGTGAATGTGTTTGATTCGATGGGGCTAGGAGTGCCAGGGATACTTCATTTCCATGCAGCGGTCCAGTTCTTTCATAAGAAGGGGAACACAGTGCTTAATTGTCCTATGGGCAGGGGTGGTGGTGGAAGAGCTCCAGGCACGGTTAGGGGTATGGATAAGGTCATTGGCTGAAGGCTAAGTAGAGAAACATCTCATTAGTATGTGGGAGGTATGTCCAGGAATCCCCAGGTGCACACCGAACAGGTTTCTTATTGGGAAAAGGTGAGGCCTGTAATCTCCCTGAGGGCTGTGTGACACTCCTTGGAGGAGCTGGGGTTTCCCAAGATCAGGCGGAGAGGAAGAAACCCAGCTGAGAAAGGGAGTCCTGTCTGTCATTTTACCAAGCTCAGGGGCTTTCCGGTAATGCCAGACTTCAACCTTAACAGCAGGGTCCAACAGGCTGCACCATTCCAAGGAGTAGAGTCCTGGACTGAATAAAGAGAATGCAAACTGAGCACTAGGTTCCTCTCTCTCTCTCTCTCTCTCTCTCTCTCTCTTTCTCTCTCTCTCTCTATTTCTCTCTCTCTCTCTCTCCTTACTGAGGCAGCTGCAGTCTTACCAGCTGCTTCATGCACCTGTGGTCATGCCTGCCCCCACCGTGATGAACTGTATCTCATAACTGTGAGACAAAAAACACCTTTTTTCCCTTAGGTAGTGTTTGTCAAGTATTTGGCACAAAGAGAAAGGCAACTAATACAGCTGTGTTCCAATAGATTTTTTTCAAAGCAAAATCAGAATTCATAAACCTTTCACTTGCCACAAAATGTTGTTGTCTTGATTACTTTCAACCCATAAAAATTTTAAAAAGTAAACAAGGTTAGGATGTAAATTTAAACAACAACAACAAAAGACTGGATTGGGCCATGGTTTACGAAAACCAACATCTGCATATATTTCTTGTTTGTTTGTTTTTATTTTTTTTGTTTGTTTTTAGTATTTTGGTTTTAGCTTATTTGTTTGTTTTTGAGACAGGGTTTCTCTGTGTAGCCCTGGCTGTCCTGGAACTCTTGGTAGACTGGGCTGGCTTCAAACTCAGGGATCTGCCTGCCCCTGCCTCCCGAGTGCTGGGGTCAAAGGTGTGTGTCATCACCACTCAGTGTTTGTTTTCTTTTTTAATCATTTATTTATGTGTTTATGTGTGTGCCCGAGGAGGTCAGAAAGGCGTCCGCTCCCTGAATCGAGAGTAGTAGGCAGTTCTGAGGTCCCTGATTTGGGTGTTGGGAATTGAACCCTGGTCCCCTGCAAGAATGATATATACTCTTAAGCACTGAGCCATTTCCCAGCCCTTGATTGAAGCCTTGAACACCTGAGCCACCACACCTGGTCACAGGTTGTTCTTCCTCTGGTTATACCTTAGTGATTCCATTTCAGATTCTGCATCTCTCTTGACCCAGGCTGTGCTGCAGGAGCCATTTCCACCTGAGCTCTCTGTCTGTGGTCTGTGATTAATTAGTGTGGGAAGAAAATGCAAGTTGCTAGAAACATGGGGACTTGACTTCACAAGTGAATTTTTAATGTTCTGTTTCTGAGAAGAATAGTGTTGGTATTTTTATGTGTATGTGTGTGTCTGAGTACACAGTGTGTGTGTGTGTGTGTGTGTGTGTGTGTGTGTGCAGATGACCAAACAGGCCAGAAGAGGGCATCAGATCCCCTGCAACTGAAGTTACAGGTACTTGTGGGCTGCCAGATGTAAATGCTGGGAATGGAACCCCAGTTCTTTGCAGCAACAGCAAGAGCTCAACCACTTTCTCCAGCACCTGGTGTTGGAATTTTTTTTTTAAGATTTATTTATTTGTTATGTCTACGGTGTTCTGCCTTACATGTACACCTGCTCACCAGAAGAGGACACCAGATCCCATGTGGTTGCTGGGAGTTGAACTCAGGTCCTTTGAAAGAGCAGCCAGTGCTCTTAACCTCTGAGCCATCTCTCCAGCCCCCGGTGTTGGAATTTTGATACGGATGGTATTAAATCTGTTTTGGTAAGATAGTCATTTTCACAACACTCTGACTCTTTCAACACTCAAGCATAAGAGGTCACTCCATTTTCTCATCTTCTTCAGTTTCTCTCCTGAATGTTTTGAAGATTTTATTATAGAAATTGTTCATTTCTTGTTGGGATAATGTTCTTGTGGAATATATACAATTTACCCTTGTTCATTCAAATGGAATCTTGTTTCAGCTTTACTCTCCTATTTACAAGATTCCCACTATCTGGTTTCAATCTGGACATTGAATTGTGATGCTTATTCTAAGCATCACCTGTCTTAAGTTTGTGTAAACATGCCACCATTTGTTCTCTATATTGTCAATAAAACAACCAGCCACAGTGTTGGGCAATAGAGAGAAAAGGGGAGGGGAGGAGAGCAGAGATTGGCAGGAGATGACTAGGAACCATGGGGAGAGATGAACTGGACCTAAGATATGACTAAAAGCAAGTATAATATTGGAAATTCTGAATGGGAAGAAGCTATGCAGGATTAGAGGTTTAGGATGAAGTAATCATTGCCCAGCATTGTACTCTAGGTTAACTAAATACATCCTAGTCTCTATATGCTGATTTGGGTGTACAGCTGGTTTAGGAATAACCACTGTTTATCTCCAGGTAAATAAATAATAAATATTAATAACCGACAACAATTTCTCTAATTAGGAGTATTCCAAGATTTGTTTTAAAATTGTATTGTTCATTTATTCATTGTATAGTATGCATGTGTGCGTGTGTGCGTGCATGAGAGACAGAGAAAGAACAGACATGTTTTAGAAAATATTATTATTAAAATTTACTGTTAATTAACTATTATGGCAGTTATTATTTAACCCATTATCATATCATTAAAAGACACAGATGCCTGTTAGATTTTTAAATATACCTATATACTGAAACTGGGCAGAAATTAACTCCCTAAGCTATCTTTTCACCTCGCAGCCCCGCATCTCATGTCATTTGTTTGAATTATTTCTATCTGAGCGACTCCGCATCCATCATTCCATAAATACTTGCTCATGCTTTCCAGCTGGGGCTCCTTCCCTCCATCTCCCAACCTTCAGAGCAGGCTCCTTCCGGCCCTGGTGGTTCTAGTTCATGCTTAAGCTTTGGCAGCTCTGTTCTCCCTCCTCTCCTGTTCCTCTCCTGTTCCTCTCCTCCTTCTGTCCTCCAAGCCCCCGGACCTTCGCTCCCCCTACATCTCTCCTGCCCTGTCCAGGTGTGGGCATGTTGTTTTTTTTTTTCCACTGGGCAATCAGGGATCATTTGGAGGCAAAGTTACATAGATCACTTTGGTTTCATGAAGGTTTGCTGGTAGGACAGTAAGAATCTTGGGGTGCAAGCCATTAACATCCACAGTGGCTCCAGATCAAGCAGCACAGACAGACAACTTGAGGCAGTCAGTGCTCACCTTCTACCAGGTGGGTTGTAGGGATCAAACTCAAGTCATCAGGCTATATCCTTGAGCAAGCTATCTGTCCCCATGCTGTTGTTGTTGTTGTTGTTGTTGTTGTTTCAATAGGACTGTTTCTTGCTTTTTTTTTTTTTTTCCTCGTCCTGTTTGCTATTGGAGTGTAGGAAGGCTCCTGTTTTTATATGTTTATGTTGTATCCTGCCACTTGGATGAAACGAGTTAACAGTTTCTAAGACATTTTAGGGTCTTGTGTGTAGAATGAAAGCATCTGCAAGTAGGGGGTCTCTTTGCCTTTTTCTTTCCAATTTGCATCCTCTATATTGCTTGTCTGATTTGATGGCTCTAGCTGAGCAGTCCAGGACTATATTAAATAAGACATTCTTTTTTCATTCTGTTTGACCTTGGGCTCCTGATCCTCCTGCCTCCACCCCCTTAGTTCGTAAGTCTCGATGTAGAAGCCCGCTCCTAGGTTGTTTAGGCACCTGTGATGTCATCATTGGTCACCGCCCACATGGGGGCCCCCCCGGGATAAAAGGACCCCTGCCTCTTACCTCTCTCTCTTGCCCTCTTGCCCTCACCGGTTCAGTCTCTCTCCCCTTTCTCTGTTGGGGCACCCCTTCCCCCCATCTGTCTCTCTCTCTTTTTCTCTGTCTCTCTGCCCTCATGGCTCACTCACACCCTAACTCTCTTCTCATAACACCAAGTGCCAGGATTGCAGGTGTGTGTGACTTGTCTGAATCTCGTTTCAGCTTTACTCTCCCATTTACAAGATTCCTGTGTGGCAAGCCAGAGCCCCCTGTTTGCTTTCCTTTGCTGTCTAGAGGAAGCACATGACAAGAACTGGATTGGGGGAATCTACTGTCTCCCCAAGTACATTCAGGGTGAGGCCTTCCTCAGTTACCCCTCTGGAAGGAACCTTACAAGAAACATGTCTTAAGTGTAATTAAAAATAAAATTAAATTAAAATTAAAAAAAAAAAAAGAAACGTCTTAATTTCCTAAATTAAGTCTAAGCTCTGCCAAGTTGACAATGAAGATTAAGGACAGCACCATGACCCAGAAGTTCACTATTGCCGGATAACAAATCCCCACCCAAGTTGTGCTGTTAGGTAAGCCTGCAAGGCATTTTCTTTTCTTTTTTGTAAAAGATTTTATTTATTTGTTTGTTTTATATATTTGAATGTTCTACCTGCATGGCAGAAGAGGGCATCAGATGCCCATTTAGATGGTCTGAGACACCATATGGTTGCTGAGAATTGAACTCATGACCTCTGGAGGAACAGACAGTGCTCTTAACCTCTGAGCTAGCTATCCAGCCCAGGTATTTTCTTGATCAATGGCTGATGTGGGAGGGCCCAGCTCACTATGGGCAGTGCTATCCATAGGCAGGTAGTCCTAGGGTATATAAGAAAGCAGGTAGGAAAACCTAGGCAGTAGGCATCTATCCTTGACTCTTCCTACGTCAGTTCATGCCTCCAGGTTCATGCCCTGACTTCCCTTCATAATTCACTGGAAGCTGCAAACCAAACACACCCTTCCCTTCCCAAGTTACGTTTGATCATCTTTATCACAACCACGGAAACCCGTCTAGGGAAAAGGGTCTCACTGTGTAGGCCTGGCTAGCCTGGAACTCACTCAGAGGAGTAGGCTAGCCTTGAACTTGTGGCAGTCTTCCTGACTGTGCTGGAATTACCTGCTCGAACCACTTTGCCTGGCAAGCCTAACTTAATGGTTTAAACACCACACGTTCAGCTAGGGCGTAGCTCTCGTGGGAGAGTACTTGCTTAGTATGTGTGAGGCCTTGGGCTTAGTACTCAGTTCTGAAAAACAAGCAAAGCATTTCCTCGTTGTAAGACTGTAAGGACCAACAGAGAGCTCAGTTGGGTGCTTCTCAGGGTCTCTCACGAGACTGTTGATTTCATGATCCAAGCTGTTTTCTGGGGCTGCAGCCATTTAAAGACAGGCCGGAGGATTCATCTCATAATGGCCAACTCCCATGCTGTCGGCAGAGGCCTCAGGTCATCTCCTCTGGGCTTCTTCAGGATAATCCCAGAGTAATTGATTCAAGACAGAAAAGAACCAACAAGGAAGCTGCTAAGCCTTGGTAACCAAGCCTTTAAAACCACATATCATTATTTCTGCTTCCTTCTATTTTAAGAAACAGGCCGCTGGGTCTAGCCCTCACTCAGGTCAGCAGTCTCCAGCGGCTCTCATCTTCCCCTTCAGGGGAGCATGTCAAACTGTTTACGGGCATTTAGACATCACCCCACCTATCCCTGCTCTTGTCTGGGCCCTCCAGGTTGGAGGTAGGGGTAGTGGGCTCAGTGTTTGTTTTCAGAGCCATTCTTAGAGATTCTTAGAAATCGAGCTACTCTGAACTATTTCTCCTGTGTACCAAAGGTGTCCTTTTCATCCTCAATGGTTTCTATGAATTTTTAAAGTTGTTGTATATTTTTTTTTTCTGGCTGCATGGTGAAAGCACACTCCTTTAATCCCAGCACTCAGGAGGCAGAGGTAGGTGAATCTCTGAACTCAAGACCAGCCTGGTCTGTCTTGAGTCCAGGACAGACAGAGCTACACAGAGAAAACCTGTCTCCAAAACCAAACCAAACCAAAACAAAAAGTGGATGTTTTGCCTGCTTATATGTAAGTGCACCTTGTGTGTGCCTGGTGCCCAAGGAAGAGCCCAGAAGAGGAGTTGGATCCTCTACATCCCTACCTAACAACCACTCTCTCTCTTGTGACCTGTAATCATGTTAAAACATAGTCCCTAACTCCAACCCTCTTCCCTTAAGATACAGTGCCTTCATCCTGCCCCTGCTTTAATAGAATATGGCACAGGTAGGTAGCTACAACACAGCTCCTGATGTTGTAAATGGTCATGAAGCCGACACCAACTTCTCAAGGAACACCCCCTTTCAACCCACAGGAAGTCCCAGCCCCCACGTATAGGCAAAGTGCAGTTAATCTGGGTGACGCCCTCAGATGAACCCAGCCCCAAATGAGCCCTGTCATTTTTTTTTTTTCATTTAACTTTGAGATGGGATCTTTTGACATAGCCTCGGCTGTGCTCTGACTCACAGAGATCTGCCTGCCTCTTCCTCCCAGGCGCTGTGATTAAAGGCGTGCGCCACCATGTTGTTGTCCCAGTCTTAGTCTTAAACTTGGAAACCTCCAAATGATTCCCGTTTTCTGCCACCCACCACCTGGCCTCACTGGTCCAGGTCCTCCCACAGCCACTGAATCTTCTCAGAGGAGGCCACAGACATTGTGGAATGGGGGACAAGGCATTGCTGCTGATAATCTGATATGTTTCCAACTCACAGAATCCCAACTCATAGACTCTATGCACAAAATAAACTAGATTTAATGCCACAGCATCAAGTTTTGGTTGGTTTATTACACTGAGAAGAAAAAGCAACACTTTCTTTGTCTCTTTCTGACAGGGGTCTCATACTGATCTGGGTACAAAGGGTACCTGGTAAGGAGCATCCCCAGATGAGGAGTGGGGCTCTCTGGTGGGCCGGAAACACACCCCTGGAGTGGGCAAGGAAGCCACAGGAGAAACAAAACCTCAGCTGTATGAGGGCTCCAGTTCCTGACAGCCAGAGGCTAAGTGATACCAGGCAGGAAAAGCATCAGGGGACAGCCTGGGAAGAGTGTCATAGCAACCAGAACAGAAGGTAAGTTTTTGACTGTCTCTGATTTGGTCCCATTTCTAGCGTAATCAGCACGCATTCAGCCAGGCAATCAGGGCCCACTCGAGACCCCATAAATTTGGACATTCCCACAGCTTTAAGACGAGGAGAGCTCCAGTTAGGGAGGGGGTTATATGAAGACTGGAGGTGTGCCTTCTAGGAGAAGGTTTTTCTGGGACTGGGCTTTAAGGTTTCAAAAGACTCCCCCCATTGCCAGTGTGTCTTTGTCTCTCTGTCTCCTGCTTGGGGATCAAGACGTGAGCTCTCAGCTGTTCCGGCCACGATGCAAAGCTTTGCTCCATCTCGTAGACTCTAACCCTCTGAAACTGTAAGCCCAATTAACAACTTTCTTTTTTCTTTCTCTCTTTTTTTTTTAAGATTTATTTAGTATTTATACTCTGCCTGCATGTGTGCCTGCAGACCAGAAGAGAGCAACAGATCTCACTATAGATGGTTGTGAGCCACCATGTGGTTGCTGGGAATTGAACTCCAGACCTTTAGAAGAACAGCCAGTGCTCATAACCTCTGCCATCTCTCCAGCCCATTTTTGTTTTTGATTTTCAAGACAAGCTTTCTCTGTGTAGCCCTGGCTGCCCTGGAACTCCACTTTGTAGATCAGGCTGACCTCAAACTCACAGAGATCCACCTGCCTCTGCCTCCTGAGTCCTGGGATTAAAGGCGTGTGCCACCATGCCCGGCTTAAAAGCTTTCTTCTCTAAATTGCCCAGATCACAGAGTTTTATCACACCAGTAGAAAATAACTGAGACAGTCACACAGCGTGGTTTTGGGAAAACAGTGCATCCAGGGGCATGGGTGCTCTGTGTGCCTTCCCCCTACTTTGTCTTAGCCGTCTCTTTATCTCCTGTCATTCATATCACTTGTAGAACCTCTCTGATAAACCAGAGAACTTGGGTGTTTCCCCCAGTGGCTTGTGGGAAGCTTGTTTTTATAGCCGGGTCAGAAGCACAAGTAAAACAACTTGGTGCCTGCAGTTGGCATCTAGAGGGAGCAGTCTCGGAAGCAATCCCTCCACCTGGGCATCTGATATTATCTCCAGGTAGACAGTGCCAGAGGTGCCCTGACGCCCACAGCAATCTGCTACACACTCGCTTCCTTATGCAGCAGGCCTGTTCCTGTTCTGTGTCAGTGCCACTGTCCAGTTCTTCCACCCTGAATTAAGGTTTTCTATAGCTCCGTTATTATCTTCTCATCCCACATCTCTAGTCATCTTTCAGACTCCCAGCTTTATCTTCTTCTGTCCACTAGAAGAAGACTTGCTTACCATTTGGTTCTAAATAGGAGCAGCACATGTCTGTAATCCTAGCACTTAGGATGCCGAGTCAGGGAGCAAACTCAAGACCAGTATGGCCAGATAGGGAGAGCCACTACAAACCAAATCCTTCTGCCTTAATTTGCTCTCTGTTGCTGTGACAAACACCGTGTCTAAAAGCAGCTTGGGGAGGAACGGGCTTGTTTGGCTCACACGTCCTGATCACAGCCCTGTCTTTGAAGGAAGCCATGGCAGGAACTCAAGCAAGGCAAGAACCTGGAGGCAGGAGCTGAGGCAGAACGGCAGAGGAACACCACTTACACCCTCATTCCTACCTCCTGTGGGAGACGAGGAGTTCAAGGCCAGCCTGGTTACGTGAGACCCTCTCTCAGGAAACAGTTTGTCATCAGTGTCATGTAGATAGTAATGAAAATCGTGCATTTGGGTAGAGAGACTATGGGGCAAGAGAAGGGAACTTGGGCTCTGTATGCCAGCAGGGAAACAATCCCGGAGAGGGAAGCGTACAGCTAGGTTCACCCCGATTTAGGTAACCAGTGCTGGGCCAAGACTTTGAGAGTCTGACCACCGGTTCATTTATTTTAACATATTTAAGTACAGCACAATTTTAGGAAGTTTTCAGATAACATCTCATTCCTGTGAGTACAGCAAGGCTTAAGACGTGTTTACTTTGAAGCTCTTAACAAAGTGCAAATGTCTTCGTCCATCAGATGGGTTCCTGATGACTTAGAAACAGTGTTCCAGAGAGGGGTCTATGGAGAATGACTGAGGAAAACATAACCCCTGTGGGAGTCAGGCTTATCCTGTCCCTGAGATAACACAGAAGTCACTTTGGCTGTTGTAAAGCAAAAATGACATCTCTCACAGGGATGAGTTTTATGGCCTAGAAGTAATGCTCAGGGTTAAGAGGTCTGGGACAAAGAAAACATAAATTCTGGGAGATCCAGGCAGAGCGTGGCCCATCAGACAGCCAAGGATCACCCGGTTGTAAACTACATCCATTCCCAGCATTCCAGGTGGAGGACAGGTTAAACATCTCTCTCCTTTGATGGATGCCTGCGAGTTTAACTTACCTGGCTTCTCCGGTGCTTCATTTTGGCACAAACCAGGTTCTTGTGGAAAAAGAGAATTCCAGTTGAGAGGACACCTCCATCAGATTGGTAAGTCTCCAGGCGTGGCTTCTTGATTGATGGTCAATGTGGGAGGACCCAGCTCACTATGGGCAGTGCCATCCCTGGGCAGGTGGACCTACGCTGAGTAAGGAAGCGAGCTGAGCAAGCCATGGGGAACAAGGCAAGGAGTAATGATCCCCTAGGGTTCTGCCTCAGTTCCTGCTTCCAGGGTACTGCCCTGCTTGAGTTTCTGCCATGGCTTCCTTCGAAGATAGGCTGGGACTGGGACTTGCAAGCCAAATGAACCCTTTCCTCCCCAAGTCGAGTGTTTATCTCAAACAATTTACCTACGAAGCTTCTAATTTAAGCAGAAATGAATTTATATTAGAAGTTCACAGAATTACAGGAAGAGTTGAAATACTGGATGGGAGGCAGCCAGAAACAATAGCCAAAGTCTTATCACAGAACTGGCCAGGTGAGGAGACCAACACTGTTCTTGGCAAGCCGGGACTGCCAGCTATCACCAGATCACTGGAGTGAGGCACGGTGCTGTCATCACGAGCCCTGGCCTTGTGGCAACTGTCACCACTGCCAAAAAAGATCTGTAGTTCTTGTGTACTGGCGTCGTAGCTTCCTCTTCAAAGTGGTACATCCAATTGTCAGAGTAGAAACAATGGCCATTGTATCTGCAAGGAATTCTGAGAAAGCAAGTCATCGGTGTTTTCACAGTCTATTGCAGAAGGACTATGGATTTCAGATGACACACATACAGGAAGAATGAAGATGTCCATCTGTATCACACAGATACCTCATTTTCTGCACGTCCAAGCTGGTTTCATTATCTTTTTTTTTTTTTAAGATTTATTTCTTTATTATTTATACAGCATTCTCCCTACATGCATGCTTGCGCACCAGCAGAGGCCACCAGATTTCATTATAGATGGTTGCGAGCCACCATGTCATTGCTGGGAATTGAACTCAGGACCTTTGGAAGAGCAGCCAGTGCTCTTAACCTCTGAGCCATCTCTCCATTTGCTGATACTTTAAATCTGAGGAGTCTGTAGACATAATAAATGCCAGAGCCCACAGAGTGTGGAGGCTCGGAGAAAGAACAAGGCTGCCGCTGCTTCCTCCCTGTGGCTCCTGTTGCTGTTGGTGCAGTGAGACAAGAAGTTGGAGATCTCCTGAAAGGATTGGACTGAGTCCAAGGAACCCAAGGACCCTAACCAGCAGGAAGCAGCTAAGAGAGCTGTGCCCCCTCTCCCACTAACCCTTTCTCTCTCTTACCTGGTATTGGGGTGTTGGAAGGGGTTGGATGAAGTAGGGAGAAAAAGATAAAAGAAATGTAAATAAAAGAGTTTTTTTTTAAAGTGAGCCAATACTAAACCTCTTTGGGCAGCTCTTCACTCTCCGTTTTCTTTGAAGCTGAGCTGTACTTCCTCCAGCAGGAAGGCACCTGGTGAAATCTGTCCAGTTTCAGGGAGTTCTTAAAGTTATTTTCCTGTTGTTTGACTCCCCGCAGGATAGAATGTTTTCATCTTCTAGAGATAGTCACACAGCAACTCTCATGCTTGACTCCTCTTCCTCTTCCTCCTGCTCTTCCCCCTCCTCCTCCTCTTTTTTGTTTTTTGAGACAGGGTTTCTCTGTGTAGACCAGGCTGGCCTTGAACTCAGAGATCCTCCTGCCTCTGCCTCCTGAGTGTTGGGATTAAAGGGGTGCACTGTCATCGCCCTGCTGGGCCAGGATTTTATTCACTAATATATTTCAAGAGTCAACAACAAATGCCTTGCCCACAGTAGGTGTTGAATAAATTCCCATAAAATTGGAAAGAGATGGGGGAGAGACGGCTTAGCAGTCAGAGGACCTGGTTTGAGTTCCAGAATCCCCGAGGTGGCTCCCAAGCATCCTAACTCCAGCTCCAGGGAATCAAACGCCCTCTGCTTACTCCAGAGTGCACAGGCATACAGGCTAGTAAAACATTTCTAAACATAAAGTAAAAAAAAAAAAAAAAAAAAAAAAAAAAAAAAAAAAAAAGCAAAAGTTTTTAATCAAGATGAATTCTCCCCTGTAAGAATATGAGCTAGAGTTTTTAAAAAGAAAGACAAGGGGAAAAAAGAAACAAAGAGAAATCTACAGCAGTTTGAAAAAAATAGGTACTGGTAAAATGAAGTATCCCATTAGCATTGAGAATCGTGGACTACTTAAGTTAGAAGCACGGAGATAAAAGAAACCCTCCTCCCTTTCTTATTCCTTGCAATACAGTTCATCATCAGCCTTACATTCTCTCCAGAAACATGCTGACAGAACTCTTGCTTTGTATGTTCATTTGCTTTAGAGGAAAGGGCCAGGCCTATGCCCAGGCTAGCTTAGAATGCCTGGTCCCCCAGCTTTATGGTTGCCAGCTGCTGGCCTTACACTTTGCCTGGCTCTGGTGGCAGTTTTAATTCACCACTGCTAAAATAAAACCTCCGGCCAGGCACAGAGGCACATACCTCCCTTCCCAGTGGCTTGGGTGGAAACACCCAGGATAGGCTGGGTCCAGGAGTTCCAGGGAAGCATGGGGAGTCCAGTAAAACCCCATTACAAAAACAAACGTCTTTTCCAGACTGCTGAGATTTACTACTGCATATAATTTGGTGGGGTACAGGAGAGCACAGCGGAAGATGTCAGGACAAGCTGGCAGGGCCTGCCACTTGTCTAGAGGACCATGACTGAGGATACATTTGACCCCGAAGCCATCAGGGATGAGTCACTTCCCAGCTACCAAATTCATCAGCATTACATTTGGTAAACCTCTATTCCTTTGAGATGTGGGTCTTCCGTGCAGCCAGGAACTTGAACTTGGCTCCAGGTAGGGCCTCAGTCACATGTTCCATAGACGGCAGCTAGGTGTAGATGGACAGGATGACCTGGCCAAAGTGAACTTGGCCACTGTGCCCTGGGGTTTCCCAAAGGCACCCTGCATACCTGTCTGGGGCTTAGATTGAGGACAGCTTGGAGATCAGCTGCTAGAGAATTCTTTCCAGCTTCCCTTAGAGCAACCACATAGGCAAAAGGCTGCTGTTTGCAATCATTGCACACCAGACCCCACGGGGAAAGGGACCTTCCCGGTTGGCTAACTTGGCTGAAAATGTTTACTGTTTTGAGCTCACATAGCCCTCTGAATGACACACAGAGATCCGCCTGCCTCTGCCTCCCCAGTGCTACAGTGAACTTTTGCTATTATAGCACCTAGGTCTTTTGGGATAAGTCTTCAGTGGGGGTGGGTGTTATCTGCTCTTCTTGGGTATATCCATCCATTCTGTTCAGTGCTAATGGCTCTCTCTCTCGTTTCTTGAGGCAGGGTTTCTCTGTGTAGCCTTGGCAGTCCTGGACTCGCTTTGTAGACCAGGCTGACCTCAAACTCACAGAGATCCGCCTGCCTCTGCCCCCCTGAGCGCTGGGACTACAGGTGTGCGCCACCACCACCCGGATCTCTCTTTTTTTCTCTTTCTGAGACAGGGTCTCACTATGTAGTTCTGGCTGTCCTGGAACTGGGTAGACCAGGGTGGCCTCAGACTCAGAGATCTGCCTCCTGAGTGCTGGGATTAATGATTTTCAAGCAAGCTTCCATTACCTCAAAGGGCGAGGAAACAGGTGTGACATTAAGAAATTGTCTGAAACTTTGGTGCCCTTGCTCTCTCTTCTCCTTTCCCCTGCCCCTCTCTCCTCCCATGGCACAGCTCAGGTTGGTCCTGTCCACTCTGGACTCTCCCAGATGTCTCTGCCTCTGGCTATGCTCACCCACATCTCTATAATAAACCTTTTCCTCCACCATACGTAGGAGCAGGAGTCATGTTCCTTTCCTCTTTATTTCTCTCTTTCATTCAGAAATGACTGGAGGCATTGTGTTCTCACAGAGAATGATGCTCAAATGAATGGCTAATTAGTAAGGAAGCCAAAGAAACAAGACCCCGATGGGCATGACTGGGACCTAGGAGGGGAACCCCTCAAAATATTAAATGTAGGCTTTGAAATGTTGAGTCTCCCCTCCACCCCACCATTTCACCATAATACAGTTTCACAGTAGCTGACAACCATCATAAAGAAGTAAAAAAAACTAATTTAGTTTATAGAATTTATGCGTGTGTGAGTGAAAATCCAGCTGTTCACTATTTCAGGAAATGTAGAACCTGATATTCCTGCTCTAAATATTAGGGACTTGTCAGAAGAGAAACTTGATATATGCGATCAATTTTTGCATTTGAAAACACAAAACCTTCTGGTTTTACTAGTTTTACACCAAGAATCATGTCCCCTCATCTCGTCCTCTCCTGGGCTTGCCTGATGGAGACCTATAGAGATTTCTAAAAGGCTAACCCTGACTGGAGTAAGTGCTTCGATAAAGGGAAATCTGGTGGAAATCTCTCCCGTTTGACGTTGCTAAACTTAAGTACAATAATGTCACATGTACTTATACAGTAATTGTGGGCACGCCTAAGTCCCTCCCTCTCTCCTTAAACCAATATCCCCACATCTTAGCAATCCAGCCCTTCTGCCCTCCGGAGGCGCCTTTCCCAACGCAAAGTACAATTTTAAAATTTAAGCTCCCGACTGAAGGAATGATCCGCAGTCAACTGCTGGGGAGCCTGGGCGCCCCAGTGCCTGCGGAGGGTGCAGTCGGGTGTGGGCACGGACGGGGGGAGTGGGCGAAGCTGCTGGTTGGTGCCTGAAATCTGTGCGTTGCCCCTTTAATTGTGTCCTCAGCCCTCGGGCGTTTCTGTCCAACGCCCACGTCAGCAAATACCTTTTGTTTCTCCCACGTTGGGGCTACTTGTTTTAGGGCGCAAAGCCTCGGCTTCGGCGGGGTGCTTCCCCCACCGGGAACCGGGAATCGCTCGGCGGCGCGCGCGAGCGGCCAGAGCCCCGCGGTAAGTGGCTGCGCCGGCGCGGGCGGGCGGGCGGAGGGAGGGCGGCCGGGGCGTCGGGGCTGCGGGCCCCGGCGGAGAGCCCGGCGGAGGGCGGCAGGGCCGCCGCGGTGCGC
>NW_026591598.1:8151116-8160055 GCF_907164565.1 Psammomys obesus | reverse complement strand
AGGCGCGGGCGGCTGCGGCCCCGGGCGCGGCTGCGGGACAATGGCCGCGCCGTCGCCGCCCGCGCCCTCACCCGCCCCGCCGGGCCCCCCGGGAAAGGCGGGAAGGCGCCGGAGCCTCGCGGCGGCCGCGGCGGGGAGGCGGCGCCACGGAGCCGGGCGTGTCTGCAGCCGTCGGGCGCCGAGGCGGGGGAGGGGCGCGGGGCGCGGGGCGCGGGGCGCAGCGGCTCGGCTCGCTCGCTCCGCCCTCCGCCCTCCGGCTTCCCATCACCACGCGGCAGTTCCGGGCTTAGAACCGAGGGCAGAAGCGTGCAGCCCCGGCTGGCCCCGGGCAGACTGTCCCTGGCATCTCCCAGCTGGCGCCGCTGTCTGGTTTGGTGCCTTCGCGCTCTGGCGCGCTGACTCGCCCTTGACCATGCGGTTAGTCGTGTTCCACGTCTCTCTGAGACGTGTTTGGAATAGGATTCACACCTAGCGGGCACCCAACCGCACACGCCGCAGCCAGCACCTTAGAAGTGTTTATATTTGCAGAACTTAAGTGCATGGAGTGCTTTCACGTTCATGAAATAGTTCACTTGATCTCTTATGAGACGGCCACCAGCTCAGGCTGTTTGTTTATTCTACCTGGCACAGGAAAGACGCTAAGCGTGGAAGTTTCATCCTTAGCCAGAGAGCTGAGTGGCGGCAACCTCCCAAAGTCCCCTGTTCTTGCAACAACTCCCAGGAGCCGTTTCCACAAGTACCAAAAACCTTCACTGATCTGTATCACTTAAGTCTCACTTCTGTTTACCTATTTGTTCCTTCTTTTAAACTGGGTTCAAGCTAGCCTTGACATTTTGGTCCTCCCGCCTCTTCCACCTTGGGAGTGCTGGGATGGATGCACTAGGCCAATTTCTGTCTGCAATTGAATAATTCTATTTTTTTTTTAAATATTCAAAGACGTCAATATGGTTTTTAAATTCCCCCCAGATCTCTTGTTTTATTAATATTTTATATATCCCCCCCCGTTTTTGTTTGTTTGTTTGTTTTTGAGACAGGGTCCCACGCAGCCCAGGCTAGCCCGACATCTGTGTCGTTTATGATGACCTTGGACTTCTGATTCTCTTGCAGCCACCTGTCAAGTCCTGGATTGCAAGCATGGATTACTACACCTGGTATTATTCTGTGCTCAAATTGAACCCAGGGCTTCATGGGTGTCACACATGCAGTCTGCCACGGAACCATATGCCCAGCTCTCTCCAAACCCTAAATGGAGAAACAAACATCTTACTAAAATAAACACACAACAACAAAAAACCCAAAGGCCCCATTGTTTGTGCGCTAGTGTGTATTTGCCGTGTTGAACCCAGGCCTTGCCCATGCTGAGCAAGTGTTACTCCTGAGATACAGCCCCAGGCCCCTTACACTTAAAAGTTTAATTTTATTATAAGATGAGGGTTTGGCCGAGGGACCTAGGGCTGCCTTGGTCTTGCTTCTCCCTGCCTCAGGCTGGGGTTGGCTGGCATTACCAGCACACCGATCAGTGGCCGGCCCTTCCTGCCCATCCCCTCTCCCTGTTCCATTCTTACTTGTTGCACCTCAGGGCCTTCACACCTGCTACTCAGCTTGCCCGGAGCACTGTTCTTTTCAAAGAGACAGAGGACTCCTTCCTGCTTTGGTCATGACACAAATGTCATCTTCTCACTGAGGCTTTTCCAACTATAGTTTCAAAACTCGTCTATTTATTTAAGAGATGTGTGTGTGTGTGTGTGTATGTGTATGTGTGCGTGCATATGTATGTATGTATACACACACATAAATGTGTGTGTGTGTTGTCTGCATGTGTACCGGTGAATCAAGTTCATGCCTTGTACCAGATGAGAGTGTTGGATTCCCCTTGGGTGGGAGTTACAGATGGCTATGAGCCGCCCGCCACGTGGGTAGTAGAGATTGAACCCATGTCACCTGGAGTGACAGCCAGTGCTCTTAGCCACCGAGACATCTCTCCAGCTCCTCTTAAACGCTCTGAGAGTTAATTCTAAACTTTCCCATTTTAGAGCCTGTCGCCCATATGTGCTGTTTAGATTACCCAAGATTGGATAACATAAAGAACAGATATTTCGGGGCTGTGAGGCTTTAATCCCAGTATTCGGGAGGCAGAGGCAGGAGGATCTCTGTGAGTTTGAAGCCAGCCTGGTCTACAGCCAGAGCTACACAGAGAAACCCTGTCTCGGACAACAAAACAAGAATACCTCTTTATTTCTTACACCTATAGATGCTGAGAAGTGGAAGAGTAAGGAGGCGATGGGGCCCCGACCGATGAAGGCTGCTTTCTGCTTCCAGGATGGCACCTTGTTGCCACATACATAATGAGGACAATGCTGTGTCCTCATTATTTATCAGGATTTTAATCCCATCCATGAGGGCAGGACCCTTCCCCCCATGGCCTAATAACTTCCTCTGTGAGTGAATTTCAGCAGGAGCTTGGAGGAGGCACAGCTTCCTACAGCACAGCTCTTAAACTGTTTCTGGACTTAATTCTTAATTTTCCAAGAAATCACAATATGTTCACCCTTCGAAGAACACCATTGTGTTCCAGTTAGTTCACAGGCAGGAGGAAGGGTTTTTGCTAAGACCAACATGTTAAGGCCTAGATCAGTGTTGCATATGGTATGAAAAGATGGTTTTCTAGACCACAAGCTTCATTCAGGTTTTCCTTGTCACCCAGGTCTTCAGTCTACACGACTTTTCTTTCTATTCCAAAGACCTTCAGACTTAATGGTTCCTAAAAATATGTGATTGTTTTTACCAACCACCTCTTAAAAGATCACTGATGGGGGCTAGAGAGATGGCTTGGTGGTTAAGAGCACTGGCTGCTCTTCCAGAGTATCCGGGCTCAATTCCAAGCACTCACATGGCAGCTCATAACTGTCTATAACTCCTGTTCCAGGGGACCTGACACCCTCACACAGACATATATGCAGGCAAAACACCAATGTAAATAAAATACAACTGAATAAATTATTATGACAACAACAAAAAGATCATTGACCCTAACAGGAATTTTGAATTCTGCAGTCCTCTTCGGAACTACTGTAGATATTTAACCTGTAAGAGATATGGTAAATGTTTCCAATTAAGACGAGTCTACTAAAAATAAAAATAAAAAAAAATCCAGAAGGCATTCCACACCTGGGACATAGTCCTGTATGCAGAAAAGAATCCTTTTTTGATGCAGAATACTATGTTACTGTAAATAGTACTAAATGTTATCAAGCTGTGGGGTACCTAGAGTACTGAGGACTTCCTGAAAGGACCTGCACACAGCAGTGTCCTCCCGCCTGGACTCCCGGATTAGGCACAGAGTGTACCCAACACCTCTTTTCACAGAGAGAAACTTTATTAAGTGGGGAAGAAAAGTAAAGTGGTGGCTTTCTGACTGAGGCAGAGAACAGCAGCAGATGACCTTGCCGGTGTGTTTTTTAAGGGGAAGAAGGGAGCCTGGTGGTGGTGGTGCAACTCAGGAGGCAGAGGCAGGCTGTTCTTTGTGAGTTCGAGGCCAGCCTTGTCTACACAGAATGAGTTCCAGGACAGCCAAGGCTATACAGAGAAAACCTGTCTCAAGGAATGAGTCTGGCATAATGAAGTACCCAACTAAGGGGACACTTAGACACTTGCTGGCTAAGTAGAGATGTGACCTGTGGTTTGCAAGGGAGAGGGAAGGAGGAAGAGCAAGGCCTGCCAGAGGCATGTTTGACAGTCTCAGGCTTTCTGGAGCTCTTCATCTCCTGTTGCTGTGTAGCTCAGGAAGGTACAGTCTTAAGTAGCCCGGGTTTGCCTCAGCCTTGCTATGCAGGCACGGGAGACCTTGAACTCCAAATCTCCCTGCCTTTTCCTCAATACTGGGTTTCTGGCTGTGTACAACCACTCCAAGTCTTACCCCGGTGATCAACCCTGGGCTTCGTGCATGCCAAATAGCCCTTTACCAGCCTTCCCTGCCCCCTTTTGGTTCATTTTGGGTTTTTGAGGCAGAATGCCATTTTTGCCTGTAACTCTGTAAACCCTCTTATTCAAGCAAGATCCGCGCCTGAGTGCTGGGATTTGAATTAAGGTTTTCCTGTCCTTCATTCTCAGGCAGTGTCTTTCCCTGTATTATTTCAGTTTTCTTCTGGGAGCGCAAACCGTTGCAGCTGAAGCATAGTACGGGACATTTGCATGCACCGTGGGGTGCAAAGGCGCAGAAGCCTTGTAAGTTGGTCCTAGGCACACTCAGCTATTGGTTCGCTTGCTTTGCGTATAATTTTGGAGGTTTTCTTCTTCTTTTTTTTTTTTTTTTTTAATTAATTTACTTTTACTTTGCATTCGTTGGTGTTCTGGCTGCGCGTATGCCTGTTGTGAGGGTCCCCGGGAACTGGAGTTACAGAGAATTGGGAGCTGTCTTGTGTGGCATCTGGAAGAGCAGCTAGTGCTCTTAACTGCTGAGCCATCTCTCCAGCCCCCAGTGTTGTAGTCATTTCTCTTGTGCCTTAGCAGTGGTGACGTTCTGGATGGAGATGCTGGGAACCGAACTTGGGTCCTCTTGAAGAGCCACAGCTACTCTTGTCCTCTGGGATGTCTCTTTAGCCCTGAGATAATTTTCATGTTTGAAAAAGAAATTATTGAAAAACAATAAAATGGTTATTGGACGCCAGTGAGACAGGTCTGGGGGGAGAAGACATCCGTCAGCTTGGACGACCTGAGTTCGATCCCTCAATTCCTTCCAGTCGGTGACCTTTTGACCTTCGGTGCCCACCATCGGGTGTGCACAGGGGACAACATACCACACAATAATAAATTATTATAATTTAAAAATTAAACTCTTGCTATAAACTTATATATGCCTCCCCCTACCCCCCTTGAGGCAGGGCTTCTTTGTGTAACAGCCTGGCTGTCCTGGAACTCTCTTTGTAACCAGGCTGGCCTTGAACTCACAGAGGTCCTCCCGCCTCTGCCTCCTGAGTGCTGGGGTTAAAGTGTTGCACGGCCACGCCCAGCCCATTTATACATACTTAAAAAATTCAGCCTGGGCAGCGACGGCACATGCATCCCAGCACTTGGGAGGCAGAGGCAGATGGATCTTTGTTGAGTTCCAGGCAGGCTAGCCTACAGCGTGAGTTCCAGGAAAGCCAAGCCTACAAAGAGAAACCCTGTCTCGAGAAAACAAAGCAAACAAACAAACAAAAAAATCATGGCTGGGTATGGCATATTATAACTGGAAGCTAGCTTGGGCTACATAGTAAAATTACCCCTTTAACTGAAAAAAAATTATTCAACTCCCTTTTCTGGCTTCCTCGGGCCCCGAACACACATGGTACACAGACATGTGGAGCCAAAACACCCATACACATAAGACTGAAGATGAAAAAAAAAAAAAAAAGGCAAGAGTGGCGCTTAGGATGTTTTTGTTTAAGGCTCTTCCTGCCTCAAGCAACTCCACAGGGGGACAGTAATGCTCTGTGAGCTCAGCTGGGTGATGGTGGTACAACCTCTTTAATCCCAGCACCTGTGAGGCTGACCTCTGTGAGTTCAAGGCCAGCCTGGGTCTACAGAAAGAGTTCTAGGACAGCAAAGGCTACACAGAGAAACCCTGTTTCAAAAAGAAGAGAAAAAAAATTACAGTTGTCAACATAATGCTTACATAATGAGATTTGTGATACTTGCATACGAGTATGAAAAAATAATGTGCTGTCTTGACAGTCGTTAAGCTTCTGTAAACATGTGTGCCAACGTTAGCAGCCCAGCTGCCTTGAAACTGTCATAAAAACAAAACAAAACTCATTCGTGTTTTACATGGCAGGAACTTAACTGCAAAGGGGTCTGGGAAATGTACTTTTTAGTTTTCCAAGAGGAGGTTCTAAAGGTGTCTGAGTAGTAGCAAGGGTGGAACTTGGTGATTGTCCCAAAATACGACATTTCATCAGCCTATAAAAGCCGTGTAGGGCACTGAGCTGGCTTAGCTCTCTGGTAGCTCTGAATTCTCTTCTGCTGTCCACGGACTAGATCATGACTGTGCCCTAAATAGCTCTGGAGGACCCTGAGAGCTGAACGAGCAACTTTGCTCCACCCAGACCCTCCCAGCTCCCCAGGACTGGGTAACGGATGAGCTTTCATTGTGACAAAGAGTTTTCCCCCCTCAGATTCCTAGTTTTCCTGGACATGGTAGCACATGCCTGTAATCCTAATACCGTGGAGGCTGAGGCAGGAGGATCAGAAGTTTGAAACCCATCTGCGCCTCACAGTGTCTCAACCAATCAACCAACAATAAAACCTCCTGTTCCTCCAGCTTCTGAGTTTGTTCACAATCTCCATCCTGCTGCCTCAGTTGCCAATGTTTCCTAAACTTTTTTTTTTTTTGAGGCAGGATCTGAGGCAGGCTGTTCTCAGACTCACTAACTAGCTAAAGCTAGCCTCGAACCCCCGGTCCTCTTGTTGTCACATCCCAAGTGCTGGGATTCCGGGAGTGTTCCACCATGCCCTGGAAATGTTCATTTATTTAGAAAGTGATCTAACACATCAAAGCCACTTTTTTAAAAACTAATAATCTATGCCAAATTATTTTTGCCTGGTGAGCCCTGATGCCCTCGATATAAATGAGTAATTAGGTATTGTAGCAGATACTGCTTCTATTACGGAAGTTCACTCTGTGTGTTTATCTTCTCTCTCCACAGACATTCCTGTTTGTGAACTCACGGACTTGGAGTTCTTCCTCTTTGCCCTTCAACCCTCTTCAGATTCCAGGAGTAGCATCTGGACATTCCCAGGTAGGAGGAAACCATGTCCTTGGTGCTGGAGGCTGAAATTGGGGCTATAGGTGTTCTGCCACTGAGCTCCACCCCAGCCACAAAATTTTTAATCCTTTTATTTTATATTAATATAAGTATTAATTCTATATATCAATAAAATTAAATTTCTATTAGTTTATGGGTATAGGTGTTTTGCCGGCATGTAGGTCTGTGTACTGCATTCGGAGGCCAGAAAAGGATGTTGGGTTCCTTAGAACTAGAGTTACAGATGGTTATGAGCCATTATGTAGGTGCTAGGACTTGAACTGGGGTCTCCTGGAATAGCAGCTAGTGCTATTAACCGCTGAGCCATCTCTTCAGCCCCTAAAGTTTTAAGAATTACAGTTGGCCAGGTGGTGGTGGTGCACACCTTTAATCCCAGCACTTGGGGAGGCAGAGGCAGGCAGATCTCTGTGAGTTCGAGGCCAACCTGGTCTGCAAAGCAAGCCCAGGACAGCCAAGATTACACAGAGAAACCCTGTCCTGAAAAACTAACTAACTAAATACCTATATAAAAAGCTGGCCAGTGGTGGTACACTCCTTTAATCCCAGCACTCAGGAGGCAGAGGCAGGCAGATCTCTGAGTTCGAGGCCAGCCTCTTCTACCAAGCAAGTTCCAGGACAGCCAGGTCCACACAGAGAAACCTTGTCTCAAAACAAAACAACAATAACAACAACAGCAAAAAACCTATATAGAAGCAGAATTTTGCAACTGTATATGTATTATGTATTCTTAATGTATTACAGAATGCATTTACTGCGTTCAAACTCACTGTATAAAATTTTCATCATTCTTATCTTCTTGGTCGGTTATATCTGTTCACTTTCCTCCCCCCCCTTTTTCTCTTTTTGTGTACATTTGTGCATGTTTGTGTGTGGGTATGGGCATACATGTGGAGATCAGACGACAGCTTTATTGGGTGTTTCCCAGATTCCGCCTTGCTTGAGACAAGGTCTCTTGTTTGCTGCTTTTGTAAGTCAGGCTAGTGGGCCTTCAAATTTCTGGGGTGTCTTTTGTCTCTGCCTCCCATTTCACCTAGCAGCGCTGGGGTTGTTGCTGGGGAAATTGGGATTCCTTTTTGTATCCTCGGTTTCCTGTTGTAGAAAATAAAACTCAGTGTTGGACTATATAGTGTTATTTGTTAGCCCTAAGATTATCACGGCAATATTATCTAACCCACTATCACAAATAATAAGACACAGACACCTGTTAGATTCTATGATTGCCTTATTTACCTTGGACTGGGCAGACATTTCTACCTACACTGTCTTAATAACCCCACCATCCATCTCCCAGCACCCATCCAATGCCATCCACCTTAACCATCCTCATCTGGCCTACGTCCCATCGATAATCCCAAGATACTTGCTTATATTTTTCATCTTGGTGTTTTCAACATGCACGCCATCCCTGGAGTCCTTCCTTCCTCTTGGCCCATGTGGTCCGTTCTCCATGCGAAGCCATCGAGGCATCCTTCTGCCTCTTCTCTTCCTGTCTGTCTCTTTCCTGTGATTCTCCTGTCCTCAAAAGCCAGGGGATTTTAGCCACGCCTGCGCTATTATGCCCTACCCAGATATAGGCTGTTTAATCCACCAATCAGGTATGTCTTAGGCAGGTTTGCATAACAAGGATAGGTATATCCAGGGAGTAGCCAGATCTTGGGGGCCAGTAACTAGCATCAAAAGTTTCCTTACTAAAATTATTTTAAAATAGATTTAGAAGGAAGCTTGAGGACCATTTTATTAGATCTGGAAAGGAAGATAATAGGACCAGCAAGCTATAAATCTTGGAAGCTGCCAGGAGGAGGAAAATGGAAAAGAAGGAGGAGGAGGAAGAGGGAGGAGGAAGATGAGAAAGAAGAAGGAAAGAGGAGAAAGAGAAAGAGAGAGGCCTTTTTGAGTTAGGGCCAAGAAAGCTGGCATGTTCAGCTACGTGGTGGAAGGTTAAGTTGGGTGCTTCAGAGAAAGATGAGAAAACCCAGACTAGTTACTCTGTAGACCAGGCTGGCCTCAAACTCAAGAGATCTGCCTGCCTCTGGTATTCAAATGGAAAAGATAGGTACAAAAGTAGATAGGTAGATGAGAGATAGCAGATGATAGATAGATAGATAGATAGATAGATAGATAGATAGATAGATAGAT
>NW_026591598.1:8052255-8151106 GCF_907164565.1 Psammomys obesus | reverse complement strand
GATAGATAGATAGATAGATAGATAGATAGATAGATAGATAGATAGATAATACAGAGTGGGTACAGAGACAGTACACACACACACACACACACACACACACACATATATATATATATATATGTACCTACGTGGATGGGTGGGTGGAAAGAAGATAGACAGAAGATTGGCATTAAACAGGCAGGCTTAGCAGTGCTGTGTGGTGGTGCTCGGCAATCCACTACATCAAGAGTGTGGCTTCTGGGAAGGGTAAGCCCATGATCTCATTAAGGGGATAATTATTCCCCCCATCTGTTTAGCTAGTCTTCAGGTGAATCTGCTTTCCTGAGGAAATGATCTCCTCCCCAGGTAATGAGTAGTCTAGCGGATTAACTCAGGGTAAGAGGCAATAGTGCACAATATTCCAATCTTCAGAGCAGATGAGACTGTCGTATTTCCACCAAGGCCACTCAGATCCCGTTCTTTTGACTCAGAGCAAATAGTTTTTCTTTTAGTGGGCCTCAAAAAAAAAAAAAAATGACAGCCCTATTTTTTTTAATAGTGTATTTTAAATCCTAAGTAGGGACAAAACTGGTGATTCCCTTTGTCACATTTCCAGGGGTCCAAGGTGACCATAAGGGAGAAGGCTATCCCAGGGCCTTCTGGTCAGGGCAGAACCAAGGGCGCTTTAGACTTCTCCAGTCCCTAAAATGCCTAACACACTTTTATGTCTCATTCTCATCAGGACTGTATATGCACGCTATCACTTTAGGACTTATGTAGGGGGTCAGAGCTTACGTCCTCATTCTGGGGTGGTGGATACGTCACACACTAGCTGTCTCCCAAACCCCCAACTTCCTGCCAGGTTTGTTTTCTTTATTTTTATTTTACACGTGTCGGTGTTTTGCCTGCATGTCTGTCTGTATGAGGGTATAGGATTTCCTAGAACTAGAGTTACAGACAGCTGTGATCTGTCATGTGGGTGCTGGGAATTGAACCTGGGTTCCCTGGAAGAGCAGCCAGTGCTCTTAACCTCTGAGCCATCTCTCCAGTCCCCACTTGTCAGATTTTTAATATAATTTTTTTGGGGGCGGGGAGAGGCTGGAGAGATGGCTTAGTGGTTAAGAAAACTGGCAGTTCTTCCAAAGGTCCTGAGTTCAATTCCCACAAACCACATGGTGGCTCCCAACCATCTGTAATGAGATCTGGTGCCCTCTTCTCATGTGCAGGCAGAATACTATAGAAATAATAAATAAATCTTTAATATATATGATATTTTTTTTGAGAATTCCATGTATGTGTATGAGGTATTGAGATCGTATCACTACCGACTCCCCATCTCTAACTTCTCCGGCATGTCCCCCTCCCAAGTTCATGTCCTCCTTCTCCCCCTCCATGTCTTCTTCATAACCCACTGGGTCCAGTAGGGTTGTCCATGTGCACCCGCCTGTGAGGGCACTCATCAGATAGTGGACAACCAATTGGTGGCCAAAACTACAAAGAAAAACCAGCTCTCCCTCCCCCACCAGCCCTCATCAACTGTCGGGGACTCCTCAGCTAACACTGGGCCTCAGGAGCCTCTCATCCATGCTTGAATTTGACCGGCCTGGTTCTGCGCTTTTCATGAACTCGCAGCTGCTGTGAGTTCCTGTATACAGCAGCCGTTGCATGTCCAAAGGACAGCATTTTGGCTCACTCTTCCCCATGTGCTTGCTCTTACACTTGTCTCTCCCCTTTTTCCTGAGCCTTGAGGTAGGGTTGGTTAGATGTCCCGTCGTCGAGGGCTGAGTATTCATAATCACTTCCTCTCGGCACTTTGATACTTATTAGTCTCTGCATTAACTGTTGCCCTCTGAAAAAAGTTCTCCTTGCTGGGTGTGGTGATGGCACACACTTTTAATCCTAGCCCTTGGAGGCAGAGGCAGGCGGCTCTCTGTGAGTTCAAGAACGGGCAGCGCTAGAGAAACCCTGTCTTAAAAAAACAAAAATACGGGTTGGAGAGATGGCTCAGAGGTCAAGAACACTGGCTGTTCTTCCAAATGTCCTGAGTTCAATTCCCAGCAACCCCATGGTGGCTCACAACCATAGTGAGATCTGGTGTGCAGACAGAATGTTGTATAAACAATAAATAAATCTAAAATGAAAAATGGATGAATAACAAGAATAGGGAGGGAGAGGAAGTACGAAATGAGCAGACAGATCTGGCTAGAACCAGGTCCCAAAGGATGCTGAGTCCTGCAGGCACACCTAGGAGAACTCATCCAGGTTAAGTTATTTGATGTGCAGAAGACCCAGCCTAAAGGAGGAGGAGGCATCGTTCTCCTGGCTTGGGTCCTGGCCAGGAAGAGGAAGGGGTTAGCTGAGCAGGAGCATCCCTGGTTCTCTGTCTTCTTCCCTGTAGATACGATGATCAGCTGCCTCAAGCTCCCATGCCAGGATGTCCTCACCATGATGAGCTGGACCCTCAAGCTATGGGCAAAATAAACTCTCTTGCTTAAGCTGCTTATGTCAGTATCGTCACCATCATCATCATTTATCTATTTATCTATTTATCTATTTATCTATTTATCTATTTATCTATTTATTTATTTATTTATTTATTTATTTATTTATTTATTTATTATTTAGTTTTTCCAAGACAGGGTTTCTCTGTGTAGCCCTGACTGTCCTGGAACTCACTCTGTAGTCCAGGCTGGCCTCGAACTCATAGATCCACCTGCCTCTGCCAGGATCAAAGGTGTGTGCTACCACCACCTGGCTTGGCAGTCTATTTTGTCACAGCAACAGGAACTATAACTCCAGTATGAGTTCCTTTCTGAAAACATTTTTAATTATATAGATATGTATATACGGGGGGAGGTGACCGCACATGCACGTGAGCACAGTGCTTGCAGAGGCCAGAAGAGGGCGCTGGATCCCCTGAGCTCGAGTTGCAGGTGGACATGAGCTGCCTGATGTGGGTCCCGGGACCTGAATGACACTGGGGAGCCATCTCTGCCTCCCTGTGATCTTCCTTCTGTAGTGACATGGAAAGTAAATAATCGGATCATTCCAGAGAACACTGAAGCATTTTAAGAAGGAGAGGAAGAGGCAGCAGGGTCTCTCTTAAGTTTGAGGCCAGCCTGATCTCCATAAAGAGTTCCAGGCCACCCACGACTACATGGTGAGTGGGCTGGAGAGATGGTTCAGAGGTTAAGAGCACTGGCTGCTCTTCCAAGGGTCCTGAGTTCTAATTCCCAGTTCCCACTCCGTGGTTCGCAACCATCGGTAAGAGGATCTGATGCCCTCTTCTGTCTTAGGCATGCATGCAAATAAAACACTCCTATGTATAAATAAATCTTAAAAAAAAAACCCCAAAACTATATAGGGAGACTCTGTCTCAAAATAGCAGTAACTCAATACTGGGGAAAGTGATTAAGAATCTACACTTAGGAATTTAGGCTGGACATTTGAAAGTTCCCCATGGAGTTGGGTCAGGCAATCATAGGGAATGATTTAGTGGCCCGGGACTCCACTAAACACATGGTTGGGACTAAACACACCCTCTCCTAACACTGCACCTGGTAACCTAGGACCTTTACCCTGCATTGAGCTGCACGTACACCCCGACTTTAAGCACTAGACAATTACGTCAATCTGACAATCGGGTACAAGCTCTCATGGGTAATAGGACATTGCTCTGCCAGCGATGCAAGTCTCCCAGGCTAGCTCACAATATGCAAATAAAGGAGCTCCTCCCCCAGAAGGACACAGAAAATTCTTCTTAGTCACAATCCACTTTAATGGGACTAGTCAGTATTTCTAAGGGGTGGGCATTGGTACCTTGAAAGCTAAGATCTCTGTAGAGGCAGGGCACAAAAGTTGTGCAGATTGAATGTAAAAAGTGACTGCAAATTCCACCGCTGCTTTCAGTTTTGCTTTGTGTTTTCCTCGCTCGTTTCCTTGGTGCTGGAGACGGAACCAGGGCTCTTCCCTGGTAATCTGGGCCCCTGAACTAGGTAGCCTCAGCCTTACTCTTTCCTTCCCTCCTTCTGTGTATGTGTATATGTTCCTGTGTGTATATATGTACATGTGTGTGCACATGTGTGTGAAGGCCAGAGGTTGATATAAAATGTTTTCCACAGTCACTTTCCCCAGTATTGACTTACTGTTATTTTAAGACAGTCTCACTATGTAGTCTTTTTGTTTTGTTTGCATGTATGCCTAAGACAGAAGAGGGCATCAGATCCTCTTATCGACGGTCATGAGCCACCACATGGGTCCTGGGAATTGAACCCAGCACCTTTGGAAGGACTGCCAGTGCTCTTAACCTCTGGGCCATCTCTCCAGCCCTGGAACTCTCCTGGCCTGGAACTCTTTACGGAGATCAGGCTGGCCTCGAACTTAGAGAGATCCACCTGCCTCTTCCTTTCAAGCGCTGGGATTAAAGATGTGCACCACTAAGTTTGTCCCCCACCTTATTTTTTGAGACCGAGTCTTGCCAAACCTGGAACTTGAAACTAACAAGCCCCAAGAATGCCCTGTCCTTCCCCTCCAGCACTGGGATTACAGGCATGTCATGCTGCATGACTTTCCCTCCTTCCACCTCTCCCTTCCTCCCTTCCTTCTTCTTCTGTATTCGGTGTTGGAGGCAGACCACAGGGCATGGTGGCCGAGGACTCCACCGCTGAGCTGTAGCCCCTGCCTGTGACTTCAAGACCTGAGAGTCACAGTTTTGGAAAAAAAGATGAGGTCATATATTGCTCAATTCTCTCCCCCCCCCTCTTTCCAGGGCTTTTAGTGCACACCGTATCCTGTTGGCTAACACGCAGTTTTTCAGGGTATCTTCTCTGATGGAGTCATAATGGCAGCTAACTCATTTGGGTTTCTTCCACATTCTGTCAGACATTCTGGCATTTTAACTTATTTGGAAATAATTTACTCCTGAGTCCAAGTTGCAGTCAGGCAGAGAAACACATTTTGCTCCGAGGTGCTCAGGCCTAACACTTTATGTCCAGGATCTGGCAACTGCCTCTGGGGCAATGAATTCATCCTATTTAAACAGTGTATCCCTTAGAGGTCGTTACCAAAAATATTTCTAGGTTTAAGCCAAGGGCATTTAGTGAAATCTGACACTCTCTTTGTTTCCTCCTGTGCTGGAGTAGGATTTATCCCCTTGGAAAAGGTTCTGTGGCCCTGAATATGGTCCATTGGTGCTGGAGTGGTGAGGGGAGTACGGATGAGTGTCTCAGGCCAGGAACCACAAGCTGTTTAAAGGCAAGTTGGGAATGGCAGCCACCCCTTATCTTAGCCTATGGGGCCCGTTCTTACAGAAACCACCACGTTCCGCTCCCCGGCCCCCAAAGGCTTGTTGCCATATCAGAATGCAAAATGCATTCAATCCAACTTCAAAAGTCCTTTTCTTGTTTCAACACTATTTCAAACTCCAAAGTCTTCTGAGACTCAAGGCAATCTCCTAACTGTAACCTCACGTAAAAGCAAAAGGCAAATCACAAACTTCCGACATACAGCTGCACAGAATATAAACGCATTACCGTTCCGAAAGGGAGAACAGGGAGCATAGTGAGGAAATTCTGGACCAGAGCTAGTCTGGAATCCAGCTGGGTTAAACTCCAAATTCTGCACCCCTCTGTCTGATGTCAAAGCGCTCTTCAGACCTCCAACTCCTTTCAGCTTTGTTGACTCTTGGGCTGGTTCCACACCTCATCCACAGCTCTCTTTGGCAGGTCTCCCACGGCTCTGGCATCTCCAACATTTTGGGATCTCCAAGGCAATCCCAGCTTCGCCTTCGCACCTTCATTCCGTGGCCTCTCTGAGCCTCCGTACAGGGACACACCTTGACACACGCCTGACCTCAGCAGCCCTGACTCCACAACCCCTTTCTTAAATCCTTGACTCTAAAGCCAGAACCATGTGGTGAAGCTGCCGAGCTCTGTTGCTTGCTGGGGCTGGAACTTGGCCCCCTTCTCCAGCTTTCTGTTGTCTATGGCTTCCTCTGCTGTTTAAGGTTTCCTTTAATTCCTGTTCACAGGTTGGAACCTTAGCCGGGTGAGGGCTCACCCTGAAGTCCACAACTCCTTTTTTCCACTTAGCAACAGGCTTTTCTTGACACTTTTTATTTCCTTGAACCCTGGACTTATCTCCAGTCTGCTTCCTGGTGCTCCTTTCCTGTGCACACCGTACATTTTGTATTTCTCTTTGTCCAGCTTGCTCTTTCTCACTGTAGATCTGCATAAGAATGTTTATCAAGCATGGCGTGGTGGTGCATGCCTTTAATCCCAGCACTGGAAGGAGGCAGAGGTAGGTGGATCGACATGAGTTCCAGGCCAGCCTGGTCTACAAAGCGAGTCCAGGACAACCAAGGCTGCACAGAGAAACCCTGTCTTGAAAAAATAATAATAATAAAATAAGTGATTCTCATAGGACAACTACCACACAACAACAACCTCACGACAAAGTCAGTGCTAGGCTGTCTTGAAATTTCTACCAACTCCTGTAATCCAAAACTCTTCAGTTTAGCCTCAGGCAGATTTTTAGGACAAGGGCAAAAAAAAAAAATAGTTAAATTCTCTGCCAAAGTGTCACAAAAGTGGTGGCTGAGCCACTTACTAATATTCTTCCCCCCTGAAACATCTTGAGCTGGCCACTATGATTTACATCGCTCTGGGCACCGCTGTCTTCCATGCTCCCACTGGTGCGGCCCATTAAATCCCGCTTAAAGCCTTCAGCTGCTTTAATCCAAAGTCCACAATGTGCCAGCAAGCAGCATGGTCAGGACTGTCACGGCAGCACCCGCCCCCTGGTATCAACTTTTGTCTTAGTCACGGTTCTATTGCTGTGAAGAGACGCCACAACCAAGGCAACTCTTATAAGAGAAATTTAATTAAGGACTTTTCAGTTTTAGGGGTCTAGTCCATTATCTTTGTGGTGGGGAGCACGGTGCTGGAGAAGTAGTTGAGAGCTATGTCCTGATCTGCAAGCAGAGACAGACAGAGAGACAGACAGACAAGGGCCCCGTGTGGGCTTTTGAAACCTTATGACCCAGTCCTCCAAACCCCCCAGTGACACACTTCCTTCAACAAGGCCACACCTCCTAATCTTTCTAATTCTTTTCAAATAGTCCCTGATGACTAAACATCCAAATATATGGGCCTAAGGGGGCCATACTTACTCAAATCACCGCATCCCTGTATCTGAGAAAAAGAGAAGAACTAGACATTGTGCCACCTCCCTATAGCCTAGCGCTTGGGAGGATGAGGCCGAAGGGTCCTGAAATTGAGGCCCACCTGAGCTCTCTGGACCATAGGAGGGGAATGGAAGAGGAGGAATGAGGTGCTACTTTCCCGGTATGTGGGGAACTCAAGGGACTTGAGAGGTACAAGGTTCTCGGATGATCTGAATCTGTTCCGGAGTTCTCATTTCAAGTTCCCAGGTCCTTCTCCTTCACAACAAATTGATGCTTGTTACAGAGGACATTTATTTGGTCAAGGTGTGAAATAACTTCCTTTGTCATTTTGCGATCCATGCATGCTTGGTTATCTGGTCTTCCCTGTCGTGCTCCCCTTCTCCCCACCCCCCACCCCCAAGTCTCCACCTCTGGCTGTATGAGGAAAATCCCTTAGGGTGAGCATTACTTCTCCAGTAGGTCGGGCTAAGAGTCTAAAGAGGCCTGGAGCCTGTCCTTTCCCCGCCCGGAATCCCCATCGTTGCCTCATGGCTGCTGGGGGGAACAGCCTGGCCTTCAGGATGCAGAGGCAGGTACGAGCTCAGCAGCCACCGTGCCACCACGTGGCACTCATCTCCATATTCCACTTTTTCATTGGCACCGAAGTCATAGGTCTATTTCAGCTCAAACAGTTGGCAAGTGAACCCCCAGATTCTATTACGGAGGGTTTATTTCCTGGAACCAAGATGATATACTAACAATCCTATGCAGGAAACAGAAGCCGTTCTGTATATTCCAGACAGATAATTTATTGCAGGGACGTATGAGAGTGTGCAACCCATCAACTCACTATTAATTCTCTCTTGAAACTCTTTTTGTTGTTGTTGTTGTTTTTGGAGACAGGGTTTCTCCGTATAGCGTTGGCTGTCCTGGACTTTGAGGACCAAACTGGTCTTTAACTCACAGAGATTCACCTGCTTCTGCCTTCCCCAGTGCTTAAACCCCAGATTAAAGGTGCGTGCCCAAGAAGATGATTTCCCACTTTACTTTTAATGCTAAGTATCCTCCTGCTTCCCGGTACATAGCTTGTATGTCTATATAGCTTGCACACCAGTGGCAACTCTTACCAACACAGATACCCACTTTCAACTTAACAAACTGCCTGGAGAGCAATTTTCCCTGAAACTTAGACAAACAAACAAAAATCTCCCTGATGGAAAATTAGCTTTAAATATGTTTATTTTAATATTCATTTTATGTAAGCTGGACAGTGGTGGTGCACGGCTTCAATCCCAGCACTCGGGAGGCAGAGGCAGGCAGATCTCTGAGTTTGAAGCCAACCTGGTCTACAGAGCAAGCTCCAGGACAGCCAGGACACGGAGAAAAAGAAAGAAAAAGCTGTTTTAATTGTCTGTGTATCCAAGGGTTTGCAGAATGTATGTGCCGTTCACCATGTGCATGCAGTACTCGAGATGGCCAGAAGGAGGCATCAGAGTCTCCGGAACTGGAGTTACAAATAGTTGCGATCCTCTTTTGAGGAACTGCTATCATTAGGCTGGCCTATAAGCGTGTCTGTGGGACATTTTCTTGATTAATGCTTGATGTAGAAGGGCCCAACCTATTGTGGGCAGTGCTAGTCCCTGGGCAGGTGGTCCTGATGGAAAGCAAAGTCCCTGCTAAGAGAAACTGAGACCATGATGCTAATGAGCATCTGCCGGCGCTCCTCAGGGACCAGCCTGGACTCTCCACCGTCCGTCGTCTTTCAAGTCAAACCTTCTGGTCTTTTGTCCTCTTCTCTGACTTTTTCGTAATTTTATTCCTTCGTCACCGACAGGGAAATACGCAGCATTTTTTTCTGGCGGAAGCAGTTGTTAAACCTGCGTTTCTAAACTTGTAAAGTGGGACTGCCTAGTTCTTGGCCCTGGTGTTTTCTTGTGTTTGTCCTTTGGAGACGTGGTCATGCTGTGTAGCCCGGGGTAGCCTGGAACTCTCTCCTGCCAGTTTTGTTTGTTTGGCTTGGTTTTTTTTTTTTTTTTTTTTTGCAATGCCGGAGATCAATACGGGGCCTTTCCCCATAAGCCAAGGCAGGTACTTTGCCATGTCACTATACCCCTAGCCTTTTCTCTGCTTTTTATTTTGAGACAGTCTTGCGAGTTTTCCAGGCTGGCCTTGAGCCCTCTCAGTAGCTCCAGCAGGCCTTGGGCCTGTGATCCCCCTGCCTCGGCCTTCTGGGCAGCAGGGACACCTGCCATCTTCGGGGCCCTGGGCACTGTGTTTCCTAGTTAGAGTTTAGATGGGGAGCCGAGCCCTCTGGTTCCTGCCTTGGCCGACTGACCCTGGGCTTGGTTCTCGGTCCCTTGCCTCTGCCCCGCAGGATGGAGATCTCCTCCCACCAGGCTCACCTCCTGCAGCAGCTGAACGAGCAGCGCCGGCAGGACGTGTTCTGCGACTGCAGCATCCTCGTGGAGGGGAAGGTCTTCAAAGCGCACCGCAACGTGCTGTTCGCCAGCAGCGGCTACTTCAAAATGCTGCTCTCTCACCACTCCAAGGAGACCAGCCCGCCCACCACCGCCACCTTCCAGGCCTTCTCCCCGGACACCTTCACCGTCATCCTGGACTTCGTCTACTCGGGCAAGCTCTCCCTGACCGGCCAGAACGTGATAGAAGTGATGTCGGCCGCCAGCTTCCTCCAGATGACCGACGTCATCAGCGTGTGTAAGACTTTCATCAAGTCCTCCTTGGACATCAGCGAGAAGGAAAAGGACCGCTACTTCAGCCTCTCAGACAAGGACGCCGGCCCCAACGGGGTGGAGGGCGCCTCTTTTTGCAGCGGGTCTCCCCGTCCTCAGCCCAGCCCAGACCGGGGACCGAGCACAGCGAGCGGGAAGGCGTGGAGCAAGTACGCCTACCACCCGGCCTCCCACCAGCCCCCGGCGCAGCCCGAGCAAAGGAAGGACTCGGTGAAGAAGCCCAGGCATCTGAGGCTGGCGCAGCCTCAGCTTGTTCCTCTCAGGTCCCGCAAAGGAGACGCGCGGACGCCCGACCCCGCCAGCCGTGTTTCCCCGCGTGAAGAGCAAGCACAGGTCGAGGCTGAGGTGGACGCCGCCGCCGCCTTCCAGTACGGCCAGGGCTCCGACGCCACATCCGGGGTCTTTCCAGGTACCACAAAAGAGCCCGAGACCCTCCCGTGTCCCAAGTGCCCTCAATTTTAGATGCCACGGCAGTTAAACCAAGTGACTTCTAAAAGGAGATTTATTTCTACGTGTGTGTGTGTGTGTGTGTGTGTGTGTGTGTGTGTGTGTGTATGTGTGTGTTTGAGCATGTATAGGTGATACCCAGAGAGGCCAGAGAAATGTATTGGCTATCCTGGACCTGGAATTACAGATGGTTGTGAGCAAATGGGGGCTGGGAAGTGTACTGAGGCCCCCCGCCCAGGAGAGCAGCAGTTGCTCTCAGACTGCTGAGCCATCTCTCCGGCCCCTTACATTTTTTTTTAACTCATATTTATTTCATAGAACATGAATTTAAAATGTTTAATTCAAACTATAATGCTGAGTATATTTAATAGAGTACTCCGAACATACACACACATATACACATGTATTACACGCACACGCGCGCACACACACACACACACATCCATTTGAAAAGAAGCAAAAGAAAAAAATGGCCTGAGGGTGCCTTGTGGTGGCGACACAGTTTTGCACGACTTAGCTCTGGATTCTATCCCCACCACCACCACCACCACCACAGAAACATTAGCAAGTGTATATAGAAATCGGGCAAGGCTCTAGAAGATCTGCCTGGGATGGAAGTAAGTTCTTTTACACCGAGGCGTGGTAGCACGTACCTGTGATCCAGCACTAAGGGGGAGGCAGGGTGCTCACGCTGGGTGCTGGGCCAGCCAGACCCTGGCCTGAAGAACAAAACAAGCAGTTGGCGAGAGGAATCAGCAGGTAAAGGCCCTGGCCACCAAGCCTGACGACCTGAATTCAAAGCCTGGGACGGCATGGTGGAAGGAGAGAACCAGATGGGTGCTGTAAGTTTTCCTGACTTCTACACTCTCAGTGTGGCACACGTGTGTACCAACACGGAACATACACGTACCACAAACAAAATATGTAAATAAATATAATCTTTAACAATATCTTTTAAGGGGGCTGGAGAGGGGCTGGAGAGATGGCTCAGAGGTTAAGAGCACTGCTTGCTCTTCCAGAGGTCCTGAGTTCAATTCCCAGCACCCACATGGCAGCTCACAACTATCATTACCGTTATAGGAGATCTGACACCCTCACACAGATATCTATGAAGGCAGAACACCAAAGTAAATAAAATTTAGAAACAAATGAATTGCTTAAGTTGGGCATTGTGGTCTTTAATCCCAGCATTTATGAGGCAGAGGCAGATGGATCTCTGTGAGTTCAAGGCCAGCCTGGTCTACAAATTGAGTCTAGGCCAGCCAGGGCTACACAGAGAAACCCTGTCTCAAAAAAAAAACCAACCAAACAAAAATTAATTGTTTTATTTTTGGCTTCTGTGTATAGTTTTATACTCTCATAATATCTTTTTAAATTTAAAATCTAGGGGCTGGTGAGACGGCTCAGAGGTTAAGAGCAGTGGCTGCTCTTCCAGAGGACCTGGGTTCAATTCCCAGCACCCACATGGCAGCTCACAACTGCTTGTAGCTCCAGTTCCTGGAGATCTGGCACAGTCACAGACATGGCCAGCAAAATGCCAGTGCACATAAAATAAAAAAAATAAATAAGTCCTTAAAAAAAATCTAGTCTGAAAGTCTAAAGCTACCCGCTCCTTGCACTCAAGCTGTGCTTCTGTGCCCAGGATGACTTGACAGTGTGGCTAATTCAAGTCATTTGTCCTCCACCTTCACGAGACTGGATTCCTTACGCCAACAGAATCCTTGCTTGCGATCTCTGCAGTGATTTAACCCAACTGTCTCACGACAGATGATCTTCCCAGGCTGCGATTCAAATGCCCATACTGCACACATGTGGTGAAGCGGAAGGCAGACCTCAAGCGCCACCTGCGCTGCCACACGGGAGAAAGGCCCTACCCGTGCCAAGCCTGTGGGAAACGGTTTAGCAGGCTGGACCATCTGAGTAGCCATTTCCGAACAGTATGTATACAAACTTTTGTCCTCTCGCTTCTTGTGAAATATGTGCCTTTATCTGCTCTCTCTCTCCTTCCCTCATCCCCTCCTCCCCCCCCCGTTTTTTTGCCTTCTGGCACTGGAAGATTGAACACTGCATCATGCAGGCTGGGCAAGCTGCCTCATGCCCAGCCGTGCATCTTAACTGCTTTAATGATCTATACTTGGGATGGGAAGGTGGCTCGCTCACTAGAGTGCTTGCCGCACAAAAAATGAGAGCTTGAGTGTGGACCCCAAGCACCCACCCTAAAAAACAATAACAATCCGGGTGGGGGGGCCCTGCACGTGTAATTACAGCGCTGGGGGGCACAGACAGGGGGCTCCTTGGATCTCCCCGGTCAGCTAGTGTTGCTGACCATTGAGCTCCAGTTTAGTGAGAGACTTTACAACAAGAAAAGAAAAAGGTAGAGGGGCTGAGAAGATGGCTCAGTGGTCAAGAGCACTGGCTGCTCTTCCAGAGGTCCCAGGTTTGCTTCCCAGCACCCACATGGCAGCTCACAATCATCTGTAACTCCAATTACAGGGCCTCTGACACCCTTTTTTTTATGCTGTGGTTACCAGATAGACACATGCTGCACATACATGCAGGCAAAACGCTCATACACACACACAAAATTGAATTGATAAATATTTTTTAAATGAGGAGTACAGTAGAGGAAGACACTGCATGGCAACCTTCACACGTGTGTACATATACGAACACTCACACACACATATGTCGGAATCACCATTTTTATCTAGATGCTCAGCATCTACTATCCACATACGACCACAAATCTAAATTCATGGAAGAAAATCTCTTCGCACAACTCTACCATATTAACAACTCTTGGCCCGGTGAGATGGCGCTCAGTGGGTAAAGCCCTTGCCACCAAATGATCTAAACCTCGTGACCTGAACTTGATTCCCAGAACTCAGAGGAACAACTCTGACCTTCACACATGTGCTGTGGTGCATGTACACACACACACACACACACACACACACACTAATAATAAAGAATTTTTTTAAAAAGAATTATTCCAGAAGTACTACTTTTGCTTTAGACTTACAAAAAGTTACATACAATTGTTATTCTGTGGTTCTGGTAAAGGCACTTCTACCACACTTGACAACTGAGCTCAGTCCAGTGGCTCACGTAGGGGAGAGAGAGAACCAATTCTTGAAAGTCGCCCTCTGACCTTCACATGTGCACGGTAACACACATGTACACACAGGCACATACTAGATAACATGTAAATACAGTCACTAGTCTAGAACTCACAGAGGTCCACCTTACTCTGCCCCTGGTACTAAAGGCATGTGCCAATCACACCTGCATATATATATATATAATTTTAATCTCCTTTGAGATCCTGAGGTAGGAGATACTTTTCAGTGCTAAATCTTTTTATATTTCCACTCTAGCTCATATCACATCTCATAAGTTTTGATATATTTCTCTGCTGGGAGACAAGGTTACCTCATACAAATGTTTTCAGTGTTGGGTCAGAATCGCCATTTATCTAGATAGGCATCATCTACTGATAGCTGAACCGTGCTGAGACCTCCATTGGGGGCTGAGTGTGACCTGGCTCCAGGGCACTTCTTTCCGGTCTGTATCAGCTTCTCCCTAGTCTCCCCAAGGAAAGGGAATAAGAAGGGCACTAGGCCCTCCCAGTCAGGGACTATGAGGAGAGTGCCAAGGAGTTTGCTGTTTGACGCTCAATGCCTCATGCATGGTTTAATAAGGAAAATGATGGACTGGGTGTACTTCATGCCACTAATCCCAGTTCTCATGAGGCTGAGGCAGGAGGATCACCATGAGTTGGAGGCCAGCCTGGTCTAGAGAGTAAGTGCAGGCCAACCCGAACTACAGTGTAAGACCCTGTCTCAAAAAAAGAAAAAAAAAATTACAAAATGGGGCTCAGTTGGTAGAGTTCATACCGTTAGCTGGGCTTGGGCTACAGAGCAAGTTCCAGAACAGCCAGGGCTACACAGAGAAACCCTGTCCTGAACCCCACTCCCACCCCAAATAAAAGAATGCATACGACTCTTACAGGGGATCAGGCAGCTCACAACCATCTGTAATTCCACCTCAAGGGATTTGACCCCCTCTCCTGGTCGTTGTGGACACCCACTCATGTGATATATACTCACAGAGACACGTACGCGTGCACATAAATAAAAACAAATCACATATGTGCAAACAGATATAAAGAGACGTGCCAGCGAGCTGTCTCATCAGGTAAGGGCTGCTAAGCCTGAGGACCTGAGTCCAGCCCTCAGAACCATGTGCTGGAAGGAGGGAACCAATTCCCAAAAGTACCGAACGACCGAGGAAAATTTGGTCAGGTCAGTTCTTATTTCCCCACAGTTCCTGCCAAATACTGTTTATAGCTGTTTTTTTTCTGAGCCAGAGTCAAGTCCGTCTTATTGCTCAATCCCCTAAGTGTGTTTTCGGTCTGGCATAATTTCCCTCCCCCCACACACACACCTCCCTTTCTCCCTAGATTGTTGATGAGACTAAGCCATTTACTTTGCAATATCTCCTCCTGCCTCAGACTTGGCTTGTCTCTGCGTGGTGTCAGTTAGCCCGTCCCTTTAGTGAAGAGCAGCCATCACTCTTAACCTCTGAGCCATCTCTCCAGCCCCAGCACTGGTTTTTTAAACCAGTGTGCATTTAGGCTAGTCAGGTTCCCGTCTGTCTGGACAATCCCCTTATCTCTTCAGTATTTTGACTGACACCTTGAAACAGGTTTATCATGTTTAAATTTGCCCTGAGATACCTGGTTAATAAATGACGAAGATACTGACAGGAATAGGACACAAGCCCTCGCGCTCCCGGTGTGGTCCACTTCCCAGCCAATCTTTTGTCAACAAAAATAGCTATTAATCTTTGTAGACATATTGATAAACTTATATTCCTGGTTATGTTTTTCCTCCTCTAGTAAAATTAAAAAATACATAAAATAAGTTTTGTTTCTTTCTGTTTATGTGTTTAATCTCTAAGTAAGTTAAACTATATAAAGTCCTCAGAGAAAGGGCACTGACGAGACTCAGCAAGCAGTTAAAGGATCTTGCTTCATGAGCTCCAGCTACCTAAGTTCGATTCCCAGATCCCACATCAAGGAGGAAGGAGAGACCTGATGTGGCCAAACTGATGTTTTCTGTCCTCTGTACGATCAGAGCAGCATGCACATGGCCCCCTTTATACTCAATAATAATAACGATGATGATAATAATAGTACTTTGGCTAAAGTCTTTAGAGCAGTACACAGCACATGGTGTTTTACTCTGGGGCAGAATCCACTCCCTATCTTCCATGTCAAATACGGTTGGGTTAATGGATGTGTGGCATTATTAGGTGGGTGGCAGTGGTAAGAAAGCCATTGCAGCCATGGTTTAGAGAAAGCTGGTGTCTGTGTGTCCATGGTGTGCCGTTATCACCGGCTCCTGGGGTCTTTTCTGATCATTGGATGTTAACTTGGGTTTAAACCCGCGGCTTTTGAACATCCTGAAATAGCAAACGGAGCCACTTTGGAAAATTCATTTTCATCCCTACCTACTTAAATCTCTCCCCAGATCCACCAGGCCTGCAAACTAATCTGCAGGAAGTGCAAGCGCCACGTGACTGACATCACGGGGCAAGTGGTGCAGGAAGGAACCAGGCGCTACAGACTGTGCAAGGAGTGCCTCGTGGAAGTGGGGATCGACAGCCTCCCTGTTGACCTGGAGGCCGAGCCGCGTCGTCTGTCCCCCTCCGGTGGAGAAAAGGATTCCCGGTGGCATCCGAGTGAAGAGGAGAGTAGGTCCTACGTGGAGATTGTGGAGGACGGGTCCGCCGATCTGGTCATACGACAGGTTGACGACAGCGAGGAAGAAGAAGAGAAAGAGATAAAGCCCAACATTAGGTAGCCTGGAGCGTGCCCTGCCAGAGCTGGCGTGCCTGTAGTTTACCCGGACCTCTGTGTGGGCGGTGCCCGGTGAACGGGCTCCTCGGACTGACTTAGAAGCCACCTGACGTAACTTGCATGCTTACCGTATCCGTTCTGCACTTTGTGGCTCTACTGGGGAGACCCTGCTTGCGTTGGCATGAGGGAGGATCAGTTACCCTTTCTGTTATTACAGAGATGCCGTTTTCTTTAAGTATTGAGGGGAAAAATCTATTTAGCAAACTTTTTTGAGTAAAATATTTTAAATAAATCTATCACAGAAAGTTAAGACAGTCTTTTTTTTTATTATTACAGCTTTATTTATTCATTTTGTTTCGGAAGGGGTCGTGCATGTGGTAGGGCACCGTGCAAAAGTCAGGAAAAATATATGTAGGAGTTGGTTCTCTCCTGGCACTTTGTGGGATGGAATTCAGGTCATTGGACTTGGCAGCAGGAGCCTTTAACCTCACCTGCCAGTAAACCTACCTACGAAATTTTAAAGCATTTTGAAAGCACATATGGATCTCACAGAGAACCACATAAGACCATCCAACTGCCAGACCCAGTTATAGCTATTAAAAATTTCTAGTCTAGAGGCTGGAGAGATGGCTCAGCAGTTAAGAGCACTGGCTGCTCTTCAGAGGACGGGTGTTTGATTCCCAGTACCCACATGGCAGCTCACAACCATCTGTAACTCCAGTTCCAGGGGACTGAACACCTACTCTGGCCTCTTTCGGCACCAGGTACTCAAGTGGTCTACAGACACACATACATGGTATAGACATACATACAGGCAAAACATCCATCCCATAAACACACCTTTAATCCCAGCACTCAGGAGGCAGAGGCAAGTGGATCTCTGTGAGTTCGAGGTCAGCCTGGTCTACAGAGTGAGTTCCAGGACAGTCAGGGCTTCACAGGGAAATCCTGTCTTGGAAAAACAAAAACACCTAACAACAAAAACACAATAAAACTTTGTTTTGTTTTGAAGACAGTGTAGCCCTGGCTGTTCTGGAACTTGTTTTGTGAGGCCAGGAACAAGACCCTGTCTCAAACAAACAAAATGTTTTTTGTACATATGTGTATTTGTATGTGTATAGGGATGCCAAGAGACCAGGAGAGGACATCGTATCTACTGAAGCTGGAATTACAGGTGGTTGTGAGCCCCCCAATGTGGGTGCTGGGATCTGAACTCAGGTTCTCTGGGAAAACTGAGTGCTCTTAACCACTGAGTCATCTTCATGCCTCCCATCCCAGACCGGTTTTTGTTTTGTTTGGCTTTGATTTGTTTTCCTTTCCTGTACTTTCTTCTTCCTTTTTTCTTTTTTGAGATGTGGTTTCTCCGTGTAGCCTTGGCTGACCTGGACTGGCTTTGTAGACCAGGCTGACATCCAGCTCACAGAAATCAGCCTGCCTCTGCCTCCCCAAGTGCTTCGATAATAGGCTCGTGCCACCACACCTGGCTAATAACTGTATTGTTATTATTTTTTTTTAAACATTTATTGTGTATGCTTGGTGGTGGGGGGGTGTATGTTTGGAAGTCTGGGGACAATCTATGAGAGCTGGTTCTCTTCTTCTGTCCCATGTTCTAGAAATTAAACTCTAATTAAATTAGTAAGGCTTGGTGCCTGACGCCTCTACCAAGTGGACCATGTCACTAACCCGACAGGGTTTTAAAATAGCCTCTGAAGCTCTTCTTACTCTGAATCTGGTTCTGCCTTCATGGGATTCCAATCATTATTTATTTCCACAATCGAGTCCCGATTAGCTCATGTTAAGTGGAGGGGGTCCATTAAACAAACAAACAAACACAAAACCATGAGGCAGCCGGGGCTTGGTATACACTGAGACCAGTTTAGGGCAAGTCCAGACCTTACGAAACAGAGCTCTCCAGTCTGCTGTGATGAAGGGTAAGTAGTTCTTCTGCACACTGTGGGGGTTTTCTTTCCGCTTTTATTTTCATTACTATAGCGTGTGGGTGCTCGCGGGGGAGAGGAATGTGTTGGATCTCTAGGAGCTGGCCTTCAGGCTGCTGTGTGCTGGGGACCGAAGCAATGGAAGAGCAGTGAGCGCCCTTAACCACTTCGCAATCTCTTCAGCTCCACAGCTGAAACTGAGCAAATGTGCCTGGGTTAGGAAGCCGTACCCTCAGTCATCCATCCTCTTAGGGTCTTTTTAGGAGCTGCTCTTCAGACCTACGCTCGTGGCCTCGTCTTCATCAATGCTGCCTTCTGTTAAGTACCCGGAGAAAATAACGCAGCCCCCAGGGTCTGTAATGAAATCTGGCCCCATGCAGTGGCATCCTCAGGCCTTGTGAACTTATCTTCCAGCTTTGAGTGTTTCTTTCCGATAGAATCCCTCAATAGAAATTCAAGCTGCTGCAAATTAAGCCCAAAGCACCTTTTGAGACAGGGTCTCTCTACTGCACTGGCTGGCGTGGAGCTCACTGTGTAGAGCAGGCTGACTTTGAATCCCCAGAGAGCTCTCTGCCTCTGCGGGATTAGTTATGTGCTACAGTACAATTCCTGGGACATGAAAAAAAAATTTTAAATCTACTTTGAATATCCAGGTTGTTTGTTTGAGACAGGGTTTCTCTGTGTAGCCCTGGCTGTCCTGGAACTCGCTTTGTAGCCCAGGATGGCCTCCAACTCAGAGTTTCTCCTGCCTGTGCCTCCCAGTGCTTGTTCAAGGCATGCGCCACCCCACCCGGCAATATTCAGGATTTCAACAGAAGGAAAAGTAATCTAATTTATATACTCAAAAGAGACGGTGATGCAGGTAGCTGAAATCCCAGCTACTGAGGAAGCTAAGGCAGGAGGATTAAAAGGTCAACTTAGTAAGAGCCTCTCTCAAAATAAAAAAAAGTGGGCTGGCAGCTTAGTGACATTTGCCCAGCGTTCATGAGGCCCAGTTAAATCTCTGGTAGTGTAGTGAGGAAAACAGTTCAGATGATTTCCAAATTGCTTTCCTGGCCCCGCTTTTAAAACTTGACTTACGTAGTTTTAAAGGTGTTTGTTTATTCATTTAAAGCCAGTGAGTGAATTCACACGTGGGTGCAGTTCAGGCATGGAAGCAGGTGGTGGTGCCAGGCGTACTCTTGTCAATCTCCACCTGTCACTTCCAGGCAGTCCCTGAGCCTCAGGTAAGCCAGAAACCAGGAAGCCCCCGGATCCTTACCCCCACCCCAATCTCCACTGTCTCAGAGGTGGGGAGCCAAGCGTGCACAGGACACTCAGCTTATGTAGCTGCTGAGATCCAAATTCTGGTCCTCTCCATAGCTTTGCAAGCAAGAGCTACTTTTTTGTTTGTTTGAGACAGGGTTTCTCTGTGTTGCCCTGGCGGTCCACTCTGTAGACCAGGCTGGCCTTGAACTCAGAGATCCACCTGCCTCTGCCTCCCAAGTGCTGGGGTTAAATGTGTGCATCACCACCTGGCCTGCTTTTTTTTCATCCACGTATGTAATGTATTTTGATCATGTTTATCTCAGTAACGCCTCTTTACATTTTTAAAAACTTTTCTTTCTTCATGAACTTCACACCATGCACCCCAGTCCCACTCATCTCCTCCCCTTGTACCTGCCCTCCATCCCTGCAACCTCCCCCAAAACAGAGAAAAAAATAAAAATCTCTTTGTGGAAGCTGTGGTGTCACAGTGTGTCCACAGTATGCCCTTTTGTTCACACTTCTTTGCTTGCAGATGCTCATTACAGTGACTCATTGGTCTGGCCCGAGGCCTCGGCTTCTACTCCATTGATACTGGCTCCTCACCAGGACTCCTCTAGGATATCCTGCTGTTGCCGTGTCATGGAGATCCTGCAGTTTTGGATCTATAGGACCAGCCCCTTTGAGTACTCTCGCAGCTCATCGATGGGGTAGATGTTGGGGTGGACCAATTCAAAGCCCTGGATCTGGGCCTGAGAGGTACCTGAGCTGGTCAGCCTGCCAGCTCTCCTGCTCTCTGGCCTGCTCACCAGCAACAACCCCCCCCCAATCCCCAACCAGGGTCTGCTCTACCCTGCTGCCTAGGTGAGGGACATGGCCAGGTCTCCTGCTCTCATGACCCCAGGGCCTGCTCTCCCACCTGCCACAGATGACGAGGGAGGAGGGAGGGCATCTCTCCCTTGCCCATGCTGCCACGGGGCGGAAGAGTTTTGTTAGCTCCTGGGGGCCAGCTCACACATGCTCCCACCATCAGAGTCAGCTCTCCTGTGCTGCTGAGGTGAGGTGCAGAGCCTGCTCTTCCTCAGCAAGAGCTATTGATCACTAAGCCATCTCTTTAACCTTAACTAGGTTAAAAAATTTTTTCTTCTCTAACTGGATGCATAGACTGGCTTTGATAAAATTACACTCTTTTGGGGCACATCTTTAATCCCAGTACTCAAAAGGAAGAGGCAGGCACTATGAGTTCAAGGCCAACCTGGTCCACATAGGGAGACCTTATATAAAAAAACAAACAAACAAATAAAAAACATAAAGAAATAAAATTTCAGCCTGGCATGGTAGTCCCATGCACTTTAGTCCCAGCACTCAGGTGGCAAAGGCAGATGGATCTCTTCAAGTTCAAGGTCAACCAGGACTGTTACACAGAGAAACCCTGTTGTGATGGCTATTTTCAATTGTCAACTTGACTGGAATGAACTACAATCCAGAAATTGAGGGCACATCTGTAATCTGGATCTTTTTGGTTTTTCAAGACAGGGTTTCTCTGTGTAGCCTTGGCTGTCCTTGAACTCGAAGAACTCACAGCGATCTGCCTCCCAGTGCTGGGACTAGAGGTGTGTGCTACTGTGCCCAGCTCTGTGAGATCTGTGCCCAGATCTTGAGGCTGGAAAATAACAATACCTTTGATCCGGATCTTGAGGTGGGATGACACACAATTTTGATCCAGATGGACACACACCTTTAGTGCAGGTTTTGAGGCACAGCTGTAATCTGGGCCATACCTTCTGCTGGAGGCCTATCTAAGGACAGTGGAAGGAGGAAGGGGTTGTTTGTTCTTCACCTACTTTCAGGCACTTTCCTAGCACACCCATTGGGACCTGCTTCTTCCAGATTCCAGCTTATACAGAAGACCAGCTGAAACACCCAGCCTCGTGGGACTGAGCAACTACTAGTTTCTTGGACTTTCCATTCAAATCCCCATTTTTAAATTCTTATTATTAAATTCTTATATATTTAAATTCTTATATATTTAAAGGGATTATTTCTATAAGTTCTGTGACTCTGGAGAACCTGTCTTGAAAACGAAACAAAACTTCAAAAAAGAAATAAAATTTCACTTTAGGGGCTGGGCTATAAACTCAGTGGTAGAGCACTTGGCTTAGTCCCCAACACTGAAAATTAGTAATAAATGAAATAAAAGTTTACACCAGAGAGTCGTACGTAAGGCACAGTGTCAGATATTTTTTCTACGAAAATATGAAATATCATTGCTTCTTAAAAAGACAGAGAGAAGCCAGGCGGTGGTGGCGCACGCCTTTAATCCCAGCACTTGGGAGGCAGAGGCAGGCGGGTCTCTGTGAGTTCAAACACCTCATCGTGCATGTTGTGCAAGTTCATCCTGCCCTACACTTTTCTTTTCTGAGACAGGGCCATGTTCAGTTGCCTAGGCTAGCTCTGAACTCATTCCTTAGCCACAGCTGGCCACAAACTCGGGATCCTGAGTATTGGGATCACAGGCTTCTACTGTCTGTCGTGGCCAGCTTTTTGTTGCAAGTTAGATTCCGTCCCAGCGGCTGCTCACAGCAGTGGGTACTCCTTCTGACCAAGCGGGCGCAGCTGTGTCCACTGGAAGGGTGTAAGGCACCCGCTGCAATTGCTGCAACTGACCACGACTGTCCCTCAGGGATGGAAGAATCACCAGCAAGGAATCACAAACGAAGGATATACGTCCATTTTCCACTTCTGAAAGTCACACTTTAAATGCCCAGTTCCATTTCCACTTAGCAAAGACACCACAGAAAATGAATCACTGCATCTTCTCCAAATGAAGAAAACAAATCGGTTCTTCATAGGAGTCCTTTTCTTTTCCTTTTCTTGGTATCTTAAATGTCGATGATCACAAAAACTTCTGGCTTCTCTTCATTATAGACTTGCATTGCTGAGTATGTTATTGCTTTGACTTCTGTTCCCTGAAATTGGAGTTAAAGGAAAAAAGAAAAACCGGAATTAGAATCCTTCACACTAGCAGGAATTGGCAGAAAGTCAGACTGTAATTATGAAACATGAGACTGATAGTTATTGGTCAGTTCTGTAGCATAGGGTGGTGAGAGAAGAAAAGCAGAGAGCACAGCAGAAGGAACATGGAACTTGGAGGAGCTGGTGCTAATGTAGGCACAGGGCCCAGCAGGTTGGGGAAGCCATCTGACCTGGTTGGGCATGGGTTTGTTTCATAATTATAAAACGAGTTATATCAGCACTGGAGAGATGGCTCAAAGGTTAAGAGTACTGGCTGCTCTTCCAAAGGTCCTGAGTTCAATTCCCAGCAACCACATGGTGGCTCATAACTATCTATAATGAGATCTGGGGCCCTTTTCTGGTCTGTGGGCACACATGCAGGAAGAATGCTAAATGAATGAATGAATGAATGAATGAATGAATGAATGAATAAAAGTCTTTAAAATACAACAAAGCTGGGTGAGATCAAACAAGCTTCGCTAGGCTGGCCCAGGGCGCCTCTAGGCCCTGCTACTCCCTTACTCCCACCTTGGCCCTGGCCCTCAGCTTATTCTCTTTGGGATTCTTCTCTTGCAGGTCTGGCTGGAGAGGAGTTTCCCAGGTCAGAGCTTTCCCAGGGTTCTGATACACGATTTTGCCCCGCACCCTGCTGCAGTTTGGAACAAAAGCATTAGCCACCCTTAGCTTCCAACTCTAAAACGAATCTATAATAATTCTGAGCGCCACAAGTACCAGGGGAAGAGGTGAATGGCACCTGCTAGTTCTACTGTACAACAGACGTGGAGATGCTGCAGGAGATGAGTGATGTCACTTGTCTTTTCCTCTCTGCTATCGTCTCCTAAGTCAAACTCTACTTTCCACCTGAAGCACACAGCGTCTCTGACGGTATCGCCTTATATGTGCGTCCACATCACACCCGGGGGTTTACTGACCACTTGTCTGCACAGGCAGCTTCTCTCCCCTCAAGGACAATTTACATTTTCTCCTCAGTCATCTCTCCTCCATGCTCACTCTCAATCAACAATGCTTGTTAGAGAAAATAAGAGCTACCAATAAGAAGCAACTCATATGGCACAAGTTCCAGGACAGCCAGAGAGCTACACAGAGAAACCCTAACTCAAAAAACAAAATGAAATAAACAAACAAAAAAAGGAACTGACACAGTTGATCTATCATCCTAGTCTGTGCTCATATCCACCTGTCCTGCACTCTGATGGATGGCCTGGTCCAGGCCTATCAGGCCTGCTCTATACCTATGAACTGATTATATACCACCACTCTGGGCCAATGTTCCAAGTCCTTTTCCTGTCCAGTGTATCAATGTATGCCCCCACTTCCTCATTTCTATTTGCATTTAAACATGTTATAAAACCTCCTAGCTAAAGCCAAACGAAGTAAGATCCTCCTTTATTAACCACAGTCACCCCAGTTACGATTGTGTTACCAATCTGTTCCCTTCTCTGTAGTCATTTCCAAATGAATCTGTTTGTTTGTTTGTTTGTTTGTTTGAGACAGGATCTCTGTATAGCTTGGCTGTCCTGGAACTTACTCTGTAGATCAGACTGGCTTCGAACTCAGAGATCCACCTGCCTGTGCCTCCTGAGTGCTGGGATTAAAGACATGCACCCCCACACCTGGCTTTCCAGGTGAAGAGAGGCTGGAGATGCAGTGAGCCGTGAGGCACCTGTGTAGCACGCACAGGGCCCTAATTCAGTTCCCAGGGAAGAGACAGACAACATCTAGCCCAGCTTCTTCACCATAGAGAACTAAGCCTCTGGTGGCCCATTGCCTGTAATTTCAGTCTTCTAGAGACAGAAAGAGACAAGGGGAGCTCTGTGAGTTCAAGGCTAGCCTGGTCTACAAAGTGAGTTCCAGTCCAGCCAGTGGACTGGATACTGTGAGATACTGTATCAAAAACAAACAAAAACTTTAACCAAACAAAGAGAAAATCAGAATTTAAAATCCCTAGACAACCTGTAATCCCAGCACCCTGGGTGGCAGAAGCAGATGGATCTCTGTGAGATCTCTATGTAGCCCTGGTCTACAAAGGACAGTCAGGGCTACATAGAGAAACCCTGTCTCAAAAAAACAAAATAAAAAAATCCCTAGACAATATGTAACAAACGTGATCCTGGAGCCCAAAGCTGATTCATAACCAAACAGATGCACGAAATTGGTATTTTAACATATTTAACATATCTACCAGGAAAGAGTCGCTTGAAGAAACCTGCCATTTCAGATTAATTAAAACTAAAATTTAGGCTGGGCATGGTCATTCATGCCTTTAATCTCAGTGCTTGGGAGGCAGAGGCAGGTGAACCTCTCTGTGAGCTTGAGGCCAGTGTGGTCTACAAAGTGAGTTCCAGGACATCCAGGGCCACATAGAGAAACCCTGTCTCAAAAAAAATCATCCCCCCAAAACAAACAAACAAACAAAAAATCTAAAGTTTACTTTCACATATATAGACTTGATGTAATAAAGGATGAAATGCTTTCAATGGCTAGACTTTTGAACATACCTGAGGGTGCTTGGACAATGAAAATTCTTCTCCCCACCTTGAGAAGCAAAGGAAAAACATGGTTATTATTTCTACAATTTTCTATTTTTATTTTATTCTCTAAATTTTAAAGTAAACCTTATAAATGTCATCTGGAACTGGAGAACGAGGAAGAGATGGCAGGAGCTGGGGAATAAGCTGCACAGGTCTAATGGAGATGACAGCAATGACTCACAGGCTCTAGGTTACAATGCTTTACATGTTGCTAGCAAACCTGGGATCAAGCTGAGCATGGCGGCACACATTTAATCCCAGCACTGGGAGGCAGAGGCAGGTGAATCCCTGAGTTTGAGGCCAGCCTGGTTTACAGAGTGAGAGATCAGCGCTATGGGAGCCAGGGCTACACAGAGAAATCCTGTCTTGAAAAACCAATAAAACAACTGGGATCATCTAAACTGAGTCCAACTGCTAATTATAAATACAAATTTTTCATTAGAAAAATAACTGAAGGCTGGAGAGATGGCTCAGTGGTTAAGAGCAGTGGTTGCTCTTCCAGGGAACCCAGGTTCAATTCTCAGCACCCACATGGCAGCTCACAACTGTCTGTAATTCCAGTTACAGTAGATATGATACCTTATGCAACACTTAGCATGCACGTGGGCATAGCCATACATACAGGCCAATAAAATACCCACATAGAAAAGACTTTTTTTTTTTTTTTTTTGCTTGTTTGTTTTTCTAGACAGGGTTTCTCTGTATAGTCCTGGTTGTCCTGGAACTCACTCTGTAGACCAGGCATCAAAACTCAGAGATCCACCTGCCTCTGCCTCCTGAGTGCTGGGATTAAAAGTGTGTACCACCACTACCTGGCTTAAAATATTTTTTTTTTTAAATTGGTAATCAAGCATAATGATCAGAAAGAAATTTTACTTCCACAAGTCCGAAGTGCCCAAGCTCAGGTGAGCCCACACTCCTAGGGTCTTCAACAGCTTAACCTGCGAAGTCTAGCCAAGCACAAAGATCCTCTGACTCACCAGTTATATTTGTCGTTTTGGCCACTGGATTCAATGAAGAATACATTTTAATCTTTCATGACTTGTTACTTAACTAGTTTCAAAACTTACCCAATTGATCGTAGCTTGAAATTTTTTTGATCAATATTGAGTACTTTCACTTCCTAAAGAGGAAAAAGACATTATTTTTTTTTTCTTATTTTAAAATATTTTTGAGACAAGGTCTTACATAACTCATATTATCCTCAAAACATAGCCAAGGATAAGCATGCATTTCTGACCCTTCTGCCTTCATCTTTGCAGTGGTGGGATCAGAAGCATATGCCGCCATGTTTGCTTTTATGGAGTGACAGGGATTGAAACCAGGGTCTTCAGAATGCTAAGTAAGCATTCTTACAACTGAGGTACAACCACAGCATAGAATATCATTACTTTCAAAAAAAGAAGAGAAAGAAGAGGGGGTGGAGGAGGAAGCAGCAGCAGCAGCAGCAGCAGCAGCAGCAGCAGCCAGGCGGTGGTGGTTCATGCCTTTGATCTCATCACTCAGGAGGCAGAGGCAGTGGAATCTCTGAATTCCAGGTCAGCCTGGTCTATAGAGTGAGTGTGTGTGGCACAGCCAGGGCTACACAGAGAAACCCTGTCTTGAAAAACAAAAAAGGATATGTAAATATATATTTAATCAATGTCAACCCATCTGTAGCACAATAGTGCCCACTTCAAGTCTGTAGGATGAGTGACTTAATGGAATACATGGACTGGAGCTGATAAAGGAGACTGGAGGACTTTGGGGAGCGGTGGTCAGATGCTGCAGAAGTGTCCAAGCGGCTGGCGGCAGCAGCAACTGCATTTGGCTTTCCTTTTTTTTTGCATTGAGAAGACTAAAATCATCGATTATTGAACTTAGGCCAAAGTGACAGAGGCACTAACATTCCAAGACAACAACTGGAACATGTGGGGACATAAACAGCTCACAGACGAACACCCCCTACTTTTTTCATAGGTCTTTTTTTTCTGACTTGGGCTCAATATGAAGTCCTGACTGACCTAGAACTGGCTGTGTAGACCAAAGCTGGCCTAGAACTCGCAGAGCTCCTCATGCCTCTGCCTCCTGAGTGCTTTGATGAACATGGTAAGTGCAGAAGAACAGATGAATGCCACGTTCCGTCGTGCTGGCTTGGTAGATGGTCTCCCCAGCCCTCAGAGATGATCTTACACAGTTCTGATAGCAAATACTATGTGGTCAGAGATCCAAGTTAAAAAAATAAAAACGAATAGGGCTGGAGAGGTGGCTCAGAGGTTAAGAGCCCTGGCTGCTCTTCCAAAGCTCCTGAGTTCAGTTCCCAGCAACCACATGGTGGCTCACAACCATCTAACATGGGATCTGGTGCCCTCTTCCGGCATGTAGGTATACATGCAGGCAGAACACTGTATGCATAATAAATAATGAATCTTTTTGTAAAAAATGAATATACCTAGGCAAACAGGTTAATCAAAAGGACCTACATAGAGATGGAGAAATGGCTCAGAGGTTAAGAGCACTGGCTGCTCTTCTAAAGACCCTGAGTTCAAGTCCTAGCAACCATATGGTGGCTCAAAACCATCTGTAATAAGATCTAAGGCCCTCTTCTGGTGTGTACGCATACATGCAGGCAGAATACTATATAAATAATAAGTGAATAAATTATAAAAAAAAAAAAAAAAAAAAAAGAGTACTGGCTACTCTTCCGGAGGACCCAGGTTTGATTCCTGGCACGTCTAGTAGGTCACAACTGTTTGTGACTATGGTACCAGGGGCTATCATGCCCTCTTCTGGCCTCCATTGGCACTGCATGCATGTGGTACACGGGTATGCCTGCAGGCAACATAAACATATGTACATAAGCTAAACATAAACAAAACATCCTTTAAACAACCCTATAATTTATACCAATCAACACTACCTACTTATCTATATGTACTGGTTTTCAATCATATACCTTATGATTCAGCCATTTGTTCAATTTTAAAGTACGAACCAACAGCCCACTTGCTCAGAAAAAAAGAGAGAACCCTGTGCTTACCCGGGGTATGAAGTATTCGTCAGCACTGAACTTGTAAAGCCACTCATCCAAAAAGTGAAACAGCAGAGACTGCAAGTCATCTCCTGCACAGAGTCAAAGGGGACCAGGACGAGATGATGCTTAGTGACTCTGCTCTCTAGAGGCTTGGCTAAAGCACAATGAAGTTCTTCAGCTCACTTAAGATGCACAATCCCTCCTGTTGTTCTGCGACAAGATACTCAGATCACCCAGAACAATGTGTACCCACACAGTGATTTTTCCTTGAAAATATATCAGTTACCTTGAGTTTCTACTTCCACTGTTTGGAGGGGTTCCACAGTCCCAGTATCTGTCATGTAACCAAACATGGCCATGGCACACTGCTCAAATGCTTCCTCCAGAGTATCTCCCCATGCGTGTAACCTCAAGGTAAAAAGTTAAAATTAAAACAAATAAAGAGATAATAGTGTGTATACAGTATAATCTACTATAGGCAAAAATTCTACAACAAAGCTAAAAGAAAATCAGTTTGATATATATAAAACTGTCTAATTTAAAGGCACCCAAATAGGATGCTTTTAAACCATCTTTTCACATAAAAAAAAAAAAAAAAAAAAAAAAAAAAAAAAAGGAGAAAAACAGAAATACACCTGGGCCAGCAACTTGGGTCAGTGGGTAAAGATACTTGGTGCCAAGCCTGACACTGGTAGAAGGAAAGAACCGACTCCCCCAGTTTGTTTCCTGACCTCCACACATACATAATGGCACATATGTCTTACACATACACACCAAAATAAAATGTAATTATCTAATGTAATCACACCTTTAGTCCCAACACCGAGGAGGCAGAGGAAGGTAGATCTCTCGGAGTTTGATGCTGCCAGCCTACTCTAGATGACAAATTCCAGGCCAGCAAGGGTTACACAGTAAGACCCTATCTCAAAAAAGAAAAGATAAGAGGATAGAGAGATGGTTTAGTGTCAGGTGCACTTGTTGCTTTTGCAGAGGACCCAGGTTCTAGTCCCAGCACCCACATGGTGAATCACATCCATCTGTAACTCCAGCCCCATCCGACAACCTCTTCTGACCTCCTCTGGCTGCAGGCACACACATGACACACCTACATACATGCAGGCAAAATATCCACACACATAAAACAATAGGAGAAATCTTTTTACAATCAATGTAGTTAAATTCTTTTATTAAAAAATTAAAACATTCATCCTAGGTAAAGACAGTTTCAAGGAACAACTCTTGCTGTACTTACTGGACATCAGCTGTATGATCCAAATCTGAGGGAGAAAAGGAAAGAATGGGTAAGTCATTGAACTTGATTCTCAAACCATAGACAGGCAGCAGGCAGAAACAGCAGTGAAAAGAAGTCCAGTTCACTGCTACTCACTCAGAACATCATCCCAGCTGGATATCAGGTTCACACCTGTAGTCCTAGTACTTAAGAGGCGAAGGCCAGCAGATCACAAGTTCCAGCTCAGCCCAGTCTACTAGGGAATGCCACTCATTTGTTTGTTCTATAGTCAGGACTTTTCTGTGTAGCTCTGGATGTCCTGGACCTCTCTCTGTAGACTAGACTGGCTTTGAACTCACAGAGATCCACCTGTCTCTGCCTCCCCAGTGCTGGAATTAAAGGAGCGGAGTGTGGCACCACGCCTGCCAGCAACACCCCCACCCCACTGAGCAAGGGGATGGCTCAGTGGCTAAAAGCACTTGCTGTACTGGGCCACATAGCGGAAGAAGAAAACGGACTCTGAAAATTGTCCTTTGACTGCCATACTTACACCATCAGCACACATACATACATGCTTTCTTCTTTCCGAGACAGACAGACAGACAGACAGACAGACACACACACACACACACACACACACACACACACACACACACACACACGTCCACACGCGCACGTGGTTTAGTAGGTAAAAGTGCATGCTGTGCAAGGCAATATGACAAGAGTCCTGATCTGCAGAGTCCATAAAGTCAGACACAGCAGCGCAAGCATCTGCTATCCTAGCTTTTGTTTTGTTTTGTTTTGTTTTGAATACAAGGTTTCTCTGTGTAGCCTAGACTGTCCTGGACTCGCTTTGAAGACCTAGAATCTACAGCGATCTGCCTGCCTCTGCCTCCCCAGGTGCTGTGATTACAGGTGTGCACCACCGCACCCAGGCTATCTTAGCATGCTTACAGGAAACAGAGAGCGGAAACAAGAATCTCTACAGTGGTAGCTTTCCTGTGGGTCACCTACAACCACAGGAAACCACAGAAATCTACATCATGATTCATAACAGCAGCAAAATTACAGTTATGAAGTAGGAACAAAAATAATTTCTGGTTGAGGGCTGGAGAGATGGCTCAGAGGTTAAGAGCAATGTCTGCTCTTCCAGAGGTCACGAGTTCAATTCCCAGCAACCACATGGTGGCTCACAACCATCTGTAATAAGATCTGATGCTCTCTTCTGGCGTGTAGCTGTACATGAAGACAGAGCACTTATATACATAAAATACTTAAATAAATAAACGTTAAAAAAATAATTTCTGGTTGAGGTCACCACCACAGCTGTATTAAAGGGTTGCAGCATAAGGAAGGTTGGGGACCACTGGTCTAGATGTTCCTGGGCCAGCTAGCCTGGCTTACCAGTGGCCAGGAGACCTTGTCTCAAAGAAGGCAGAGAAGGAAGGACTGAGACTCAGGCTGTCCTGACTTCTATTCACATGTGTGCTCACTCAGAACATGCACATCCACACTGACACGTCACACACATGAAGTAAAGTTAACACAAACAAAAAAGATGATACTGGAGAGACAATTCGATTAGGTGCACTTGCTCTTGTAGAGGATATGGACTTGGTTTCTAGCACCAAATGATGGCTGGGATTACAAGCATGCACAGCACGTAATACAGGCCCAGCTTCTTCTAGGCCTCCTAAAATGTTGTCTAAGTTGTTCACAGCAATGGGTTCCTGCAGTCCCAGCTACTGGGAGCTTGAAGCTGGAGGATCACTTGAGCCCAGTTCAAGGCTATCCAGCAAACTTCAGGTGCTTTACATATTAGTCTCTCAGCAAATATTTCCTGGTATCAGTAACTTTTCCTGACTAGCTAGTCCAATTTGAGTAGAAAATAGTTTGGGAAGGCCAATTCCACAGGATATACAGCGAGTATTCCCATAGGAAAGGCCAGACCACAGCAACCTGCCGCACGCCTCACCAGGACGGTTCTTGCCTCCTTTTCAGTCTGTCCTTTGTCTATTACATAGTCTTCCCTGCTTTGAGATAGAGTCTAACTCTGCAGTCCCGACTGGCATATATATTGAGTTCAAGTACTGAAGTACAAAGAAGCCATGTTTCAGAAGAACACGGACCCAAAGGAAACTAATTTTAAGAGGAGTCGGGGTTAGGGATGGAGGTCAGTGGTGGAGTGCTTAATCTGAATACAATCCCTGCTACAATGAATTAAATAAATAAACAGCCATAACTGATAAAATGATTTACACAAATCTCAAAATACTGTTGGGAACTGCAGAACTCAGTCTAGCAGAACACCTGCATTTGACAAAATTCTAGCATGGCTAGTAGTATAAGGCTCCATCCCCAAGATAGAGCAGAAGTCTTAGTTAAAAATGCTCGCCTGAGAAAAGCCCAATAAAGCTTGGAAAATTCCCTCTTTGTTCTAGCCAACACTTACAGGAGGCTCTTAATCTCCCTATTTTACAGCAAGTACCAAAAAAGTCTTAAAAATGTGAATATGTATCCCTTCCATCTCTGAACAATCTTCCTCAAGGACCTGGTTCTTTGAAATGTTATCATCCCCACAACCCAGGCCTCTTGTCTCCTGTCTTTGGAGGCTCGGACTCAAGCTTCCAAAAACTGTCGGGAACAGGCAGAACTGGCCTTGACCTTGTTCCATCTACAGCAATTATGACTAATCGTTTGTACTTTTTCACTTCTCTGACTTTAGGAGGCCTTGCTCTGTCCTCCCTCAATCTCCCTGTAAAACAATCTGTGTGAACTGGAGTGAGCTCAGCTCTTTTACCACCCGTGTCTTCTGACTGTGTTATCTTTGATGGGGGAGAAGGAGCCAGATGGAAAAACAACATGAGCCCATTCATGTGAGCCTCTTAACACAGAAAACGACACTCCTAAAATACAAAATATTAACAATGTTGGCTTCAAGGATAAAAGACTGGAAACACTGAGGGACCTTTCTAAGATGACAGACTGTTGGATCTCGAAACTAGGGCTGCTTACACAGCCCTCATAATAACCTGGGCAGGGGTGGTGCCTCAAGTCTGTGATTCTAGTTCCAGGGAAGCGGAGACACCAGAACCATTCTAAGTTTGGTCCACCTGGTGAGGTGCAAGCCAGTGATAGTTGAGAGAGGAACCATGTCACAAATAAAAACATAATTTAATTTAAAAATACTTAACACTTTACTCTGGTATACGTAAATTATACTCAATTCTTTTTTAAAATCTTAAAAGATGACACGTTGATATACAGGGTAGTTCTCCAATTTTTTTTTTTTTTTTTAATCTCAGGAACCCTATACTCAAAGGTTATAGTAGGGCTGGGGCTGTAGCTTAGGGGAAGATCACAGATCCAGCATGTCCATTAAAGGCACAGGAGGTGTTTTTGTTTGTTTGTTTCTGAGATCTTCCTGACTGTCCTGGAACTCATGTAGACCAGACTGGCCTTAAATTCACAAGATCTTCCTTTGCCTCCTGAGTGCTGTGATTGATTAAAGGTTCGAAGGCTGACACAGAACTTTCAAGGAAAGAAAAAACCTCAAAACACTCATTTAAAAATAACAATAACCTTAATTTAATTAACATAAAGTACAGCTTTATGAAAAACTATATTGTCAAAACTTTAGGCTTTTTCTCTTTTTGGTTTGTTTCGACACAGGGTTTCTCTTATAGCCTTGGCCGTCCTGGACTTATTTTGTAGAACAGGCTGGCCTCAAACTCAAAGCGATCTGCCTGCCTCTGCCTCCCAAACTGCTGGGATTGCAAGCATGTGCCACCGTGCCTGGCCAGGTTTATTTTTTAAAAAAGTTTTAATGTATTGCAATATATCCAGTAAGTTGCAGTATAGAAGAAAATCACTGGGCTGTGAACACACACAAAGATATCTCTCGACTAATTTTTCAGTCCTCCAACGTGGTCACCCTATTCCACTATTGGGAGAAACTCGAGGACGACAACTCAGAAAACTCCTGAAGATACAACCAGCGCACAAGCATAACTTGCAAAGATAAACGCAGGGCAAGCGCTACACCAAGATAAACGTGATTGAGGCACGCGTAGACGTTTAGGAGAATGTCAAGAGGGGGAAGCGCCTCAGGTTTCTTCATTCTCGAATAAGGAGATCATTTCCTTCACTTTCCTCCTAAACGAGGTACAATACGGGGCACACTGAGAAGATGCCGGGAGCACCCGTGGGGCAAAGAAACGGGCGCGGCAGGAGGCGGCAGGTGAGCAGCCGAGGCCGCCCCTCTGCAGGAGACGTGAGCCACCTACTCACATTCATACTTTCGATTGACTGGAGGGTACTTGTCCTTGATCGCCTTCTGTTCCTCCGTCAAATTGTAATCTCTAACATCTTCCTCTTCTTGAGCCATGGCTGCAGACCTGGGCGCTCTACTTCCGCCCGTCGCCGGCCAGACTTCGGCCCCGCGCCGTAACTTCCGCCCCGCGCCGTAGCAACTTCCGGCCTACGCCCCACCCCTTGGCAGCCAGTCTAAAAGGACCAGGACTCCGTTCTCGGAGCTCGCGGAAGGATACTGCCGCTCGAGCCTTCCAGGCTAGGTCCTGCCGCTTTCACAGCGTGTCTTAAAGTCCGGCGCCCTGCTGTCTGCATTTATTAAAAACTCAAGGGAGCAAGTTGAGACGCCTTGAGTTAGACACCCGAAAGTCTAGACGATGATTTTTTTTTTTCCTTCCCCCCTGGTGTGGTCCTCGCTGTTGCTAAGTAGACCCGGAAACGCTTGGGATTTCTTTCGTCGTTAGCATAACGGCACTCTTGAGAAAATGGCTGCGCAGGAGCGTGTGATGGGGGGGGGGGGGGGGGGGGGGGGGGGGGGGGGGAGGCCCGTCGCGGGGCCGGGGGGGCCCGGCCCCGGGGGGGGGGGGGCGGGGGGGATCGCGGGAAGTAAGCTGGGGGCGGGGGGGGGGGCGGAGGGGCGGAGCGCGCGCCCCAGGCCCCGCGCGAAAAGCGGCTGTGCGCGTCCTCATTGGCCGAGGCCGCGGGGGCTCCGCCCACCCCGGCGACCCGCGCGTCCCCATTGGCCGGTGTTGGCGCGAAGGCACGCGAGCCGGCCCCCCACGCACGGGCCGCAGGAAACAATAGAGGCCGCGCGCGGAGCGAGCGCCCGTCGCCTCCCCGCCCCTCCTGCAACGCACGACCCCGGGTTCCCCCAACCCCTCCCGGCTTGCCTGCCGCCATGGCTGACAAGGAAGGTGAGTGTGGCGAGGCCGGCTCGGGAGGGCGCTGGGTGTCGGGGCCTGTTAGGAGGCCCGAGGCGGGGAGCAGGCCCGACTGTGGCGAGCCAAGTCCCGGCAACTCCGGCGGTGAGGAGGGAGCGCCCCGTGGGGCGGGCTAACGGCGCGCCGGCTGCTCGGGAGCGGATGCGGGGCGACGGCCGGCTCTCGGGCCCGGGCGCGGGTGACGCTCCCGCCGGTGTCTCCGCCTGGCGGGACCTCGGGACGCCGCTTTCCACCCGCCCAGGCCCGACGCGCAGGCCTCCTCCCGGGTTTCGTGGACTTGGCGCGCTCCGAGCCGAGTAACGGAGCATCGGGCCGGGGTGGACTTCCGGCCCGCGGCGGCGGAGGGCAGCGGCGGCTTGGGAGAGGTTGGCTCACCCTCCGTTTCTCTTCGCTAACTTCATTTGTTTTGTTTTGTTTTGGACATTTTAGCGGCCTTTGACGACGCGGTGGAAGAACGCGTGATCAACGAGGAGTACAAAATATGGAAGAAGAACACCCCGTTTCTGTACGATTTGGTGATGACCCATGCCCTGGAGTGGCCCAGCCTAACCGCCCAGTGGCTTCCAGATGTAACCAGGTGAGACGAAGCTCTTGAATATTCCTTGGGGAGCTCATCTCTTTAATTGTTTTTCCGTGTTTCGCCGCCAGTCACTCAGAGGGGGTCATATAATCAGAGCCTAGGAGTCATTTTTTTTTTTTTCCCTCGACCAAAAAGTAAGGTAGAAAAGAGAAGATCGTCTTGTAATTTACCCTGCAAGAGAAAACATGTGTTTTTGTTTTTTTGGTTCTTCCTCAGCACCGAGTCGATAAGCCAGCCACCTTTTAACTGGAGTTGGCCGAATAATATAAAAGTTGACACCTCCCAGAACGTGTTCTGTTTCCAGTTTACTCAAGGAAACATGAATTCTCGAGTCATTTATGATAGCAAGATAAATCTGGGACTGGCCTTTAACGAATACATTGCCTGTTTAAAGGAGCAGGTGTTTTCGTTTGGCAGTAATGTCCGAGGGGCTTTTAGCTACGTAGGTAACACCTGAAGGGAGGCCTAGGGGCTTGTAATATACAGTAGTTGAGCACATACTGGCAGCGACTTTGAGCTTCCAACAAAAGAGTGAGGGGTCTTGGTCTGTAGAGTGAAATTCTAACCAAAGGAAGCGTCTGTCAACTTGACATTCCAGGACTAGCTATTAGAAGGAAGTGGCAACACAAAGGTAAAAGTGAGTGTAGGTTATTATTAATGTAAACTTGGCAAAACTGTACTAGAGTCTTTCGAAACTCAGTAAAGATAACAGAATTTCAGTTATGAGAGTGATTGGGCTCAACAAGTAATGGAAACTTGGAGTGGGTTTTTTTGTTTGTTTGTTTTGTTTTTTCTTGTTTTATTGCCTTAAAAGCCTGATTCCAGTTCTCCCCTCATGCCTCCTCCCCTCCCCCCCATTTTCTCCTCTCCTTCTCAGAGAAGGGGTTTGCCCCCAGAGAGGTGCCACCCCCCTCTGGCCACTCAAGTCACAGCAGGACCAAGCTTATCTTCTCCCACTGAGGCCAGACAGGGCAGCCTAGCTAGGGGGAAGGGATCCAAAGGCAGACAACAGAGTCAGAGCTAGCCCTTACTCCCAATTGTTAGAAGACCCACATGATGACCACACTGTGCATTTGTTACTTAATGTGTCTGTGTCCATCATATGCAAGCTCTTTGGTTGGAGATTCAGGCTCTGAGCTCCCATGGGCCCAGATTAGTTTATAGTATGGTCTTGTGGTGTCCTTGTCTTCTCCGGATCCCTCAATCCTTCCCACTCTTCACAAAACTCCCTGAGTTTGCCTTGTCTGGCTGTGGGTCTCTGCATCTGTTTCCATCAGCTGCTGGATCAAGCCTCTCAGAAAACAGTTATACTAGGCTTCTCTCTGTAAACATAGCAGTTGCGAGTTGTTTTGTTTGAGGTGCTAGAAATTAAACCTTGTACGTGACAAGTAGCCAGTGACTCTGCGCTACATCTCTGTTTTGTGTATAGTAGAAGTTGCATGTGTATTTTATTAGTGACTTAAGAATGAGGTTCCAGTAGTGTAGAGGGAAATAAGAGACCTGTATCTGAAGAGTGCTGAACAAATCCATGGGAGACACCTAGAAGTTTGGGATTGGAACTTTTTCTAAAATGTGTTGGAGTCTTTTGCCTGATTGTATGCCTGTATCATGTGCATGCAGTGCCTGCAAAGGTCAAAAGAGAGCTGGAACTCCTTGGAACTGGAGTTAGCTGCTGTTGTGAGCTGCCATACAAGTGTTGGATCGATCTCTGGTCCTCTGAAAGAGCAGCCAGTGCTCTAAACTGCTGAGCCATCTCCAGCCTATGGTATTAGGACCTTATTATAACCAGGTTCAAAAATAGTTAAGGAGTCATTTCTATCTGTTCTTGGTGGTTGTTAAACCATGTGTGTTGAGAGGATGTGTGGTGCTACACACCTGTAATCCCAGCTCCTAGGAGGCAGAACAGGAAGATCAGGAGTTCAAGGCTAGCCTATGACACTAAGAAAAAGAAAAAAGAAAAAAACCTGCACAGTGTTACAGGCCTAATCCAGCACTCAGGGCATAGGTACAAGTTGGAGGCTACTCTGAATTACATAATAAAATGCTGCCCTCTCCGAAATGTGTTTGTTGGAACAGTTCCAAAATTTTAGCTATTATGTGCCTATTACATAATTGAAGGAACCCCCCTCACTTTTTTTTTTTTTTAATTTCATGTGCATTAGTGTTTTGCCTGTATATATGTCTGTGTGAGGGTGTTGGAGCCTGTGTAACTGAAATTACAGATAGTTGTAAACTGCCATGTGGTTGCTGAGAATTGAACCCATGTCCTCTGGAAGAGCAACCAGTGCTCTTAACCACTGACCTCTCGGCCCCCTCAAACACGTAGTTTGCTTTATATTGCTATATAAAACACTGTGAACAGCAACTTGGGCAGAAAAGATTTCAGCTTACAGTGTATAGTCCATTGTAGATGGAAGTCAGAGCAGGAACCTGGAAGCTGGAAGTGAAGCAGAGGCCATGGGGGAACACTGCTTCCTAAGTGATCCAGGCTTTTGTTGAGTTGACAGATTTAAGCAGCACATTTTTTTGTTGGAGGGTGCTGCATGTATTGTCTGTGCACCGCTTGTGTGCTTGGTGCTTGGGGAGCCAGAAGAGGGCGTCAGCTCCCCTGGAGGTGTAAGCCAGCTTAAGGAGTGTCTTTACATATACATACGTACATATACATACATGTATATGTATGTATGTATGTATGTGCATGTATGTTTTGCCTGTGTGTACACCATGTGTGGGTTTACTGAGGCCAGAAAATGGGATTGGTTTCCCCTGGGTTTAGATTACAGACAGTTGTGCATCTCCATGTGGGTACTTGGTTCTCTGGAAGAGCAGCCAGTGCTTTTAACTGCTAAACCGTCTCTCCAGCCCCAGCGGGTCATGTGTAATCAGCTGTTTTCACGTAGTCACTCAGTGGTAGAATGATTACCTGAATATATAAAGCACTAGTTTAAGGATGTGGGCCAGTAGATAAAGCAATTGTTGCAGAAGTGTGAGGTTCACAGTTCAGATCCCTGCATTGGTATCAATAGCAGCATACCTGTAATTCCAACAAGATCGCTGGACTTAACTGGCTAGACCAACAGAACAAGTGAGCTCTAGGTTCAGGAGAGTGATTCTGTCCATCTGAGGAAAAAGGTCAAGCCTCCATACATGCAAGCACACATAAATATATACACACAGGAAGGAAGGAAAAAAGAAAAAGAGAAAGCCAGCCTGGGCTGGAGAGATGGCTTAGAGGTTAAGAGAAAGCCAGCTTTAGGTTTTAAGGGAAACTACAGAAGTAAGTTATTCTGTTTTTGCGATTTTGTTTTTCTAGGGGGGGGGGTTCGAGGCAGGATTTCTCTGTGTAACACTAGGTGTCCTAGAATTCACTATGTGAACCAGGCTAGCCTCAAACTCACAGAGAGCCACCTGCCTCTGCCTCCTGAGTGCTAGGGATTAAAGGCATGGGACACCACCACCTAGCTAATGTCCTTTTTCTTTTGGGGAATACAGGAACATGACCAGCTCTACTGTTGGGTTTTATACATTAGTTTTTCCTCCCCTTTTTCTGTGTCTTTCACCCCTTGACAGAGTTCTTAGTGAACAGGAATATATTGGAACATTTAACAATTATTTTCTTCTCACCCATTATAAAGAGTGTATAGTTAATTCACATTTATATTTTAATAAACTGGGAGAAAAGTAAATTTCCCTAAAGTAATTTCCTAGAGTAATTTTTGGCCAACTTAAGTAAAAATTAAGTACTGTTTGTGCTCTGGCCTTGCTAAAGGGCCATTAGAAGTAGGAAATAGAGGCTGGCAAATAGACAGGGGGCAAGGTGCCTACTGCAAACCTTGACAACCTAAGTTTGGTTGCCTGGACCCATGTAATGGAAGGAGAGAAAAGATCCACAAAAGTTGTCATTCTATTGGAGGGAGGGAGCTGTCTGTGCCCAAGTGTATGTGGGTACTCAGGAAACATAGTTATGGGTCACTCGACATGGGAGCTGGGAACTGAACTCAAGTCCTATAAAAGCAAGCACTCTTAACTGCTGAACCATCTTTCTTTTTAAAAAGAGATAGGGGCTTTGGTGATGATTTAATCAGTAAAGTGTTTACAAGCATCAGGGATGTGAGATCAATCTCCAGCACCCATGTTTTTAGAAGGAAAAAAAAGGGGGGCAGGATGGTGTGTGCTTTAAGTCTTCATATTGGGGGGGATGAGAAATAGGATCCCTCAGGCTCACCAGCCAGCCAGGCAAACCTAATTGTTGAGCTCCAGGCCAATAAAGCAAGCCTTGTCTTAAAAAAGATGAATAACATCTTAGGAGTGACACCTAATTGTCCTCTGGTATTCTCATGCATGTGTACTTGTGCATATAAGGTTTTTGTTGTTTTAATTAGGAAGTAGTTCTCACCATCTCAAAATTGAATTGGTTAAGGATTTTTGGTTTTGTTTTATCGTGTATGTACATCACTGACTATGTTTTCCCGGGTTACAACTTGAATCATGATGATTTGTTGTTATTACAGGCCTGAAGGGAAAGATTTCAGCATTCATCGGCTTGTCCTGGGAACACACACATCGGATGAACAAAACCACCTGGTGATAGCCAGTGTCCAGCTACCTAATGATGATGCTCAGTTTGATGCATCACACTATGACAGTGAAAAAGGAGGTAGGAAGGACCCTTCAGGATGGAAGAAGTAATGTTGTATGGGTTATCTCATCATTAAGAAGGTACACAATTTGGTCAGGTAGCCACTTAAGTTATTGATAAAACTAGTTTGTGATTTAAAAAAAAAAACAAACTCTAAGGTGGATCTGAGTGAGTTCCAGGACAGCCAGGACTAAAACGGGGAAACCATGTCTTGAAAAATCACAGAAAAGGTAGTTTGCAATCAAGAAGCAGTCAACACATAACTTGGCTTTATATTTGCTTTAAATATTTGCTTTAAACTGCCCTGTACTAAACTGATGATGGTGGAATTTCTGCAGTTAAAGAAGCAAAGATTAGCATATGTTTTTGTTGCATAGTCTTAACAGGGGAAATATTGACCCAAAGACTGAAATTATTTGTTGTGTGGGTTGCTACACATTTTTTTTTCCTTACTATGTATGAGTGTTTTGCTACAAGTATGTCTGTACACTTGTGTGCCTGGCGCCTATGAAGGCCAGTAAAGGGTATCGGATCCCATGGAAGTGGGGTTACAGGCATTTATGAGCCACTAGGAATTGAAGCTGGGACCTATGCAAGAGCAGCCAGTGCTCTTAATTCCTGAGCCATCTTTAAGCCCCACAGCTTAAGTTGAATGTTTAAAGCACAGATGGCAGGAGGATCCCAAGTTGCAGGCCAACTTGGGGCTAGTGATTCCTTTTCTCAAAATAGAAAGCATAGTTCGCGCGGCACTCAAAGCATACAGTGTATCTGTGCTACTACAGTTTCATGCATGTGTGAGGCCGTAGAGTCTTAATAAAAACATCTTATATGGGTAATTGGCTGGCGGGGTTGAGAAATAAGAAATTATTCTCTTTTGTTGTTTTTTTGTTGTTAGTTACTTTTGGAGAAAAGGGTTTCTCTGCAGCCCTGGCTCTCCTGGAACTCACTCTGTAGACCAAGCTGGTGTTGAACTTAGAACTGCCTGTCTCTGCCTCCCAAGTTCTGGGATTCTCAAAGGTGTGCACTACTACTGCCCAGCCATGAAACTATTCTTAAAGATTTAAGACAGTAAAATGTCATAATGCCTGTTATATGTGTAAGACATTTCAAACGCCCATTTTTTAGGAAATAACCTATGAGTTTCACTGTTCATGAATACTTCTTTTTCAGGATAGGAACTGGTAATTTTCCTTTATGGCCCTCAATCCAAAATATCAGAAGGGTAGAGTCAGAGAAGTTGCCTTGAGTAAACCCTAACTCAGAAAGTAGATAATGTGTGATCTTTATTGACATTTATACTCTAGATAATCAGTGCTTACTGTTTATTGTGATTAGCAGGAAGAACCCTTCATTATGTGTACATTTATTTGTGACCCAGCTGTTGGCCAGGATTGCACCTGTGCTATATGATTCTGTGTAATTTGCCCAAGTGAATAATTTTTTTCAAAAGTTATTCTCTAGGTGACCAAATATGGTTGGTTGAAGGAGGAAACACTGATGTTAAGAGTAAGGATGGATGGTGGAAGTCTTTTTTGCCACCATCCACCTGTGCAGCTTTTATGTGCATCATTTAACCTGAATCCAGTTCCTATCTGTTGAATGAATTCTTTTTTTCCTTCCTTTTTTAATGAGTTCCTGGGTAAGTGAACCCAGTGTTTTGTGTGTTTAAGGCCAAATGCTTATCACTGAGCTACATTCTCAGATCTAAATGAGATAATTGTTTTTTAATTGTATTTGGGTCTGGGGGTTGTAATTCAGTGATGGAACACTTTAGCATATCTAAAGCCCTGGATTCAACCACAGAATAAATGGGGTTTTGTTATATTGTTTTATGTTTTTTTTTGTTTTTTAATAACATAGAAGATATCCTTTCCTCTGGAAAGTACTGCGTACTAACTTCCTTTCTAAAGGAGTTCACATTAAATCACTCATTGAACAAATGATGTGAATAGGCATGGTGGCACACTTCTAGCTGTAGCCCTCTAGCCTGAGATAGAATGAATACAAATTCAGGACCAACCTGGGCAACATAACTGAACCCTGTTTCAAAAAGAAAAGAACAGGCCAGTGAGCCAGCTCAGTATAAAAAAGTTCTTGGAGCCCATGGTAGAAGGAGAGATCTTGACTCTCAGAGGTTGTTCTCTCACCTCTATGCATGCGTACAAGAAAATCAAAATGGAAAGGGGGAGTTAGGGCTGTAGCTCACTTAGCAGAATATTTGCCTGACATGGGCAAGTGCCTGGATTCTAAACCACACATGATGGAGTACATTTAAAAGGTAGGAACTGGAGGCTGGGTGTTCAAAGGGAGCTCAGTACTTACTACATGTAGGCTTTATTTATATGAAGCCAGGTGTGGTGGTGTACATCTTTAATCCCAGCACTCAGGAGTCAGGGACAGGCCAGCTTGGTCTACAAAGCAAGTCCAGGACAGCCAGGGCTATACAGAGAAACCCTGTCTCAAACAACAAACATGCTCTGTCTGCATGTACATGTACACTTGGATGCTGGTAGAGGACATCAGATCCCATTATAGACAGTTGTAAGCCACCATGTGGTTGCTGAGAACTGTACCTCAGGAACTCTGGAAGAGCAGTCCGTGTTCTTAACCACTGAGCCATCTCTTTATCTCCCTTCGTGGTTGGTTGGTTGGTTTTTCCCTTGGTACCAGAGGTGTGTCGTAGACTGTGTGGTGAGGGTTTATTTGCTCTTATGACATTAGATTCAGTATCTTCCAGTCTGACTGTGCGGTATATGCAAGTGAGGGTGCGGGTGACTGTGCCAGCATAGGAGCCTTCCTTTGTTGTTCTTACTTAATCCTTTGAAATAGTGTTGCTGAATTGGAGGCTTGCCCTGCCAGCTAGGTCTTCACACTCTAATCTTACAGTTATATAGATACACTTGCCATACCTGGCCTTTTATGTATGTAGGTGCTAAGTATTTAAACTCAGGTATTCGTGCTTTCTGTGTAGCAAACTTTTTACCCACTGACCTCTCTCTCCATCATCCAAGTTCATTTTATTTGTAGTGTTAAGGTTTTAACTTTGTGTGTTGTGTTTTGCTTGTTTTTAAACAGTCGCTCATGTAACTCGGCTGTCTTGAACTTATAATCATTGCTGCCTTTACCTCTGAAGTTCTGGGAGGGATTAAGCTAACAAACCTGGCCTCTGTTGTTGTTTAAAAACTGTACAGTTCTGAATTATTTTCTCCTCCTCTGATGTCCTCCAACTTTGAAAATGCTTTCCTGTTCCAAGATTTCAAAACAATCATCTGTTGTTGTTTTCTAATACTTTTAACTGATAAAACTTCGGTCTTTCTGTTTATTTTGCTGGTGTGTATGTGATTAGAATTTAGCCCTATTCCCTAAATGTTTATCTTGCTTTGGGAAATTGGGAATCAGTATGCTCTCTACCACTGAGCTGCTTCCTCTGAGTAGTTTTGTGTGCTGGTGTAGGTGGGTGCCACAATGCCTGATGGGAAAGATTATCATAATTCAAGGCTATACTGGTCTGCATATTGAGACCCTGAGTGAACTGTCTCTAAGGACTTCTCTACCCCCAAAATAACAAAAAAGTAGTAATGTTAGTAACACCTATGGATTTTTTTATTTGATTATCACAATACCCCAATGGTACCTAATTTTTTCTTTGACTCCTCCATTAAACTAATAATTTTACAGATCAGTGGTGGGCTTGGTAGAGATGTGGGGGAGTGGTGCTTCAGTTGATCTTATCAGTGATGGGTACACTTATGTCTAAATTAATGTCTAAGTCTCTAGGGTGCTGGCTTGTAGCTCAGTGGTAGAGATTACTAGTCTAGCATTTGTGAGACCTTAGCTCCAAACCCAGCACCACAGACACAAAAGGTAAATCACTCCCTACCTAAAAGGTAAAATACATGATAAAAATTCATGAGTTAAGTATAATAAATCACTGATTGTGGTGAAATAATTTGGTTATTTGATTTGTCCTTTTAAAATATATTCTTTGAGATACCAAAGTTTATGGTCTAAAAAAGTGACTCTGTTAGAAATCAGTAACAGGCTGGGCACCGTGCTGCACGCCTGTTTCCCAGCACTTGGGGAGGCAGAGGCAGACGGATCTCTTAAGTTCGAGGCCAGCCTGGTCTGCAAAGTGAATCCAGGACAGTCAGGGCTACACAGAGAAACTATCTATAAAGAACAGCAACAACAAAAGAAAGAAATCGGTGGCAGAACCTTTTGTGTCGATAGTATTGGTTAAGAACAATACACTTGTTCCTTATTTGGGAAGTTGTTTGGGGTTGGTTGGTTGATTTTAGGGAGAGCTTTGGGTTTTTTGTTTTGTTTTAAGACAGGATCTCTTTGTAGTCTAGGCTGGTCTGAAATTTCCTTAAGTAGTCAACAACTCCTGGTGATTCTCTTAGCTTTTGGTTTTGTGTTTTTTTTTTTGTTTGTTTGTTTGTTTGTTTTTTAGATTGCTTTTATTGTTACTATTTAATGTATTTTATACTTATACTACTTTAATATATAATGTGTTTTCCTTGCATGTGTGTCAGTGCACCATATGTGTGCCTGGTGCTTATCAAGACCGGGAGAGGGTGTCGGATCCCTACAAACTGAAGTTACAGGTGGTTATGAGCCACCATGTTGGTACTGAGAATCAAACCCTGGGTCTTCTCAAAAAGCAGCCATTGCTCTTCACCAATGAACCATCTCTCCAGCTCATGGGAATGTTTTCACTGATTTGAGTAGCGTTTCGCCTGATATATAGACTTTTCTTTCCTGTTTTGAATGGCCTTTCTCATATCTGTTTTATTATAGTGACGGTCTGTAAGGTATAGTGGGGATGGTAATGTGTTTATCTAGTATGTGTGTGGCCTTTGGTTTAGTCTATAAAAAGAAAAAAAAAGATACATCCTAAACTGTATTAAATTCAGTTTGAGAGCTGCTGTGGGTAATGCATGTTTTGTAATCTCAGTACTTGGAAAGCAGGAGGATCTTGAGTTTTGAAACATGATGAGCTCTTGAGACATGGGAAGACCCTGTCTTCAAAACAAAATACTCTATATGAATTTTCCAAGGTGAATTTCTATTACTATATTTTAACTATGTGTCCCATATTGAAATCATACGTTATATGATTGCCCCTTTTTCTATTTTCTATGGGTTTTGCCAAGTTTTGGTTTTCATCTGTATGTTGCCACTGTGACAATGAAATTTCTTAGAAGGCCAGGGTTGTATGTAGTTGTATGCTTAGACTGAAAATTCCTTGATCATTTACTGTGTGTTATATCTTTCTTAATATTTATGCATGTGTGCCTATATGGGTATCAGTGTTTGTGTATGGAGGTCAAAGGGCAACCTTGCCTTCTACTTTGTTGAGGCAGGGTCTTGGCTGTTGTGTAGCTCCAGTGAATGTTCCAGGCCAGCTGGTCTAAGAACTTTCTTTCCTAGCCCTATGTTACATCTTTTGTATGTTGTGGAGTTGGGGGTGTGTGCAAAGGTGTACTGTACTTTTTTCATATACCCAAGCTAGCTGGCTGGTACGGAACTCAAAAGATCTGCCTGTCTCTGCCACCGTGATGGCATGTGTTGCATAGTGTGTGGACTACGGGCAAAAATAAAAATAGGTAGATACGGTGGCTCCAACCTTTAATTCAGTCCTAGTACTTGAGAGTCAGGGGTGTAGGTGCTCAGATCTGTGTTCCAGGCCCAGCTCATCTGCAGAGCAGGTTCTAGGCTAGCCAGAGCTACAGCAAGACCCTGTCTCAAAATAAATGACTGTAGTAAGAGTTATTGTGAGGTTAAAAATTACCTAATAGGCAGGCAGTGTTACTTATTTACATCTTTGCACTCTGAAAATATTTTTGTCTTTCAGTTTGCAACACTTTTCTAGGAATAGCTATCCCAGCACCTGAGAGGTGGAGATAGGAGTTCAAGGTCGGAGGGTAGCCTTCGCTCCATGAGACCCTGTCAGTCAACAAGTGAAGTAACACTTCAGTAGTATTAGTGACAAAACCCATTTCCCCCAGACATGGGCTTTCTCTGTGTTGTCCTGGAACTTGCTGTGTAGACCAGGCAGGCCTTGAATTCAGAGGTCTGCATGCCGCTGTCTCCCCAGTGCTGAGGCATTCGCCACCATACCTGGCATTGGGGGGTGCTTTATGTAATTTTTTTTAAATTACTGACTTGAATTTCATTTATTCCGCAAACTTCTGTGTCAAATAAGATTTGAAAACTTTGCTTAGAATGACTTGTTAGCAAGGAATGGTGGTCATCATACTTTGTAACCTCAACATTCAGTCAGCAGAATTGCCTTAGCTATAGAGTGAGATTTTAGAAAGGAGTTGAGGAAAGAAAGGACAGAGAACCTCTACATAGTAAATGAAGGCCTGTCTAAGCTACAAAGCCACAGTCTGTCTGGAAAGTAAAAATATGAAACTCCAGATTTTCTCTTCTCCCTATAACACCCCCCCCCAAAAAAAAAAAATCCAGGGTCTCACTGTGTAGTCTTAGCCGGCCTGGAGCCCACAAAGGTTCACCTGCCTCTGTCTAGGTGTGTCAAGATTAAAGGTGTACACTATCACAGCCTGGCTTGACTCATGCTGTCTTAATGTCAATAAACAGCATAGTGCTTATTACTAATGAATGAAAGTTCTTTAGCTCTGTAAATGCCTAGGTTCAGTCTTCTAGTTATACTACTTGGTTATTAAGTACTTGTTTTTATACAGAATTTGGAGGTTTTGGCTCTGTCAGTGGGAAAATTGAAATAGAAATCAAGATCAACCATGAAGGAGAAGTAAACAGGGCTCGGTACATGCCCCAGAACCCTTGCATTATCGCAACAAAGACTCCATCCAGTGATGTGCTTGTTTTTGACTACACAAAGCATCCTTCTAAACCAGGTACCTCCCTCTTCTTAATCAGATACAAACTCCATTCAGAAATATTCCTTGTTATTTTATAATTTAACATCTTATATTTACATTGATATGTGTAATATGTTTCTCAAGGGAAACAATGCTTTTATGAAGAAGAAAATCATGATTGTGCAACTTTAGTATTATATATCTGGAAACAATGGGTCTGGATTTTGTCTGGATGGTGTTTATGACCTCATTTTGCTTAATAAACCCAAAGAGACAGTGGACTGAATACTCTTGATATATCTGTTACTTTGCAGACCCTTCTGGAGAATGCAACCCAGATTTACGTCTCCGTGGCCATCAGAAGGAAGGTTATGGGCTTTCTTGGAATCCAAATCTCAGTGGACACTTGCTTAGTGCCTCAGATGACCATGTGGGTATCCTTGCAGTTTTGAAGCAAATCTGGCATTGTTACCAATTGGTTTCTTTTTTGGGATATGTGGGGAAGTGAGAATCTTTTATATAATGGTTAATTTTACATTTAAGACCATCTGCCTATGGGACATCAGTGCAGTTCCAAAAGAAGGAAAAGTGGTGGATGCAAAGACCATCTTTACAGGGCATACAGCAGTAGTAGAGGACGTTTCCTGGCATCTTCTCCATGAGTCTCTGTTTGGGTCAGTTGCTGATGATCAGAAACTTATGATGTGAGTGAAACCTATTGTTAATTTTTTAACACATATTTTCAGAATTTTGTATTGGTCACCATTTCAACCCTCTTTCCTTGTTCTCTCTCTTAAGTTGGGATACTCGTTCAAATAATACTTCAAAGCCAAGCCACTCAGTTGATGCTCACACTGCTGAAGTGAACTGCCTGTCTTTCAATCCTTATAGTGAGTTTATTCTTGCCACAGGATCAGCTGACAAGGTAGGTTTGCCTTGCTTGGAATTTTTGTTGTTGTTGGTTTGTTGAGGTTTTAAATTTTATGGGTGTCGATATTTTCACATACATGTATGCTTTCAGCATTGTGTATATTCCTGATACCCATTGATACCAGATCTTCTGGTGTTTGACTTACAAATGTTTGTGAGCCACCAAGTGGGTGCTGAGTTCATGTTTTCGTTAAAGGTTTTTTTTTTTTGGGTTTTTTTTTGTTTTTTTTTTTTTTTTTTGTCTTGTCTTGTCTTAAATTTGGGAAAGGGGCTTCGAGGCAGGGTTTCTCAGTCCTGGCTGCACTGGATGGAACTCTTCTTTGTAGACCACCAGGCTGATCACCTGCCTCTGTCTCCCAAGCCCCGATATCAAAGGCATGTGCTATCCACGCCGTTCCCTACCCCCATCGCCTTCCAATCCCCCCTCCCTATTTTTTTTTAAGAACTTACTATGCTGACAGGATGCCTCAGTGAGTAAAGGCACTGATTGCTGAGCCTGAAGATCAGAATTCAGCCCCACAGACCCAAATGACTAAAGGAGATTAACAACTCCTACAAGTTGCCTCTGATCTCTGCACAGTTGTCATGGCGCAAGTGTATATACATACACACACTGAATAGATAAAATGTAGGGAGTCAGAAACGGTTGGGGTGTAAGGTACATAGTAAAAGAATAAAATGAAATTTTAATAATTTAATTTAAACTTTTAAATTACATTTATTTATTTGCCAGCAGTTGGGGCATGTGTGCCATGGCACTTGTGTGGAGGTCGAGCCTGTTACCTTCTTCCACTATGTGGGTTTTGGGATCAAACTCATGTTGGCAGCAACCATTTTTATCCACTGAACCATCTTGCTGGCCCTAGTGTTTTCTTATTTAATAGTTGATATTGATTTGTTTTTGTTTTTGTGTTTTTTTCTCTTGTATATAGACTGTTGCCTTGTGGGATCTGAGAAATCTGAAACTCAAGTTGCATTCCTTTGAATCACATAAGGATGAAATATTCCAAGTAAGAGAAACCAATGCTGTCAACCCCCTTTTCCTTACCCTCCCTTTTTTTCATCTCGATTTATCTACAGAAAATCAGCTCAAGTTAATAGATACTTAAAGTTCTAAAAAAGGAAAAAACAAGTTCACAACTATGCTGGCTGGCTTCTTGGGATATTAAGAAACTAGTGCTGATTATTGGGAACATGTCTATAATCCCAGTATTTGGGAAGCTGCCACAGAAAGATAGCTATGTAGAGAGATCCTCTGCCAAATCAGAGTGGGCCTTGAAATGAAGGTTGGTTGATGGAGTACTTACTTGCCTAACATGCAGGAAACCCAGGGCTAGCCTGCACCAAAAAGGAAATGAGACCCTGTCTGAAGACGAGGAGTTGGGGGGGGGGGGTGTGCATTAGTGTGTTCTATCCACAAGTTAATCATTAAACTGGCTTTTTTGTTGTTGGTGTTTTTTTGTTTTTTTTTCCCCTGGCTTGGTTTTTAGATACAGGGTTTCTTTGTAGCCCTGGCTGTCTTGAACAGGCTAATCTTGAACTCAGAGGTCTGCATGCCTCTACCTCCTAATTAAAGGAGTCTGCCATCACAACCAGCCTCTTTTCTGGCTTTTTAAAAAATTATTTTGTGCTAGGCTTGGTGGCACACACCTTTAATCCCAGCACGTAGGAGGTAGAGGCAGGTAGTCCTCTGAGTTCAAGGACAGCCAGGGTTATTACACAGAGAAACCTGTCTTAAAAAATAAAATTATTTGTGTGTGGGGGTGTTTTGCTTTCATCTCAGACCAGAGCTGTGAGGGCATTAGACCACCTGGGACTAGAGTTAGAGGTGGTTGTGAGCTGCCATGTGCATACTAGCAGTTGAGCCCTGGTTCTCTAGAGTCAGTACTCTTAACCGCTGAGCCATATGTCTCTGCCCTTGCCTTTTTTGAGACAGTTTTATACTGTTGTAGCCCTGGCAGTTCTGGTACTTGTGGGGATCCTCTAGCCATTGCTACGTCCTGTATGCCCCTTTTTAATAAATAGGCAAATCCTTCAGACTAAAACAAGAAATAGTTGTCTGAGCACTAATTTGCAGTCTTTTCTCTCAAGCTTAAGTTTTATAGTGAATACAGACATGCTGGTGCACGCCTCCAATTCCAACAAGGGTACCAAAACAAGAAAGTCACAACTTTGAGATCACTCTGAGGTATCTAGTAAGAGACCGTACATTCACAAAGGTTTCTAATAACCCCAGCACTCAGGAGGAAGAGGCAGTAGAATCAGAAATACAAGGTCATCGTCATCTAACTAAATAGTGAACATATTTTGTCATTGTCTTGGTGGTCTTGTTTGGAAGAATATCTAAGTTCTTTTCTAACCCAGTGTCAATAATACCTTCTTTGTGCTATTAACCAGCACTTAATAAATAGCAACAGAATTTGTGATGTGTCGCTTTCTTTTATCTAACATTGTAAGGAATCGGGGGCGGGGGGGTAGAAGTAGCTGGGACTTGATCTCCGGGCATGCAGTTGAGAAAATAATCATGGAGTTGTGCCACCTGTCAATAAAATTTTAGTTTCTGTGTCAGAAGTGAACTTTGACTAAAAGCCAGAATTTGGCAAGAAGAGGAAGAAAATAAGATTTTCAGAAGTGTGAGTTGAAGCCAGGATGTGGTGGCTTATGCCTGTAGTGTCAGTGTGGATGGTGGAGCTAAAGCAGAAGGATCGATCACAAAAGAGTTTGAAGCCAAATTGAGCTATATGTGCTCTCAGGTCCTATGGAGAGACATGGTGGATCGAAGTGTAAAATGCAACAGAAGCTAATAATTGTATCTCTAGTAATGAGTTATTTTCATGTAAGCAGTATCTGTCAGTTTTAACAGTCTTCTACCTTTTATTTACAAAGGTTTGTAGGGTATAATTTTTTAGATGGTTGCCTTCTATTTTCTAATTTATTGTATTTTTCTTCACTCTTGGATAATAGGTTCAGTGGTCACCTCACAATGAAACTATTTTAGCTTCCAGTGGTACTGATCGTAGGCTGAATGTCTGGGATCTAAGGTGAGTTTTATGTTGGTTATCTTATCTTTGAATCTGCTTGGATGGGAGTGCTTTTGAAGTGTCTGTTTGTGGTCCTGGCTGTCCTGGAACTCCCTCTGTAGACCAGGCTGGCTTCAACCTTAAAGATTCACCTGCCTCTGCCTCCCAAGTCCCACCAAGTTTGGCAAAGTTACTGTCTTTACACTTTAAAACTATAGGTACTCAGGATAGTGGTTTCTAACAAAAATTTTTTATTAGTAAAATTGGAGAAGAACAATCCCCAGAAGATGCAGAGGATGGCCCACCAGAGCTGTTGGTATGTTACAAACCTTCAAGTACTTTGGGCTCTTCTGTATTTTAAATAGTGGGCTGTGAGTTAATGTTTCTATATTGAATGCCTTTGTTCTGGTCCCTCTTTCAGTTTATTCATGGTGGTCACACTGCCAAGATTTCTGATTTCTCCTGGAATCCCAATGAACCTTGGGTGATTTGTTCTGTATCAGAAGACAATATTATGCAAGTGTGGCAGATGGTAAGTTTTAGCCATTTATTTAGAGGAAGCTAAGTACATGAGACATTTCATTCACACGTACGTACATGTATACAGAGAGTGGCCCTTAACAGCATAAAATACAATTATAGAGATCTAATCATTCTTCAGCTCCAAGCTACAGTTTCTGGGAACACAGCCTTCAAGTAGGATTTGGAGCAGCCAAGTATATAGAGAAAGAAGCATCAAGAACAACACAAACCATTCATGGTGGTATACTCCTTGAATCTTAGCACTCAGGAGGCAGGTAAATCTGTGAGTTTGAGGCCAGCCTGCTCTACATAGTGAAATTCAGGACGGCCTGGGCTGTGACAGAGAAACCCTGTCTTGAAAACCCAAACCAAAAAAAAAAAAAAAGGCAGCCACTTAGAGTCCTTGATGTAACAAAACAAGTATGCACAAGAAAATCCCAAAGTCTCTGGTGGAGGGTTACTGTGTAAACGACCTTAACCCACTTCCATTTTTTTGTGTCCCTGACTCAGTTTTCTTTTTCTAGGGCCCAAGACAGGGTTTCAGTATGTACCCCAAACTGGCCTTATACTCAAAACTACCTTACTGCCTCAGTCTCTTGAGTGAAAGAAGATATGAGGTATACACACACTTTGTGGATGCAGCTGCCATCTGTGTTCTGTTTTCTTCCCACGTGACTTCAATATTTGTCATTTTCCTTTTGTTCTTATTTATTTTTTGAGGCAAAGTCTGATGTAGCCCTATTGGGCTCACTCTTTCTGGCCTTTCTATTTCTACTTCATGTGTATCATTTTGAATTGCCTCTTCAGTTTTTGGCTTTTTGGTTTGGTTTTTTATTATTACCATTATTGAACTTTTTTGTTTTTGTTTTCACAACAGGGTTTCTCTGTGTAGCCCTCCTGTCCTGGAACTCACTATATAGAGCAGGTTGGCCTCAAATTCACAGATCTACCTGCCTCCTTACTAAGATGCAAGGAGTATGCCACCACGGCCAGCTTATATGTTGCTCTTGATGCTTCTTTCTTTACACTTGGCTGCTCCAAATCCTACTTAAAGGCTGTGTTCCCAGAAATTATAGCTCAGAGCTGAAGAATGATTAGAACTCTATAATGTCATCCTATGCTGATGAGGGTCTCTATATAAGTATTATATACTACAGAGGTCTTTGAGGTTGTCATAGTGTAGACAACATTCATTTTACAAGATTAGGCAGGACGTGGTGGCACATACCTCTAATCCTAGCACTCAGAAGACAGATAGGGAACTCTCTTGAGTTCAAGGCTGGACTGTTATATAGCGAGTTTCTGGACAGCCAGAACTACACACAGAAACTCACAGAAGAAAGCCTCTGTGTATGGAGGGAGTGTTTAACAAGAGTAATGTAATTGTATTGTCTTGTACCCCTAAAAGAACAAGAGTCGGGAAAGTCTAGCCATGCTTGTCTCAGGAGAGCCATCCTTGTGTAGTTTGCTCTTAGGGATACGACTCCTTGGACAGTTTAAATCTTACATATGCATTCTGGTGGTTCTCTGCTGAGAATGTGGTGACATCCAAAAAGAACAATTTTAAGAAGGAATCTAATAGTGGAGTGTAGGTAACAGTAATAGTGAGATTGTAGCCATAGAGTACAATAAAAAAAAAAAAATAATGGAAGTCAAAACATAAATTAAGGCTACAACTACTGATAGATGTATAGAGTTTTGGGTTTGTTTGCAGTTTTTTATTTTTGGGTTGTTTAAGATAGTGTTTCTTTGTGTGGCCATGGCAGTCCTGGAACTCAGAAATTTACCTACTCTGCCTCCCTAATGCTGGGAGTTAAGGCATGTACCACCATGCCAGGTTAGAATCCAGGGTCTTGTGCATGATAAGCAAACACTACCACTGAGCCAAATTTCCAATCTTAAGGGTTTTATATTTAGATAGTAACTTCTAGGGGTTTATTGTTTAAATCTGAGTGAGATGGGCCTGGTCTACTCTTAAAATATATTCATAAACATCAGAAGGTACATTCTTCAGAGATTCAGCCATCAGCATTGCTTTAGCTGTTACAGTTTAAACTTGTTCTAGATATTTGCATGTTGGACACTTAAAACTAGAAAAGAAAGTTGAAGGTTTGGCTTTCTTACTGGGCTGTGTATGTGGTATTTACTTCCCTAAGACTGAAGCTGACAACAAATTTCCTTTGGCGTTGGGCATTCTCTATCATTGGTTAGTTGTTGGGTTCAATTAGAAAGAGCCCTGCATTATCCAGAAAAAGACCAAAACCCTGTTAAATGTTTTATGCTTTACTTGTCAAGAGCTGTCTATTATGCACCTGATCATTATCTGAAATTGCATGAACCCTATTAGTATTTGAAAGCAGCTATCATTAGAGCTCAAGGTCCTTTCTCTAGAGGGTAGGACATTCCTCTTGACAATGGCCTGGGTGAATGTGGGCTGTTTCTTAGAACCTCTTAAGAGCAACTCATTTCTGGTGTCTCAGTTTCCATAGCTTTGGCAAACATAGCTGCTGTATAATCTCAATCTGGGGTTCCTCTGAAGCAGCAGGAATATCAGTTGGGCTTATTCTTTTATTTTATTTTTTAAATTTTATTTTATGTGCGTTAATGTGAAGGTGTCAGATCCCTTGGAACTGGAGTTACAGACAGTTGTGAGAGGCCATATGGGTGCTGGGATTTGAACCCAGGTCCCTTTGAAAGAGCAGACAGTGCTCTTAACCACTGAGCCATCTCTCCAGCCCCCTTTTGGGCTTATTCTTTTGTCTGTTTTTTTCTGGGCCCTTTGGACTCTGTTGCTTAAAATTTTCTAAAGAAAATTTAAATTTTAACTCGATCGTATCGGGTCCTTTTTATTGAATTAACTGGTTTAAGAGTTAGCATATTACTTATTCAAGAAGATGATCTTTGGAACAGCAAGCCCAGCAGAACATGCCACAGAAGGGCAATTATCTGTGAGTATAATAGTTTGTAGAAGCGACAGGATAAGCCAGCAGATTAGGGCTTACAATGGTCCTCTGAGGTGATACCTTTTAAATATGGTGTTTTTGTTTTTCAAGACAAGGTTTCTCTGTGTAGCCTTGGTTGTCCTGGATTTGCTGTGTAGACCAGGCTTGCCTTGAACTCACAAAGGTCCACCTGCCTTTGTCTCCCTGAGTGCTGGTATTAAATGCATAAGCTACCACGCCTGGCTAAAGTCTGATGTTCATGAGTATGGATGTGGTTGGGTTCTTGGTTAGCAACATCCAGGCCTGAGCCTCCACCCCAACTTGTTTGTTTGTTTGTTTTTGTTTTGGAAACCTATTTCTCTGTGTAGCCCTGGCTATCCTAGAACTCCCTATGTAGACCAGGCTGTCCTCAAACTCAGAGTTCAGCCTGCCTCTACCTCCTGGGTGCTGAGGTGTGTGTCACCCGTCTGGTTTGGTTTTATTTAGCCTTATTGTATACTCATTGTCTCTTTGGTTGGATCACATGAGGTTGTCCCATCTTCTGCAACACCTAGTGTAATAATGTTCTATATAGTAGATGCTGAGAACAATAAATTTTGCCCAGGTGGTAGTGGTTTCAATATTTAAGATTAGTCTTTATTTCATCAACTATAGTAGAGGTATGGGGGAGGGGGTTAGTTTGTGTAAAGGTGGTTTTCCAAAATATTTATAAGTTGAGGTTTGGACATAAGATTTGGATAGGGTCTTATTTAAATTTTACTGTTTAAACATCCCCAAAAGAAATTCTGTGCTTATAAGCATTAGTTTCTGTGTGTCTCATAGAAACTGCTATGGTTTATATTTCAGCAGTTACCAATTATCTGGTTAACGGGTTCAGGGATGATATCATTAATACTTATATGAAAAGTCCCTAATTAAGGGACTGTTGTTATAAATATATAATGAAGTGTTGGGCTATATAAAGTTTATTATTAAGTCTGTGATTATCACGGCAGTATTATCTAACCCACTATCACAAATAAAAAGACACAGACACCTGTTAGATTATATAATTGACTTATTTAGCTGGGGCCAGGCAGTTATTTCTACCTACACTGCCTGTCTCAGTAACCTCACCATCATCTCCCAGCCCCCATCCAATGCCATCCTCCTTAACTGTCCTCATCTGAACTATCTTCCATCCATGATCTTATAAATACTTGTTTGTATTCTTCGTCTGGGCCTTTTTATGCCACTATTGGAGTCCTTCCTCCTGGCCCCACATTTTTACTCTAGGCTAATCCTGTCTTCCTCCTCCTTGACTGATTCTCCTGTAATTCTCTCATCCCTAAGCCCTAGAACCTTCGCCACGCCTACCTCATTCTGCCCTGCCCAGGTATAGACCATTTAATCAACCAATCAAGTATGTCTTAGGCAGGTTTACAAAACAAGGATAGTTGTAACCAGATCTTAAGGGCCAGTAACATGCATCAGACCAACCTCCAACAAGGGATTATGGGCCACCCCTGTCTATATTGAATATATCCATACCCATTTATGATTCATACTGCTTACTGTTATCTATCGCTGTTTTTCTTTAGTAGTAGCAGTTGGTAAGTTAGAAAGGTGTGGCCCCACTTGAAATGTTATCAGGCACCTTGGCATAATATACTATGGAAACTTAGACTTTGAAAAATAACCTGTCTTTATGCTAAATACCCTTATATCTCTATGTTTTTGGCAGGCAGAGAACATTTATAATGATGAAGACCCTGAAGGAAGTGTGGATCCAGAAGGACAAGGATCCTAGACATGTCTGCACTTGTGATTTTAGACTTCTTGTTTTCCTCTGAACCCTTGAGACAGATTTAACATTGGTTTGAAACACACTTTGTTCAGCTATCCGGCTACAGTAGGTGCCACCAACAGTGCTGTTAGCCCAAACCATGGGTGTTTTCTAAATCTTAACTGGGGGACTTAATTCAACAAAGCCTTGTTGGCGGCACCTGCTGGATAGCTGAACACAGTCTGTTTTTGTTGTGTGTAGGAGTTTTTTTGTTGTTATTGTTCTTTTTTTTTCTCTCTCTCTTTTTTTCCTTTTCTTTTTTTTTAAGCTTGGGACCACCAAGTTGTAAAGATGTATGGTTTTTACCTGGCAGTTGTCTCACTGGTGAACTGTCACATTGAGAAAGAGTGAGTTGCTAGTTTGTATTTGTTTTTAAAATTAAATTAATCCTTGATAAAAGTTGCTTTTCTTAGGGGTTAGTCTTCAACCACTATAGTTTGATGCCATCTCCATTTTGGTTGACTTGTCTCACCATCAGGCCTGTTACTCTCCATGACTAACTGTGTAAGTGCTTATAATGGAATAAATTGCTTTTCTATATAGCCTCATGCTGGTGGGTTTTATTTAATATCTATCAAACAGCAGTCTCTGACATCTAGGAGAGTTTGTTTGAATGACAGTTCTTTTTCATGGTTTTGGTTTTTTAAGACATGGTTTCTCTGTAGCTTTGGCTGTCCTGGACTTGCTTTGAAGACCAGGTGGGCCTCAAACTCACAGAGATCCGCCTGCGTTGGGATTATAGCCATGCACCACCAAGCCCAGTTTCTTCTTTTCCATGATTTTAACTATAGGGATGAGAATAAGCAACAGATCCAGAACCATTTTTTAAAAAGAAAAAGGGAAAAAAAAGCTTTACTCCAGCCAGGGAACATGAAGACATTACTGAACAGAGTACACAAACTAGTCCTGGTAAAATGACACATTTTTAAGTCTTCCCTAGAGAGCTACACAGGTTTCCAATAAAGTCAAAGGCAGTGTGTTAGAGACCTTAAGGCAGTGTTTAAGTTTGAAAGAGACTTGAAATGTTTTACAGAGAGCTTGTATCTGTCCAGAGTTTTTCACAAGAACCCCTACTTTTTAAAGGGTAGAAATTCAGAGAGTTTATCACCATGATAACCAGATAAAATGACTGTTTTTGCTAGGGTTGACTAGTTGACTCTGACCTTCAAAACCATCTATGATGCTTGGGAAAGTCTCACTAGTGAAGTGTTGGGTGTGGCTGCTTTAGTGTGTAGTAAAAGTTAGCAAGCAGGGTGTGGTGGTGTACTAGCTCTTGGAAGGCAGAGGCAGGTAGATTTCGGTGAATTTGAGGCCCTCCCATGAGTTCCAGGACAGCTGGAGCGATGCATGGTGACACCTTGGATTTGGGGGGTGGGAGGGAGTGTCTTGGGTCACACTTTGTGGCATACACATGTAGTCCCAGCAGTTGGGAGGTAGAGGCACAATCAGAAAGGTCATCCTGACCTACGTAACAAGTTAGAAACCAGCCTAGATTACTTGAGACTTTGTCTCAAGAAAAAGAAGCCTGCCATGTCTATTCCAGCTCTCCAGAGGTAGAGGCAGGGATCTCTGAGTTCAGGGTCAGCACTGTCTAAAAAAATGAGTTCTAGGTCATCCAGGTGTCTTCTGTTTAAAAACAAAAGCTATTTTAAGAGTAAATTATATGAGGGACTTGAAGGGGAAAATGGCTTTGTGATCAGAGTCATTTAAAAATCTAATACCTGTGGCACAAAAGAATTTAAGTTGTGAGCAAGTCAGTGGTGGTACATGCCTTTAATCCCAGCACTTGGGAGGCAGAGGCAGGAGGATCACTGAGTTTGAAGCCAGCCTGGTCAACAGAGTCCAGGACAGCCAAGGCTACATAGACCTTGTCTCAAAAAAATTTAAGTTGTGGATCCATATAGCAAAAATTGGGTATCTTTTGACCCCAACATTGTCTCTTAAATGTTCTTGGTTTGGGTCGGCACAAAGCAATAAATAACTTTTTTCACAATACAGCTAAGTGATAAATCCATTACTCAGGGTTCTGCTCGCTTTCCATTCCACAGTGCACTGAGATCAGTGCTGGCGCCTGCAAAAAGAATGCAGATGAAAGTTGACTGCGATTCTGCTTCCAGCTAAGCCTAAAATCTTTTAAAGCAAGCTAGCCAGTGTTTGTGATTTTTTTTTTTTTCTTTCTTTTCTTTTCTTTTCTTTCACAGAGTTGCTTGCCAGGTGCTGGTTCTCCTATCAGGGGGGAAAAGTCCATCACTAGTGATTCTTTGAGAAATGTTTTGTTGTTTCTGGATTACAGATCTGGCCATGTATTTCTAAACAGTCCCTGTAAGAATGAAAGAAATACAGTTAAGTTTGTACTTGCTACAGTCTAGCAGTGAACTTAAAAGGTTTTCTTAGAGCAGGATAGACTGGGGAAAGAGCAGTATGGTTTGTTTTGGTTGATTTCAATACTTGGCATTGGCTGGACTGAAGCTGACTGTAAAATAGGTTGACCTTTAACCCACCTGCCTCCAGAGTGTTGACTAGAGTTAGGTGCCGCCGTGTCTGGCCACAGTATGGTTCTCATGGCACTAGGAATGACATTCTACTAGCAGATATTTGAATGGCTCTTATTTGCAAAACAGGATAACGACAGTGAGGTGAAGGAGTAAGGTAGGCAGACATGGTGACATAGCTACAGTTAAGAGTACTCAGAAGGCTGAGGCGGGACAACCACAAGTTCAAGACCAGTGTGGTGTTGTAATCGCTTGACTAGAAAGTTTTCACTCTTACTGAGCTTAACTTTGCCACAAGTATTATAGTGCCTGGTGTTCCTTTGTCTTTAGATTTTATTTTTGGTGTTGGTTTTATTTTGTATGTGCAGGGAGCCCATGTTGGCTGGAAAAGGGCATTGGATCCATTAGAAGTAGAGTTACAGTTGGTTTTAAGCAGTCATGTAGGTGCTAAGAGCTGAACCTGGGTCCTCTGCAAAAAGCAGCTAGTGCTCTTAACCACTGAAACATTTCTCCAGCCCTTCTGTTTTGTTTTTGGTTTTGTTTTGTTTAATTATTTGTATGTGCCTGTGTCTGTCTTTTGAAGCCAGAAAACATCACTTCTGGAGCTGGAGTCACCGGAGTTGTAAACTACCTGATGAGGGTCATAGAAACTGAACTATGGTCCTTTACAAAAGCAGCAAATGTTCTTTTTGGTTTTGTTTTTATATGGATGAGTGGTTTGCCTGCATGTGTGTGCATGGTTCCAGAGGAGGCCAGAAAAGGGTGTCAGGTGCCCCAGAACTGGAACTATGAATGGTTGTGAGCCTCTCTGTAGGTTCTGGGAATCAAACCTGGGTTGTCTGAAAAAACAAGTAATCTAAACTGCTGAACTGTCTACCTTCAGTCTTTCTTTCTAAAACAGTCTCCTTTAGCCTAGGATATCCTGGAACTCTATGGCCAAGGATGGCCTTAAACTCAAACCTGTTCCTGCCTCCATCTCATGGGTGCTGGGATGGAAGGCATGCACTAGCACGACCAGTTATATGCAGTGCTGGATCTTGAACCCAGGGCTTCATTCCTGCTACACATGCACTCTACCAACTGAGCTGCACCTTCTGCTCTGACCCTCTTGTATATTAATTGCTATCGTTTTCCTGTCATACAAAGGTGTTCCTCAGATCATTGTCCTCAATTGCAGGTTATTAACTCCCATGTTGGGTTTTCTTCCTTTCTGCATCTAGAACTTGCTGTCCATATACATGGCTAGCAAGCACTGAACTACTGAGTTACGGGGGAGTGGCTTGGTTTTAAGTTGGGAATCTTAAGTTTATAACCAGACAGGACTGAATGTGCTAGCCCTGCTTCAGCTTCCTGGTGGGATTGAGTGGTTGGGGTGAAAGATACTAGGCTCAGCTGGGCACAGTGGCGCGTGCCTGTAATCCCAGCACTCAGGAGGCAGAGGCGGGCAGATCTCTGAGTTCAAGGTCAGCCTGGTCTACAAAGCAAGTCCAGAACACCAAGGTTACACAGAGAAACCCTGTCTCAGGAGAGAAAAAAAAACCAAAAAACTAGGCTGTAAAACTTTATAAATACTGGATAAATCCACAGTCTTTGTGGGTTTTTTATATTGACCAAGCAGTGAGTAGTTTGGGCTATAAATATCCTCAACAGGTTTTTAAGTGGGTAACTTAGCCTTCTTGCCTCTTAGTCTGAACATCATAGTGTTGCCTTTTGTGCTATCCAAAGAAATTTGAGTGCCAGTGTTAGGGGAAGACTGTATGTAGAGGCTGGATTGTGTCGGGTATCTACGGAGGCCAGACAAAGGCATCAGATCCTCTAGAACTGGAGTTCCGGACTATTGTGAGCTGCCATGTGGGTGCTGGGAGCCACACCTGTGTGTCCTCAGCAAATGTTCCTAACCACTGTCATCTCCAGCCACTAGATGGTGTATCTGTAATATAAAAGTTCTTAGCCAGGCATGGTGGCAATGACTTTAACCTCAGCAGGGCAGAGGCAGGAGAATCTTTGAGTTTGAGGCCAGCCTAGTCTACAGAGTGAGTCTAGGACAGCCAAGGCTACGCAGAAGCCTTGTCTCAAAAACAAAAAATCCTAAATCAGTTCTGCTTGATCTTAGGTGTCTTAGAGACATGTACTACCATTCTTCAGTTATTTGTTATTTGATAAATTTAGAGGTAGCGCTTGAGAGGCTAAGGCTGGTTTTGCCAGCCTCAGCTGCATAGTGAAACTACATTTAAGGAGGGCAGGTTATTAAGTGACCGGGTACAGAGGCAAATGTCTAACTATGCAGACCAAGGTGAGAGGATCCCAAGCAAGGGCGACAGTAAGACCCTCCAGAGTAAGGCATTAGTGTTGTTAGGAAAGCAGTAATGAGCAAACGCCACTGCCATTGACCCACAAAGATCACCTGGGGATTGTGCCTGGACTCCACCTGCCTGAGAAGTAGGTGCATCGGCCTGTTCCAGACTCTTGGGTAGCATAGCCCTTTAAAGAGAGAGAGCTGTTTTCCATCTGTTCATGGGTGGACACAATTTGAGAGTCATTTCCCCAAATGACTTGTTTTCTTTGGTGAAATACTCCCTGGGCCCTCCCACCGTCCTGGCAAGACAGTTTAGATGAGAGTTGGGAAGCAGAGAACACTGACTTGTATGTGGAAAGCTCTTGAGCAAGGTTTGTCCTCAGCCGCTCCAGCTCCTTGTTCTTCTGTTGCTGGACTTGCACCCCACTTCGTAACTGCCTCTGTCTCTCCTCCATCTCCTCCAGCTGCTCCTGCACAAGATGGCCAAACATTTGTGAGCCAAACAACCCCTGACATCTATACATAGCATTTGCACATTATATTGTGGGTTTTTTTTTGTTTGGTTGGTTGCTTGATTTGGTTTGTTTCCCCATACACAGGGTTTCTCTGTGTAGTCTTGGCTGTCCAGGACTTGCTTTGTAGACCAGGCTGGCCTTGAATTCAGAAATCCACCTGCCTCTGCTCCCTGAGTGCTTAGATTACAGGTGTGTGCTACTGCATCCGGCTTGGTTTGATTTTTAAACAAGATCTTACTGTGTCTCTGTCTGGCCTGGAACTCTCTAGACCAGGCTGGCCTCCAATTCAGATCTGCCTGCCTCCGCCTCCTGAGTGCTGGGATTATAAAACATAGACCACTATGCCCACCCTGTATCATTGAATATTTGTAGCAATATTGAGATTGGTATTACCTTCATAAGATGGGTTAAGAAACAAGTTCCAACAGGTATTTTGGCAAAGTGACACAACTTTGAAAATAGTGACATTTTCTGAAAAACACTGGGCATTAGTGTCATGCACCTTTAATCCCAGCACTCAGGAGACAGAGGCAGGCAGATCTCTGAGTCCGAGGACAACCAGAGCTACACAGAGAAACCCTGTCTCATATCTGGGGGAGAAGGGGTTACCAATCACTTGAATACTTAATCTAGACAAGAGTGAAAAGGTGAGTGGAGAGATGGATCCGCTGTTAGGAGCACTTGTTCTTGCAGAGGACCCAGGTTTGAGTCCCAGCTCCCACATGATGATTCACAACCTTTGGTAACTAATTCTAGGCTCCAGTTCTGGGTGATTTCATGTCCTCTTCTCTCCTCTGTGGGTACCAATTATATATATATATGGCACATATGTACATGCAGGCAAGCTACATAAAATGAGTAAATCTTTTTTAAAAAATAACCTATATTCAGGGGTTTAGTGTCTGGCATTAACTTGGTGCTATATCGGGCTGCAGAGATGGCTCAGCAGTTAAGAGCACTGGCTGTTCTTCCAGAGGTCCTGAGTTCGATTCCTAGCAACCACATGGTAGCTGACAACCATTTCTACTGGGGTCTGATGCTCTCTACTAGCATACAGGTGTACATGAAGCCAGAGCACTCATACATTAAATAAATCTTTAAAAAAATGAATAAAACTTAGTGTTGTATCAGTTGCTGACATGTCTCATCGTTCACCACTTTCTCCTTTAGGAGCATATTAAGATTTTTTAACTTTATATGGGCTGGAAGATGCTTTTTGAGAAGGATCTGATTACACTTCATAAATTAAGATTCTTTAAGGTTTAAAAATCACTTCATGACCAGAACCAACGTCAGCCCTGAATAAAGGGGCTAGAGCATGTGCCTACACTAATGATCCAGCAATGAAAGGAGAGACATTTTAAGGGTTAGTCATATTGGTACGTATGAGCAGTCTGAAGGCGGAAACATAACTTTCAGCCAGCCTGGACCGCATAAACCACTGCCTTTTTAAAAATAGAAAGTGTAGGATAACAGCTTGTGTGTGGCTGAGTATGCTGGTTGAATTCTACCTTGAGTCTTCAGGTAATGAAGGAAGGCAGTCCACCTGTCTGGATCGGATCCTTGAGGATGGGGTGGGAAAGCTGGGGTACAGCTCAGTTAGCAAACTGCCTTTCTTCACAAAGCCCCGGGTTTGAACCCAGCACAGCTTAAATTGTGCCATGCATTTTGGAGGTGGAGGCCAGCCTGGGCTGTATGTGACCTTGTCTCAAAAGGGTTGGGGCATCGGGGATGCGGATGTTGGTGTAGGGAGGCCGACTGTAAAGGGCAGCTGGGAAATACTGAGAATGTGTCCTGGGTGCTTGCTATTATTAGAGGACTTTCTGATCTGAGTCAGCTTTGATAAGGTACTGAGGCACATCAGGCTCTGAGGTTGAAGCTCACCTTTAACCAACATTGTCAAAACATCTTTTTTTAGTGTCCGGCCCTGCCTGGGGACCACAAAAGATGTGGTCTTCCTGCCAAAGAATGTGGCACCGGAAGGGAGGCTTCACTGCCCCAGTTTTGGTAAGGCCCAAAAGTCTGGGTGGGGGTGGGGTGGTGCTGGATGGTACCCCAGTGCTGGGGTGGCAGAGACAGGCAGGTACCTGGGGACTCTCTGGCCAGTCTAGCTGGCAGTGACTCCACCACCACCAGGCCCGTGACAAAGACCATCTCAAAGAGCTGGGTGGAGTAGCCACCTTCAGGGGAAAGAAGTCACCTGAGCCACAGAGGGAATTCCTGGCCAGCCAAGGCTAAGTAGACCCTGTTATTAAAAGAAGGGGTAGGGGAGTTGAGTGGAGAGATGAATCAATGGTTGGTTGGTTAGTTGATTTTGTTTTGGGGTTTTGGGTTTTCTGTGTTTGTTTTAGTTGTGGTTTGGGTTTGTTTTTGAGACAGGGTTACTCTGTATTTCTGGCTGTCCTGGTACTTGCTCTGTAGACCAGGCTGGCCAGGAACTCAAGAGATCCACCTGCCCCTGCCTCCTGAGAGCTGGGATTAAAGGCATGTGGCACCATCACCCCTTAAACAATTAAGATGTCACAATGTTTAAGAGCACTTGATGCTCTCTAAGACCCAGGTTCGATTCTTACGACCCACATGTTGGCTCCTAAGCCTCTGTAACTTCAGTTCCAAAGGATCCGATGCTACCTTCTGGCTTCCTTGTGCCATGCATGCATGTGGTACACAGACATACAGGCAAAACACTCATACACACAAAATTTAAATTTCAATTTTAAAAAGCACATAGTGCTCTTGCAGGGAATCCGAGTTCAATTCCCAGCACTCATGTGTGCCAACTCAAAACTGCTGGTAACTCCAGCTCCTAAAGTTCCAGTGATTGACCTCTGTGGGCATCTGCACCACTCAGACTTACACAGTCGTATAATTAATAGAAATGATTTTTTACAAAATCAAAAGATTAAGCCAGGTGCAGAAGCGTATGCCTTTAATCTCAGTACTCTGGAGGCAAAGGCAGAGGAACGAGTTTGAGGCTGGCCTGGTCTACAAAACAAGATAAAGTAAATAAACAAGTCTGCTTCAAAAGGAAAATGGCAAGAGTTAAATAACAAAAGGGAAAGGAGAGCTGGACAATGCCTGAGCATGGGATTACAGGAAGGTGGCTCACTGGGATAGCAGGCAGTGCTGGGGGCCTTATGTTACTTTCATCTTTTTTAATTATGTCTGAATCTCTGGTGGGCTCTTAGCATTCTCAGAAAACCCCTCACTCCTCCTCCTGCTGTCGCCTATCTACCTTGTCTCGGAAATCTTTTTTTTTTTTTTTAACCTATGGTCTACGTGATGACAGGCTTTTCCAGCCGCTGCCACTAAATGATGCAAACTGAGGTGTGAGGTAGCAGAGGCTGGTAACCCCAGAGGCTAGGGCAGCAGAGTCAGGGGTTCCAGGCCAGCCTTAAAAAAAATAAAAAGAAGAAAATGTAGCTCAGGAGACAGGCAGGCCGATCTCTGAGTTCAAGGTCAGCCTGGTCTACACAGTTCCAGGATAGTCAGACTATGCATAGAGACCCTGTCTCAAAAAATAACATACAGCTGTGCACACACCTGACAAGAGCCTTACAAATGATAACTAGCGTGTTCTGTGCGAATCTGTAAAGTGACCATCAATTCCGTTTTTTAAAAATACTATAAATCCATCTGTACCTCAGTGTATATACACACGTGTATCACGTGTGTGCAGTGCGTGGGAGGTCAGAAGAGGGCTTGGATCCCTTGGAGCTGGCGTTACAGGGAGGTGTGGATTGGGCGTGACCTCTGCAAGAGCAGCGAGGGCTGATCTTGTTTTACCTGAGAGGGCTCCAAGCTCACAGTCCTCATCACTCTGCTACTTTCTTTAGACGCAGACTCGTCTGACTTCTCTGTGAAACCCCGGAAGGCCCAAGTGAAGTGCCCTGGCCCCCTGCAGTTAGAGGGTGACCGCACTGCCGGTCAGATAGACACAAAAACAATGAATGTGAGGGGCTGGTTGGAAAGAGGGAGGGAGAGCTTGGCAGAGCTGAGGGAATTTTTATACGTATACATTTACGTATAAAAATCAAAGAATTCTTTTTAGAGTAGTTGGAGTAGGGGGAAGGTAGTGAGGAGGATGGCTCAGCAGTTGAGCGATTGGTGCAGAAGCATGAAGGCATGAGTTCAAATGTCCAGAAGCGTCAAAACAAGCTCAGATGTGACCGCACACTTCTGAGGGACGAGAGGAGTAAGGTGGATACTAGCACAGCCCCGTGCTCACTAAAAGACCTCTCACAGCAGGACAGGTCACCCTGGCGTCCCTGTGTGCGCAGGTGAACCGCCCTACACACAGGCGCACACACACACAGAAAAGAAAGCCACCGACGTAAAAATCGCACCTCCCACGCCAGCCCTGTCCGTCTGCCATTCCTTACAGCTCAGCCACGCTGCGCTCTCGGGCGAGCTGTCCCCTCTGCCGGGAACAGGTTTACCTAGCCGCTCAGTGAACTCATTCAAGGCCCAGACGCAGCAGGGCGTGGGCAGCGTGCTCTGCGTGCTCAGGGTTCCCTCATGCCAGCAGCTGCAGGGCGCTGGGCAAACAGCTTTCTGTCTCCACTCTCGTTCCTCAAACACTTCAGACCTCGCAGAGGTATAAAGTCAGTGAACTCCGCAGAGGACTTTCTAGCACATTTTAGCTCCCCCTCGGTTCCCCAGGCAGGAGTGAGCACACCTACTATGTCATCCACAGAGGCCAGCTCCTGGGGCCACTCTGCTGCCTGGCACATCAATGACGCATGGTCACGATTTCACTGCGTCTAAGACTTTCACATTTAGGCATCAAACCGAGCAACCTTTTTCTTTTTTTTGGCTTGGAGTTCACTATACAAACCAGGCTGACCTCGAATCCAGAGATCCGCTTGCCTTTGCGTCTTGAGTGCTGTTATTAAGGTGCACACCACAGTGTCAGGCCTCATTTTTTTTTCTCATTGTGTGTGCTGTGCCAGAGGTCAGACCCAGGGCCTTGTGCACGCTGAGCAAGCACTCACCACTGGGCTCCTGAGGGGAGGACCTCGGGAGGCTTCTTTAACATCAGTGATGTTTAGATTTTATGCTTGTGCTGTCTGGCATCCCTCCCAGACAGCAACACCTCTTCCCCCCACCCCAACTATTTCTTGTCTTTCTTGCCAGCACCTTAGCCTACCAGACACTTAGAGACTGTGGATGGATGGATGATGAAGGTGGTAATATCATCCCCAAACTGACTCTGAGAGTACAGGCACAACCTAAGAAATTCCAGTACCCTTGAAAAGTAACCAGAATGAAATAGAGTTGTTGGCGAACAAGCACTATTTAGGAGGCCTTTCAGAAAAAAAAAAAAAAAAAAAAAAAAAAATTGGAGCCAGGCATGGTGGCATAGGCCTTGAAACCTCAGCACTTAGGAAGCTGAGGGAGGAGAAGCAAGAGTTTGCTATAGTGAAATCCTGTCTCAGAAATGCCATATATAGCCTCGTATGGTGGCACACACTCAGAGAGGCAGCGGCAGGCAGATTATCTGTGAGTTCCAAGGCCAGCCTGGTCTACAAAGTGAGTCTAGGACAGCCAGGCCTACACAGAGAAACCTTGTCTCCAAAAATCAAACAAACAAAAAACATGCATAGGGCCAGAAGGCTTTTGCAGAGGATCTGGATTTACTTCCCAGTACCTACATCAGGCAGCTCTCAACTGCCTGTAAACCCAGCCCCAAGGGATCACATGGCTCTAGCCTCTGAGGGCACTGGCGCTCATGTGCACTTACCCAAACAATACACATAATTAAAAATAAAATCTTAAGCTTGGCAGTGGTAGGCATGCGCTTAATCTCAGCACTTGGAGTTAGACGCAGGTGGAACTCTGTGAGTTCCAGGCCAGCCTGGTGTACAGAGCTAGTTCCAGGACAGCCAAGGCCACACACAATTTTCTTATTGTCTAAAATAAAATAAAAATAAAAAATAAAAAAATTTTTTAAAGTCATAAGGGCTGAAGAGATGGCTCAGTAATTAGTGCTCTTCCAGAGGTCCAGAGTTCAATTCCTGGTAGCCACATGGTGGCTCACAACCGTCTGTAACATGATCTGATGCCCTTTTCTGGCATGTAGGTTTACATGCAGATAGAGCACTCGTATACATTAAAAAGTAACTAAGTCTTTTTTTTTTTTTTTAAATCATAAATACTATAGTAAGATACTCAGCAACCATTTTCTAAGTTCATCCAAGGAAATATATGTTTCAAAAAGCAAAAATACCAAGTTAGACATGACGGCGCATGGCTATACTCACAGGCTTTGGGAGGCTGAGGCAGGAGAATGGTGAGTTAGAAGCCTGCACACAGGTGGTAGACAGAGGTATCAGGAGTTCCTGGTCGCATTTAAGTTTGAAGCCAGCCTGGGCTACTTGAGACCCTGCCTGCAAATAAAACAAAACCTGGCTGTAAAAGGCCCCATGTGAAGGTTTCCCTCAGTGTGCCTAGCAACACTTAACATTTGCCTGATGTGTCCCCTGAGCCGCGAGGCTAAGAGGAGATAAGAGAGCCCTACCTTCCCCACGGCCGGTCTGTGTGGCAGCAGGCGTAATTGCTTATTCACTCAGTATTTATATCCTCCTCTGTTCTAAAAAGGGGTTAGAACTGCCTCGCACTTAATCAGAAATAACTCAAATACAAGGGATATGGCGACATGGACTAAAAAGGAAAATGCAGAGAGATTCCATTCCAAACCCTGGACAGCTTTAAGGTAGAGGCTGGATATATTGGTTGGAACTGGAGGGTGAATGTGACCGGTAGAGGAGGGAATGAACACATTGCTCTCTCTCTCTAGCCAAGCATGATTCACACTGCTCGGTTAGAATTAGAAAAGGATTCCATGGGAGGAGCCCTGAAACGCTTAGGGCTGGCCAGGCCCAAGTTCAAACTACCTCACTGAATCTCAGTCTTGATGTCGAGAAAAAAATAATCCAAGCCAGGTATGGTAGCCATTTCACTCTGGTGGCACAGGCCAGGAACCCCAGCTACGTGGGAGGCCGATGCAGGAAGAGCTCAAATTCAAGGCTTGCCTGAGCTACTGGGTGAGGTCAAGACCAGCCTAGACAACTTAGGCCCAGTCTCAGGTCAAAAGAAGACGATGGATAAAGCTACTGGGTAAAAGAGATTGAGGAGCACGTGTGAAGTTCTGGGTTCAATTCCCAGAACCCCCACCTCATAGACATGCACAGAGCCGTGTAAACCAAGAGTAAAAATGACTGTCAGGAGGCTGGCCTATGGCTCCGGGGCTAAGAGCACCGGCTGTTCTTGCAGGAGGACCTGAGTTTAGTTCCCAGCAGCCTCATGGTGCCTCACAATCATCTGTAACTCCAGTTCCAGGGGATCTGCTGCCCTCTGTTGGCTTTCCTGGGCACTGCGCACAGCACACATATACAAGCAGGCAGAACACCCATACACATGAAATAAAAATAGCATCGTAAAAACAATTTTAAAAGGGCTGGAGATATGGTTTATGGTTCTATGGTAAAGTACTTGCCTGAAAAGTATGAGACCCTGGGTTCAATTCTCAACACACACACACACACACACACACACACACCTGTGTAAACCAAGAATAAAAATACCTGCCAAATCCTAATCCTGGCCTAACCAAATGAAATTAATAAAGAACAGAGAAAAGAATGAGGGGGAGCTGGGGGATAGACTGGGAGGAGTGGAGGGATGGAGGGAGGCTGCAGTTGGGCTATGCTGTGTGTGAGAAGAATAAATAAAGTAATTAATAATAAAAAGAATGAATGGGTGGGCCCAAAGAACAGGGTCTTTCTTCTCTCATCCTACATGGTAAGCCCTAGCCCCAAAGACATTAGACCTATCTGGGCCTGGTGGCACACACCTTAAATCCCAACTCTCAGGAGGCAGAGGCAGATGGATCTGTGAGTTCGAGGCCAGCCTGATCTATAGAGCGAGTTCCAGGACAGCCAGGCCAGGGCTACACAGAGAAACCCCCCGTGTCAGAAGGAGAAAGAAAAGGACATCAGGCTTCTTTCAGCTCAAAAGACGTCACCTCTGCCCGCCCGGTGTGGTGGCACACACCTATAATCCCAGCACTCAGAAGGCTGAGGCAGGGATGGTCTCAAGTTTCTCAAGGTCTCCAAGCCAACCTGAAATACCTAGTAAAACTCTGTCCCTCCTACAGCTAACGGGCCTACCCTGTACTGTTGAACCTCCTCATCGCGCTTTTGCCTCGCGAGCGTGATCTGGTCCTCCAGGTTCCTGTTCTGAAGGTGGAGCTGCCGGGCCTCCGCTTGCAGGGGCCTCAGAGCCTCCTTCATCTCCTGGATCTCAGCCTGGGTGTCCTGCAGAGCCTTGGTCCCCGCCTCTTTCCTCTCCAGGAGCCGCAGTAGCTGGGGCTCGTACTCGTCTTCCAGGCCCTGGCGGCTTTCGGCCATGAGATTTTCGAACTGTGTCGACAGCCGCCGGCTCTCCTGGAGAAAGTGCCCGTCGCTCTGGGCCGGGGGCGCTTCCAACTGTTGCTGCAACTGCTCCTTCTGCTTGTGGTAGGCGTCTTGGAGCTGGGTCAGTTCTCCCGAGAGCTGGGCTGCCCGAGCCGCGAGCGCTTCCCTGCAGTCGGCGAACTGAGCCACGTCCTGCTGGCGGCACTCCAGCTGGTACTGGTAGGCCACGCACTCCTTGGTCACCTTGAACAGTCTCTGCTTCACCACCCGGATCTCCTCCCGGAGCCCGTCCCTCTCCAGCTCGGCCTGGGCGTGCAGCTTGTAGGCAGCCAGGATGTCCTGGTGGACCCGCTGCACCTCGCGCAGGGCCGGCTCCCTGAGCAGCACGAGCTCGTGGATGAGCTGGTCCCTCTCGTCCTCCAGCTGGGACACGGCTTGCACGCACTGCTGGAAGCAGCTTTCCAGCAGCTCCAGGTCCTCCAGGCTGAGGTTCTCCTCCGCACCGGCAGCCGGTGGGGCTGGAAGGCTGTCCTCCAGGCCCCTGGCCACCGCCTCTCCCTCACCAGCAGTCTGCTCTGGGCCTGGGCTCCCAGCTGGCTCCACAGGCTCCCCCGAAAGCTGGACTTCCTCCTCCGGCCTCGCAAGCTCCCCCACAGACAGGGTCTGCCCTGGGCTGACGGGCTCTTCCAGGTCCTCTGGCTGCCTCGATTCTTCTTCGATAAACAGTGTCTCCTCTGGCCTCTCAGACTCTTCCTCGTAAAGACCCTCTTCCAAGTCCCCTGAGTCTCCCAGATAGAGAATGTCCTCCAGGTCCACAGTGCCCTCCAGAGACAGAGTAGCCCCTGGGTTCAAGGCCTTGGCCTCCTTTGGGGATTTGGAGTCCTGAAGAGGAGAGCTGGCCTCAGTGTGGGGTTCCCTGCGAGAGAGAGGACGAGGACAGAGAGTGAAAGGGTAGCCCAGGCCCCACTGCTGGGTCAACAGGACCTCCACCTCAGGGCTGGCTGCAGCAGGTTCTCTCACCTACCCCGTCCCCACCCCTCACCAATCTGCCTCTTCCACACACAGCCCACTGTCTGCATTTCCTGACACCGCAGCAAACCTGGCTAGTCTCTGCTCCCGTGGCTTTAAGGACAGGAAGCTCGCTCTCTCCGGCACAGCGGGGTGTTCCAGGGTTCTACAGGACGAATTCAAGGGCAATGGGGACAACTTAGACTGTCTAAGGAAAGATAAATGTGACAGTGCACGCCTGTAATCCCAGCACCTGAGAGGTGGTGGGCGGTAGGTCAGGAGTTCAAGGCCAGCCTCGGATACTTAGTGAGTTTGAGGCCAACTGGGTTTCATGAGAATCTGCCACTCTCCCACAAAAAAAGGGGGGTTCAGTGAGTAGCTCAGCAGATAAGTCTGGTAAGCTGAGTCAACCACTGGCATCCAAATGTGAAGAACTGATTTCTACAATTGTCCCAGGAGTACACACATATACCCCCCAAATAAGTAAGCACATATTAAAGGGGTGGGGGCTGGGGAGATGGCTTAGTGGTTAAGAACACTGGCTGCTCTTGCAAAGGACCAGAGTTTGGTTCCCAGCACCAAGATGGTGGCTTACAACCCCCGTCCAAGGGGATGGTGCCCTCTTCTGGCCCCGTGCATTCCTCCCCGCATACATGCCAAGGGGCTGAGAAGTCAGCAAAGTGCTTGCTTCCTACACCCCGGGATGAGAACCTGAGTTTGGGTTCCAGCACCCATATGGAAATCCAGGTGCTGTGGTAACACCTGGTAAGCCTGGCACTGAGTGGGCAGAGACCGGGGAACCCCAGAGACTTGGGGTAGCGGAACTGGTGAGCTATCCATCCGAGTGCTCACGAACACGTAGGATGCTTAGGGTTTGATCCCCAGCAGTACATAAAACCAGGTGTGGTAGTGCATTTCTATCTCTATAGTCCCAGCACTCAGGAGGTTCAGAAGTTCAAGGTCATCCTCTGCAGCGAAAAGTTCAGAATCGTCCTGGGCACTCCTAACGAGTGTGTACACATGCACATATAGGTCCACGGACTCCAAACACTAATGTTGAGAATGTTGCTGAAGAGCTTTTCTCCCCTATTCGTTGGGAAAGGGTCTCTCAATCAAACCCAGAGCTCACCGATATGGCTACCCTTCCCAGCCAGCTTGCTATGGGGACGGATTCCTGTCTCCTCCTTCCAGGGCTGAAATTATACTTGGGCTGCCATATCCAACCAGTACCATTTTGACTGTGCTATATCCCCAGCTTCATGAGAACTACAGTTGGGGGCAGCAGAGCTTGAGGTACTAAAAAACATTGGCTGATGATAAGATAATCAAGATCCACTTCCTCTCTGGGGGAAAAAAAAAAACGAATGGGTGGGGCATGATGGTGGGTGCCTTTAAACCCGTGCAGAAGCAGGGCCCTCTCGGTAGGTTCTAACCCAGTCTACCCTACATAGCAAGTTCCAGGCCAGCCAGGGCAATGTAGTGAGACCTTGTATTTAAAAAAAAAGCAGACAAATGAGGTTATTGCTGAGGTCTGCTTCAACTTTATATGTATATATATTTTTTTTTGGTGGGGGGGGTTCAAGACAGGGTTTCTCTGTGTGGCCTTGGCTGTCCTGGACTCACTTTGTAGACCAGGCTGGCCTCGAACTCAGAGATCTGCCTGCTTCTGCCTCCCTGAGTGCTGAGATTACAGGCCTGCACCACCACCACTCAGCTCTGTACTCTCTTTTTAAATATTTACTTATTTTTATATGTCTGGATCTTTTGCCTGCGTGCATGTATGTTTATTTCAATTTTTTTTACATTTATTTCAAATTTTTTTACATTTTATTTAATGCATAGATGTGTGTGTGTGTGTGTGTGTGTGTGTGTGTGTGTGTGTGTGTGTGTTGGAAGGGAGGCATGTGTGCCATTAACACAAATGTAGAGGTCAGACACCAGCTTGTGAGAGGCGGCTGTCTCCTTGCGTGTGGGTTCTGGGGTGGAACTCAGATTGTCAGTCTTGACCACAGTTCAGCTGGCTTCCTGCTCCATTTAGCCCCCTCCCTGAAAACTGACCTTTATCGTAGGGGTCTTCAGTCCTGTCCAGCCTTTTTCATCCCACTGTCAGGGCCCTAGTCCAAGCCACGATCTGTTTACTCTGTTTTCTACTAGGCTTCTTTCTTGTTTTGTTTTTTCATTTGTTGTTGTTCGAGACAGGGTTTCTCTATACCGTCCTGGAACTCGCTCTGTAGAACAGGCTGACCTCAAACTCATAGAGATCCACCTGCCTCTGCCTCCCAAGTGCTGGGATTAAAGGTGTGCGCCCCCACCGCTCAGCTCTGTGCTCCCTTTTAAATATTTTCTTATTTTATATGTATGGACCTTTTGCCCGTGTGCATGTGCACCACACGCCTGCCGCCCTCAGAGGTGAAAGGCGGCGTCAGCTCCCCTGGGACTGGAGTCAGGAATGGTTGCAAACCACCATGTGGGCGCTGGGAACCCAATCCAGGTCCTCTGCAAGAGCAACAAGTGCCCCTAAGAGCTGAGCCATCATCTCTCCAGTCCCAGGCCTGCACCACTTAACAATCTCAGCCTCCCAAAGCGCTGAGACTGCGGGCACGGGTCCCCATGCCCAGCTTTCAGAGTCTTAAAGACGTGGCCCTCCCACACCGATTTTAGCCTCAGCTCATATTACTCCCGCCACCCACCCGGGGCCTGACAACCCAGAAGGTGTGGCAACTTTTCACACCTCCTACTCGGAGCCCGCAGTAACTGAAGGAGCTGGATGGAAAAATAAAAGGCAACTTCCTGAGTACCAATCTGACCTGAGCTCCCAGAGAAGGTAAAATTCCCAGCTCCAGGAAGGAGCACCTGCTCAGGCCGCCTCCACCTCCCTGGTTTTCCGCCAGAGTCCCCACTTTCCCAGCTGACAGCCTCAGAATGACTTAACCATGTCCAAGGCACTATTCTAAGCACTTGCATGAATACTCACTTGGAGGCTGCTCATCTCTTACGCCAGCACAGAGCCTAGCAAGCCGAGGCTCGAAGAGCAGAAGGCTCACCTGCGGCTCCGTCACTGTAAGTGGAGGGAGCCTTCGGAAGATCACAGTGCCTAGTCCTCTTAGCATAGGCCTAAACAAATCTTCGGAACATCATAGTCAGAACGCCTTTCTAGGGTTGGGGTTGAGACTGAAGGGACACTTGCCTAGCATGCAGGAAGTACTAGGTTTGTTTCCCAGCCAGGAAAAAAAAAAAAAAAAAGAAGATGTAGAAAAATCTGTTACCCTGCAGTGGTAGAGGTAGGGCACATATTTATTCCTAGCACTCGGGTGGCAGAGGCAGGTGGATTTCAGTGAGTTCAAGGCCAGCCTGGTCTACATAGTGAATTCCAGGACAGCCAGGGCTACTCAGAGAAACCCTTTATCGAAAAACCAAAGCCAAACAAAATCTGTCTACTTAGCAAATGTCTCAAGAGTAGTGGCTTCCTGGTACAAACATGCCTGTGTCCGTGGATGAGAGTTCATCCTGGGGATGAGGCTACTTGTCTGTACCCGAGTGTGGGGCCCTTGGAAGGCAAGAAGAAGCCAACTGAGCTCCAAGGGGAAGTTTGCCCAAGGTCAAGTGGCAGGTCCTCGGTGTATAACCCAGGCCTCCTGACTTCCGGGTGGACAGGCCACCCTGGGTGCCAGATGTTTTCCTCAGCTTGCTGCCTCTCTACTGAGCTGGCAAAGCAGCAGGTTACAGGAGGCCAAGCAGAGAGGGACAGTGCTCAGCCGGGGCCCCTGACCCCAGTGCCTCTGCCACTCTGTCCCTGTCTCCAGAGGACTTGGACAACTCCTTAACGCTGCCCATCAGACATGACTGGACATGTGTGTGGCATCATACAAACAGTAAGCTCGCGTCTGGCTCCGAGCTTCTTAGCAGGTGTGCAGGGAATACAGGCAAACCGTGTTAAGACCCAGGTTAGCTTTTTGTCTTCTCGTGCGACAACAGAGTAGACAGGAAGTAGTCCCACAAGCTGATACACCGAGAAGTCCCTGGGTCTTTTATATGTGACGTGGAGCAGCAGTCTCCACAAATCACCGGCAGCAAGGTTACAGGGTGGGCAGCTGCTGGGCCCAGCCACGGCCCCGGGCTGGGCTAGGAGAAGAGCCCCTCTCTAAGCCTCCACCCTAGCCACACCAGGGAGAGCAAGCTGACTGAACACACTCAACTTCAAGCTGGCGGGTGCCCAACCCTGCACCAAGTGGCTCAAACGCAGTGTATTCTCCAACGGTTTCTCCCCCAGCCCCGCGAACAAGCGGATGAGAAATAAGGGGAAAATAAGGCTAGAAAAAGAAAACTTGGACACTAAGTTTGGCCGGTTGGATCGCTAGCCTGCAAGGATTAGTTCTCACACCACCCGTGGAAGGAGAAACCCAGACCACCAGAGGCGTCAGGTCCCCAAGCCGGGGCCTCGCATCTCCCTTTCCCCGGTGGCTCCGCCCCGGGCCACACCCGGGCGGGACCACTACCCACAGCCAGGAGGAAGGGGCCGCGTGTAGACGGTGAGGCCCACCCAGCACCCCCTGTCCTACCAGGCGGCGACGCGGGCCCTGGAGGATCCTACCTCGCGGCCAAGGCGCCGTCCCCGCCGCGCAGGGGCTCCGGGCTGGCCATGGCTGCGCGACCCCGGGCTCGCCCGGAGCGTTATTAATAGCCGGCCCCGCCGGCGGCTGTGCCGGTGCCCGCGCCCGCCGCACTGCCAGCTGCAGCGGACACCAGATCCCGGCGGCCCGGGAGGGACGCGCCCACTTGGCCCAGATGCTCGCCGGGCGGGAGGAGGGCGCGAGCCCAGCGGCCCTGGGGGCGGGGAGAGGGTGGGAGCGGTGGGGGGGGGGTGGGGTGGGACGTGGGGGCGGCCCGGCGGCGCTTCCCGAACCTTCCTTCCATCTCTCCACCTTTCCTTCTGGCCCGGGTCGCGTGGTGAGGAGAGGAGGGGGCGGTGCAGTCCCCGGGGAGCAGGTCCCCGGGCGGGAGGAGGGTTTAGTGGTGGGGGTACCCAGCGGGCCCCAGCGCCTCTCGTGGCGGCGCCCTGCGAACCCCACCCGCGCAAGGGCTTGGAACCCGGCCCTTCTCTTGGTGTCCCGCAGCTGTCGTGAAGGGGTGGGGCAGGGCGCCTGCTGGAGAAGGAGGGGGGAGTTACCCGGCACACCCCACGCGTCTGGGGACAGCTGGGGGCCACGGCTGAGATTAGAGGAGGGCTGAAGAAAAACTCCAGAAACACTTAGGGCCTTAGAGTGGAGTCTGCTGAAGGTTTCCTCCCCTCACCCTGGGAGGTTTCTTGGGGTCCTCTGCACTTGTCGCTCCTACTCTGTTGTATTTCAAGGCATATATATTCCTGCCCTTAAGTCCTGGGCCCTTTGATGTCCGGGTCAGACTTCCACATTGAAGTCCCTCTCCCATCCCCCAGTTAGGGCTGCTGGGCCCCTTCCCAGACCTGGGCCCCAGACATTCTTGCTCTGATTATTTTTTTCCACTTAGTCCCTGTGTCAGGGAGGAGGGCTTTGATTCCATTGCAGAAGAATGCCGTGCGCCCAGCGGGCCCAGGCCGGAAGGCTGGACAGCGTTTAACCAGATCCTAGAGCAGAGGATGAGGATGGAGAAGGAGCAATGATGCCAGTGTGTTGGCTGGGTAGCTTGTGCCTTGTGCCCACGGCGCAAGGTTCTGCGTGTTGGATGGATGTAGGGTTATATCCGCAGCGGGACTCCTGCTCCTGGTCTGTGAGGGCGTGTGGAAGTGCCGACTGGAGAGCAGGGTGGCTGTGCCAGTTGCGGGTGGCTTGAGGGGAAATAGGCGCTGGCTGCAGCGACCGTGGAACAGGTGTGTAACCACGTGTGAGTGTGAGCCTGACTGGGCCGACCTGTGCCAGTGTGGCAGCTGAGGGTTCCGGGTAGGTGTGTGACCGCGCCTGTGCCCTGTGTGAGGGTGCCTCCTGTGGCTGAGTAGCTGAGTGCAAGGGAAGTGAGCCCAACCCCAGAGCAACCCAATATACCCATGTAAGGTATATGGGAGAAAAAGAGTTTTGGAGGCTGCTGGTCATTTTCTGACTTACCCCTAAAATATTCCAGGGGAGGATGTTGGCACGGCCCCGGCTGCTTGCTGGACAGCTGTTGCCAGTCAGACAGAAGGAAGGGGAGCAAGGGCAAGGCCTGCCAGCCTGCTGTTTACATAAGGTGCTAGGCAACAGGCAGCTTGGGCAGCCTTGGCAGGGGCTGCCTCTTCCTCTTCAGCCCCCTTGTCCAGGAATTGGCAGGGGTGTCCCCAAGGCTGCATCCTTAACTCCTGACAGCTCCCACTTAGCTTCTTAGGGTGGGAAACGGAATCCCTAAGTCCTTGCTGCTGTGTATGCCTACATCACCCTCACCCCCTTCAGCTTCTGCTGTCCTTCAGAGCTCGGCTCACACGCCATCTCCTTAGAGATGACCCAAGGGTCCACACTTCCACTGTATCCATCACCTGGATTATCCTCCACACAGCAGGAGGCATGGTAGGAAACATTAGGGTTTGTTTGGGGCTAGGCCGATGGTCCAGCAGTTAAGGGAGGAGTGGGGGTTGCTGGAGCTGGCTTCCCAGCTCTCACATTAGGCAGCTCACAACTGCTTGTAACTCCAGCTCCAGAGGTCCCCTCCCCCCCCACCTTCTGGTCTCCTCAGACACGTGTACTCACACATAGACCTACAGACACATAATTAAATAAAATAAATCTGAGCCGGGCATGGTGGCGTAGGCCTGTAATCCCAGCGCCAGGGAGTCAGAGTCAGGCAGATCTATGCCCTCAAGGCCAGCCTGGCCTGCAGAGTGAGTTCCAGGACAGCCAGGACTGCACAGAGAAACCCTACTTCACTATAAATAAATAAATAGATGGATAGATAGATAGGTAAGTGAACAAATAAAATCTCAACAAACAAACAAACAAACAACAACCCAATAGTGTTTATTTGTAATTCCCACCTTTTCTGCTTCCTCCACTAGAATGGAGGCCCCAGGAGGGAAGAGACTGTTTGACTTCTTCAATGCTTTGCCCTCAGAAACTAACACCACTGGCCTTGCATGAAACAGAAATTTTTGTTAGATGGTCTTCGCCAGTAAGGACGCTTTGCTGAGCGAGGGTGGCTACTGAATTCAATCCCAGAACCCATGTAAAGGTGGGAGAAGAGAACCAACTCCACACAGTTTGTCTCTGACTTCCACACACAACCTGGGGCACACACGCCACCACGCCTGTACACACGTACTGTGTACACACAGAGAGACACACACAGGAGAATACAAAATAAAAGGTATTTGTTGAATGGAGGAAGAAACACAAGGAGGGGTCATGCTATCTAGACCAATTCAGGCAACATATTATACTGGCTACGTGCCAGGCTCATACTACCCACTGGGTTCCAGTGGACCCAGACTGACACAGGCACACACACACACACACACACACACACACACACACACACACACACTGCATCTACCCAGGTGGCATTTGGTGAGCAAGGTCACGGGACTCAGTCCCTTGGCACACATCAACATTTGGTCTGTGCTGAGTCTGTCTCAGAGCAAATGGCTTTATTGGCTGAGGTCCCTAAGAAGCTCATTGAGAAGAAGATGCCAGAACCTTCACCTGGAAATACAAGCTTGCACAGAGAGTAATGCCTGATCATAGGCCTGAGCAATATAGCGATAGTATTGACACGCAGCGGCCCAGGGTTGGGAGAGGTCCCTCCTGGGACTACCTCTTGGACAGGGTAGTCTGGGCCTGGAAGGATAAGATAAAGGTTTTCTCAGCCAGACACAGAGGGTGCTTTCAAAAGCAAGTATATCCACAAAGCTGAAATTAAGAAGAGGAGAGCAGCCAGGGGCTGGCCATTCTCTGTCTAAGCCACACTCTCTGCTTCTCTGCTTGTCCTGCTCGTCCAAGGTCTGATTCCTGCCACAGCCCTCAGCTGGGTTTGCCAGGAGGAAGTGTGGAAGAGAGCTGGGCACTCGGGAGGCAGAGGCAGGAGAACTCTGTGAGTTCAAGGCCAGCCTGGTCTACAGAGTGAGTCCAGCAGGGCTGGAGAGGTGGCTCAGAGGTTAAGGGCACTGGCTGTTCTTCCAAAGCTCCTGAGTTCAATTCCCAGCAACCACAAGGTGGCTCACAACCATCTATAATGAGATCTGATGCCCTCTTCTGGCCTGCAGGTGTACATGCAGGCAGAACACTATATACATAATAAATCAATCTTACAAAAACAAAACAAACGAAGAAAAGGAAGGAAGAGAGAGAGAGAGAGAGGAGAGTGTGACCAGAATAGTCCCCACACTCCCCCAGCTATTCCGAGGACTGGACCCAGGGCCTGGCACATGCCAAAAGATGCTCCACCACTGAGCTGTAGCCTGGGCCTGAAATGAGACTTTTTATCAAGCTTCTCTCCCTCAGTGAGGTCCATCTCGGCAGCCGTAATGGTCCTACGGAAAGCTAGAGCTGCCTTGTGTGTTACACCCCTGAATTCGGCTCTCATTAGCTTTTCTGGCAAGACTGCCTCCCCTTCCTCCTCTGGCTCGGGGCAGTGACTGCTGCAGGGCTGCAGAGGCCGGGGTGTTTCCCTGTTCCTGCACACTCCTCAGAGCAGTCCTTCCGTGAACCCTCTTCCAGCAAAGGCCTCCAGTGGGCCTGTTTACTGCTAAAACCCCCAAGGAAGCATAGCCTGGCCACAGACGTTAGATGGGCCACCAAACACCAAAATGAGAAGAGTGGTGATCAAGGCTGGTATTTAGCTGAGTGATAGTGACACAGACTATACCCTATCTAGTCACATATGTGCATACATAGGAATGCTTATATCCTTGAGTGTAAATATTCATGTATTTATGACTACATAGGCATATATTCTTACATATGGATATATATGGTTATATGTGAATATATATATATGTGTGTATATGTGTGTGTGTGTGTGTGTGTGTGTGTGTGTGTGTGTGTGTGTGCCCAAGACCTTGAATTCAGTTCTCAGGAAAGGCAAAAACGAAAGGAAGATGAGATTGGGAATTTAGCTCAATAGTAAACAGTAGTAGAACAGTAGCCTAGAAAAACAAGCAAAGAACTGGAGAGAGAGACAGGACAGAAGAGAGAAGCAGAGCTGGAGAGCCGGCGCAGCAGTTAGGAGCAGCTGCTGCTCTCGCAGAAGACAGGGTTCGTTCATAACGGAAGTCATATGTTTGACAACTACCTGTCATTCCACCTCCAGGCATTCTGATACTCTTTTGACTTCCTTGAGCACCCACATGTGGCCTATTTTGAGCTTGATTGTTTGCTTGCTTGTTTCAGGACAAGGGTTTCTCTGTGTAGCTTTGGCTGTCCTTTGTAGGCCAGGACTCACTTTGTAGACCAGGCTGGCCTCGAAACTCACAGAGATCTGCCTGCCTCTGCCTCTCCAGTGCTGGGATTAAAGGCGTGCGCCACCCTCACCACCCAGCTCACAGGTGGCATACTTTCACAAAGACACACATACTGTGGTGTTTTGAATGAGAATACCCCCCTGGACTCACATATGTGAATGCTTGATCCCAGTTGGTGGAACTGTTTGGGAAGGATTAGAAGATACGGCCTTGTCAGAGGAGGCGTGTCAGCCAGGTTAGGCTTTAAGGTTTCATCATCAGGCACCAGGAAACCTCAAAGCCCGCAACAGTCCCACTTACCTCCCTCTGCCTTGTGGTGGTTGTCTCGGTGTGTAAGCTCTCAGTTACTGCTGCATGACGGTTGGTTATAGACTAACCCTCTGAAGCTGTCAACAAGCCCCTAATTAAATGCTTTCTTTGTAAGTTGCCTTGGTTGTGGTGTCTCTTCATAGCCATAGAACAGTACATACATAAGACTTGTACATATACATAAATAAAAAATAAAGAGAAAAAAGAGAGACAGGAGACTTCTTACTCTTTGTTTTGGTTTGGTTTGGTTTGGTTTGGTTTTTTTGAGACGGGGTTTCTCTGTGTAGCCCCAACTGTCCTGGACTTACTTTGTAGCCCAGGCTGCCCTCGAACTCTGAGACCCTCCTGCCTCTGCCCCTCCGGCGCTGGGATTAGACGCATGCTCCACCATGCCATTAAACCAGCCTCAGCCACATTTGTCTGGGTGGACCTGTAGTCCTGGGCACCAACGATGCACTGCTCGCACAGCACTTCCACGGCGCCTGCAAGTCCATGACCTCTCTGGCATCGTTCTGCACGTCCAGGCCGTGCCTGCTTGCTGGCCCAGTGGGAGCACAGAAAGGACCTTATCTCACTCACTCTTGGGTCTGTAGGTAGGGTCCTGAGCAGTGGACCTGCAGGTGGGAGAAAAGGTAGTATGTCAGAGGTGTGACCTAGGAATCGGGGAGCACTAGTGAGCAGCAGGGGAGACGGCATCAGCGAGGGCCCTCCCCCCAATGCTGCAGAGCCCTCCTAGTTAGTGATGGGAGCAATGTTCCCCAGGCCCTGGCTCTCCGAGAGCAGAATGCACCATCTGCACCCTCTTCACAGGACTGTCGTGGCTGGATGAGAGGCCCGCTCAGGAGCTAGTGGGGTTGAGGTAGGCCTGAAAACCCCATCACTTAACACAAGTGGTTCCCCTGTGCTGAGGGTGCCCTGAACCTGGCCCAAGGTGGGAGAGGGATGCTTCTCAGATGCCCTGCAGCACTCTCTATCAGGTCGCCTTGGCTAGAACCAGGGAATGATTCCAGGCTTCAGAGCGAAGACGCTACCCAGAGAGCGTGACACTACCTCTGTGTTCCCTGGGTGCCCTTGGGAAAGTCACCGCAGGCGCTGGGCCCTGCAAGACTGGGCAACCTGTCTTACATCACAGTTTTATTGTGAGAATGAACTGAAAAAGCATTTTGTCAAGGGCCCAGGGGTTAGCTATCATTGTATATTTAAAGACTTTTAAGTCCTCAGTAGTGACATAGGCCTTTCATCCCAGCACTCAGGAGGCAGAGGCATTCAGACCTCTGTGAATTCAAGGCCAACCTGGTCTACAGATGGAGTTCTAGAACAACCAGGGCTACAGAGAGAAACCATGTCTCAAAAAACAAACAAACACACACACACAAAATGAATGTGTGTGTGTGTGTGTGTGTGTGTGTGTGTGTGTGTGTGTGTGTGTGTGTGTCGGGTGTCTGTAGGAGCCAGAACATTGGATCCCTCTGGATCTGGAGTTATGGGCAGTTGTGAGCTGCCTAACATGGGTGCTGGGGATTGAACTTGGGTCCTCTGGAAGAGTAGTGTGTATTTTTAACTATTGAGCAAGCACTCCAGCTCCTATTTATTAAACATTTTAAAATCATTCATTTTTTTTCATGCTAAAAATTGAACCCAGTCTTCTTAGATGCTAGGCACATTCTCTAACCTTTCTCCCCCCCCCCCTTTTAATATTCTTATAGCTGGGAAAAGGTGGTTCACGCCTTTAATCCCAGCACTTGGGAGGCAGAGGCAGGCAGATCTCTGTGAGTTCTCAGCCAGCCTGGTCTGCAGAGTGAGTTTCAGGACAGCCACAGCTACTGCAGAGAAACCCTGTCTCGAAAAACCAAAAAAGAAAGAGAGAGAGAGAGAGAGAAAGAGAGAGAGAGAGAGAAAGGAAGGAAGGAAGGAAGGAAGGAAGGAAGGAAGGAAGGAAGGAAGGAAGGAAGGAAGGAAGGAAGGAAGGAAAGAAAGATACGCGGGCCATACCAAACCAAACAACCAAAACCAAACCAAAAAGGTGTGTGTGTGTTTGATCTCTTTGCGTAGAATGCAAATGATATTCTTTCATTTCCTTTTTCCTCCCTGCTCGCACTGCTGTGGGTGCTGAGTGCCTGGACACCGGGTGAGTGTGAGTCACCTGTGTCATCCCTGGATGACCATCATTCCCACGCCGACGCCCGGCACGTGTGTTTCTTCTCATGACCGCGCGGGGGCGCACCGGACCTGCCTTTTCCGAGCCGGCTGTGAGCATAGCCTGGAGGGCGGAGCCCCAGGTGAGCCTAGTCATCAAAGCAATAATTATCTATTAAATAGGGCTGGGGGCGGATATCGCTCAGGAGGCAGAGTGCAAGAAGCCCTAGGTTTCATCCTCAGGGACGCACAGACCTAGTGTGTGGCATGCCAATAATAGCACTCAATTGAGGCGTTGAGATCAAAAGTTCAAAGTCATCCTCAACTCCATAACTGAGCTGGAGGTTAGCTTGGGTTATATAAGACCTTGCGTTAGCCACACACGCTCAAATAGGAGCTATTAGAAACCAGTGCGGTGGCGCAGGCCTGTAATCCCAGCACTCGGGGAGGCAGAGGCAGGTGGGTGGATCTTTGTGAGTTCAAGGTCAGCCTGATCTACAAACTGAGTCTAGGAGAGACAAGGCTACACAGAGAAACCCTGTCTCGAAAAAAACGAAGGAAAGCAAGAGAGAAAGAGAGGGTGAGAGGAAGGAAGGAAGGGTGGAAGGAAGCAAGCAACAAGGGGTTAGGCATGGGCGAGGTGTGTAGCTCTGAGAGGAACTTTAGTATACATGAGACCCTGTGTTCAATCCCCAGCATCATAAAAATAAACAAATAACAATACACTAACAGCGCTGGCTCCACCGGTCTGAAAGGAGCATTGGAAAGCTAAGCACTCTGGAAAGAGTCAGACATGAGACTCAGAAGATGAGTATAAATCCAGACTCCTCACCCCCATGTCTCTCTGTACTCCTGGGACTGCGTCTCCTCCGCTTTAAAATGGAAATGTCGCTCTTGGGAGGAAGAAGGAATTCCTGGAGAGCAGCCCAGCGGTCACTGCTGTTCTTACCTGGGCCCTGAGGGAAGCTCCAGTTAAATTCCTCTCCCCTGTGAGGGTCACTGGGGCCTTCTCTCAGGCTCCAGGGACTCCCACCCAGCTTCTTCCTCCTAATACAGCCCTCCCTCAGGAGACCCCCATAGGCCGGTCCCCAACTCAGCAGTTTCTTCTGTCCTTTCTGGAGTGTCCCTTCAGGCTCCTCTAGACAGGGTACCTCTGTTCCCAGGTGCTGGTTTTGGTCTGTCCTCAGCCCTCTCCCACAGAGATCTTCCTGCCTCTGCCTCCCGAGTGTCTGTGTTCCAGCCATGAGCCACCTAAATTTCCACATGTGGAGGTCGGAAGATAACTTGTGGGAGTTGGTTTTCTCTTCCTACGTTGGACCTGGGGATCAAGCTCAGATCATCAGGCTTGGCAGCAAATATCTTTATCTGTCAACCCTACATAGTTAGTTTGTTTTCTTAGTTTTTAAATTTGTTTGTTTTTTGTTTTTCCAGTCCTGGCTGTGTCTGGACTCACTTCGTGGACCAGGCTGGCCTCGAACTCACAGAGATCCACCTGCCTCTGCCTCTCTGAGTTCTGAGATTACCGGTGTGCACCACTACATCATGCCTGGCTGCTACGGCTTTTTTAAATTGTTTATTTATGTTTAATTTTGTACTTATGTTTGTGTGTGTGCACATGAACGAACACATGTGCCCGAGTTCTGTGTGTGCCCGAGGGAACCAGAGGAGGCTGTTGGATCCCCTGAAGATGGAGTGGGACTTGAACCTAGCACCCAGTGGGGAGAGGTGGCTATATATTTCCAGTCTGGTAATCTGGAGAGAGGGTGGATTTCCCCAATAGACTGTGTATCCCAGGGGAAGTATTCCATGTCCCCGAGTGGTTGGGGGCCTGGGGACAGAGTGTGCCTCCCTATGGCATGAGAGCTCTGGATCTGACTCTCACATCACAAGTGGGGCCCTTGGGACAGGCCATGTCTCTCCAGCTCACTACCCCTGGAGCTCCAGGGGACAAACTGGCTTTCCCTGAATAAGCCGGGAATCCGGGCTGTGTGCTGATCAGTGCACAGCACTCACCTAACAGCCCTGAGATACTACCTGCCTCCATCTCAGCGCTGGGGGGAAGGCCTAGTACTCCAGGAGCCAACTGGCCTAGCTCTTCTCTGTTAGCCTTCCACGGACATGGTCGCCCTGACCCCCTCCATCTCTGCCACCTGCCCACCATCACAGCAATGGATGGCCGAAGCCAGGCTGGGCTGTCACAGCTTTGAGGAATGGGAACCTCACAGGAAACCACGCTGAACTGAGGCAGAGGCGAAGGGACCGCCAGGAGGTGGTGTGCGGATGGACGACCCGGAATCTATCAGTACGTCCCTGCAACCCTGAGGCTCCCTCCCTTGCCAGGGGAGTCTCAAGCGCCTGGGCTCGGCCCTGCCGCACGCCATCTGTGCTTAACTCACCAGTCCTGACAGGTAGACGTGTTTCTCGTTCTCTGTAGGGATGAGGCAACGGGGGAACCAGAGAAGGGGAGCGCCTTGCCCTGTCACGTGACCGGGAAGCACCCAGCGGGGCTGTCCTCTGTGCTGGCACACCTCAGCCGGCTTTGGAAAGGGAGCAGGAGACAGATTCTGCAGGGAGAGGTGTGGAGGGGGACACCCAGGCTTCTGGCAGGGAGCCCAGATGGAGCTGGCTCCCCAGACAAGGCCTGCCCGAGGGTGGGAGCGCCTGCTAGGGAGGTTGGGGATGAAGAGGGGCAGGCACAGACAGCCACCGCGGGCAAGAGGTGGGCCTGCGTTCCAGCTTCCCGTCCTCGTATAGACATCTCTCCCCACGAGGCGCTAGGTTCGAGTCCCACGCAGACTCTAAGCCCTCTCCTGGCCTCACTTACCCTGTCTGAGAATCCTGGCCTCACTTCCCCTGTCTGAGAAACGCAGGCTGCAGAGCAAGCCAAGACCGCTGTCCCTTTAACCCTCTCCCAGTGGAGGGTGTGGCCTGGGCTGCAGGTGAGCTGCCACGTCGGCAGGGCTAACCCTGTCCTGTCCCCTCCCCCTCTGGAGGGAGGCCCCAGAGGCCCCAGAGGATGGTGGGAAATAGGTGGGGAGAAAGCAGCCAAGTTAGCAGTTGGCGGGAGCTCTATGGAGGAGACAGCCGCGGGGGTGGGTGAGGAAGCCCGTGTGTGTGTGTGTGTGTGTGTGTGTGTGTGTGTGTGTGTGTGTGTGTGTGTGTGTGTGTCCATGACTTAACATGGCACTCTGTGTCCTACGGGTGGCTGCGACTGTCCCAGAATGTCCTGTGTGCAAAATACATGTGTGTCTTGAATGGGCCAGATAGACTCTGATTCAAGTATGAAGGCCGTGTGTGAGTATGTGACTGTCAGCCAGGTACTTACTGTGATCCCAGCGCCGAGGGCACACAGAGGGGACCAGGGACATCTGAGGCCAGCCTGACCTGCAGAGTGAGTTCCAGGACCATAGTCTCTGAGAGACAACAAAAAGTCTGAAGGTCTGCCTGTGCTTTTGTGTGTGTGGGTTTGTGGACATCCTTTCCCGGGCATGCTTTTAATCCAAGCAGGAACAACACGAGTTCAAGGTCACCCTCACCTCCGTAGGCACTCTGGTCAGCCTGGGTTATATGAGCCCCTGTTTCAAAACTACAGCAGGAAGAAGAGTGTGTGTATGTGTTTCTGTGTGTGTATGTGTCTGTGTGTGCGCTGGAGATGGAATCTAGGGCATTAAGTACTGCACTCTGCCTCGAGCTATAGCTTCAGTCCAAGGACCTTACTCTGGTCTTTTATGGCAATTCTTGCCTCAGCACAGCCCTGGAGCTACAGTTATGAGTCACTATTCCCAGCTATTCATTCACTCACTCCTTTAAAAAGTGTATTTATTTTTAAAATAGAATTGTATATATATTTTATGGATGTGGGTGTTATGTCTGCGTGTACGTCCGCACACCAGAAGAGGACACCAGCTGCTGTAGATTGGTTATGAGCCACCACGTGGGTGCTGGGGATTGAACTCAGGACCTCTGGAAGAGCAGCCAGTGCTCTTAACCTCTGAGCCATCTCTCCAGACCCAAAACCTTTTTTTTTTTCAATCATGCGTGTGTCCACATGAAAGTGTGTGCATGTGAGGGATACCTGCGGTTCCCATGGTGATCATAGGTATCAAATCCCCCCTGAGCTGTGGTTATAGGCAGTCGTGAGCTTCCTAGTATGGGAATCAAACAGAAGCCCTATGGGAAGAGCAGTAAGTGTTGTTAGCCACTGAGCCATCTTTCCAACCTCCTTAGCTGTTTTTTTGTTTTGTTTTGTTATTTTTAAGACAGGGTTTCTCTGTGTAGCCTTGGTTGTCCTGAACTCACTTATTAGACCAGGCTGGCCCAGGACTCACAGCCTGCCTCCCAGAGCGTTGGGATCACAGGTGTGTACCACCATGCCCAGCTCGGACTCCCCCTCCCATGACGTTTTGTTTGTTTGTTTATTGTTTGTGCACATGGCACACACATGTCGGTTGGAGGACAGTCTGAGGGAGTCAGGTCACTTCTTCCAATGTGTGGCATCCGGAGAGTGAACCCAGGCCACCCGGCTTGGTGGCCAATGCCTTTTCCCAACTGAGCCGTCTTTCCACCTCACATTACTCTTATTCAGAGATAATTTTGAATGAGTGGGGAATTGAGACAGAATTTTGTCCCGCAGCCCTGACTGGCCTCAAAGTCTCAATCCTCCTGCCTCAGGCTCCCAAGTCCTGGGATTATCAAAGTGTACTATTGAGCTTCTTCTGTTTCCCTTTCCTTTCTTTTTCTTCCTTTCTTTCCTGGGCCCAGAAGTCTTTTTGGGGGGAGATGCAGGAGGGTGAGCACAGTACTGGAGGCTGAGCCCTGGGCCTCTGGAATAGTAAGTGTGCACTCGCTTGACTTCTAAGCTATCGCCCTAGCCTGAGCCCCACTCTTGCTGCCTGCCTCGGCCCTCACAATGGGAGCCACGAAGCAAGGATTTGAACCCAGTCCTCTCCCTGTCCCCGGAGCTCCTGCTACCAGGGGAGTCATCAGTCCCTGGCTGCCTATCCTGTAGTCTTGGAGAGAGAGGAAGAAAGCGTGAAGAGGCCTGGAAAAATGGGGATAGGTACCCCAGACAGTGTGCAGCCGCAGCCAGAGCTCCACAGGACCTCTTGTTCTAACCACTGCCTCACTCCCTGCCGCAGCTCCCTCATGCTGAGGTGACTAAGTGAGCCCAGCCTTGGGGAACCCCCCTGCTGGCTGCTCACAAGCGTCTGAAGCTCAGTGGGTCCCTAGACCTCTGTTCCCAGGACAGTGGTGGTGCACGCCTTTAATCCCAGCGCTGGGGAGGCAGAGGCAGGCAGATCTCTGAGTTTGAGGCCAGCAGGGTCTACACAGGACAGCCAGGGCTACACAGAGAAACCCCGTCTCAAACAAACAAACAAACAAAAAAGCAGAACCCTTTTGCAAGAATGATGGAGGCAGGGACGTGAGTCAGAGCAGCAGCCTCTGGAACGGCAGCTATTTCTCCCTTATTCCTGGCCTTCCACCCCACCCCTTTCTCTCTTTCTGAGACAGAGACATCTCGTACAACCTGGACTGGCCTCACACTGCAGCTTTTCTTGCCCACACCTCCTGCCCTCCTGCGGGCTGGGTTACAGACACGCCTGTCCACACGTGGCTCCTTTATTTCTGAGGAGGAGACTGAGGCTCTGAGGTAGACACAGAGAAGAGGCGAGCCGTGGGCCTTGTCTTCGGATCTTAAGGCCAGGGCTCGATGGTGCCTCCTTTGGTTCTGGGAGGTAGGATAGGATGTGGAGGAGGGTGGAGAGGCCCGGCTGGAGAGTTCCGACCTGGCAGATGCGGATACGCGCGTGCTCGGGGGAACACATGTGTTGTAAGACCGCAGGGGACTGGAGAGATGGCTCAGAGGTGCAGAGCACTGGCTGTTCATCCAAAGGTCCTGAGTTCAGTTGCCAGCAACCGCACGGTGGCTCACGACCAACTATAAGGAGATCTGGTGCCCTGTTCTAGCCTGCAAGTACACCTGCAGGCAGAATAACTGTATAAATAGAGATAATAACGAAATCTTTTTTAAAAAGACCTTATGGGAAGGAAGACCAGGGGTACCCCTTCCTGGTCCCTGGGCTTCGTGGCGAATGCTTGGGTGGTCAGTTCTCCTCTCAGCTCTGAGTGTCTTTTCAACACCCTGACTCGAGCCTCACAGTGGCTTCCAGTGTACATGGCCTTTGCTTCTGTCTTTGCCCTGCTCCCACCTGCCTGGGGTCCTCTGCCTCTCGACCCCTGCTTCCTCGTAGAACTGATAACAGACCTCTCTGATCATTGCCCTTATCCCCACCGGAAGACTTTTTTTTTTTTTTTTTTTTTTTTTGTCCAGCAAATCTGATTCCTCAAGCATAGTTTCAGGCTACTTCATGGGCTTCAGCTCACTGAGAAAGGGCCAGCACCTGGGTCAGGCCTACTTTTAGTCCAGGGAATTCAGAATATGTCCACCACTCCCTTGCAGCTGGACCCTGACTCCAATCACTTCCACAGAAGTGGGGGATCTGTTTTAGTTACTTTTCTTATTGCTATGACAAAATGCTTGACAGGTTAAAAAAAAGAAAAAAGAAAAAAAGCAACTTATGGAGCTGGGTGGGGTGGCACTCAGGAGGTTGAGGCAGGCGGATCTCTGTAAGTCCAAGGCCAGCCAGGGCTCTAGAGTGAGTTCCAAGACAGCCAGGACTACACAGAGAGACTGTCTGGGAAAATCAAAATCAACCAACCAAGCGAACAAAAAGGAACCTATGGTAGAAAGGGTTGATTTTGGCTTAGGTTGAAGGCACAGTCCTTTGGGAATGGAGCCAAGGCCTGGGGGAGGGGCGGCAGCTGCAGTCAGGAAGAAGGGAGAGATGGCTGCTGGGGCTCAGCTCTCTTTCCTTTTCATTTTGAGTCAGTCCAGGACCCCAGCCAATGGGATGGAGCTGCCTACATTCAGAGTGGGTCTACCCTGCCCTATTGAAAACCAGAGGTGAGTTTCCATGGTGACTCTGCGTCCCCATCAGGTTGACAACAAACATTAGCCACCGTAGTGTCTTTTCTCTTTGCCCTTAAGGGTCCAGTACAAGTCTGCCAGGGTAGAAATTTCAGATTGAGTGAGTGAGGTCAGTCAGGAGCCTGAGGGCTCAAGGCCACAGCCTTGCAGTGTGACCTATGTTTAGAACCCTTCAGGCCTTCCATCGTTGGAGCTCCTGTCTTCTGTGCCTGGGTTTGGGTCTCTTACATGAGCCTGCTTTTTCCTTTCCTTCCTTTTTGTTTTTTGTTTTGTTTTGTTTTTTTCAAGGCAGGGTTTCTCTGTGTAGCCTTGACTGGCCTGGAACTCACTCTGCGCACCAGGCTGGCCTTGAACTCACAGTGATCCACCTGCCTCTACCTCCCTAAGTGCTGGGATCAAAGGCATGGGCTACCTCTCCCACCACTGCTGCAGCCACCAACACCTCCTGGTGAGTCTGCTTTTCCAAGTCTTGAGATACCAGGAGGCCTTGGAGCCTCCTGGCACTGCCCAGCACCCCTGACCCCAGGTGCAAAGGCAGGGTGCAAAAGGCCTGCAGGCTGATCCCCACCTGGGGCTTCTCCCTTGCTCCTTTCCCTCAGGAGTCTTATTTCCAGCTCCCGGGTTGCCTCCCCTGACCCTCCCCTGACCCTCAGGGTGGGGCAGGGTTTGAGGGTGTGCACAGTGCAGCTCTTGTTCAGGGGACCTGGGTGGGGCCTGTCCTGCTCTGGGCTCCAGCCCCTGGCTCCCCCGGTAAGGGGGGGGGAGGGGGAGGTCAGGGGGTGAACTGCCTCTGCCTGAAGCAGCATCACAGGGGTGCTCAGGGCTGCCTGGCTGGCTGTCATGGATCTGCCAGACGGCCTAAACTGGGCTTGCCTCCAGAATTTCATTAATCCCTTTGCCTCTGGCTCCTCCATCTCTCGGCCTCTGCCCTGAGATGAGGGTAAGGCAGTTGGCATAGCATGGCAAAGAGTGGTGAATCTCGGAGCTGACCCCAGAGCTGTTCTTCAAAGCATCCTCTCTGGGACCAGACTAACGGAAACAAGGCTTGATCAGGGAGCTAGGGCTGGGGCTGGAAGGACTGGGTCTCTGGGGTCTCTGGTAGTGGGTGGTATGCAGGGAAGGGATAGAGGCCTGGGGGTAGGGGTAGGGTAAGGACTCAGAGAGATCTGAAAATAAGAAATAGGATAAGCCAAGCTGGGAGGCATGTTTCTGTCCTACCCCAGCTGGGATTCCAGAGGGCGCTCTCCTGTCTACTCAGCCTGGCCTCAGTGTCAAGCAATCCTCAACACAGGAGGGGTAGGGGGGACTAGAAACCAGTATCACTGGGATAGGATATGACAGGACACACACCAAACAGGCCCGAGCAGAGCATCCAACTGGGAGGCCTGAGGGGCCAGGACTAAGGCTAGAAGTCAGCCCTGGAGACAAAGGAAGGCCTGGGAGGCCGGTGTGTGTATGTGTGTGTGTGTGTGTGTGTGTGTGTGTGTGTGTGTGACTATGCCTTGCCCAGTTTTTCTTGCTTTCCTGATGGCTCCTCCCATCTGTAAAGGCCTATCGTTTAGAGCAGCTCCCAGAAAAGCACTTGGAGTCCTAGGAAACAAAGGGACCTCAGGGCTATCCCCTCAGCGCTTTAGTCACCTATTCTTGACAACCTTTCAGGACCAGGAGGGGAGAAGGGAGTGGGCAGTGGTTCCACAGGACAGATTCCTGCGACAGGAGTTTATATAGTAATGCAGAGCTTCCCTCTTTTTATGCCTCTCCTCTCGGGGCCTTCTTCCTCAGAGCCTTCTTCCCTTAGAACTAAGTTCCTCTTCCTCATCTCCCCTCTCCCCTTGACCAAGAATACACCCAACCCAGGGTTCCCCACTGTCGGACTGGACTCTCCATCCTCTTAGACAGTCCCAGGTCCCCTCACAGAGACTTGTCACCAGAACTGGGATCATCCCTGAGCTGATTGACCTGTGGATCAGGTCCTGTGATTCACCCTGCCTCAGTCCATTCTGCCTAAACTTAGGTTGCCTGGCGCAACTACTCATTTGCATTAACTTGCATAGGGTAATTTAATATTCAAATGTTCAAGCCTAGGCTGAAGAGGACCAGATCTAAAGTATGCTATTTGCATATTTTCCTTTTACTGAGAACACACACATATACACAAACACACATGACTTTCCTTTCTAGCTCCCCAAGGACACCACGTTGGGAGTCTGACTTGCAGAAAGCCTTGTTTGGTTTCTGCAGACAAGACTAATGCAAAAAGTGACAAAGTAAGGCTGGAGATAATGGCGCGTTTGGTAGAGTGTTTGCCCAGCAGGCAAGCAAAGGCTTGGGCTCAATTTTGGAGAAATGATTCCTGGGCATAAAAATGGCATGTGCCTGTAGTTCCAGCAGTTGGGGGGGGGGGGTAGAGACAGGAGAATCAGAGGTTTAAGGGCATCCTTGGCTACATACTGAGTTCACAGAGGCACCTCCCAACAGGCCTGAAGACTGAGTTCTCTCCGGGAACTCATTTGTAGAAGGAGAGAGCCAATCTAGCAAGTTGTTTTGTAACCCCACGTGGGTGTCATGGAGCTGAGGAAAAAGTGCAAAAATCTCCTTCCTGTTCCTTAGAGAAAGCCAAGCTCTGGAGTGTTCAGTGGACCGACCAAGAAGAGGGGGAAAGGCCTAGACTGTCTTCCTGTAAGTGGTCTGAGGTGACCTGCGACCTAGTTGACCCAGAAAACCCTACAAAATTATACAAATCAAGAGTCTTCCCTTTCACTGTAAGGACACCTGTGAAAGTGCCCAGGCCATCAAGGGTATGCCTATCCAAATAAGCCACTGAGTATCTGAGGAATGGCACCTTTTTGTCTGCTTGTTTTTCTAGATAGGGTTTTTCTGTGTAGCCCTAGCTGTCCTGGAACTCCCTCTGTAGACCAGGCTGGCCTCGAACTCAGAGATCCGCCTGCTTCTGCCTCCTGAGTGCTGGGACTAACGGCGTGGACCACCACTGCCGGCGGGAAAGATGGCACTTTAAGGAAGCATTGCATGCCATTCTGGTGGTATAATGGTTGAGTTGGTAGGGAGGCCCAGGCCAAACAGTGGGGCTGGACACAAAGAGTGCTGGATTTTTATGGTGCAAGCTTAAAAACACAGAGGCTGAACTTAAGGTTATAGGTGTGGATTCTCTAGGCCTTGAACACATTGCAGAGAACAAATCACCTTCGGGGGGCTGGTGAATCCACAGAGCCCATAGCTGGATTAACCCATTCACGAGCTCCCCCTGCCACACTGAAATGTTCGACCTTCACTGAAAAGGAACAAATTGTACCAAAGCCAGAAGAGGGGGCTGCACAGAAGAGAGAGATATCCCAGAAAAAACAAAAAACAAAGAAACAAAAAACTTCCAGCATGGGGATACATTCAGCATACAACACTGGCAGGACCTCTGAAACTCAGCAACACGTACACATTCCCACCACCTTTTCTGCACCCACTGCAGGCATCACTAATCGATCATGGACTCTCCACTCTCTGACCACTTCACTTAAGGCAGTGGTGGTCCTAAGGGGCCTAATCTAACTGTCTTCCTGATTAGCTCAGGCAGCTGAAGCAGGAGGCACACCATGAGCTCCAGGCCAGGGTGGATTACACAGTTCCAGGTCAGCCCCGGGGCGTCAGAATGAGAGCTTGTCTCCTCCAACCTAAAAAAAAAAAAAAAAAAAAGGAGGAAACAAAACAAAAACAAGTAAGAGGAAATCATGAGTCAGGTAAGGCTGAAGGTCACCGCAGGCAACTAGGGTACGTTAGTGAGTCTTGGTCCCTTTATATACAATTGAATCTACCCAAAGTTAATGTCATGGATGGGGTGGATCTAGGGAAGAACAGAGATTTGCAGTCTGATGTCTACCCTGTGGGAGGGCTACAGTGGGAAAAGGGAAGTGACTCGGCCAGTGAACACAGCTGGGGCCCCTAGAGAAGGCTGTTGAGCAGCCTGGAGAGAAATCAGAGACCCTGGCATGAGGCCTTCCTCTCCCCAGGACCTGGACACCTCTTTCCACTCCAGACAATGAGAACGCTATGTCCCTATGACCCCTCAGAGGACAGGATGACAGGACACCTCTGCCAAGGTTCTCAGCATGGAGGAACAGAGTTAGGACAAAAATAATGTTGAGGACTCAGTCTGAGTGTGTGTGTATGTATGTGCATGTGTGTGTGTGTGTGTGAGAGAGAGAGAGAGAGAGAGAGAGAGAGTGTTGCTTCAGAGCAAAGCCAAAACAGGAGGGACAGCAGAGCAGAAGGCAGAGGGAGGTGGAGGAAGGACCCAGCTCCTACGCTGTGACTTTGGGGAGGAACCATCTGTCCAGGGGCTTGGGTTTCGTGTCTCCTGCCATCCAGAGCAAACCCTTCTCATCCCTGCAGTGTCAGTGTCGGGACGCAACCCAGAGCCCTGCACACTACCTGACAGGAACTCCATTCCTGTCACAGCTTTTGCAGTCATCACCCCCTGGTATGTCTTGAGTAGCTCAGACATCAGTCTCTGACTACCCTAGATACACTCCCTTTTGTATATTCACCTGGAAGAGGACACACCCACTGGGCCAGCGCTCCCAAAATGCTGTGCTCTTGAGCAAGCCGCTTTGTCACTTGCACAAAGAGACAAACGGCTTTTCTGAACACTCAAGGCAATCACGGCAGCAAAGGACCCAGGCAAGTGGGCGAGGCAGCCTGGCAAGGGCTGTTGCCACCACACCAGAGGCGTCTCCCAGCCTGCCCCACACAGTTGGCAAAGGCCTGGGACTTAGTCAGGAGAGTTTGTGGGGGAGGTGGCTTCTCCCTTCCTGCCCCTTCCAGCTGGGTATCAAGATCTGAGACCAGATGTGCCACTGAGTGAGTCAGCTCTTTCCTGCCTGGAAACTCCTCCCTCCTGCCTCACCAGGCTGGGCCAGGGAGGGTGAGACAGCAGACTGGAGTGGGAGTGGCTGGTCCTGGAGAACCTCAGGGGAGCCCTGGGCTGGGGGCAGTGAGTGGGGAGGCTAAGCAGGAGGGCAACAGGGCTAGGCCTGTAAAGTGGGGTAAGGGAGATAGGATGGATGATTTCCAAAGGAGGTGAAGATGTTCCCTTTCCACCTGTGCAAAATAAGAATGTTCGAGCTCACCCCCCTCCTACTTCTGCCTACTCACATCCATGCCAGTCTTTTCCAAACCAGTCCTGACCATCTGTCTTGCTCCCCAGGGCCCACATAGTCACAGGGCACTCCTTCCTTCAGGTCCCTTTGCCAGCCAACAGCCTTTGCTTCCTCATCTCCCACAGCACAGGCCCCTTAAGGGGCTGGTGGCAGCTGGGGACAGTGCTAAAGAAGGTTGTGTAGCTCTCCTACCCCACCCCAGGATCCCTCAAGGGTTCAGGAACCTCTGCTCTAGCCCCTCTTTGAGCTCTTTTCTTGGTCTCAAATGTCACCCTACTGGCTTCCCTCTCATCTCCCACTTTTCCTCTTAAAGGTACATAGCCTCTATTTCAGTCTTTTCCTGCCTACCAAGTGCAGGTGGGATTAGGTCTACGGTACCATATGGAACTGCATTCAAGCCCTTCCTGAGTCTGGGTGGTTGGTTTTGTTTTGAGACAAAGTCTCATATAGCTCGGGTTGGTTTTGAACTTGCTATATATCCAAGACTAGCCTTGAATTCCTGACCATCATGCTTCTGCCTCCCAAGGACTAGCTTTAAAGATGGACACCCCCACACCTGGCTGGAGACCCTCATATGAGAGAGTTGGGTTGTTTTTTTTTTCTTTGAAACGTAGTCTCACGTAATCCCAGGATGACTCAAGGATGACCCTGAACCTCTGACCCTCCACCTGCTGCGTGCAGCTATTAGAGGCATGTGACACCAGGCCTGGTTTATACAGTGTTAGGGGTCTAACCCAGGGCCCTGTGCAGGCCACTGCCGCTGGTTTTACTAGTTGTGTAAGTTCGGTGAGTCAGTTTCTTGTCTGAGGCTCGGTTTCCTCCTCCACTGAATGGGTTGGTGCTTTCTACCTCCTGGGGCCACAGAGCACATAGAGGGAGCACGGACTTCTTGTCCTGGACTCTTACCTACGGGGAATGCTCAGCTGGATGTCACATCAGATTCCAAATGCCTGGAAGCACACGTCATCCTGCACACCAGCTTCTCGGATGGCTCAGGCGTGCTAGTGCTCCACTGTCTGGCCCTCGGGATGTTAGACATTCGCTTGGTAAGCACTCTACGAAGACGCACAACCATGCGCAGGGAAGACAGGTGTGGAAAACCATTCTCCCTGCCCTTAAGGAACGCAGTCTGATGAGAGAGGCAGATGGATCAACAACGTAATGAGATAATTGGTCCATTAAAAATTTATATGGAGGATTGGGCCGGGTGTGGTGGTGTGTGGCAGTAATTCCAGCGCTTGGGAGGCGGAGGCAGGCAGATCCTGGAGCGTTTGAGGCCAGCCTGGTCTACAGAGTGAGTTCCAGGCTAGTCAGGACCATTTAGTAACACTTTGTCTGAGAGCCAGGTGTGGTGGTGCGCACTTTTAATCTCAGCACTGGGGATGGCAGAGGCTGGTGGCTCCTCTGTGAGTTCAAGGCCAGCCTGGTCTACAAAGCCAATCCAGGACAGCCAGGGCTACACACAGAGAAACGCTGTCTTGAAAACAACAAAAACAAACAAAACTTTTGTCTAAAAGGGGGGAAATTTTGCAGCCAGTCTTGCACATCTTTAGTCCCAGCACTCGGGAGGTAAAGACAGGTAAAGATCTGAGTTCGAGGCCAGCCAGCCTGGTCTACATAGTGAGTTCCAGGGCAGCCAGGGCTATACAGAGAAACTGTCTGAAAGGAAAAAAAAAAAGGAAAAGAAAAAAATCTACAGAGGATGTTGTGCCTTGGGAGGAGTCAATCCAGGAAGCCTTTTCAAGGAGGGCAGGAGGTGGCCTGGCGCCTGCAGGCAGAAAAAGAGTTTGAAAGGTAGACAGGTCAGGGTGAGGCAGAAAAAACATCCCCAGGCATCAGTGTGAGGTCCGAGGGAGCATGGATTAGCAGTTCACTCTCCTTCTATGCTCCAGAGCAGCACAGAGGACGGTGGAGGGGACAGAAGCAGCGGCGGCAGAGGTCCAGGGGAAGACTTTGCTCTTTCTGTTTCCGAGGACGGAACACAGGAACCTCCTGCATCCTGCCCACACCAAGTGAGCTGCATCCCTAGCCCCAAGCCGCAAACCCAAGGCCCCAAAGCGTGCTCTTGCTCTGCCAAGCCTGGGCTGTGCAACCTTGGGAAAGTCACTCAGCCGCACTGGGCTTCCTTCCCTCATTTGTCAAACGGAGATAATAATAGGGATGACGCTGGGACTGAGTGAGCTAATGGAAGGGAAAGTGCCTGCAGGGACAGGGAAAAGCTTTGTTATTGTAGAAAGTCCACCAGGGCAGGCTGCCTTCCAGCCACAGCCCCACCTCCAAAATGGCTTCCCTGAGCCTCCTCCAAGTCTGGCCCACATCCTCCCTGGCTGTGGGCGGGGATGCAGCATGAAGAGGAAGGATGCGCACACCATAGGCACACACCTGACTGTGTGCGGCTCACTCACGGGCTACGTGACCTGGGGCCGGTGTCTTTCCCCTCTGAACCTTCTTCCCCAACTACAGCACACAGCTGGAAACTCAACCCGCAGGGCTTTGCAGAGGGAGAGGGTTCTGCAGTCACCATAGTGACCAGTAACTAGGGACCCCTGTCTCCAGTCACCACTTCCAGGTCCTAGGACCAAACTGAGCAGACTGGGAAACAGTAAATATTTAATGACACATTGGCTGGGAGGTTCTAGCGAAGGGTGATACAACAGAGCCGGAAGACTTTTGCTTCCCTTGCAAGGTCAGCAAGCTTTCTCTAGAACCCAGGGACAGTCCCAGCTGGTTCCTTAAGGGACAGCTCTGTGACTTCTCTAAAGGAGTCTGCTAGCAGGAACCTCAGGATAATCTACCCTCCTACATGTCCCTCCTATTCTCTCTCCTCCTGCCACTCAAGGGGACAGGAAATAGATGGATATCGCCCCCAATAACCATTCTCTGAGTCTTTGCCACTGTGCCGGGTCTACGCTGCCACCACAGATCCAGAGACAAAAGAGCAGAATTTCAGGCCCTGGGGCCTACCTGGGAGAAAACTAGAAAACATACATGCTTGCTAATTATGATTGCATGTGTCTTGACCATGCAGTAAAGATTCCAGCCATGCAAGAACCTGGAGGGAAGGAAGTTTTCCTCTCTCCAGGCCTTGATATAATTGTTTGTAAAATGGGAACAGTAATTCTGACCTCCACAGTGCTGCTGTGGAGATTAAGGGAAGCAGTTCCACAGGGCAGGATTCTTCTTCTTATTATTATTATTAATATTTTGGTGTTTTTGAGACAGGGTTTCTCTGTGTAGCCTTGGCTGTCCTGGACTCACTTTGTAGACCAGGCTGGCCTTGAACTCACAGAGATCCACCTGTCTCTGTCTCCCCAAGTGCAGGGATTACAGGCATACATCACTGTGCCTGGCTCCCCAGGGCAGGATCTTGACTGAAGTCAGGGGGCTCAGCAGTGAGGGGCTGGAGATGCAGTTCAGCTGGTAGAGTATTTGTCAAGCATTGGAGCAAGCATGAAGCTCAGGGGTCCATCTTCAACCCCGTATAAGCTGGAGGAATGGTGCATGCCTACAATCCCAACGCTCAGAAAGTGGAGGTTCAGAGGATTAGGAATTCAAGGTCGGTCGTTCTCCACTACCGTGAGTTCCAGGTTCAAGGCCAGCCTTGGGTACACAAGAATCTGTCTTGGGGGGGGGGGAGTAGGAGACATGTGATCCTAAAGGATGAGACGTATTTTGCCAATCAAAAAAAGCAGAAGTGAGTGGGTGATGGGGCTGAATTGTGAATTGTCCCCAGGAGATGGGGAATACAGTAGAAAAGGCAGGAAGGGTTTAGGCCGAAGAGGGGCATGCTCTGGCTTGATTAAAGCCCCCCTGGGCTGGGTAGATGGTGGATTGAGGAAGACAGGGATAAGGAGACAGAGGTCACTGGTGTGATGGTCCTGGGGCTGTCATGTCATCATTTAGTCATCTGAATGCTCACCTATAAGTCAGTGATTCAAAGATTCCCCTTCCCAGGAATGTGTCACTGCGTAACAGGAATGGACAGGAAGGGACAATGGCTCTGGCCAGAAGAAGCCTCACAAAGGGATTAGATCAGGGCTCCAGGCCTCAGAGGGATCCAGCAGTTGGGGGGAAGGCTGTAGGGAGCTTCCTTTCCAGCCCTGAGACCGTGCCCCTCCCCCTGCCCCTGCGGCCCGCCTGCCTCCCTGCTGTGGATTTGTATCTCTGTGGTTGTCTGCAGGCTGAGGCAGCAGAAACAGCATTTTGAAGTGAGCCAGGCTAAATCCAAACCCTGCCTCTCCTACTAACTAGCTGTACGGCCTTGGTCAACTTCCTCATCTTCTCTGAGTCAGTTCTGTGGAAGGTGTTCAAATTAGCAGTATCTTTACCTGTGTGTGTGTGTGTGTGTGTGTGTGTGTGTGTGTGTGTGTGTGTGT